>NC_056745.1:773589524-774189524 GCF_019279795.1 Protopterus annectens | reverse complement strand
GGGCCCTTGTGCCTAAAAACAGCACACTTTTTAAAACCTGTAGGTTTATCAGACAAATATACAGATTCTGGTAGGAAAAAGAAAATAACAAAGAAAAGAAAATGCCAGCAATGGTAGCAATAATACCCTAGGGTAAGGAGTAGAAATCCCAACGATGGTAATGGAGAAAGAATACCAAAAAAGGCACCAAGAAGTTTGAAAGGGGAGAATGCCTCATAGAAAAAAAAAACTATTGTAAGCTAAATAACTGCTAAATTTTTTAACAATGTATATCAATATATGAACATTTTTTAAAACAATGGATGAAGAGGAACATGAAGAAGAAGATGTAAATATGGATAAGAAAAAGCTAATAACTTAAATTACCTCACTAACTCACAGTCGAGCAAGCAGTGACTGCATCTTATCGCTAAAGTGGCAAACGAGATCTGCGGAACTAGGGAGAAATATGGGATTATGGGTGAGAGGATGACTTTGAGCTATGAAGCCTAAAGTCTACTAGAGTGGCCACAGACAGATCCTATGTCGGTCCAAGACCCATCAGCTGAGGAATGGACAAAACTGACAACATCAGCTCTACAAATTCTTAGCATTCAACTTAAGGCTGTGATTCTGGTACCACTTAGCATGTCTTAGGCGACCCTGCAGAATCCGGAAATCAGCTGAAGAGTTTACGACAGCTTCGAGTTTCTAGCTATCTGAAAATCTGGCTTCACATTACAGAAAAAAAAATGCCACTAACGACAACTCTTTCCAACACCAGCATACCCCTTCACTTATCAACTGGATTCTGTCAGCTTCCTATTTGGTGAGTTACACAGGAGTTTACATTTAGGTTGATTGGCTTGTTGATAATACCAGAATGAAAGGTGGTGTCAAAGGTTTTTGCTGGGTCAAGGTATGCAGTGTATACCAAACTGCTTGCATCCAATGCATTGGTGACTTGTTCAAAGACATCCACTAAGTTTAGAAGGCAGGCTCTACCTTTAATGAACCCAGTTTGGGTCAAGGGACTGTAGACAGCTGATGTCTGGGTCAAGGGACTGTAGACAGCTGATGTCCTTGTAAGTAATTTCTATAACAATGTGCTCCATTGCTTTACAGATAAAACTTGTTAGGCTTATAAGTCTATAACTCATAGGTTCAGTGGTGGGTCTTCCCTTATGGAGTAGGGTGACTACAACTGTTCACACCTCAAGTGCAAATCCAGTGAAAAGAGGTTGAGGTTGAAAACACTTAGTAGCAAGTTTACAAGGCTGTGTTTGGTATTGACAAGAAAGCAGCCTGCTACATTGTCTGGACTGACAGAGCTAGTGTTTTTATCCTTAGAGAGTACCCTCAAAACATGAAGAGACTTGGGTAGTTAGTGCAATTACATGTGGAGGAAAGTTAGAGGGCTACAAGAGTGTAAAATTATTTATTAGCTAACAAGGTTGACTATGTCTTCTGGTGATGTATTTGCTGCTGGTATGTACTAAATGCACTGCTGGGTGTTGCTTATAAATTTTCTGAAAAAGATGAAAAAGACCTTGTGGTTAATTTTTATATAGGTGGCAATAAAAAGTATGTAAATATTCTTTGAACCTTCCTTTTAGACATAGTTTTGGCTCGATGTATTACAAGTTAACTCCTTTTTACATCAAAGACTCATGGCATTTTTTTGAACAGGTTGAATGTATACAGTCTTAATAGTACAGCTGAAAATTCATAATTTATTACAGTTGATGTCAACTCTTTGTATACTGTCATTCCATTCCACAAGATCCTGGTATTGATATAGTGAGAAGTTTTTTTATCTTCCACTACTATTTTCTTCAACTAATGAAACTCTAACTGAGAGGTTTTTGAAAATATTTCTTTCATTTTTGAAAGAGGATTTTATGAACAACTGAAAAGAGTGGCTTTGGGAACAAATGTTGCCCCCACTTTTGCCAATCTGATCATGAATGAGTGAGAAAGAACTTCGCTTTACAACGATAAAATTTTTCAGTATGTATTGTTATATGTACATTTTATAGACAATTTGTTTTTTCTTTTTAGATTGCCCTCATGGGGTGGAACATAATGTAGAAAATCAGTTTAATTGTAGTATGACTTTTTACATTTTACTATTACCGCACACACAGAAAGGATTACATTTTTAGATGTTGAAGTACGCTTTAATAGACATGATAAGAAATTTGGTTTTAATATTTATAGAAAGCCTACATTTATTAATAATTATATACATGCTAATAGTGGACATCCACACAACGTCAAAAAGAACATCATTAAATCACAGGGCATTCGGGTATCTAGGCGTACTACTAATCAGGATGATTTTTTTTCTTCAATCTTAGCCTTTTGAGGGTTATGTTTTTGGAGAGAGGATATTATGTGAGTTTTGTATACAGTCTTTTAAATGAAGTAGTGGAAGGTATCCATTGTTTGTATTCCCCTATTTTAAATTATAAAGCTGATGCTCTCCCAACAGAAAGTGGAAACTGGTAAAAACTACAAACTAGAAAGCCACTCATGTACTCCTCTTTTAAAATAAATCACCGTAAGCTTTAATGAACACAAACAACATCCACATTAAGCGCGTTTCGTTTAGCTGGTGGCTAGAAAAGATTCTAGCATAATCATATTGGTAGCGCATAAAGTCAGTATCAGATTTTATTAAATTGTCCAGTTCAGTCACTTCCACGGACAATTGATTGATGAAGAGTTGGTAATGTTTCACCATAAAATGTAATAATTCCAACCCTTGTCTATTAAAAAGTTGAATCAATTCATGGTGAAAGTCCGAACCAGCTTGCAACCCTGTAGGGTATTGCCATGTCCTTAGTCTCTTCGGGACTACATTCTTTTTGACACATTCATTAAAATAGCTGATTTCTAACTGGAGTTTTCATTTTTTCAGTAGTTTAAAGTCTAATGCTTTAAGGTTTTCCACTATGTTTCTTCCTCCTCCAGCCAGTTGACCCTGAGATGTGCCATTGGTATTTTCATTTAGCCCTGGTCGGTCACTAAGCCAGTTCATCAAGTCAGGGACTCCGATAAGCCCCGAGGAGTTTCTTGTTGCTGGAAAGTCATTTTGTGCACCTCTTACTGCCATACTGTATAATGGTGAACTCTGGTTCGATAAATTACCGGTGTTAGAGTCACCGAATCCAATAGTTGCAGCTCAATTGTCCGTTTGAGTCAATTAAATAGTAGGTGTGTTATTAGATAGGTTTCCAGATCTTTGGGTGCTTTCTTGAGTTAACGCCTCCACTCGGACTGCTAGGTCTGTTAGTTTCTGGTTCATGAGGCTAATTAAGACAGATGGCTTCCCTGGTTCATTCTGGGATTGTTGTAATAGTGAGGATTGTGGAGAATGTAACACGGAAAGGCTCTCGGCAGCCATAACTCTCAGTCAAAAAATAAATGGAAAAACTAGTAAAAACTACAAATAAGAAAGACGCTCATGTACTCCTGTTTTAAAATAAATCCCCTTAAGCTTTAATGAACACAAACCACAGCCACATTAAGCACTTTTTGTTTAGCTGGTAGCTAAACTTCATCAGATACAATTCACTTGTGTCCCTAGTGTTTATATAACAGTCATGTGAACAGTTTTAATTAACACTCATTAATTATTTGTTTCTTAAAGAACACACCTACTAACATATTACACTAATATCTTTTCACATAAAAATTCAAGGTGGCTCTAAAGTCCAACCATATCATTGCTTAAAATTTGTAAACTAATACATGGTTAAAAATATATATACACACATAACCTATATAATGTTTAAAGTCTGTAACAAAACTAAAAAAATATATAATGTAATATAATTGTCTCCTACCATATATTATCTCAGTAAACTCTTCAGTTTCAAAATGCAGGTAGAACAGATTTCATTAAGGCCTGGGCCCTGACAAGCATTCAGCCTTAGCCACCACAGTACTTTTCTAATAGTAAAGAGGGAGGGCCACCCCTAATGTCCACTTGTACTCGATCTATTACTCTAAACTTAAATTTGTGGTCTGGTGATCCATTACAGTGTTTTGCCAATGCATTGTCCAGCTTTTTCTTATTGATGTTGTAAATATGTTCATATATTCTCTCTTTAAATTTACGGTCGGTTTTACCGACATAAAATGCTGGACATTGTTGGCATGTTGCTATGTAAACTATAGATTTAGAATTACAGTTAAATCTATTCTTTAACCAGTAGACCTTGTCCCTAATTCTAAACTTGGCACCTGTCTCTATATGTTTACATTGATTACATGTGTCACATCTATACATCACTGGGTGCCAACAAGGGGTTGTTTGAGCTGATTCCGTCAAGTTCTTAAGGTTCATACTCTTTTTGAATACAACTACTGGATGTTCACCTAATTTACTTTTGATGTCATCGTCTGAAGTTTAACTGTAATTCTAAATCTATAGTTTACATAGCAACATGCCAACAATGTCCAGCATTTTACGTCGGTAAAACCGACTGTACATTTAAAGAGAGAATATATGAACAAATTTACAACATCAATAAGAAAAAACTGAACAATGCATTGCCAAAACACTGTAATGGGTCCCTAGACCACAAATTAAAGTTTAGAGTAATAGATCAAGTATAAGTGGACATTAGGGGTGGCCCTACCTCTTTACTATTAGATTGGTCAGAACTACTGTGGCAGCTAAGGCTGAATGCTTGTCAGAGCTCAGGACTTAATGAAACCTGTTCTATTACCTGCATTTTGAAAATGAAGAGTTTACTGAGACAATATATGGTAGCAGTCAGTTATATTACATTATATATTTTTTAGTTTTGTTACAGACTTTAAACATTATATAGGTTACGTGTGCATATATATATTTTTAACCATGTATTAGTTTACAAATTTTAAGCAATGATATGGTTGGACTTTAGAGCCACCTTGAGTTTTTTATGTGAAAAGATATTAGTATAATATGTTAGTAGGTGTGTTCTTTATGAAACAAATAATTAATGAGCGTTAATTAAGACTGCTCACATGACTGTAATATAAACACTAGGGGCACAAGTGAATTGTATCTGATGAAGTTTAGCTACCAGCTAAACAGAAAGCGCTTAATGTGGATGCGGTTTGTGTTCATTAAATCTTACGGTGATTTATTTTAAAAGAGGAGTACATGAGCGGCATTCTTGTTTGTAGTTTTTACTAGTTTTTCCATTTATTTTTTGAGAGAGAGTTATGGCTGCCGAGAGCCTTTCCGCGTTACATTCTCCACAATCCTCACTATTACAACAATCCCAGGACAAACATGGGAACCTAACTGTCTTAATTAGCCTCATGAACCAGAAACTAACAGACCTAGCAGTCCGAGTGGAGGCGTTAACTCAAGAAAGCCCCCTTAAGGTCTGTTAACCTATCTAGCAACACACCTACAATTCCATTGACTCAAACAGACAATTTAGCTGCAACTGGTGGATTCAGCCACTCTAACACCGGTAATTTATTGAACCAGAGTTCACCGTTATACAGTATGGCAGTATGAGGTGCACAAAATGACTTTCCAACAACAAGAAACTCCTCGGGGCTTATCGGATTCCCTGACTTGACGGACTGGCTTAGCGACCAACCAGGGCTAAATGAAAATACTAACAGCACGTCTCAGGGTCAACCGGCTGGAGGAGGAAGAAACATAGTGGAAAAACTTAAAGCATTAGACTTTAAACTACTGAAAATAAGAAAATTCCAATTAGATATCAGCTATTTTAACGAATGTGTCAAAGAGAATGTAGACCCGAAGGGACTAAGGACATGGTGACACCCTACAGGTATGCAAGCTGATTCGGAGTTTCACCATAAATTGATTCAACTTTTTAATAGAAAATTGTTGGAATTATTACATCTTATGACGAAACATTACCAACTCTTCATCAATCAATTGTCCGTGGAAGTGACTGAATTGGACAATTTAATAAAATCTGATACTGACTTTATGTGCTACCAATATGATTATGCTAGAATCTTTTCTAGCATTAATCAACAAATACAAAAAAACAAAACAACAAAAATTTAAAAATTACATAGGATGACTATGCGCGAGGCATAGCCTACCCAAATCTGCCCCCATCACAGGCCTGGAACCCAATTGTAGGAGACCAGTCAAACCTCCAGAATCAAAGGTATACCCAGGAAGCAAGGTCAGAAACACAAACACCATTGAGATGAGGGAATAATGAGCAAAACAGTAATTTGTTTGGGGAAAATAGTACCAATGAACAGGTGAATTTACACACAGAAGTACAAGGCACTGACCTACGGAGGGGGAACAATAATAGTAATGAAAATTTTACCAACTCCCGAGGCCAAAACCACAACAGGAGACAACAAAAACCTCAGAGAACATACAACACGAGGAAAACCAACAAACAGAAAAAGTGATGGTTGAGGCCAATGACGGGGTAAGTGAAGACTGTTGTAAAATCATTACCAACGACAAAGGAGACTTTAAAATTTACAGCTTTTCGGACTTTGAAGTTGATAAAACACTAATTGATTTATTTTCGAAGGGTTTAACTTTTCTCCCATCTAACAAGATAGATTTACCAAATTTAATGTTAGACTTTACATTATTTCTGCATAAATTGAATTTGCATTTGTTATTGGGGAAAGATGAGGTACACTGTGAACAAGAATTATGAGTATCCAGTACATTCAATCCACCTGTTCACCCAACTTTATTGTTATTTGAAAGACTATGTGAACTTGATTTTAGAGCTACATTCAGTTCACTACAACCTGTCTAGAAATGAAAGAGAGGCGTTGAATAATTTTAGAACACTACCTGTCTGAATGATGAAACCCAATAAGGATGGAGGACTAGGTTTGATGAACCTAACTGATTACACAAAAAGAATGCAAAGGATATTGGAAAGTGATGTGTACAGGAAAGTTAGCTTAAATGAAGTAAACATAGCACATAATCATATTAAGTCTTATTTGAATTACTTATTTATTGACGCTATAATTGATATCAACACATACAACTATATGTCCATGCCAACCCCAAGACTACCTACACTGTTTGGCATCCCCAAGATGCACAAATATCTAGTGGATCCACCAATGAGAGCATTGGTGGATGCTAGACAATAGATAACTTACCCTTGTGCAAATCTGATAGACACCATTTTAAAGAAATATGTAGAACTAGAGCCACAGATCTGTAAAGATTTGTGGTAATTTCTTACAGACATCGACAAGTTAAAATATAGAGGTGATTACGACTTTTTAACAATAGATGTCTGTGACTTATACATTTCCCTTCCCCATGACACTGGTATTGAATGGGTAACCGAGACCATGAGATTTAAGAAGGCACCAGAGACAGAGATTAGGTTGATTGACGATTTACTGGGTATTGTGTTATCTAACAATTTTATAACATACGACAAAGAATACTACTTGCAGAGATCAAGAGTAGCAATGGGATCACCCTGTGGGGCAAGTTTCGCCAATCTAGTGATGGCTCATTGGGAGCACGAATTTGTCTTAAACAAAAATGAGATTAAATCTAAGTTGTATTTCTACACGCGTTTTCTGGACGATATTGTTATGATAATAAAGGGAGACGCAGACATGGCTATTAACTTAGTTAGCTACTTGAATAGTACAACACCCTTTCTAAAATTTACTAGTTCTCACCAGACAGAGAAAATAAATTATTTGGACATTGAGCTCACTAAAGACAGGAAAGATTTAAAATATAGAGCCCGCATTTACAGGTAGAGCACATATTCAAACTCTTTCCTGCATTACACCAGCTCCCATCCTTACCACCAGAAGAGGTCGGTAGTGAAGGGGCAGTTAGTACAGACTGCAAGGATGGTGATGGAATATACCCATTTTGAAGAAGAATGTGAAACCCAAAGCCGGATGTTTTTACACAGAGTATCCAAACACCTTCTTGTCCCAATTAATTACAGAAGTACAGGTAAAAAGGGAACAGGGAGTATAGCGACCATTTTAAATGGCAGTATTATGAGAACAGTCAACAAAGAGAACTACATGGAGACCCAGTCAGGGTTAGAAAGAATGGAGAACAACAGTAATATGACTAGATCAGTTGTTCCATACACTTTGAGTTTAATAACTAAGTTCAGTTTAGATGCACTGGACTTAAAAAGGATACTATTAAAAAATTGGGACCTATTGACTTCAGATGATGACATCAAAAGTAAACTAGGTGAACATCCGGTAGTTATATTCAAAAAGGTATGAACCTTAAGAACTCGATGGAATCAGCTCAAACAACCCCTAGTATGCACCCAGGGATGTATAGATGTGACGCATGTAATCAATGTAAACATATAGAGACAGGTGCCAAGTTTAGAATTAGGGACAAGGTCTACTGGTTAAAGAATAGATTTAACTGTAATTCTAAATCTATAGTTTACATAGCAACATGCCAACAATGTCCAGCATTTATGTTGGTAAAACCGACTGTAAATTTAAAGAGAGAATATATGAACATATTTACAACATCAATAAGAAAAAGCTGGACAATGCGTTGGCAAAACACTGTAATGGGTCCCTAGACCACAAATTTAAGTTTAGAGTAATAGATCAAGTACAAGTGGACATTAGGGTTGGCCCTACCTCTTTACTATTAGATAGGTCAGAACTACTGTGGCAGCTAAGGCTGAATGCTTGTCAGAGCCTAAGCCTTAATGAAACCTGTTCTATGACCTGCATTTTGAAACTGAAGAATTTACTGAGATAATATATGGTAGCAGTCAATTATATTACATTATATATTTTTTAG
Source organism: Protopterus annectens (assembly GCF_019279795.1). Lineage (NCBI taxonomy): Eukaryota > Metazoa > Chordata > Ceratodontiformes > Protopteridae > Protopterus > Protopterus annectens. The sequence goes on along the minus strand of NC_056745.1, from coordinate 774,180,742 downwards.
TTTTGTTTCAGACTTTAAACATTATATAGGTTATGTATGTATATATATTTTTAACCATGTATTAGTTTATACATTTTAAGCAATGATATGGTTGGACTTTAGAGCCACCTTGATTTTGTTATGTGAAAAGATATTAGTATAATATGTTAGTAGGTGTGTTCTTTAGGAAACAAATAATGAGTGTTAATTAAAACTGTTCACATGACTGTTATATAAACACTAGGGACATAAGTGAATTGTATCTGATGACGTTTAGCTACCAGCTAAACGAAAAGAGCTTAATGTGGATGTGGTTTGTGTTCATTAAAGCTTACGGGGATTTATTTTAAAAGAGGAGTAGATGAGCGTCTTTCTTGTCTGTAGTTTTTACTAGTTTTTCCTTTTATTATTTGACTGAGAAAGTGGAAATTGACTAGAACATGATTCTTCAGAATTATTTAATGATGGAAAGGCAGGTGATACCTAAGGCAGGTACTAACTCCACTTTTGGTAGTGAGTTTAAGCATTATTGTCACTCCTTAGCTGTGATGTGCAGTGTAGATGGTCGTGAGATCAAAAAATGTTGTGAGGAACAATTAAAAGGATTCTGATGGACATCAGTACATTCTTTGTTGTATGGAGAATGCCCCACTTTTTATGGGAGAAAGAGGTAAGAATGTTAAAAGTTTACTTGAATATTCCCATGTTTTTCTGGTTTCTAATAATGAGTCTGTTAGAACAGGTACTTACAAATACATGGGTTGTAGTTGGTGTTGGTACACTAATGATAGTTCTGTTTTGTGTATTGGTGGAACACGGTGGTTTCACATTTGATGTACACATGCATTTCTGAAGGAGAGGTATACTGTGCTATTTGTGAAACCTGTCCTTCATTTTACACTGGTAAGTCCACTAGGAGTTTAAAAGAACGTATTGCAGTACACATTAATGCTATCAAGAACTGTAATCGCAGGATGGCTAAGCATTCAGTCATATGTAATGATTTTAAAAAATTAAGATGTAATAATTTTTAAATGTTTTTTTTTTTTTTTTAGAGAATGTGACAGAAGATGCTACAGGCAGTGACTTACACTAGAGGTTAAATATTGATGCAGGTTTTCCTCCTGGACTTAATGGTTATCTCAGCATAAAATATTTGTTGAAATATGGCACAGTTTAGTGTTTACATTAAGTATGTACAAAAATGGTTTGTTTGACAATTTTTTATGATGTCTCTTTAAAATTCTTAATGATGTTTGTTGTGATTTTTAACTAATGTTCTTTGGCTATTTGAACAGTTTTCATTATTACGTGAAACAGTTCTAATGACGTTCATTTTGTGGATGAAAGCACTAAACTGGTGAATACTCAGTTTCTCCATTCCATGTTCCCAGATATTTTTTATTACTATATTTTTAACTACATTGACTTCAAAGCACATCTAATGCCAATGTATGCTGAACATATTATGTAAAAATGCTGTTTCTTTAAAAGGAGTCAGATAATTTTGCTTTAAGAAAAATTTCTGCATACTGTGTTATAGGCTGTTATGAAACCAGGTAAGTAATTTGATCTTGCAAAAGGCCTTTCTTAGCCATAGAGAGAGAAAAAATTGTATCTTATTTAGCTGGGTGATGGAGCAATTATAGAGAATGAAATTTAGGCTACCGCAAAAAAGAAATGCCTCCCAGGGATAACTGCATGAGATACTAAAATAACACTAAAACCATATGATATCTACATATACGATGTGGCTATCAATGCAGAAGCCAGAATGCCACTACAAAACCTCCTGTCTTACACCTTGCTATGCTGTCTTTTTCTATGTGGTACAGAAATGTGAGGAAGGGGAAGCAAAGTTATCACACATGAGTGCGACTTTCCATTATGTACCAGTAAAGAAAATTGCAGAAAAATAACAGCAGCATCGAATGTGAATGGCTCTAACCAGTCTAAGAAAAGCAGTGACATAAAAATGAGGGGAAAGTCTGGCTCAAACAATATGGATATTTTCAGCCACTCTCTATTGAAATGTCCGCATTTGAAATGCCGAGTGCCAACATGCCGAGAAAAAGACAGATAATAATCTCAAGAAACGTTCCTCTCTTTAAAACTTCTTTTTGTGGGGGTGGGTATGCAACCCCTCACACCCCCAAATATATAACTTCAAGATCACCATACCTTGGAGAAAAGAGAATAAAATAGCATCTCAGACTTAGTATATGTAAGTCCAATCTTTCGGTCATTCAGTCTCTATAATCTGGGGCTCAATCTAGTGGGTCCCAGCATTTCAAAAGGTTACCACACTGAACACACCTTCCAGAGGTGTCTAAGATGCAGAAGGTACCGGTTCACATTTTGTGGCAACAAAAGATGAATAGATGAATAATAAAATAAAGGACCTGACAATGGAGGAAATTCACAAGGAGCCTAATAAAATAACTATGATCCTGTTTATCATGATTTATATAGTAACCAGAAAATAGAAAGTAAATTGAAAGAAAAGGTTGAGAGACATATGACAGTACTGAAGTTACAAAAACAGCAAAGGAAGAATGCACTGCATTAACACAACCTATTGGAACTGAGGAAATTACAGTTCAGATGAAAAAGCAAGCAACAGATATGTCACCAGGTAGGGATGGCACACCTATAGCATTTTAGAAAGTGGGGTGAGGGAGATAATAAAAATCAAGCAGACTTTATTCAATAAAATACTACAATAAGACCAACTTCTCTGCTCATGGACAAGTGTTGTGTCATCAATAATCTTTAATTAGAGAAAAGATCTGATGATTACTGTTTAATACAGGTCTATACCACTTCTTATGATTACAATTTTTTTGTTTTGACTAATAGTGTAGCTAAAGTTCTAATAAAACTTGTTAATACAGATCAATGTATATTTGTCTCAGGAAGGTAGACATGATAATATACGGAAGACCGTATGACAAAAAGTGAAGCTGAAAACAAAAAAATACCCTTTAATGGTGAGTCTGGATGCAGAACAACTGTATGATAAAGTTTACTGGGTCTCTTTGTGGACAGTCATGAAAAAAATTTGAGTTACCAGGTAAAGTAATTAAATTAATTCAAAAGATATACTAAAATTCAGAGACCTTCATAAAAGTAGGGAGGGGGCACATATAGTCAATTAAGCTGGAGAAAGGTACAAGGCAAGGGTGTCCTATTTCCCTTTTGCTATTTGCACTACATTTGGAGACAATGGCACACAGAATTAGGCAGGCTGACGTCCAAAAAACTTCCTGGAATAATAAGTAAGAGAAATTAACTCTACTTGCAGATGATGTGATACTTTACCCAGATGAACCTGAGAACAATTTCCCCATTTTTATTATTAATCTCCTTTCATCTGCTGGAATCTCAGGTTATAAAATCAGAGCTACTCCACTATACTATGTACCTACCTATGATGTACTGCAACAATACCTATCTATAAGGGTTGAGTTCAGGTAGTTAACTGAAAGTTTAAATTGACCTCTGTACTCTGGTCAACAGTTGTGCAAGACTGCACAATCCCCAGGAATGAAGAATATGTCCCTTCTTGGGGAATGTGTAACCTTGGTGATGGAATAAATAATTAGATGGGGCTACGGGGGTGCTGCAGGAATTGTCCCCTGCAAAAACACAGCTTTAAAATGTGCACGATCCAGGAAAAAACATGGGGCATGCATAGAAGCATGTTGATGTTTACTTATTAATGAATGTTAATGCGTCGACGTTAACAAAGTCAATGTTTCATTGATTCAGCAATTGCCATAGACATATCCATATATGGGTCCACTTCACATGACTGAATCTCAAAATACTGACTTTCATTTGACTGAAACCACAATACCTAATTTTCAAAATACTGAAAACTCATTTCACTCAATCTCATTATACTGAAAATTTACAATCCTGAATTTCAAAATACTGAATCTTAAGCAATAGATGTGGTGTGTTTCCCTTCACCTGTGACTTGCTTGTGATAAAAAACATTACTGTAACTTAAAGTGTCGACTGTCAGAATACCGATAGTAGCGGAGAAAGTACTGTTGTAGTGTTTATAAATGTGGGTATGTCTCTTCACATTTTTATGGAAAGTATCTAAAGTAATATGGTGGATGTTTTGTGTGCTCACAGCAGTAGTGTCAGTGTGCACAGTACTGTAAGGTAAGTAAAAGGTATATGCCCTTTTCCCCACTGTAGTGTGATCCTGGGGTTAGTGTGTGTGTGTATATATATATATATATATATATATATATATATATATATATATATACACATATACATATAGTAGGTTGGGCATAGCCCCCACATAATTTGGTTTTGTATTGTCCAGTTTCTGTTAAGAAGGTAAGTAAGTAGTTTTTAAGTTTTGAAAAAAGTTTGTCGTTGGTGTTGTAAGTGGACATGTCTATGGCTTAAAATTCAGGACTGTAAGCTTTCAGTATAATGAGATTCAGTCAAATGAGTTTTCAGTATTTTGAAAATTAGGTACGGTGGCCTCAGTTAAATGAAATTCAGTATTTTGAGATTCAGTCAAGTGAAGTGGACCCCCATATATGTATGTATGTGTATGTGTATGTGTGTATATATATATATATATATATATATATATATATATATATATATATATATATAAAATCTCTCTCTCTCTCTATATATATATATATATATATATATATATATATATATATATATACATATATCTATGGGGTTCCCCTTCAAAAGATGGAATGGATGGAAGCTCGAAATTCATAATCTCGAGACCAGAATCTCAAATTTCCATTCACTCGAAATTGTGAATGGGAGCCTTAGGTTTAAAAAAATAAAAAGTTAACTTACCTTATTGCAGGGGCCAGGTCCCCTGTACCCTAGCAGTTTAAATGTGAATGTTCCATGACTGCACTATAGCGGAGGAATGGAAAAATCTTCCGTTTTGCGCTTACGCGTATAGCGTGTAATGGAAGATTTCCCTTTCCTTCACTATAATGTGATCTCGGAGTAGGTATATTTTAGTAGGGGGGATGTGGGGGGTACAGGGGGGGGCGAAGCCCCCCTGCGAAAACATTTGAAAGGTGTTGATTTTTTTTTTGTCCCTTTCATATGTTCAAGTTTCTCTAAATTCGAGATTCTGGTTTCGAGATTATGACTTTCGAGTTTAGAGAAATTCGATCATATGAAGGGGAACCATAAATATATATATATATATATATATATATATATATATATATATATAGTGGTATTCTTTGGTGGTATAGTTGGTCGAACTATGTAATGGAAGAACTGTAGCACATCAAACATTACATAACTCAGTGTTTTTTCCATCTTTCTACTAGGTTGTACAAATTTGAAGTTAGTACATTTGACTTCTGAGGGGTGTAGGGCAGAGCACCCACATAAAAGCTGCTTTTTGTTTTACTTTTGGTAATTGTAAATGTAACCTACTGGTTTAAATTTGTAATCAATTACTTTTTTAGATGATTTAGTTGGTGATAATGCTAATCACAGATGAGTTATATACACACACACGTGTATGTATGTATGCATGTATATACACATATATATATATATATATATATATATATATATATACATATACATATATATATATATATATATATATATATATATATATATATATATATATATATATATACATATATATATATATATATATATATATATATATATATATATACACATATATATGGGTCTACTTCATAAGATCGACAGACCATTTGATCGACATTCATTTGGTCGACAACTCATTTGGTCGACAACCAGTATTCAAGGCAAAAATCTGGGATTTGCCCCCTTCCCCAATGTTGTGCGACCATGGAGTTGATATATATATATATAGTTGGGGGGGCACAGCCCCCCACATTGGTGGGTGTGGGGAGTGAAGCCCCCCACCTATTTTCATTTAAAATGTGTAGTTTTTGTTGTATTTTCATGTTTTAAACGGAAATAGGTGGGGAGACTCACCCCCCACACCCCCCAATTTGGGGGGCTGTGTACACCTCTAACTATATATATCAACTCCAGGGTCCACAACATTGGGCAGGGGGGCAAATCCCTGTTAAGTGCCTTGAATACTGGTTGTTGACCACATGAGCTGTCGACCAAATGAATGTCGATCAAATGGTCTGTCGATCTTATAAAGTAGACATTGCAGTTGTGTACCTACCATAAATGTAGATGTTCAAGCGTATTCACTGTTGCAGTCATTACAACTGGGTTATCCTGCTGGCAGGCTACCCGCAGTCGGCCTGAATTCCAAGGTCTAGGTCCGGCGTCGGTTGCTGTCGCCTCCTCCCTGACGTCAGTGCATCAGGGGTATAAAAGATGCAGCCGACACCATTTACTTCAGTTTTTCTTGCCCAGATGTCAGGTGCCCCCAAAAGGGTAGGCTAAAAATATGTCAATAAAGCATACATGCACCAACGTAAAGTATTCTTTCCTCTACCAGCAAATACACCACATAGGTTGTATAGAATAGAGAAGTACAGACAGGTTCCAGCAAAGATAAGGGGGGTGGTGGGTGGGTAACCTGGACTGCAACAGTGAATACACTCGAACATCTACATTTATGGTAGGTACACAACTGTACTATGTTCATCGTGTTTCACTGTTGCAGCCATTACAATTGGGTTGAATCCCAAAGCTAAGGTTGGGAGGCTGGAGCTAAATAGGATTAGGAGCGGCTATGAGGCCCTACAGAACTGCAGTGGCAAAGCCTGCCCTGGATTTAGAGTAGAGTGGTAAGTGATAGTGCTTTGTAAAAGTGTGCACTGAGCTCCAGGTTGCAGCCTCTAAAATGTCTTTGGTTGGTACTCCTCTGAGGAAGGCTGCTGAAGTGGCTGCTGCTCTGGTTGAATGCGGTCAAATGGCCTTAGGCACTGATTTTCCATGTTGTGAATAGCAGAAACGAATGCACTGGCCTATCCACTTTGAAATTGTCTGCTTTGAGATAGCCTTTCCTTGTGATCCTGCAGCATATGTCACTAGTAATTGCTCAGTCTTTCTGAAAACTTTGGTTTTGTCCAAGTAACAGCGCAGCTGTCTGTGTATGTCCACAGAATGCAGAAGTCTCTCATCCTTATTCTGTGGGTTAGGATAAAAGGTAGGCAAGTGAATAGTTTGGTTAAGGGCCACACTGGACACTTCCTTAGGCATAAATGTCGGGTTTGTCCTCAAAGAAACCCTATCTGGATGGAAAATGATAAAAGGTTCTTTAGCCATGAGTGCCTGTAGCTCTGAGACTCGTCTTGCAGAGGTTATTGCTAGGAGCAGAGCTGTTTTCCAAGATAAAAATTTTATATCAGCTGTATTGGCTGGCTCAAAAGGAGGCAGGGTGAGTTTTTCCAAGACATAATTGAGGTCCCATGCAGGTATTGGTGATCTCTTGGAGGCCTTAAGTTTTTGGCTCCTCTGAGGTACTGCCTTAGTAAAGGATGAGAAAAATAGGTGGCTCTGTATTGTAATGAGCTGAAATGGCAGAGGCATGAATTTTAATTGATGAAAAGGATAGGCCTTTGTTCAGCATCTCAGTTAAGTATTGCAAAATCTGAGGAATATTTGGTACAATCGTGTCAATCCCTTGTGCCTGGTTCCAAGCACAGAATCTCTTCCATTTTTCAGCATAATATTTTCTGGTACTAGGCCTCCTGGCCTCCAAAATAACATCCATCACTGCTTTAGAAAGAGGGGTGTTTTGAATGACTACATTATCCGCCATGCTGCCAGATTTAAGGTCTTGAGTTGGCTGTGCAGGATCTGATTGTTTTGTTGGGACAGTAAGTGAGGAATTTGAGGTAATGTCCAAGCTGGGTATTGAGACAGGTTCCTTAGGATTGGGTACCAGTGCTGGCGGGGCCAGTCTGGGGCAAACAGTATCATTTTTGGCTTCTCTTATCTGACCTTTAGGAGTACCTTGGGGAGGAGGGGCAGTGGAGGAAAGGCATATACTTGTGCAGAATCTCTGTAGTTGGCAGTTGTGAGGGGAGGCAAATAGATCTATGTCCGGGCATCCCCATTTCCTTATTATCATGCTGAAGACTTGCGGATCCAATTTCCACTCGTGGGGATCCAAGAGGTTAGTTTGTCTGCCAGGGTATTTATCTTTCCTGGCAGGAATTGTGCCTGCAGATGTACTTGGTATGTCAGTGCTGTGTCCCACAAAGTCATGGCTAGTCTGCAAAGGGGGTAGGAATGAGTGCCCCCCTGCTTGTTTATGTACCACATGATTGTGGTATTGTCCATCTTTATCAGTAGTTGTCCCGGATGAAGTTGATCCTTGAAGGCTGCCAGGGCATTCTGAACAGCTAGCATCTCTTTTTGATTGATATGTAGATGCATTTGGCTTACAGACCATGTGCCCTGAATACATCTTCCTGCCATATGGGCCCCCCAGGCATAATCTGATGCATCTGTTGTTAATGTCTGCCTGGCTGTGGGTAAAGTGAATGGCTGCCCCTTGTTGTGGTGACAGGCCTTTGCCCACCATCGAAACTCCTGCTGCAGGCAGGGAATGAGGGTAATTATTGTTTCCAGGCTGTGGCAATGTTGAGTCCCAACACTTTTTAGATACCATTGAAGTTTCCTCATATGCAGTCTTGCATATGGAATTAGCAGAATGCAGGATGCCATGAAGCCCAAAGCCTGCAGAATTTTTCTTGCAGATAACTGGGCCTTTATTGCCAACACTTTGAAATAAGTAGTCAGTTGCCTTTGTTTGTCTGGCATGAGATAAGCCATCTGGGCAGTTGTATTTAAGCTTGCACCCAGGAATATTATCTCTTGAGAGGGTACACGTTTTGATTTCTTTTCGTTTACCGTGTACCCTAGGCATGCTAGTAATCTTTTTACAAACACCAGATGCTGTAGTAGAATGTCCTTGTTCTCTGCTTGAATGAGGCAGTCGTCCAAGTAAGGATATATTTGTATTCCTCTTTGTCTGCAAAATGCAATTACTGGAGCCAGGCATTTTGTGAAGACCCTGGGCGCAGTAGATAAGCCAAAGGGCAGTGCAGAGAATTGGTAGTGCATTGAGCCAGCTATGAATCTGAGGTATCTTTTGCATGACTGTCTGATTGGGACATGCAGGTATGCCTCTTTTAGGTCTAAAGTCACAAGCCAAGCCTTCTTGCCCAGCATGGGCAGAAGCTGCTGCAGAGTCAACATTTTGAATTTTGGAATATCCAGATATGTGTTTAGAATAGACAGGTCCAGTATTGGTCTCCAGGCTTTATCCTTTCTGGGCACCAAGAACAGTCTTGAGTAAAATCCTTGTCCCTGCTCTTGCTCTGGTACTTGCTGAATGGCCCCCATGTCCATGAGGGATGAAATTTGCTTTTGTGCCTCTGCCCACTGATTTTTTAGCAGGTCTGGCAAACCGTGAGCCCTTGGCAGGGTATGAAAGTGAAACTTGTAACCTTGTGACACTATGTTCAAGACCCATTTGTCCTGGGTTATTATGTGCCAATTTTGATGAAAAAAGGTGCTGCCAGAAGATAAGTGCTTGGCGCAGGCAGGGGGAAGTCATTGGGACTGTTTCCTGTAAGGCTGTGATTTGTCTTTTCCGCTTTTGGAGGTAGAAGCACCCCATTGTTTAGACCTGTATGTGCCTTGGGACTGGGACCTGCCTCTAGGGCATCTGTATCTGCCCCTTTGTGGCCTGTCTGACACTGGAAAGGACCAATTCTTTGTAGGCCAGTGTCTGCTAAATCTTGGAGGCTGTACCTGTAAGAAATCCTTGACTGTTTGCATTGAATTTGCTTTGTCCTCCATTTTCTTCAACACCTCCTCTGCTTTAACACCAAACAAGGTATCATGCTGTAATGGAGCATCTAATAATTTTGCTTTAACATGATCAGGCAGATTCTGTGCCTTTAACCAAGCATGCCTCCTGATGACAGAACAGCGGCCCTGCAGGAGGCCTCCAGAGAAGCAAAACCACATTGCAAAGTATGCTTTCCAACTTGTTCAGCTGCATGCAATAAATCCTGCATTTCTTTGTTTTCTGCACATTCAGAATTTATCAACATTTTCTGTTTAAGCAGTGACATAACATATTGCTGATATTTAAGCATATGAAACTGACAATTTAAAGCCCTTATAGCCAAGGCAGCAGAAGTGTAAATCTTTTTTCCCCATCTGTCCAGTGCCCTAGAATCCCTGTCAGAGGAGGTAGGGTTTTTTGCAGTGGAAGCCTTGACCCCTTTGGGACCCTGAGAGATAGTTTCTGATTCAGCAGCAGGGTTTTTAAAAAGAAATTTATGTGAATCAGGAACCCTGTTCTGTCTGGCTTAACAGGAGCTGGAGGCATGGAGTCAGGAGTCAGACTGGACTCTGAAAAAACATCATCTACAATGTCTAACACAGGAGGAATAGCAAGGGGTCTGTGCTAAGGCAGTAAAAGGAAGTCTCTGAGCCTTTTCTTAGATTCTGAATAATCTTGGCTCTCCCAGTGAAAATGCTCCCCCATGGTATGCAGAGTTTCCCAAAAAGAATAATCCTCAGAAGGAGAGTCTGAAGGGATAGATTCTTCAGCATCAGAATCCTCATAGGGAGGAAGAGAGTATTCCTGATCAGAAGAGGAATCAGATGAAATGGAAACCTGATCTGAAGATTCATATTCTGTCTCTTGCCTAGGCCTCTTATTAGGAGAGGGATGGGAACCCCTGATCAAAGTAATTAGGTCTTCGGCCATTTTGAGCATCTGTTTTTTAGGCATGGAGGCCTGTCCATGGGGCTGCTGTACTTGTTTCTTTGTCTTTAAAGGTGCTTTAGTCTTTGCCTTTGAAGCTGAAGTCGTTTTTACATATAATTGTGCTGGCCTGAAAACACCCTCTGAAGCCGATGCCTGCTCAGCGGCTCCGGACCCATCTGAGGGAACAGTTTCCGAGGTTCCAATACCTTGAGTTTCCAGCAGCCTAGTCGGCTCCACGTGGGAGTCGGTAGCGGCCTGCGGCTCTAATGTAGCGGGTGTCAGGGGCTGCGAAAGCCCCTCACTGAGAACAGGCGACTGGCTTAGAAAAAGCCTCGTCATCAGTTTTGGACCTCAGATGCTTGTCCTTTTCTTTTTCCTTGCGTTTCTTGTGAAATGTGGTAGTCGGATGGCTATCCGACGACACTGTGTAATTAAATCTTCTGCCAAAATAGTGAAATGCAAAATCGTACCGACGCTTAATAGTGCATTGGTTAAATCTAGCACAGAACCTACAATTAACAATGTCGTGGTCAGGGCCTAGGCAAGGAATACACTAGGAATGAAAGTCCTTATGAGGTATTTGCTTCCCGCAAGAAATACAATTATTAACTCTTTCTGACATCGGTCTGGAGCAAGAAAAAAGTTTCCCCAACGGGTTACTTAGCTTTAAATGAAGACTTCGGATCTGAAATTCGAACACGAAAATCTCAGGAGTCGGCCGACTGGCACTTGCGAACTGCTTTTGCTTCGGGCACCGCGCGGCAAGAAAGACTGAAGAAAATGGTGTCGGCTGCATCTTTTATACCCCTGGTGCACTGATGTCAGGGAGGAGGCGACAGCATCCGACGCCGGACCTAGACTTTGGAATTCAGGCCGACTGCGGGTAGACTGCCAGCAGGATAACCCAATTGTAATGACTGCAACAGTGAAACATGATGAACATCCATATATATATATATATATATATATATATATATATATATATATATATATTTATATATATATATACACACACACACATACACACACACACACACACACACACACACATATATATATATATATATATATATATATATATATATATATATATATAAATATGGCTTACTATCAAAATCGTGGAATTCAAAGCCACGAACGTTGATATCTTCGACGCATTTCATCGCCTCATGAATATTAATGAGGTCAGATGATCGACGCATACCATCCACAGTCCATTTTCAATCTTAATGTTGAGAGTTGCCGTTTACAGACATGCTGCATTTCTTTGCCCTGCTGACGATCTTCTGAACTGCCATTCACTTGACTATCGACATACCGACTGTAGCTCCTACCATGTTTGAAAAGGAGCAGGATGTTCAACTGATTTTCAAGATTTTGATTGTAAACCTAGATATACATATATATATATATATATATATGTATATATATATATATATATATATATATATATATATATATATATATATATATATATATATATATATGTGTGTATATATATATATATATATATATATATATATATTTATACATACAAACTACAACACAAGACCAACACTCCAACTGCGCTTGAAACTTTTATTAAATCCTAAAAATGTAGACCTTATAAAAGTGAAGACCCAGTAAAATCCAAAAATCAATAGTACAACAAGCAGCACATCCAAAGATAGAACAGCAACAAACTGATCGCAGGCCGGTTTCGCCCAGTGGCATCATTCTTGGATTTAATAATTTAAGTTTCAAGAGCGACTGAGGTGCAACTGGAGTGCTGGTTTTGTGTTGTAGTTTGAATTCATGTAGAAACCATGCACTTATTTTCGGGTCGTGCACCAGGTATATTTAGTATTTTATATATATATATATATATATATATATATATATATATATATATATATATAAAGGGAGACTCCACAGGATGAAATACTTAGTAGTCTGGATAACAAGAGAGTCTCAACAAGCTCCCAAATGTTTACTAGATGTTAAGGAAAAATATATTAAGTTTAATAAAAAATAGAAAATCACTGAATAAAATGCAAGCAGTTAAAATATACATACCTTGATTTTATATGCAGGACAGGTCATTTCTATGAATCAGAAGTAGGTTACAGGGATGAGCTTCAGAGGGAGGTGAAAAAGTTTATTTAGGATGATAACAGGTACAGAGCTAAAACCCTCTATTTCACTTGGCTATGCAATTAAGGTCATTAAACTATTTGCATGAAAAAAATACCTACGTGGAAGCAATTAGCTCTTACCCAGAATAGGCAAAATTATATGGTGACAAAATTAAATATTTGGTCACAAACTTTAGTGACTTGGGTAGCAAAGAAGTTCCTCTATGACGTTTTTCATTAGGTAAAGAAAATAGTGAGAAGTAAACATACGCAGAATTGAAAAGAATGACGTTTCCAACAGACACAGAGATGAAGCAATATCAAAGAAACTAAATTACAGTAAATAGCTATAATACAGGCAGAGACACTTTATATTGAGGAAAAACTACATAAAGGAGAATACTTGCAATTTGCTAGCCTGAGGCAAGGGAGAAATTTCATTTCAGAGATAAAGAATGCATGACCTTTATGGCACTAAACTCTAGAGTGCAAAAGAGAGAAATTTAAAAGAATAAAAGGGAGATGCCAAAGCTGATAAAATGGCTGATGGAAGCTAGAACAGAACATGCATATAACGTGAAATTATTAAGTAGATTACACATAAATCTTCAGGATGATGACAATATCCATACCCAGGAAATGATTCATGACTAGAAGAATACAATTCATTTACAGAGTACACAAGATAACTGGTGGGGCATTTGCTTAGTACCTTCACAGGCAACTAAATCAAGAAGGTCTAGAATTTTCAGGGGGAAGTGTTTACATAAATGCATTGATACTCCTAATAAAGTTCACAAAATGTTTTTAAATGTAAGACAACATAGCTAAAGATGTGACATGAACCAGAAGGAAGACTGCCAAAACATTTTTTGGTAATAGTCAAAACTGGAACACTCTGAAGATATCAACAGAAAGTAGTGGAAAAAATTGGAGAGGGAGTGGCAATTTCAAAGGGATTATATGATATTTAGTTGGTACTGGGGAGACTGGGAATCTCAAACATACTAAAGCATTACTATGGTTATGGTTGTTAGGTAGCAAAGAGTTGAAAGATGCCACTGAGATTATGAATAACATGAAGAATATGGAATCAAAATCATTACATAAAAAGGAGAGAATGTACATAGGAGCACGTGGGTACTGTGGGATTAAGTTAGACGTAGTCAGAAATGCACTGCTATTTTAACAGGTATATTTAATGAGGCCTGGGACGCTAAAAGACCTTACTGGAAAGTATTTTGTGGGACAGGAGATAATGCTTAACATTGTTTACATAATACTAAAATGTAAATGGGCAGGCAGATTGTAATATACAACTTGGTTTATTTTGAAGACAGAGGTAAAACAATGAAGGAAAATTGCCTTTGTAAGCACTTGGTTAAGACTACTTTCTGACGTTTTCTTTTTCTAGATTTGTTTTATGTAATGGTAATGGTAAAAAAGTATAAACCAGAATATGTTGTAAGCACTCACCAGAGCTAGTAACTAGGGCCATTTTAAGCCTAGCCAATTAAGGAATTTGATGCTTAAACTTAACCTAGCCCATTGGCGTTTAAATTCAGCTAACCCTTTCCAAGATCTATATTTATATAATACTTTACTGATAATTACTAGATCAAAACACAGATATTTGGAGGGGGCCCATTAATCAAGATAAACCGTTTAGGAGCTGCCTCCTCTGTCCATTAGTAGTATCGGGGGGGGGGGGGGGTTAGTCATTGGGTAAATTTACTATTTCTCATCTACTGATCCAAGTTATGCTTGAATGTGGTCAGGGGTGAGCTTTGATTTACATGGATGGGGTGTCTGTTTCACAGTAGTCGTAGCATCTGTGAGATATATCTGCCCCACCAAACTGTTCTGATAATGCTGGAGAAGAGGTTTAGGCCCCTGGATCGAGTATTTCTGATACCATTTGACTTGCAGATGTAAAGAAAGTTCATCAATAATGGGTTGAAGAATGCCTTGTCTGCTAAACACAAGTCACCTCTTAGTCATCTGTAAGACAGCGAATATAATGACAGGGCTTTGAGATGGTCCATGTAGGACATATTGTTTAGGCCTTACATCCTTTTTGTACGGTATCTCTGCGGACATTTCAGTTGTTGCATGTGTCTGCACAGATATATGCCAAAAGAGCACTACACTCAATGAGAAAGGGGAATTATACTCAATAACTGGCCTAATAATAAGAGTCGGGGGGGGTATGGGAGTTTAACAACATCACTAGATCTAGAAGCAATCCCTTTGTTTATGAGCTGTACAATACAGAAGAACTTCCTTACCACAGTGAACTCATGTATAATAACTGCACTACACTGTCCGCAAAGGAATTTTGACTGTATTACTAAAGCTCTTCCAAAAAAAAAAAAGAGGCATGCAAACAGTATCATCCCCAGCATGGAATGGCATACATCTGGCACTTACGAACCTGGACTGAACTAAGAGTATGAAGTTTGCTGACCTAGGCCAGGCCTGTAGCTGATGAAATCTACATGCTGTACTGCTTCTTAAATACAACGCTGTACACTCATTTTATTATGCCGCACTTTGCTATCAGAAAAAATACAAAAAAAAACATTTTCTATATCAATATGGGAAATGTTAGCAGACTCCAGGGACTGTAGAGAATGCAACAATTTGCAATGTGACCACACCTTAGATGGAAGGAAATCCTTTTCTGAAGTCACTCTGATTCTCACACTGGGCCTTCAAACGTTGCTCTAAGCAGCATAAGGCACATTCAGGGAGCTCACCTACTATACAGGCTTTTCTCTCATAAAGTCATTTAATAACTGTCACAGACATAAAAGAACAAGGAAAAAGAAAAAAGTCAATTACAAGAACTGAGCTACCAAGTAATATAAGCTGTGTGGTTTTTTGCTAACAGAAATGTAGTCCCCTATGAGAAATGCCAGGGGTACGAAATGCAAGCTTAAAGCTTATACCTGTCAAGGCTACATGTTGATAAATACTGAAGGAGTAGCGGATGATTAGCAGAAAAACATTTGGTTCAGGAAAAATGTACTTTAGACTCTAAAATAGTTTGAATAATGCTAAAAAATAAACTGCCTTTATTTGATAGCCTGAAGAGTTTAAACAGCTCTCTGACTTCTGAACCATCATCTCATACTGAAGTTACAAAACGAACTGTTATGTAATCCACACGGTCACTCATCATGAGACTGTGGCCACAGGCTCTTTGTGCATTCTCCTGTTTTGTCTTCCAGAGCCAACAGGCAGGCAGCTATCCAAATCCCTCTGGGTTCATTTCCTTTCTTCGAAGTACAGTAATATGTAAGAGGAGAAAAAGGCCAGGACACTGGAGATGTAACTCAAATGAACAAAACATACTTCAGATGGCAAAGTGCTCCCATCTGCAGTTGTAATATGGCTATTTTTTCTTCTATTTACTTACAACAAAGGCATCTGTGAGGGAACTGCACAACAGGAGTACTTCTCTGAAATGTGAGCCCATTAAAGTGGACCCCTGGGACTTCCTCATGAGGCACAACAATACAGCCAGGTCATAGAAGGCTTAAACAGAACTGTTACCATTTTTATTACATTCAGCTTACTGTCTGATCTTTCCCTATAGGAAAGTCATATCTACAAAAACATCTTAAGATGACTGCATATGTGAATTTTAAAATGAAAAAAGGATCCAGCCACGAGTGAAGGCGAAATGGCAGCTCAGGTTGAGGGCAAACATCAAACCAGGCCTTAATGAATATGTCAGTATTAAATCAGTTTTGCTAGCCAAAGCAGCTAGGGTTTAATACTGTTTTATTTTAGGGATGATTCAGATTTTTATTCACGCTCATGTTTCATTTCTGGTCAAGGTTAAATAGTATTTCATTATTATAATTATATATTATCATGTACATATATTTTTTGTTCTGTGTGAATTGTAACATGTTTCTTTAAAAGTTTAATTGGATGTTGTATGAGGTATTATATAAGCATTTTATAGCACCTGTGTTTTATGTATCTGATGAAGTCTTTTCTAGACGAAAGCGCTTGTACATAAAGCTCATTTCGCCTTCACTCGTGGTTGGATCCTTTTTTCATTTTATTGTTGCATTGTGCTTTTTTGTTTGTGAACTTTTTGGTTTTGCATATGTGAATTTATTAATAATACTAGCAATAATAACAATAATAATAATAGTAATACATTATTTATAAGGAGTATTTAACAAAACCTTTGTCTTTTTCTTTGCACGTAAGAGGTCAAGTAGATGTCATCCCCTTCACTATGAGAGCCAGATTATATCAACACCAGATAATTCTAGACCACTGCCCACCGAGATAAATTAGTTTCCTTTTCTAACTTAAAAATAGTAGAAACTACAAATCAAAAATTAATAAATAATTCCACACCATCATCACTGCTAAATGTTGAATGTGTCATTAGCACAATAATGTATTAATAAAATAATTACCCTAAACAAATAAATTAAAAATAACAGTAAAATAAACTTAGTAGGGAGATGTTAGAATTTTTATTAGGATGCTGTCTCACATCCCTTCTTCTTAACACAGTAACAGGTCACGGTTAGCTAATCCATGACCTACTTGTTGTTGTTTGTCTTTTTGGCTTTTCCCGGTTAGGGGTCGCCACAGCGGAACTCCGGTCTGCTAATGATTGGCAGTTGATTTTTATGGTGTCGAGTTGCCAGCCTGATGCCCAACCTTCAGTGAAGGCACGCCCATTCACGCATGTCTTTCTGAGGCCACTCGACCGCGGGGAGGACATGCAGACTCCACACAGAAGGCACTCCAGCCGAGAATCGAACAGGAAAACCTCTTGCTGTGAGGCAACAAGGCTACCGCTGTACCACCACGGCTCCAATCCATGACCTACTTGTATGTGGGGCAAACAGAGACTGAGAACCCCTGTTGTCTGAGTAGAGAGTATCATTGGGAGAAGGCATTACAATCTTCAAGGTTGGTTTTCTGTTGCAGGTTAAATTAAAAATGATAAATACTGGAAGGCATACCTCTCAACCTCTTAAACACAAGAAATTTGGACAAAGCCAATAATAATGGAGGGGGCAAAGGCCAAAACTGGGACAGATTTTAAATACTGCACTTAAAGACTCAGAAAGTTGCTAGAATAACAGATTGTTAATTAATATGCATTTTCTAAAGGCTATGAAGTCTGAAACTTCAAAGTCTATCATTTAGTGACTTCTGTTTTCAATTATTTGCCAGAAAACCAAAACAAACCAAAAATATGAGGTACAATTTTAGATATTCTGCACAAATCAGGACAGTTGAGAGGTGTGTTGGAATGATATGAGATACACCAGTGTACAACACGGCAACATTATCTCATTACAGACGAGTGATGTCTTCAGGTGTTTTTGCAGTTATATCCTACTGACACCTCTAGGCATCAAATATTGCCTGCTCATATTTACATTAATAACTCTAAACCCATGTTACATACAAATTACTAGCATATTTCATCTTACAGCTTACACAATGGAAAAAAAAACTGTATTGATATCTAACCTTTGTCTAATGCAGGTAGAAGGGTATTAACTGTTCATATATACTTATTTATATTGTCATAAATTACATATTTTTTCTAAATATCTTGACAACCAAGTAGCACAACTAGCCTCACGTGATAGCCCTCAGCACAATGATCAAAATGCTGCTGAAGGTATGTGTAACATGAGTAGTTGCTGAGATATTGTAAGTTGTTTACAAAAAATTATAAACTTAATGGTTATTGTTTTACAGCAATTTACAAAATCCAGTTTAAGACCTAAGGATTAAGGAATACCTGCACTATAAAAAAGTTTGACATTTACACTTCTTAAGCAACACCTATGGTTCTACAGATATAAACATTTGTTTGAAATGTGAGGACATAATTTGATTCTATCAAAAAGGTTAGGCTTCGCCCATTGAAAATCACTGTGTGAACTTCCAGAGGTCCAATGGAGAAAATGAGTTAAAAACACATAATGGCCACTTCTGCCACACATGCATTTATTTCTTTAATTTAATTTATTTATTTAATATGGTGATTGGGGTGGTGGAAGGGTTAAGAATAATTAACAGTAAATGCTGCTCCTGTTAGGGCACCAACTAAGACTCACAGTTAAACATCAGAAGGATAGACAGAAAGTGATTATTTTGGGACTGGGATGTAGAGACATGGTGTGTGTGAGAAGAAGTGATTTTATAATTAGTGGATCACAATTAAGTAACAACTGATCAGCTTTGTTAAGGGCAGGTCAAGTGACAGAGAAACAGAGAGGAAGACAGAGAAAGAGAGTGTGTTTGCGCGCGTGTGTGTGTGCATGCGTCTATATATGTGCACACTTAAAAATGGTAGGTAAATACCTAGAAGCGACACAGAACAGCTCTAGTTTTGTATGAAACTCAGCATAAACTGGCATTTGCTGTGTTACCAAGTTATTACTTAATATTAGGTAGCTGTCGATAAATCAGATATCCCTACAAATTGGAATATTGATAGCACGCCCTTAAAAGCAGACCCAGTCGTGAGCGACCTAGGAACACAGACAGATAGTAACCTACACTTTGGCCTCCAGGTAGTTAAGGTAGTGAGGAAATCCTTCTGTGTGGCTCAACTTATAAGTAAAGGCATGGCATCAAGATCAAAGGAAGTCATAGTACCACTGTACTTGGCCCTCATCAAGCCTATAATCGAGTATAATGCTCTCTTCTGCATATACCTGACCAGGCACTTACATCAACTGGGGCCAAGTCAGAGGTTTCCAGTTACTTACTTGAGCTGCTCCATGTTCAAATCACCATAGGCAAAATCCAGTACCACTTCCTTGTAAGCTATAGGCCCCCCTCAATGACCCAGGAAACCCGTACCATGTATTTAAACTTATTAGAAATACTAACCATCCAACCCAATACCATATTCACGGGTGACTTTAATTACCCCACTGTTAACTGGGAATCCTATATGACATCAAACGTACATGCACAGAGATTCCTGGATTTTGTTAACACAAACTCCCTGGACCAGATAGTCAATACACCAACCAGGGGTGCAATCATACTGGATCTGGTCCTCAAAAACATGGGAAAGTACTGCAGACCGCCTACTGTAATGCCTTCCCTGGTAAAGTCAGACCACAAAATGGTCTCCTTTGAAGTAAAAATAAAACCTGGACGCTAGCTAAACCGGGAATATTCAGGAACTATTCTAAGGCTAACCTCCTGTAATTAAGATAGAACGTGGCAAAATCTCAAGCCCTCATAAACCCTGAGAACACTTCTGCCCATGCAGAACTGTTCACAGAAGCCCTGTACAAGCATGTTAATAGCTGCCTAGAGGCAGCTGTACCCACCAGGAAGAAGTATAGCTCTAACTCCAAAAAACAAGCCACCCTGGTGGAATCACAAAATCAATCGGATGTATAACAGGAGAAAGAAAATCATGGCAAAAATTAGGAGGTGCAGCACCCAGCAGGATAAAAGCACTCTCATCAAACTAAACAAACAACTCAGAGGACAAATAAAGTCTACCAAAGCCAAATTTGAGGCACGTTTGGCCTCCCAGCCCAAGGACAGCCAAAACGCATTCTTTAGCTATGTCCGCAACCTCAAAGGCAATACACAATTGTGTCCGGAGCTCATTGCAACTGGAGCTACCTCTACTGAGCCAGAAGACATAGCAAACTTTCTGGCTAATAAATTCAGTTCTAACTTTACTCCTCTCTCTCCCCCTCAACTTTCCCTCAGGAAATATCATCAAATATAACTCCCCCTGCTATCACTAGGGAAAAGGTCCTTAATGCTCTCTCTAAGACCAAGAACACTGCATCAGTGGGTCCAGACAATATCCCAGGATGCCTTCTAAATAGCATGAAATATGACCTATCAGGACCTCTGGAATTACTATTTAACTGTAGCCTGCAAACAGGCTTCATGCCCCATTAATGGAGAAAGGCAACAGTCATCCCTCTGCACAAAGGTGGGCCATCTACAGACCCTGGAAACTACAGACCCATATGTCTCACTAGTCTTATATGTAAAGCCATGGAAAGAATTATCATGAAGATGATCAACAGAGATATAGTAAACCTCAAGACACTGGACCCATCCCAGTTTGGTTTCGTAAAGGGCAGATCACATATACGCAACCTGGTGGCTTCTTTGAGAAGGTCACCAAAACAATGGATGAGGGCAAAATCGTTCACACTGCCTACCTTGACCTGGCCAAGGCATTTGACACAATACCTCACTCAGGCATTGTTGACAAACTCAAGATGTTAGGTACAAACCCGTATGTCACCCAGTGGATAGCCAACTGGCTCACAGACAGGACCCAGGAAGTTAGAATTGGGGGGGGTCCACCTCTATTAAGAGGCCAGTCACAAGTGGAGTCCCTCAGGTATCAGTCCTTGGACTGCTCCTTTTTGGCATTTACTTCTCAGAAGTCAAGGCCAATATCAGTGGTCTCTGGGTGACTAAATTTGCAGATGACTGCAAATTAGGAGATGTCATTGAATATCACACTGACACAAATGTTCTCCAGGAGGGCTGACACAGACAAACAACTGATGCCAGAGCCATAGATTAAAACTAAATGCCAAGAAATGCATAATAGTATCCTTTGGGAAGTCATCCATTCCTGGTAACTATCATATTGACAACATACACTTTAGAGTTGACCCAGTAGTCAAGGACTTAGGGACACACATAGATAGTGATCTAGCCTTTGATCATCACGTGTCTACAGTGGTGCTGAAATCATTCTATGTTGCGCAAGTTATAAACAAAGGTATGGCATCTACATCCAAAGAAGTCATTGTTCCACTGTATTCGACATTCATCAGACCTATCATTGAGCACAATGCACCCTTTGGTATGTACCTAACCAGGCATATCTAACAACTGGAACGTCCACAGAGGTTCCTCACTAAAAGAATACAGGGCGTAAGTTTCTCAGTAAAAGAATACAGGGCGTAAGTAATATGTCCTATGAAGACTGCCTCAAGGCCCTATCCCTCTATCAACTACAGGCTTTTGAGGGGAGATCTATGCCTGGCATACAGGGCATTATCAGACCCGACTCTGATAGACCTCCTGCATACTCACAAAACAAACAGTACCAGAACTACCCATTCTAAAGACTCAAACCTTGCCTGTGATATAAATAGGACCTGCTGGAGAGATAGGCATATATCCCAGAGACTACCCTGTCTATGGAACATGCTCTCCATCCATGTGAAGCAAGAGTTCCTCCCTAACCCAATTCAAGTCCAACTTGGACAACTGGATGGGAAACTGGAAATTCATCCCTGGTTTGGCACCTATGTCTCTAATGCAAACAGATAACCTGTAAATGGTTTATCTTCCAGTCCCATGCTTACACTTATCAAGGGTATCAGAACTTGTCAGCGATTTGGGATGCATTGCTAGGCTTAAAAAGGCCCTTGCGGTCATTAACCTAGTAAATATCTATGAACGTATGAACTAAAAAATACAAAGCGTAAGGCACATCTTATACAGAGCGACTAAAGGCCATATCCTTTTACTCCATCTGATATCGTTTATTGAGAGGGTTCTCATGCCTGACCTATAAGGCTTTCTCTGATCCAGCCCTGATGAAAATGTTACATATTCCCAAGAAAAAGTATACGAGGGTTACGCATTCCATGGTCTCGAACCTTATTTGTGACTCTAACAGAACCTGCTGGAGTGACAGATTTGTATCCCAAAGGCTACCTTGTATATGGAATAAACTTCCCATCTTCATAAAACAAAGCCCGTCCCTCGCTCTCTTCAAAATGAATTTGGATAAATGGATGGGGAACCATAAATTCAGTCCTGCAGTACTGCCCATGTCCCTTATGGACAGATGCACTCTGTAACATGACTCTGGGCTCCAACACCCAAAGACCCACTACCCTGATACTACCTCATCTCAACTCTGGGGAATTAAGATATAATATTGTCATATCCTGGGTATTATTGTCTAGGCTTGTAAAGGCTCTTGTGCCATTAGCCTAGTAATCACTTAGAAACCTATGGTGGCATTGCAGCCTCACAATAACAGGTTCTCCGGTTTGGTTCTTGGCTGGGATTCCTAATGTGCTGAGTCTACGTGTCCTTCCTGTGCTCATGTGGATTTTCTCCCAGGTACAGTGGTTTCTTCTCGCCCACCAAAGATATACAGTTGGTGGATTAGGGACTCTTACTTAGGTCTGATTGTGTGCATGTGTGATATGGAAGAAAGTGCTGGCAACCTAATTCCATTTCTTACCTTTGCCTTGTAAACTCAGTGGATGGCGGTGGCTATCTGCAGGATTGCTCTAGAAGTTAGTTGTAACTTAAAATAGGCAGCAAAAGTCTACGTACAAATATTTTAACTTACTTATTCTTACTTGTTTTCTCATTTGTTAAACGTATTAAAATGCCTAAGCCTAGGCAATATATGGCAAAATCATGGAAAAAAATATTAATAAGCATAGCAAAAAAGAAGTTATGTCTTACCATAATGTTCCATCTGTATTGTTGATCCTCGTTCAGTCATTAAGCATAGGGGTATCAGTTCCGAGCTCGGAACCAAGCCGGCCATTTTCCAAGCTCGCATCAGCTTTAAACTCTTGAGCTAAACTCTTACCCACAATCCCCCTCTCCCTGTTACCTCAGATTGAGTTTGCAAGTCAAAGAAGGTAGAGGCTACCTTTGGTCACATAACCTAAGAGAACCGGATGATGAGATCCACTAGAAACCACAGGAGGGGGAAGGAGGGAGGGTCGTAATGACTGAATGAGGATCAACAATACAGATGGAATGTTATGGTAAGACATAACTTCTTTATTTGATATTGTTAATCCTCGTTCATTCCTTACGCATGGGAAAGAGTCCCCAGCTACCTCTATTCCTGGGAGGCTCTCATGGAAGGACATTCCTGAGCATCATAGTACCGAAAGATGCTCTTCCCCTGGAGGCCAAATCCAATTTGTAATGATTGATGAAGGTATGAGGCATAGCCCAAGTTGCAGCTGCACAGATGTCATGTAAAAAAGCACTGGCATGAAAGGCAGCAGAAGTTGCCACCGACTTTGTTGAATGAGCTTTCATGGTAGTAGGCAACAAGATATTACGCTGTGTATAAATAAAGGTCACACAGTCCTTCAACCATCAAGCTAATGTGACCTTAGCAACAGCAGATCCTAATCTAGGTCCAGAAAAGACCAAAAATAACTGGTCAGATTTACGAAAAGGTTTAGTCCTGTTTAAGTAAAAATGGATTTGCCTGTGTATATCTAGGTTATGTAGGCAATACTCTCCTCAGTTTGAATGATTGGGATAGAAAACTGGCAATTCAATGGCTTGATTAATGGACATTTCAGAGATCACTTTAGGCAGAAATGATGGATTAGTTATTAGAGACACTCTATCTCTATGAAAAATCAAGTATGGACTCTTGATACATAAAGCTTGAAGCTCGGAAATATGTCTGGTAGAAGTAATGGCGATCAAAAACAAGGTTTTCCATGACAAATACTTGAGGTCGCACGAAGAGGCTGGTTCGAAAGGTGACATTGTCAGGGCTTGTAGAACTAATGATAAATCCCATGGTTGAATAAGTTCTCTAAAAGGTGGCTTCAGATGATTCACACCTTTTATGAAGGTCTTGCACAATTTATGGGACATAAGAGAGGAATCTTGGACACCCTCATGAAAATTAGAAATTGCAGCTAAATGAGCACTAATGGTGGAAGCCGATAGACCCCGATTTAAACAGGTCAGCCAGATAGTCTAGTATTATCGACACTGGTGCTGAAAAGGGGTCTACTTGTTTATCTTTCAGCCAACAGGTAAATCTTTTACACTTGCTCAGATAAGTAATTCTAGTGGAAGACTTATGAGAAGCAATGAGAATATCACGTACTGGTAAAGAAAGATCATTCTGCCTGGCAATCAAGGGAAATGGAGTAGCCAAGCCGTGAGCTTCAGGCTGTTCAAGTTGGGATGAATCAGGTTCTGTGGATGTGAGATCAACTCCGGGGTTGGATGGGGAATCCATGGTCAATCTAGTAGGTGAGACCAAAAGAAGGGGAACCAAATCTGTCGAGGCCAATATGGTGCTATGTGGATCACCTTGCTCTTCAACCGACGAGCTTTCTTCAGAAACTGAGGAATGAGGGGAAAGGGTGGAAATGCGTAAAGAAGACCCAAGGGCCAATCATGGACTAGAGCGTCCCTGGGTGACTGTCCCGGAGGGGGAATCAGGGCAAAGTAGTTGCTGCATTTGTAGTTGGTCAGGGATGCAAAGAGGTTGCAGCAAGGACGGCCCCAGCGGTGGAAGATTTCCGCCGCTATCAAGGGATTCAGGGACCACTCGTGAGGTTGAAGAATGCCACCTGCTGAGTCTGCCTGCTATCACGTTGGAACTCCCAGGAATGTGCGTTGCTAGAAGAAAACGGTTGGTAGCCATCGCCCATTGCCATATCCTCATGGCCTCTCGACAAAGGGGGTAAGATTTGGTTCCACCTTGCTTGTTGATGTACCAGACCACCGCCATGTTGTCTGAATTGCAATTGTTCCAGACGGCAGCAGGGGATGGAATGCTTGCAATGCCAGAAGCACCGCCCTCAGCTCTAGAACATTTATATTCAGATGGGCCTCCAGTTCGGACCAAGTGCCTTGGACTGTCTGTCCCTGACATAGCCCCCCCACCCCATCAGGGAGGTGTCCGTGGTCACTGTGGCCTTGGGTTGCTGGGGGGGAGAAGGGGCGAGACCATTGTGAGAGATTGTGTGTCATCCACCAATTTAAATCCTGTTTGCACCTGTGGGTTACTCGAATCATGGCTGAAAGAGGATGCTGAAAAGGATACCACTGGGTGAGCAGTAGCCATTGTAGAAGCCTCATGTGACACCTGGCCAGGGGAACAATGGTGATGGAGGTTGCCATAGAACCCAACAGCTGTAGAACCGAGTGAGCCGTGGATTTTTCTTTTGAAAGGATTGGAATTAGTTGTTGCTTTATCCTTAGAATTCTGTGCTCTGGAATAGCAGCTCTGAAGTTTTTTGTGTCCAAGATAACCCCTATGAGTTCTGTCAACTGAGATGGGGTGATATTGAATTTTTGCCAGTTAATGGTTATGCCTAGCCTTTGAGCAGTGAGGAGAGAGTATGCCAGGGCTTTTTCCAGTAGATGTCTGGTGGGGGCGAAAATGAGCCGGTCGTCTAGGTATGGAAACACCTGGAATCCTTGAAGTCGCAAGTGAGCTGTGACAACTGCCATGCACTTTGTGAACACTCTGGGGGCTGTGGAGAGTCCGAAGGGCAGTACTCTGAACTGATAGTGACTGACTCCCGCACGGAAGTGCAGAAATCTTCTTGATGGCCTGTCCACCTTTATGTGGTAGTACGCATCTTGAAGATCTATAGAGCACATCCAATCGTCTTTTTCCAAAAGCGGGAGGATAGACTGTATTGTGACCATTCGGAATTTTTGTACTCTCACAAACTTGTTCAATACACTGAGATCCAAAATTGGTCTCCACTCCCCGGTTTTCTTTGGTACCAAAAATAGTCGAGTAGAATCCGGATCCTATCTGGTCTGGAGGGACTATTTGGATGACTCTTTTTCTTAGCAGCTTTTCTATCTCTAGTGCTTCTTCTTCCTTTTGACTGGGTGGAACGTCGGGATGATTTTTTGAAGGGACAGGACAAAGATGGAAGGGTATATGATAACCTCTGGTTATAATCCTTTGTACCCAAGAATCGGTGGTGATGGTTAGTCAGGCAGAAGGGTACAAGGAGAAACGTCCCCAAACCACCTCCAGAGGAAAGGAGTTGGGCCGCTCTTCAGGAGCGCTGGTAGGATTGACCAGGCAAAGAATCCCTGGAACCCTGATTATGCGGACCCCCTCTGCCCTGAAAGGAGTGTCTTCCTTGTGAGTTTCCCCCTCTGCCTCTGGGGGAGAACTTGGCCTGTGTGTCACAGAAAGGACCCTGAGATTTCTTGAACCATATCTTCCCACTCTTTTGGTTTTGGGAGAAAGCACGTTGAGGGGAACAATAACGGACACCTACGGCAGAAAGGGTCTTCCCGTTCTGTTCACATCTGACCAGTGTGCTTTTAACTTTGGGCCCAAACATTGAGGAGGCCTCAATGTGGGGCATTAAGAAAGGAAGACTTAAAGGGTTCCACGAAGTTGCACAAGCGCATCCAGGCGTGTCGTCTCAAGACCGCAGCTGTACCTGCTGCTCTAGCTGCTCCTTCTGATGCGTGAGATATCAATCGCATAGAGGAGTTAGATATAGAGTCAATGGTGGCCAGCTGAGAGGCCACTTTGTCACGGACCTCATCAGACACGGCACCAGCCATGGTTTAAGAGAGCTCAGAAACCAGATCCCTCTGAAGCCTGGTAAAATGTGCCATATAATTCAGGGACCTGATAGCAAAGGTTGCTGATGAAAAGGTGTGCATCCCTATCCTGTCCAAGGCCCAGGACTCTTTGTTAGGCGGATGGACAGTTTGGCTTCCTTCTTCTGCCAGATCCTTTTTTGTTGCGGCCACCACCACCAAAGCATCCACAGGAAGACCTTTGGACCAATAGGGATCCAAAGCAGGAGGGGGCAAGATCTTATCTGGCCTCCGGGGAATAGCTTTGACGGTATCAGGAGCCTTCCAAGCACGCTGCACGATGAGCCAGACAAGTTCATCAGCAGGTGGAGTAACCCGGGAGGTAGGGGGCTGGGCGCGAAAGGCCTGCAGGAACACAGATTCCTCAGTGGTTGGATTAGAGGACTGCCAGTCACCTCTCTCAGGATTTCGAGGATATCACCAAAGGATACCTCAGAGGGTGACCAAGGGGATCCTTCCCCCTCATCGAAATCTGTGTCTTCGGTGAGGGGACTCCTCAGTGGAGTCTATGTGCTTCCTCTTACACAAACTTTTCCAGTAGACCTCTTCAGCGGGAGAATCTGGAGAAGACAGCAGAAAAGGGGATTCCTGAGGGAATACCCCTGCACCCGGTGTCCGCTAGGTGCGACTTGTGAAACCAGTGCACCAGAGGAGGGCGGAGGTATAGATAGTCCGGAATCGCCAGCAGCAGTGAAAGCCTTCTTCATCAGTTGGAAGGCTGGTCCACCCGAAGAGGAGTGCATGACTAGGACAGGGGCCACCCCTCCCCTAAGTGGCTCAGCCTGCCGACCAGTAGTCCCTGGATGGCTGTGGAGCAGCAAACTATGCATGTCACAACTGACATCCTGGATCGTAGCAAAACTTTCCTGCCACAAAGGCAACTGTGGTTCCTTAGTGAGATCCATAAAGGGAACTGCAGAAGGGGAAGACTGTGCTATATCCACGGACTTCAAAGGCAATGAAGTAGGAAAATAAGAAGGGGTCTTTGGAGATGGGTGATCACCTCCCAAGGAAGGATAGTTCCTGAGGGGTGGGATACCTCTGGCCAAGAGTACCTGGTCCACAAGACGCAACACATCATGTCTGGAAAGGCTTCTAGTGGACCTCACGGAGACTGAGGGAGAAACAGGCCTGTCCACAGAAGAGGCAGACTCGGTGCCCATCTCATCTGAATGCATTGAGTACAATGGTGCCGAGAGAGACTGGACTACTGTTGTCTGCACCGAAGAAGTCATCGGTGCCAAGGTCATGGTCTGCACCGACACAGGGATCGGTGCCGAGGTGGTTGTCGGTGTCGAAGCTGGAACCAACAAGACAGGAGTCAACAATAAAGGCGTCGGTTCTGATGAAGATCTCGGAGCCGACGCGGTCAAGGTCTGTGTTGACTGAACGGTTGGTGCCGATACAGTGGTAATGGTCTGAACTGAGGAGCCCCTCGGTGCCGATATATAGAAGGCTGCAGGAGAAGACGAAGCCAAAATCACTAATGGAGCTGAAGGCCTCAGTGCCAAAGGTTTAACCACCGAAAGCACTGGGGCTGACTGAAAAAGCTCTGGAGCCAAAACTTTAGCCTTTTTAGGTTTTGGTTGGCGGGAGTCCCCAGCCGGGGACGAAGGCAAAGATTTAGCCTTAGTAGGAACATCCAAAGTTTTCTTATGGGCTCTAGGAGGGGTTGAGGCCTCCGACCCAGAAATAGCCTCTGAAATGGGAGATTTTAGAATTCCCTTCAGTAACAGCTTATTTTTCCTTTCCAACAAGGTTCTATTAGAAAAGTTCTCACAAATAGTACAGGGTGGGTAAACAGACAAATGGGAAACTCCCAAACAATAAACACACAAAGAGTGTGCATCAGAAGTAGGCAGTTTGTGTCCACAATCAGAACACCGCTTAAACCCGGACTACCTTTCTTATCTGCCATGACAGTAAATTAATTAATAGAGAAGGTACCAGCAATGGTACACAAGAGTACCCGAAGGTATGAGAGAAAAGAGAAAAAGATTACCAATGATGGTAAAGAGAGAATACCTCGTGGTAAAAGTGGTAAAGAAAGAAGCAGAGAAACCTGAAGAAATTATGAACGCTAGATGCGATAGGGTAAGAGACAATAAAATATGAACTTTCCTAACAGAAAAGTAATCTGTAAAACTATTAAACAACAATTGAATGTACTTAGCTCAAGAGAAGTAGCTTGACACAACCAAATGGCAACGCGGCAAACAAAATATGGGGTAACAGGAAGAGGGGGATTGTGGGTAAGAGTTTAGCTCGAGAGTTTGAAGCTGACGCGAGCTTGGAAAATGGCCGGCTCATTTCTGAGCTTGGAACCGATACCCCTATGCGTAAGGAATGAACGAGGATTAACAATATCAGATTTTATGTTTCAAAATAATAAGTGTCTCACCTTTACAATGCAAAGCACTGAAAGACAGAGCAGAACCCCTTCCTGGCTTGCCAAAAACTCTCCTAAAAAGATGATAATGTGGGAAGTCTCTGTCTCATACCCCTAAAACAGGGAAGGTAGTTGATTCAAAATAAGCATGGCAAGGTAACTGAATGACACCATGTCGGAAGTTTCAAGAAAGGCCTATGGAACAAACATCAGTCTTTGCCCAATGACCTGAAGAGTTATACAGAGGTATAAGGCTACAAGAACACTTTCAAATAGACAGGACTCAGGTGGTACATAGCACAGATAACAAAAAATTTAAATGCATATCTGAACAGCAGCCAGCATAACTTCTGCAGCACAGGCATCTCACAGCATGTTTGACGATTGTCAATCAACAACCTGACCTACGTTTTGTACTCGCAGCAGGTGAGCCAAACACAAGGTATAGGGTGATAAAGTAGTCCAGATACAGCATTCCTCAGGTCCAAAGATTTATACTAGCTATGTTCTTCAAACAGAAATGGGAACTTGTGAAGACAAATGACACCTGGTCCTTAAATATCACTCTGTCAGCAAAGACAAAGCCATAATCGTGAACACTGGGTACAAAACATAACTGACTGATTGTCATAAAGCACTGTAATAAAAGCTGAATTTAGATGTCAGTAATTAAAATACAAATTTAAAGTCAAAACCCATCTCAGCCTGGATGGTCATAAAGAATTTGAGGTATTAATGAAGCACCCAAGAAAACACCACAGCAGTGTCTTACATTTAAGACAGCAATGTGGTTTGTTTGGGCATGTATGTCCCCAGATCACCTGATAAGCCTAAAAGGTGTAACTAGAATGGGCCTTCTTTTTTCCCCCTAACATTTTGCTTTCCCCAGCTTTCCATCAGAGATGCCCGACTGCTACAAACATTTTACACACACACACACACACACACATATATATATATATATATATATATATATATATATATATATATATATATACATACATACATACATACATATAGGTATTATATAGCACTACACAGTAATCTGTTGAAGGCCACTCAATTATCATTATGTTAAGAAACCCCTTTACATTTAGCCCCTGATAACATGACTAGCTTTTCGCTCTTTGCGTGCTAGTTGCAATACGTTAAGGCTAACTGAAAAGTTGATGGAAAAACTACTGGAAATATACAGAATGTTAGTTTTTGACCGTGTATTATGCTTTACGTGTCTTAGAGATGCAGTGCAGGGCAGTGGACTCTCGGCCTGGCAGGAAAGAAATGCGCATAACTTTGCAGACAGGGTTTCAGGAGCACTTCAGCAGAATAATGTGTTTTGTGAGAGGGTTGCTACAACCAAAGACAGGTTTGTCTCAAGTTTCAAGTATTTAATTAGTTCTAGTGTTGTATGTATTGATTTAGGTAGGGCACCCGATACTTTCCTTGCTTTACAGGATCTTGTGTTTAAATGAAAAAAATCTCCACAGACATGGGAAATACATGAAACATACTCTATATTTGTGTGAGACATCTATGGCAATGAACCTCAAATGGGGCTTTGTTACTGTTGAATAAAAATAGTTATAACATCAGTCACTGTTTTATTTTAAATACAATAAAAAGGGGGATGTCTACAAACTTTCAGAACAGCAAGTGTGCTACTGGGGTCATAGAACTATTGCAAAAGGAAGCTGAAGAGTACTTTATATACATTTATAGTTTTGGCATTAAAAACTAGTCCACATCAAAACTCTACATTATTCTGGAATATGTTTACAATGTTTAAATATCATAGCATTTTGTGTGTCTTTTGCAAAAAAAAAAAATGTAGTATAAAGATGACTTAAAATGCATACTTTTTAACATAATAATCCAAGTATTTGTCCTGAAGCCAATGTCACCATTACTCAAGTAATAACTTTCCATTACAAGGATATCATGTAGGAATACCAGAGTTTGAACACCTCAGACAAGTTTCATATTTCCTGCTTTGACACAGTCAGAAAAAACAGTTATCAAAGAAAATGCTAAAGCATACAATGAAGGTGTGCTTCCATTACTACTTGTTGAGCTACAACTCAGAGGGGAACCATCAACTCGCGGACCAAAACTCCAGGGGAAATCAAATGAATAAAAAAAAATGAAATATATGCATTTCTGCTGTAGGAATGACCTCATCAGCCCCACCCCTGCATCCTCCATGTGAGAGGCAAGCTTCCCACACCTCTAAATTTATATATGCCTACTCTTTGATTACACAGAACTGAAGAAGACAGAAATCTCCCAAAAGAAAGGAATTTCTTCCAAAGCACACTTAGAAACTCCACTGGCAGTGGTTTGCAATAGAAAATTGCAATTAGGAGTTCAGCTTCATCAGGTTGTGCTCAGTGACAGTTACTTGTGCAGTTTGCACTCAATAACCAGTACAGCAGCCAGAAGGTGTCCTCAAAAAACAAGACATGATTAGATGGGAGAAGCTAATTGTCAAATAAACTCAGGAAGCCAAAAAAGTTGTCAAGATAACTGCAAACTAACCAACAGCTTGATTGGAGATCTATCAGTCTGAAAACAGAACCTGTGAAACAAGGACAGTAAAAGATTTCCATTTGCGTATATTCTTTTGCTAGCAAATAATTACACTGCCTGAATGCCAGCAAAGAAGAAAGGAAGAGAAATTAGGAGAAAATTAACAAGAAAAGGAGAATAAAAAAAATGTGCATGGGAAGAATCTTGCAACTATTCAGCAAAAAGCAGTTCAAGTTTCAGCTTTGGTACAAGAGATGGCTTCCAACAATTTAGAGGAAAAAATAAGCACACACAGGGATGTGTGATGAACATGCCCTGGCCCAGCAATCAAGGAGCCTCAATCCTCACCACTAACACCAGGGAGGTCATCTCATAGAAGAGGAAAGGATAGCTAATACACACAGTAAAGTACAATTTCCCTTAAGTGCACACAGAGATCACAGTCAGTCTGGGCTGGTTGCTCCCTTGCTCACCAGGTCCCCAATAAGACTCCCTACTGGTACAACTATATGGTCCAGGTCTCAGCCTAACTGGGCAAGCTAAAACCTCCAGTACCCTCTCTGTCCAACCAGTGCTTCGTGCCCCTGCCAAGTAGTTGATACAACACACACACACACACACACACACACACACACACACACACACACACACACACACACACACACACATACTTTGAGATAAGTATTTATACAACTTCACAGACACTCCTTGAAAAGGTTGACACAGATTCTCCAACTGTGCCCCTTTACCCAGACTATACAGTAGTAATTACTGCCACCACCCAGTTAATAATATGAGCTACTAAAAAGCCCTTAAAAGGGTGTCCAATTATTACCGTGCAATATTAATATCCAATGGTAATGTGACTATACAGTCTAAGGCTTATCAGAGTGGCACATTACAACAAACTCTATATAAATATGCAATGTACTCGAGAGCTTATCTCTACACAAACCAGCCACAGGTAGAAGGTTTTTAAAACATTTAATAATAAATAATTAAAACACAAGACAAAACTACTACACCACAGAGATATCTAAGAGTTCAGAGATCACACAGAAATTTAAAATAATACAGCAGGACAGGTCTGAGTTCAAAGAAAAATACCTAATTAAGCTTTACTAGCTTTAACTATTCCTACAAGAAATCACAGTGCTAGAAACTTACATGTGAGCATAAGCAGAGTGCTGATAAGTTGGATATCAAGATCAAAATGCTCCAAGTCTCTCTCTGAGACTAACAAACATGTATCTGGGTCCTCCCCAGATTACATCATGTTGACACTTAGGTTTTCCCAGTATTCATACTGCATCATCTTGACACCTGCTCTGAGTTCCCAGGCTAATAGAAACTGCATTATTTAGCAAGCTAACACCTGCACAGGAGAATACAACACTAAAAGGCATTTCACATATACACTCTAGCAATTAGTCCTTAGTTAACACAACAGACAGAATGTCTTCAGCCAGCCTGACCGGAACCAACTTTAAAGATCAAAGAATGTCATAAAATCATTTCAATTTCAAAAGACAAATTTGAAAGGCTTGACTTAGTTTTTCTTTACAGCAAGGGGGCAATGTTGTAACAATCTTGAAGTTCACATTTTACAGTGTTTTCTTTACACTCAAGAAACATGCCTGAATTTTACATTTATTATCAATAAAACATGCCTGTATTTTACATTTATTTACAAATGCCAGAATTAGATATCAAATTCTATTTGACTAGGCTGGCAGCTTTCGCCCATCTCTCCCCAGTCGTCACATCCCCCCCCCCTGGAGAACTCAAGCAAGTTTTTCAAGTGCCCCTTGAGAAACATCGCTTGAGAGTGTCAAGTCTATCTGGGTGTACCTCGCCCCATTCCCTGTCTTGAGAGCCCATCTGCATTAGCATTGCTCCTCCCACTGTGGTGCTGCACTGACATATCATATGCTTGCAAACCCCAGACTCCATTTTAGCAACTTGGCATTTTGCTGACTGGCTCAATGTAACTATGTTAGGGGATTGTGATCTGTCATCACAGTAAATTTTCTTCCATACAGATAAGGCTGAAGTTTTTGTAGTGCCCACACTATAGCTAGACAATCCTTTTCTACCACTGCATAGCATTCCCCCCTGGGTTGGAGCCTATGACTGAGATGAACCACTGGGTGCTCTTCTCCCTCTAAAGAAATATGGCTAAGTACAGCCCCCACCCCCATAGTTTGAAGCATCCACCTGCACAACAAAGTCTTTGCTGTAGTCTGGAGTGGCTAACATAGAGGGTCCTCCCAAAGCTTCCTTAAGCTTCTGAAATGCCTGCTCACATGCTGGGGTCCACACTACCTTATCTGGCCTGTTCTTCCTTGTCAGGTCTGTGAGGGGAGCAGCTATAGTACTATAACCAGGAACGAACTTTCTCTAGTACCCTGCTGTCCCTAAGAATGCCCTCACCTGCTTTTTGGTAACAGGTGCAGGCCATGCCCGAATAGCTTCCACTTTGGCAGGTTCTGGCCTTATCTTACCACTCCCCACTCTATGTCCTAGGTAACAGGCCTCTGCCATACCCACCCGACATTTGCTCGGCTTAATGGTCAACCCTGCCCTCTGTAGTCAGCCCAGCACCTCCCTGACATGCTGAAGGTGCTCTTGCCAAGAATGTCTGTAGATAGCAATATCATCCATGTAAGCAAGAGCAAACTCTCCTGCTCCTGCTAAGATATGATCTACCAGCCTCTGGAAAGTCGCTGGGACATTCTTCATCCCAAAGGGCATCTTTGTGAACTCATACAAACCAAAAGGAGTCACAAAAGCTGACTTCTCTCTAGCACTGGGAGTCAAGGGCACCTGCCAGTAACCCTTGGTAAGTTCAATGGTTGTAAGATACTTAGCCCCACACAGCTGTTCTAGGGCCTCATCTGTCCTAGGCATGGGGTAAGCATCTGTCTCTGTGTGACTATTTAATTTCCTGTAATCCACACAGAACCTGGTGCTGCCATCCTTCTTTGGCACCAACACTACTGGCGAGGCCCAGGGACTGTTGGACTCTTGAATCACCCCTAGTTCCAACATCTCCTGTACCTCTTTCTTCAGAGTCTGTTTGACTCTCTCAGGCACCCTATAAGGGGCCTGCCTGATAGGCCTTTGGGGTCCTGTATCCACCTGGTGCTGCACCAGGTGGGTGCTCCCTGGCTTCCCGGTGAATATGCCCCCAAACTCCTGCAACACTGCTTGGATTTCTTGAACCAGGGTAGGAGATATCTGCTGGGACATTGCTACCCCTTCCACCAAGGTGTCAGCCTGAGCCTCACTGAGGAGATCAGTCTCCAGATCTTCCTCAGACTCCTCCTGCAATCCACTGCAAATTGTCAGCACAAGGGCCTCCCTATCATGGTAAGGTTTAATCATGTAAACATGGTACAATTTGTGCCCCTGCCGTTTGCCTAGCACTTCCACCATGTAGTTAACATCACTTACCTTTCTTACCACCTTGTAGGGTCCCACCCAAGCTGCCTGCAATTTGTTATGTCTGACAGGAATGAGAACCATCACCTGATGCCCTACAGCATACTCTCTAACTCAAGCATTCCTGTCATACCACACCTTTTTTAGTTGTTGGGCTTCTGCCAAGTTCTCCTGGGCCAGGCCCATGAATTCCCTGAGCCTTGTCCTGTGTTTCAGGACATATGCCACAACAGACTCCTTGTGAGACTCATACTCACCTTCCCACTCATCTCGAATTAAATCTAGAGGTCCCCTCACCCTATGCCCATACAGCAACTCAAAGGGTGAAAAACCTGTGGATTTCTGGGGAAGCTCTCTGTAAGCAAACAACAGATGGGGCAAATATTTGTCCCACTCCATCTTAAACTGATCTGCAAATGCCCGTAGCATGGACTTGATTGTAGAGTTTAACCTCTCAACAAGACCATTAGTTTGGGGATGGTAGGGGGTGGTCTTCATGTGCTTCACCCCACAGGACATCCACAGACAAGCCAGCAGGTCTGACATAAAATTGGCACCTCTGTCAGACAGTATTTCCTTTGGGAAACCTACCCTGCTGAAAATTTCTAGCAAAGCATTTGCCACCTTCTCGGCCTCAATGGAGGACAAAGCCACTACCTCAGGGTATCGTTTAGCATAATCTACAATCACTAGGATATACTTTTTCCCTGTGGAACTTGGGGTACCCAGAGGACCCACAATATCCATAGCTACCCTCTGAAATGG
Source organism: Protopterus annectens (assembly GCF_019279795.1). Taxonomy (NCBI): domain Eukaryota; kingdom Metazoa; phylum Chordata; order Ceratodontiformes; family Protopteridae; genus Protopterus; species Protopterus annectens. Next base: position 774,144,411 of record NC_056745.1, on the reverse strand, counting down.
CTCCTCAATCACAGGCAAAGGCATCAAAGGAGCTCTCACCTTGTCTCCTGCCTTGCCTACCTTTTGGCACTGCTCACAGGTCCTGCAGTAACCTGTTACATCTCTGGAAATTCCAGGCCAATAGAAGTTTTGCATAATACGCCTCTTTGTAAGTTTTATGCCCATATGACCTGTTCTATGAGTAGAAGCGCCAGACAGTAAGCTCTAGGCACTACCAACTGCTGTACTCTCTCACCTTCTAGCTCTCCCTCAGGGGTCAACTCTCTGTACAGTAACCCTTTGTTCCAGTATACAGATTCCCCCTTCCCTTGAGAATCAGGTGTCTCCTTAGCTACCTGCCTCAGGCCTTGCAATGTAGGGTCTGAGAGCTGAGCCTGTCTCAAGTCTCTCCTTGTAACCCTTCCCAGCACCCCTTCCACAGGAAGTCTGGCATCCTCTGACAGCGGTGCCTCACTGTCAGCCTGGGTACTATTACTTACCTCTACCTTTGCAGTCACTCTGTCCAAGGGACCATCAGTACCCACAAGCAGCTGTGGCTCACCTTCAGTCTCACTTCTACAGAGCAGCTCCCTCCCTGAAGTAATCACCTCAGCAGTCCTGGCTGCAAGTATGCAGTCTGTCTGGGTCTCCCCCCAGGCTACCAGACCCACATGCCTGTCTCCTAGCCTGACTGCATGTAACTGCATAAGTACATAGTACTGCCTCATCCAAATCCTTCCCTCTCAGGACATCTGCAGGATGGTAGTCCCATGCCCCTGTTGTTTCAAGAAAACCTACTATTGGCATTTTGTCTTTCCCACTTACTGGCTCCCTCACCTTTTGTTCCTCACCTTGCCTCCATGGACATCTGTATGCCCCATGGCCCCACTGGTTGCATTCAAAACATTTTACCCTAGGTCCTGGACATGTACCTGGACTAGTGGCTTCCCCTGCTACTGGCGGATTCTGTTGGGGCAGTCTGTGCTGCTCACTATGGGTTCCTTTAGTCCCATGAGTAGTACTGGGGGTTCCTTTCCTGTGCAGGGCTGCCCTGCTTGCTAGGTATAGGTCTCCCTTCTTCCCCAACTCCTCTGAAGTATCACACTGTCTATCAGCTAACCACATCCTCATGTCCTCAGGCAAAGTGCTAAGGGCTTGTTCCCTTACCAAAAGGTCTGCCAGCCCTTCAAATGTGGTGACCTGACATCCACTCACCCAGCTACGAAAATAAGTGCTCAGTTCAGCAACATATTCACATACATTTTCATCTGCCTTGCGTCTATGCTCACAAAATTTTTTCCTATACATTTCAGGTGTTAGCTTAAAATATTCTAATAAATGTCTTTTTACAGCAGTATAATCAAAACGGTCAGTGTCATGCATTTTTTGCTAAAGAAGTTACAGCTTTACCATGAAGTAAGGGGGTCAGGAACCATACCCAGAGCCTTTGGTCAACTTCATACTGTTTACATACCTGCTCAAACATATGAATGAAGCTATCAAAATTATGCCCCTCTTTAAACTGTGGAAGAAATTTACTGACCTTTTGTGCTTCTGGGGTCAGGTTACTCCCTTCCCATTACCTCCATGACTCTGGAGAAGAGTCAGCATTTCTCTCTCATGCCTCCTCTGTCGTTCATTTTCCTCAGCTTGTAGACTCCTTATTTTCTCGGCTGCTTCCAGTTCCATATACCTGGCCTTCAACTCAAGTCTCTTTAGCTCCAGCTGGATTTTTAATTCCACTGTAGAAATGTTGAGCTGTCCATTCTCCGAGGATATTGTATCTCCACTGTCAGTCTGATTGTTCTCCAGGCTGCTTGTTTTCTGATGCAGCTGTAACCAAGGCTGCAATCAGGTCTGCTATAGTCAGGTTTCCATGCACCAGTCCCCTAGCCTGGCACATCTCTGCCAGCTGGCTCCTTGTCAGCTTTCCATGCTCTTCTTCTGACATGCTGCCTGCTCACCCTGACTAATACTAAGCTAACAAAAGAAATAAAACAATTGTGATCTGAACTCTCGAGTATACACTCCGTGGCTGTTTTAGAGTACAAAACACTTTTAGAGATCATTGTACATGAGCTACAGGAATTCGCTCTACCCACACCACTACAAGCCAATTAGTATGTGAAGTAGATCCCACCACTGCCAAACACTTGTGACGACTGTGCCCTGTCCCAGCAATCAAGGAGCCTCAATCCTCACCACGAACACCAGGGAGGTTGTCTCATAGAAGAGGAAAGGATAACTAATACACACAGTAAAGTACAATTTCCCTTAAGTGCGCACAGAGATCACAGTCAGTCTGGGGGTGGTTGCTCCCTTGCTCACCAGGTCCCCAATCAGACTCCCCACTGGCACAGCTATAGGGTCCAGGTCTCAGCCTAACTGGGCAAGCTAAAACCAGTACCCTCTCTGTCCAACCAGTGCTTCGTGCCCCTGCCAAGTAGCTGACACAACACACACACACTTTGAGATAAGTATTTATACAACTTCACAGACACTCCTGGAAAAGGTTGACACAGATTCTCCAACTGTGCCACTTTACCCAGACTATACGGTAGTAATTACTGCCACCACCCAGTTAATAATATCAGCTACTAAAATGCCCTTAAAAGGGTGTCCAATTATTACTGTGCAATATTAATATCCAATGGTAATGTGACTATACAGTCTAAGGCTTAATAGAGTGGCATATCACAATAAACTCTATATAAATATGCAATGTACTCTAGAGCTTATCTCTACACAAACCAGCCACAGGTAGAAGGTTTTAAAAATATTTAATAGTAAATAATTAAAACACAAGACAAAACTACTACACCACAGAGATATCTAAGAGTTCAGAGATCACACAGAAACTTAAAATAATACAGTAGGACAGGTCTGATTTCAAAGAAAAATACCTAATTAAATTTAATAGCTTTAACTATTCCTACAAGAAATCACAGTGCTAGAAACTTATATGTGAGCATAAGCAGAGTGCTGGTAAGTTGGATATCAAAATGAAAATGCTCCAAGTCTCTCTCTGAGACATAGTTTATAAAACATCACTAACAAACATGTCTCTGGGTCCTCCCCAGATTACATCATGTTGACACTTAGGTTTTCCCAGTATTCATATTGCATCATCTTGACACCTGCTCTGAGCTCCCAGGCTAATAGAAACTGCATTATTTAGCAAGCTAACACCTGCACAGGAGAATACAACACTAAAAGGCATTTCACATATACACTCTAGCAATTAGTCCTTAGTTAACACAATAGACAGAATGTCTTCAGCCAGCCTGACCAGAACCAACTTTAAAGATCAAAGAATGTCATAAAATCATTTCAATTTCAAAAGACAAATTTGAAAGGCTTGACTTAGTTTTTCTTTACAGCAAGGGGGCAATGTTGTAACAATCTTGATGTTCACATTTTACAGTGTTTTCTTTACACTCAAGAAACATGCCTGTATTTTACATTTATTATCAAGAAAACATGTCTGTATTTTACATTTACTTACAAATGCCAGAATTAGATATCAAATTCGATTTGACTAGGCTGGCAGCCTTCACCCATCTCTCCCCAATCGTCACAGGATGTTCAAAATAAGTGAAACACTGAAGAAATATGCAAAGTCAAAACTAGAAGAAGCTTTAACTACTAGACATTCAGATGAACTGATACAACTGCAAAAATCAGATGCATAAATGAAAAATAAGGCTGGTCAAGCATGACGCTTCTTAAGAACAGCTGTTTCAAAAATAGTTACAAGACAGAGCATGCGAAAAATATGAGACTTTCTGCTGTACCAGAGAAACAGGAAGGAAAAGACTACACTGACTTTATTGAAGTACAAACAAGTAATAGGGCTGGTGTTCTACAGCAGATTTATTAAATGAGAGGCTACATTGTGTGTATACTCCAAATCTGACAATGGGAAAGAAGCTAAGACCTATGTTCTTAAAGATGCAATTATGCCGGGGAAAGAATTGCTCCTGACATAACTGTGGAAGAAGGGAAAAGTACTAATCTTTGGGAACAGCAGAGTGTTTGTGGAAAATGATTACTTACTATACACCAGGCAAAACAGAAGCAACATTATTGCAGCAATCAGGGAAAGTCAAGATGCAAGTGTGAGATTCAAGCTGCTGTATCTAGCTATCTTCATAATATATATTCAGAGGATCAAAGGTATTTTTTGATGCAAATCAGGCTAAGAAGGAGATGAAAAAGCTTATCCAACAAATAGAGAGCCAGCAAGCAGAAAGTACAGTTGTGAACACTTACCATAAATGTAGATGTTTGAGTGTATTCACTGTTGCAGTCATCACACTTGGGTTATCTGCCTGTAGGTAGCCCTCAGTCAGCCCGAATACCAGAGTCTTGGGATTTCTGCATCGGATGCTGTCGCCTATTCCATGACGTCATGACGTCAGGGGTATAAAACATGCAGCCGATGCCATTACATCAGTTTTTCTTGCCCCATATGTCCGGAGCCCCCAAAATAGGAAGCAATTACATGGTGTGGAACACCTCCAGTAAAAAAGTAAATACCATTGCCATAAGATATGGCCAAAAAGAGAGTAGGTAGAAAGAATAGAAAAGTCAGGGGGCTGGAGGGAGGGTAACTAGGACTGCAACAGTGAATACACTCGAACATCTACATTTATGGTAAGTGTACACAACTGTACTATGTTCTTCATGTTTTATTGTTGCAGTCATCACACTTGGGTTGATTCCCAAAATTGAGGAAGGGTGGAGGCAATCAAGAAGTATTGGGGCTGGCTATCAGGCCTTGTAACACTGCTCTGGCAAATCCAGCTCTGGATTTAGAAAACATAGGTAAGTGGTAATGCTTGGTAAAGGTGTGTCCAGAACTCCAGGTTGCCGCTTCCAGGACATCCGTGGTAGGGACTCCCCTGAGAAATGCTGTAGAGTTTGAGGTAGCCCTAGTGGAATGAGTTCTGATCCCCTGTGAGGTAGGTTTTCCATGGTGTTTGTAACAGAAATGGATGCAGTGTGCTATCCATTTAGAAATGGTTTGTTTTGAAATGGCCTTGCCGTCTGCCCCTGTAGCAAAGCTGACTAGCAGATGGTCAGATTTTCTGAAAAGTTTAGTCCTATCAAGGTAGAACCTGAGCTGTCTGTGCATGTCCAAGTAGTGCAGGATCCTTTCCCCTGTATTCTGAGCATTAGGAAAAAAGGCTGGCAAATGAATGGATTGGTTTAAAGTCACACTTGGTACCACCTTGGGCATAAATGATGGGTTAGTCCTGAGGGAAACCCTGTCCGCATGATAGATAATGAAGGTTTCCACAGCCATAAGGGCCTGTAACTCAGACACTCTTCTTGCTGAAATGATGGCTAGCAGTAAGGCTGCTTTCCAAGAGAGGAATTTTAACTCTGCTGTAGTAGCAGGCTCAAAAGGGGGAAGCATGAGCTTCGCTAGTACAATGTTAAGGTCCCAGGCAGGGGTGGGAGCTCTCCTAGGGGGCCTTAAATTGTTAGCTCCTCTCAGGAACTGTTTGATCAGAGGTTGAGAGAAGAGGGGTGGCTCAGTATTGTCATGAGCTGAGATGGCAGAGGCATGAATCTTAATTGATGAGAAGGATAGGCCTTTGTGGAGCAGCTCTGCTAGGTAATCTAGGATTTCAGGTAAGGAGGGCAAGGCTGTGTCTTTCCCGTGAGACTGGCTCCAAGAACAGTATCTAGCAGCCCTAGGTCAACTGGTGCCCTAGGCAAAAGGGCTCCATGGCACCCCCCACCACACTACCTGGTGCCCCCATCTTGGTCTATCTACATCAAATAAATACTGGAAAAGTGCCCCTGCAAGACCGGCGCCCTAGTTGGCCTATGCCTAAGGCCGGCTATGAGTATCTATTCCACTTTTCTGAATAGGATTTCCTAGTACTGGGCTTCCTGGCCTCAAAGATAACATCCAGAACCTGTTTGCTGAGGGTTGCTGGTGATGTATTCAGGGAATAAGCCAGGCTGCCAGGTTCAAGGTTTGCAGCTGAGGATGCAAAATCTGTTCCTCCTGCTGGGACAGCAGAGAGGGGATCTGATGTAGGTGTCAGGGTAGCACTGCTGTCAGACTGCATAGGAGTGGGTACCAATGCTGGCGTGGCCAGTCTGGTGCACTAAGGATAGTCCTTGGCATGTCCTGTTTGATCTTGAGGAGTACTTTTGGAAGGAGGGGAGAGGGAAAGGCATAGATTGAGAGGTTTTCCTATGTGAAGGATAGGGCATCCACTTTCCAAGCTTGGCTGTGAGGAATTCTGGTGCAAAATTTGTTTAACTGATGGTTTTAGGGGGATGCAAAGAGGTCCACCTCCGGTGTCCTCCACCTGTGTATTAGAAGTTTGAATGAGTTTGGTTCCAGTCTCCACTCATGTGGGTCCATTAGATTTCTGCTTACGTCATCTTTCAGTGAATTTTGTTTGCCTGGCAGGAATTGAGCTTGCAGGTGCACTTGGTTGCTTAAGGCTGTGTTCCACAGAGTCATGGCTAACCTGCAGAGTGGGTAGAAGTGAGTTTCCCCCGCTTGTTTATGTACCACATAACTGAGGTGTTGTCTGTCTTTATCAGGAATTGTCCTGGCAGGATAAGGTATTTGAAGGCTGTCAGTGCATTCTGCACAGCTAGCATTTCTTTTTGATTGATATTCAGGTGAATTTGTCCTGGGCTCCATTTGCCTTGAATGCATTTGCCTGCCATTTGAGCCCTCCATGCATAGTCTGATGTGTCTGTTGGCAGAGTTTGGATGGCGGGGGGTTGTGAGAAAGGGAGTCTCTTGTTGTGGTTGCAACCCTCTGCCCACCAAAGGAACTCTGTACTTAGGCAAGGAATGATAGGAATCACTGTTTCCAGGTCCTGGTAATGTTGACACCAGAGACTTTTTAAGTACCACTGAAGTTTCCTCATATGCAGTCTTGCATATGAAATCAGTGGAATACATGAGGGTTGGCAGAGAGTGGAAACAGAATCTGTATCCCTGGGATACAATGTTTAAGACCCAGCAGTCCTAGGTAATATGCTCCCAGTTTTTTGTATGCAGGGTGAGTTTTCCTCCTAGGGCTGCAAGTACTTGGGCATTGTTGGGAAGGATTAAGGACAAGTCATTGTGAACTTTTTCCACGGGGGGCGGCTTACCACTCCCAGTTTTTGAGGAGGGAGTACTCCATTCTTTAGATCTGTACATACCCTGAGACTGTAGTCTTTCTGGTCTGTTGCCCCTGGGTTTGGGCTGAGAAGGTCTGGAAGGGACTGGAAAGGGCCAGTTTTTTGAAGGCCAATGCCTGCTGAATCTAGGTGGCTGTACCTGTAAGAAATCTTTAACAGTTTGCATGGATTTAGCTTTTTCCTCCATCTTTTTAAGAACTTCTTCTGCTTTAGAGCCAAACAAACATTCTTGGCTTAATGGAGCATCAAGTAATTTTGCCTTGACATGGTCTGGCAAGATTTGTTCCTTCAGCCAAGCATGCCTTCTCAGAACAGACCCAGTGACAGCAGCCCTGCAAGATGCTTCTAAGGCATCAAAACCACACTGCAAAGTATGTTTACCAGCTTGGTTCGCAGAATGCATTAAGTTTTGTAAGTCCTTACTTTCTGCGCAATCAGGAATCAACAGCATTTTTTGTTTAATTAGATCAATAATATGCTGCTGGTACTTCAACATGTGAAACTGGCAATTTAAAGCCCTGATGGCAAGAGTTACAGAGGTATATACCTTCTTACCCCATCTGTCTAGAGCCCTACAATCCCTGTCTGGGGGGGGGGGGGGGCTGATGGAAGTGAATCCTCTGCATCTGTGTCCTCATAGGTAGATAAGGGTATGTCCTGGTAATCACAGGGGTCAGAGTCATCAGACTCATGGTCTGAAGAATTGGAAGGAAAATCAATTCTTTGTCTTTTAGAGGGGGAAGGCAGGTTTCCCCTAATTAAAGTAATAAGGTCTTCAGCCATTCTAAGCATTTGTTTCTGTGGCATGGGAGCTTGAGAATGTGCTTTGGTCGTCAGTTTCCTAGGCGTAGTGAGAACTATGGGCCTGAGAAATTGGGTAGATTTAATCATTAACGAAGTAGTCAGTTTGATACAAACATCGGAAGGTCTGAATACACCCTCAGAAGTGGGTGCCTGCACAGCGGATCCAGACCTATCCAAGGAAGAGACATCTGCAGGTTCCATAGTTGAAGAAGCATCTTGCGGCATACCGGACTCCGATTGGGTCTCAGTAGAGGCCTGCGTATCTGTAGAAGCAGGTAACAGGGGCTGCGAAAGCACCTCACTGAGTACTGGCAGACTGGTGACTAGCTTAACGGAAGCATCATTGGCAGTTTTGGACTTATGTGGTCTGTCTCTGTCTTTATCTTTGCATTTTTTCAGAAGATCGGTAGTCTGATGGCTTAACGAAGCCATTTTGAAATACAGAGAAAGAGAGCGAAAGAATTTAGCGACAAATATAGCCCGATGACAAATCATTCGGGCGTTGAACAAGGCACAAAACCGACAGCGAGGGACGTTGTGGTCTGGGCCTAAACAGGTGGCGCAGTAAGAATGAAAATCTCTGTGAGGTATTTGCTTTCCACAAGCAAGAAAGTTGTTAACTTTTTCTGACATCGTTTAGAGCAAGAAAAAAGGATCCCCAATGGGGTACTTAGCCTCAGAAGACTTCAGGTTTGAAACTCGAAAAATGAAAATGTCAGGTAGCTGCCGACTGGCACGTGCGAACTGCTTCTGCTTCGGGCTCCCGCATAGCAAGAAAAGCTGATGTAATGGCATCAGCTGCATGTTTTATACACCTGAAGACCTGACATCATGGATGAGGCGACAGCATCCAACGCAGAAATCCCAAGACTCTGGTATTCGAGCCAACTGAGCGCTACCTGCAGGCAGATAACCCAAGTGTGATGACTGCAACAGTGAAACATGAAGAACATCAATTCTTCTACCACTATGAGACCTGACCAAGATATACCTAACAAAAGCAAAGAACACAGACAGCTATCAAGAAGTTGTTACAATTGACCACAAAGTGCCTAGTGCTATATACTATGACAAACATATCAGAAGTGCTACACTCTTCTTGTGATTGCACTAATAAGGGAAACAGAAATAGTACATGGACAGAATTAATCTAATGTCTGAAGGGACTGGCACCAGAGGTAGTACACTTTCTGATTAAAGCAAAGGTGACTCATCTCGGTCCACTTAAGGATACTAGGTGTTGCTGAAAGTTTTTTTTAATTCTATTTATTTGCTAGGCAGGTAACTCCACTAGGTACAAGCCTCTTTTCGGGGAGACCCAAAAACACTACTTACTCAAATAAGTTGCTCATAGTAAAACACTAAACAAATGGAAGCAGTAAGACTCACTCCTTCGATTGCAGGATGACATTCATTAGCAACTCAGTCTTAATTCTCTGTGATAAACTGCCAGTCCAAGTTAAAATACTGAACACACTGTTTTAGAATGGAAACTGAAAAGGAGAGGTGATGTTTGTGAGTAGTGATATCAATAGATAAACAAAATAGCTTATAAAAGAGGAGTAAGGTGAACACGGGAAAATAATATATCTGATGTGAAGTGATACTTTGCAACACAAACAGAATGGGTGATGCAATCAGATGTTTGCGGTCAGTACTTACCTACACCACTGCTGCTGGGATTATACAGAGATGCTAGATAAAACAGAGGTTGGTGTGAGGTTTTAGCATATGAATTTGTTGAATTCACTCAAGTTTAATGTGTTCATTCTTTAACTACTGTAACAGTTTTTAATGCATGTTTTGTGATATATCTGTACTATTAAATACTGTACTGATGCTAATACTGTTATTTCACTGTAAGGTCCTTAGATATAGGAATAACGCTAACTTTACATAACTGAGAAAAGTTACATGTAAAATGACAGATGTCTTGGCTACTGGTACTTTGCACTCCAATAACTTCTCCAGATTTATCTCTCGACATTTCTGGTATTTTCTGGAAAACTAACAAAATAAACTAAATGTCTATTCCCAGCTTATGGATGTGGCACCAATAAAACACTCTAAAATCATAAAAAGGGAAAATGTTATTACAAACAACTATGTGCTTATGTACAAATCAGACACCACTTAGGAGATACATTTATAATACTAAAGTGTAAAAAGCTGGCAGAAACCCAGCATTTATTAAAATATTGTGACACTACCCTGCGCTTATTCATTTCAGTACATCTGTGTTTAACTTTTAACAGGATACTGAACTCACTGCCTTTGAAATTTTTATATGGGCTGAATCTCTAGATTCCAATACTCTTTTATCAAACGAGAAAGGACACCATTTGCTACTTCACTTAAAACATCCTTCTGGAGGTGGCATCTGTATGTTTCCTAACTCTCTAATACTTATCACAGATTTACAGGACTTCTTTGTCTAAGTACTGTGTCAAGGCAGACAGGCATCAATGAGCGTGTTGCTACTTATACTTTTAAAATTAGTAATGGTCTACAAATGAGATCATATGCAACAAGATAAGGGGATAAACATCCATGCTACAACCAGATGAAAATATGATTTCACCCTCTAATGTAGTACTATTTAAGGGTACACTGCTAAACTTCAAAACAATGCAGAGAACAAAACTTGCATATTGAAATTATTTCCTAGGGTTAACAAAACTGGCTTGTTTTTCAAGTGTTGATGGAAAACATGAGGGAGGATTTAGGTGGACTATAATTTTAACTGCTACTACTATTAGCAGATATCCAACATTTGTTTGTTGGCAAAAGAGCAATTCTAGTATATTACCAACTTAGGTTATTAAGAAATAGAATAACCACTTTAGTTTAAAGAATAGTTAATATGAAATAAGTGCACCAACACACTGAGTTCAAAGAAAGGGCATTCACTCTACATCTCTCTGGTACCTCAGTTTAAATGTCACTGGACACCAGAACCATAACGGTTTAAAGGACTGAGACCATAATACCCACTTCTAGCAGTGTTTTTAATGTTCCACAACAACATTTATTAAACATACTTATCACCATATGATGACAAATAGTGCTATCACATACACATCAGAACATTTACATTTCCACCAACAACCAGGCATCACTCAGTAGAAGTAGTTCTACTTTCCCAGTAAAAATTTAACAGTAACAGCTACAGAGGACCCTCTTCATGGCCTGGAAAGCTAGTCCTCTCGAAGAGGGGAGACAGCCTGGAACCGAAAAGGACCATCTCAGAACTGTGGTCTCCTCCCGCTCTGACAAGACAGCCCCTAAATCCGATGCTGGGGTCAAGCTAACGAGTGCCAAAGCTCCAAGGTGCAGAGATGGCTCAGAAAAAAATTAGAGTGGAGCCCCCCCCCCAGAGTCGACTGCACAGCCACGACCCCAAGAGGTCTCCAGGTCTGAAAAAGCCAAAGAACTCAGGGTAGGAATTTGTGCCAGAGATGGAGATCTCGCTGGGACCGAAATAGCTGGCACCAGTAAGGTTGGTGCTGGGATCTCTAATGCCTCGGAGGAGGTCAGAGGAGGAAGACTAGTTGGAACTGAAGAAGTAAGGATTCCAGCACTGGAAGGGGCTAGAACTGAAGACACACCTGAAATTCCCCTCGCCACAAGGAGCTGATCTACCAGTCTCAACACATCAGATTCAGTCAGGCTTTTGGTGGAATGAACAGACTGGGTAGAAGGGGATTTTGGTCGTTCCAAAAAAGGGCTAGGTAAGTGACCTACAAAATAGTCAATGGATGGGGAATATCTTGTCCCAGGATGATCTAGGACTGAAAATTCGCCGTTTTCTGTTGGCACTGTAGATGTCAGTCCTGGAGTAACAGACAGCTCCGAGACTGTCAGCTCCGTGGTCTGGCCATGGGTCTGTGTCAACAACTTTGGCACCAGTGAGAGAAAAACTGCCAGCACCGAGATTGGTACCTAAGTATCTTTTAAGGTCCGTACAGGTTCCCTACTAACAGAGGGAACCGAAGTTTTAGGTCTCTTAGTCGTCAAAGCCGAGGAGGAAGCTGGCACCGATCGACTCCTTTTCTTAGATCTGTCAACTTTTGAATAAGAAGAAGAAGAAAAAGAAGAAGAGGATGAGGAATGGGAAGAAACATCAATTTTATTTTTTGTCTCATGACCAGAGATGGGTTCTTCAAAGGTAAATTTTATCATCTCCTTCAAAATTAACTTTCTTTCTACCAGAGCCCAGTGACTGAAACTACGGCAGATATAACAATTTTCCTGTAAGTAAACCGGGTCCAGGCAGTAAACACAAAGGGAATGCCCATCAGAACTGGGCATTTTTCGTGCACATTTGAGGCATTTCTTAAAATCAGATGTGCCTTTGCCCTTATCAGCCATGAAACGCACCAAGAAAAACCAAGTGCTGACAAACACACACACACACACAAACACACACACACACACACACACACACACACACACGTTATAAGTATTGCACTCGCTCTCATTTTTTTTTTTTTTTTTTTGATGGAAAGAAAGGGAAAACAAAGATATAGGCTACCAAATATGGTAGTAGAGAATACACGAAGGTACAGAAAGGAAACTACCAATGATGGCAGAAGAAGGTACCCAAAGGTATGGAAAGAATCTACCAACAATGGTAGTTGAAGAAAAAAAACGAAGTGTTATACAGAAACACAGAAAGGTAAGGAGCTATTGGAAAAATAGGTAAGCTATAAAGGAAAGCAACAGTAATTATTAATAAGAGAAAAAAATCTATGCAAACATAAGAATTTAGTTAAAAATAGAATAGAAGAAAATCACTCAGCTTGAGAGTTATTGGCGATGCTTCTGTCATAGGATGTACCAAACAAGATCTGGGGTAATTTAGAAAGGAGCATTCTGGGTAGGACTTAAGCTTGAAAGTTTTTGGTTCTCATGGGCTGTAGCAACAGCCGAGTCAGTTTCAAAGCTTGAAAGTGAACCCATATGTCAAGGATAAAATGAAGATCAACAACATCAGATCAATGTTTATTTAACATACTTTTCACCATTGTTGTTTTTCTTTCGGCTTTTCCCAGTTAGGGGTCGCCACAGCGGAACTTCGGTCCGCTAATGATTGGCAGTCAAGGTGCCAGCCTGACGCCCAACTTTCAACGAAGGCACGCCCATTCACATATGTCTTCTGAACGCCTCTCGACCGCGGGGATGACATGCAGACTCCACACAGAAGGCGCTCCAGCCGAGAATCGAACGGGAGAACCTCTTGCTGTGAGGCAACAATGCTACCACTGCACCACTGCGGCTTCATTTAACATACTTTTCACCATACGATGACAAATAGCGCTACTATCACATACACAGCAGAACATTTACATTTCCACCATCAACCAAGCATCACTCAGTAGAAGCTGCTCTGCTTCCCCAATAACAACGTTAGAATCAGCTAATAAACTTAATGAGATGCTAACTCTGGTGCAATGCAGGAGTTATATTAGCCCTGTACCACCTAGGCTACCAAGGACTGGGGCAATAGTGTTGTTAAAGTAATCAGTTTAGTTCATTCTGCAGCTATAATTTGTTGTCAGGCATACTGACCGCTCACCTCAAGGTAGTGCCAGAATAGAAAAGTGAACATTATTTCAATGTATTCCATTAATTATGTTCAGGCCAGCTTTTATCATCTTTAGTTTACTTGCTGGATGACTGAATAATCTCAATCCTTGTTCACTTCTAGCAGATATTATATATGTCCTATGAAGTGAATTTTCAACACAGCAACATCTCCCTCCCTAGAAACTCGAGGGGTCGTTTCTATTTATCTATCTGTCTGTGGAACATGTGCATCTGAATGAGCTCTGAAATATCTGTACGATGATTTTAAATGGAATGAACTGATGAACTGGCAAGATTCAGCCTCTGTGAACTGCAAGTTGAGGAGGGTGTAGTGCTCCCTACTGCAGTTGGCATGAAGGCATCATTCACCAGTAGGAAAAGGGAAGTATAGAGCCCTCCAATTGTCTTCAGTTCAAGAGCTGAAGAAGGGAGACTATGAGTGCTGAAAGACTACATGGTGACTAGAAGTCAGATGAAGGTCTCAGCACCTTTTTTTTTGCATACTCCATCAGACCCTCTGCTAACAACAGAGGCCATTTGAGTCACGTGCTTCCACCAGGTGCAGACCTGTAAGAGTAATCTGCCTAAATTTACTGCACTCGCAGAGGAAGTGCAAACCTCTCTTAGATAAATTATTCGCACATACAGCTCCATCAATCTTATAACTGAAGCTGTTCATTTGGAACTCCTGGTAGCAAAATCTGCTAGTTTACCATCACAGAATAAAATGTGTACACCTGTCAAATATGTGCTTGAAGTGCGACCCTATGTTACTCCTTACATAATGCAATTACTGAACTTTGGATGCATTATCTGGTGCAGATTTTTTCTAATTAGGCTTCAAGTGAAAGTTAGTGGGGGATTCGCAGTCAGAAAAGAAAGAAAAAAGGAAAGAAGATATTAGTTCTCATTTACTCACTAAGTTTACTTTTGCCTTTCTTGTTGAGGTTCTCAGTGGCAGCAGACAAAGTGAAGACTAAGTTTCCCTTTTTCAAGCAAAGTAATCAAGCTTATCCCTGAGATCCTAAAGCATTCTCAGACCATATGAGAAATATGACCCCCCCTCCACCAAAGTATGTTCTGTGTCCACCTCAGGGCCACCACCCAGTGAATCTTGCAAAAATTTCTCCAAAAGGAACCACCTAGGTGGGCATCCTTATCAGATGCTGAACCATCTCAGTTCATTTCTTATATTCCAAAGCAACAGCAGTTCTCTCTCCAGGTATTATTCCCAGATCACCAAGTACTCACTTTCACAGGCAATAACAACTATAACTCAGCTTAATCTCTGTTATTTGTTCCTGCAGTCTTATTCCTTTGGCCACCATCTGGAGCTTGTGAAAAGAGGTCAGAAAAGAGGCAAAGATTATAAACTAACATCTTCCTCCAAGACGTCAGTTTCAGTTTTACCGCCACGGGAAAGTTCAGCATCCACAAAATTATAGCCAGTGCCCCAATCCATTTGTCAGTCTCACTCTCCTCCTTATCATCAGTCATAAACATGACCCCAAGGTACTTAAACTCCTCCAAAAGGAGTAGCTCCTACCCTCCTCCACCTGAAGACAGCAATCAACTATTATCCAGGAGATAACCATGGCCATAGATTTGGAGGCAATGATTCTCATCTCTCATCCAAGCCAATTCACAATTTACAGTGAAGTGGTCAAGTGTGTGTGTGTGTGTGTGTGTGTGTGTGTGTGTGTGTGTGTGCGCGTGTGTGTGTGCGCGCGTGTGTGCGTGTGTGTGTGTGTGTGTGTGTGTGTGTGTGTGTGTGCTGGAGGTCATGGTCAGGCAGGCCAACAGGATAACATCTACAAAGGGCATAAACACCACCTGTATGTCCAGGAAATGGGCATCCTTTCAGTATTGGCATCTTCTTTTATTATGACCACTCTAGGATGGAAGAACACTCTACCCACCTTGAATAAATCTGACTTGAATGCCAGAAAAGCATATACAGTTCTTCCACTGATAAAAATCAACCAAAGGTAGCTGCTGTGGTACCATATACTATCTGCAGAACCTTCTATACTGCACGCTAAGACATAAAGTCATAAGCCTAGCCCAAGGCCATAAACAACCACATCGAAGATCTGCAAAATCCCATAGCCCTTCACGCAACTGTGCCAGGCTAAAATCTGAACTACTGCCTGTAAAGAATATGCACTGTTTCTTCTGAAACTGAGGTTCGGCTATCAGCCATAGACATCTCTCAACCACTATGGCATAGTTTTTTTCCCAGAAGGTTGAGACATGAAATCTCCTATAAGATGAAAACACTTTCAGGGTCCTTTTCTTAAAGATGGGAACTACCACTTTAACAACCCACAAGTACTGTCCCTGTCTTCCATTATTCACTACCCTAACATGTTCATTGCTTTTAATATGCCTACCAGATTTAACCCAAACCTGCAGCTCGTTCAAAAGGGAGACCTTTGAACACTGCACTGATTTCAGATAGTGAAGAATCCCAACCGTCGAAATACTTTAGGCACTGTCTCCTAAAAGGATGGCATGTCCACTGAATTATGGAGTTCCTCAAAATATTCCTTCTGCCTCCCCAATCCTGTCAGCAGTGGCCAACCTTCCTTAGCCCCTACTTAACGCAATCTGAGTGAGGTCCTCTATTCCCTTCCTAAATTTTATTTATTTATTTATTTATTTTATTTTACATTTGTTAACTGGGAAAGTCCAACTGGATACATATCCATTTTCAGTGGGGCCCAGGAGAAAAGCTCCAGAAATACAAGAATAATTTAACAAATACAGTTAAAAATATAATACCAACAGTTCAGATAACAATTAATACAAAGAAAGATTGCAGGAGATAATAAGCTGAGAATTGTCAAATATTTTAGCACAAATCTCTGCACCTACCTGACAGTCTTTGCTCCCTGCATGAGGTTTCTCCATACACTTCCATGCTCAAGCTTTCAATTTGGCAACCATTTTCACTGCAGCCTTCTTGGCTTGTTGGTACCTCTCACCTATATAAAACAAGTACTGCACAGAAAGCAACCTTCTAAAACCTGTTTCCCTTACCATCAGCATTATCCAGCTGGTTATGGGGTTACCCATAGAGCCAAGCACCATTCATTCTTTAGCCACAGCTGCTACAAGTCTTAATCATAGACCATTTGAACTTAAAGTCTCTGCCCTCAATCAGAACACAAAGTCTTTCTGAAGGAATGAAGTGAATTAATTTTGTACAGAATCTCCCATTAATGGTTTCCAAAAAATAACTTAATTGATTGTTTTTGTCTCCCTGATCTGTTTATGTTTTTGTCTCACTGGTCTGTTTAATCAACATCCAATGAATCTAACTCACTGTATGTCAAGTGATCAGATGAAAGCCCTGCCCCTTGATTCACTCAAGTTTCTAGAATATACATCTTCAAACGTAATGAAATGACTATAAAGCCAGTCAATAACATACAATTCTAATTGTCCTCATATTAAAACGTGGTGCTTTTTTATGTGCAATCCACAATGTGTAGAAATATCCAAAGTCACATCAGTCAGCTTCAGATTTGGAAGCCTGTTCCCCATTATCATCCCCATCCAGTTGTCTCTATTACTTCCCATAAAGGAGTTCAATTTTCCTAGAAAGGCTACAGTGTCAGTAAATGTCATCCTCATAAGTACCATACATATCTTATCTAAGAAGTCTAAATATTCTTACTTGGTGCCTAACTACAAACAAATGCCATTGTTTTTTCTCTGCAACTTGCAAATGTACTGACACACCTCCTTTGTCTACTAGAGGGCAACAAATGCACAATTTTAAGTTCAGGACTCTTCAGTATTATGACACGTGTCCAGGTCATCTCACAAGCAGCAACTCCAAAACATCAAAGACATCTGGTTCATATATCACTCTGTGTGTAGAAATTAGTCTAACTACATCTAACTAGTATTTGTCACCACCTACACAAATTCAAGCTCGTTCCCTGCCAGTGAAGTGAAGTTCTTCATCCCAAAAGGCAGTATCCAATGTCAGGATCTGTGATACCTAAATCAATCCCACTCATTTACCACACATCAGGTACTGTATTCAATTCTCATCATGAACTTTTCAGACAGTGAGCCCACAAAATGGCTCCACACAGCCATCTGAGTTAAGCCCAGCCAGGTTATACTGGTGATCATGCCAGCTACTGGCATGGATACTGGCTAAGGCTCTTGCTGCCCCTATAGTGCCTTCTTTAGGCAAGGTTCAAATAACAAATTCACCACCATAACAGGAACAGGCAAGCAAAAACTGTGGGTAATGCTACTCAATGCTAGAAGTCTAAATCTCAAAATGCACTCATTTGAGGCACTCCTTAAAATGGAGAACATCGATATCTGTGCAGTGAGTGAGACCTGGTTCAAAACTCCAGAGAGCACCCCTGCGCTACCAGTCTATAACTCATACCACACTTTTCGGCCATGTAACCTGGACCGAAACACCAAAGGCGGAGGTGTGTCCATATTCATTAAGGATATCCACACCTCCAGGCTAGTTGCTCAGCATAATGCACCCGAGGTTATCCAAGTGTAACTAACTTTGGGCAAAACTGCAATCCAAACTGTAGCTTGCTACAGATCCCCCACCATGCCCCAGGATTCCCACTTCTGTTTTCTTGATGTAATGGAAAATATTAGGGTTCAACCAAACACCTTAATAATGGGCAACTTCAACTACCCCACCATTAACTGGGAAAACTACTCGTGTACCAACTCCTTAGCTCAACACTTTCAGGAATTCATAAACTCCAATGCACTGGATGAACTTATCCACACCCCCACCAGGGGCAACAATATCCTAGACCTAGTCATTACCACCATGAGTGACCGGTGTTCCACACCTGAAGTCAACTCCTCGTTGGTCCGATCCGACCATAAGCTAATCATCCTTGATATCCACATCCCGCTCCCACCCCCCATTAAGGAAACTACGGTAAATAATTTCTCCAAACTTCTTAAGACAGAAGTGGTGAACTTCATGACACCCATGCAGATGGACAATACAGTTACAACTGCTGAATCTTACACAAATGCACTCTATAAGCACTTACACGAGTGCACGGATTGTGCTATCCCAAACAGAACCAAGATGTTATCCTCCAAAAAAAAGGAAGGCAATCTGGTGGTCCCCTGCCATAAACAAACTGTACAACAGAAGGAAGAAACTGTTGCAAAAGAACGTAAAATCCCATGAGTGGAGGAGCTCCCTGGTCAGCCTCAGTAAGAAGCTGAGATCCCTTATAAGATCCTCCAAAGCTAGCTACGAAAACAAAATCGCCACTAATTCTAAGGACAACCACAAAGCATTCTATAGCTATGTCAAGAATCTCGATAGCAACACCCAGATCTGCTCTGAGTTACAGCACAACGGCACGAAAATTACAGAACTAACTGATATTGCCACCATCCTGGCAGATAGGATCAGTGCTAACTTTACCCCCCGCACACTCCCTAAAGGGCCCATATCTATATAGGAAGAATACAGAGTCCCTGTAATTACAACTACGCAGGTAAAAGCTGCACTCTCTAAAGCAAAAACACAGCATCCATGGGACTGGACAACATCCCAGGCTGCATTTTACATGAACTTCAAAAAGAACTGGCTCCCCACTTAAGCACCATGTTCAATAAAAGCCTTGCATCAGGCTTTTTGCCCACTGAATGGTGCACAGCAACAGTCATCCCACTCCACAAAGGGGGAGCCACCAATGATCCCGGGAACTATCGACCTATTAGCCTGGTGAACCTGGTCTGCAAGGCCATGGAACGTATCATCATGGAACTCATAAACAAAGACAATGGTAATCTCCAAACTCTGGATCCCACCCAGTTCAGGTTTGTGAAAGGCAGATCATGCCTCCTGAACCTGATCAACTTCTTTGAGGCAGTCACCAAAGCCATAGATGAGGGTAAGGTGGCTCACACAGCCTATCTTGACCTCGCAAAGGCTTTTGACAACATCCCCCATTCTGGAATTATAGCTAAACTCATTAAACTAGGTATAAATCCCTATGTCACAAGATGGGTTGCCAACTGGCTCACTGACAGAACCCACACTGTAAAAGTTGCAGACTCCAAATCTGACCTCAAAGCAGTGACAAGTGGAGTACCACAGGGTTCCGTCCTGGAACCTCTCTTGTTTGGTATCTACTTCTCTGAAGTACAGGCTAACACAGAAGGCCTCTGGCTAACGAAGTTTGCAGATGACTGCAAACTAGGAGCCATAATCAAGTCCTCAAATGATGTGGACATCCTACAGAAGGGCCTCGCTGAGACAGATGCCTGGTGTCAGAGCTATGGCCTCAAGCTCAATGCCAAAAAGTGCAGTGCCATCCCCTTTGGTAAAAACTCTGTACCCATGAACTACCACACAGGCAGCATTCTACTTAACACCGATGTGATAAGAGACCTTGGGACCCAGGGGGACAGTAGTCTCTCCTTTGATAGTCACATCACCACAGTAGTCAGGAAGTCCTTCTACGGGGCACACCTCATCATAAAAGGGTTCTCATCCAGGAAAAAAGAGGTCATTGTTCCCCTCTATTTGACACTCATTAGAGCCATTACAGAGCACAACGCCCCTTTTGCAATGTACCTCACAAGACATCTGCAGCAGCTGGAAAGGCCACAGAAGTACCTCACAAAGAGGATTACTGGCCTCAAACAAATGCCCTACACTGACCGCCTCAAAAAACTCCAGCTTTACTCCATAGCATATTGCCTACTCCCAGGTGATCTCTGCCTAACATATAAAGCTATGCCAAACCCAGAGCTGTTTGACATGCTACACCTAAAGAAATACCAATCCCTCCGAGCTACACGCTCTACGGACCTAAACCTTGTCACCACACTAAACAGGTCATGCTGGAGGGATAGATTCTTGTCCCAGAGACTTCCCATACTCTGGAACAGGCTACCCATCTATGTCAAGCAAAGTTCTTCATTAGCACTCTTCAAGAAAAATCTTGATGAGTGGATGGGAAATAGGAAATACACCCTGGGGATCACTTCTGTGTCTCTGCTTGACAGTGGCATAGGAAAATAACTTTCTTGGGTGACGTAAGCCAGGGAACCTTGTTGGCCGATAGCCTAGTACCTACCTATGAACCTATGAACCAGATGCTTGCAGTAGATGGTGCTTCTAGTAACTTATCTTGATGGACATGTAGCATCCTAAAGCTCCAAAAGGCAGATTCAGTCTCCTTTGGATAAGCAAAGTAGAGGTGACTCAAGGGTAACCATGTGAAAGAACTCTTTCGTAATGAATTGTCTGAGGTTGAGTAACTCCAGAATGGGCCTGATGTCTCATATCTACTCTAGAAAGTACTAATGAGTAAGTCCTTACTTACAACAGTAGATGTTCTCAGAACACATTACCTTACTGACAGGGTAGTAGTATTGCCCTGCTACCCTATCTGGCAGTCTCTCAAAGCTTACAGCATCTCCCACTGCCTGTTTGTGAGTGTGAAACACCAATCACCTGGCAAGACCAGGACTGCCCTTCAAACCCACAGACAGTATCTCTTCAGTTTCTTAGGGTCCAGCAGGAACAGCAGATAAAAACAGAAGCTTTGCAAGCACTTAATGTTCCAAACCAAAAGCCACACACACAACAATAAGGCTACTGAACAAAACTCACTGCAACAACAAACTATATACATCCAACAAATGGGGGATGGTAGGAGGGTACTGCCAGTAAAGCAGTGTGTTCTATGAACATCTACTGTTGCAAGTAAGTAGGACTTTTGCAACTGTACTATGTTCAACAAACACACTGCCTTACTGGCACATGGGTAGATTCCCAAAGCTTACCCAATATGGTAGAAGGAAACATAAGGGTCCAAGACTCCCTGGAGAATGGACCTCATGAAGCCCACTCTGGATTTAGAAAAGGCATCCAGCTTTCCTAGTACTTCATAAAGGTATGGACAGAGGACTACACTGCTGCCTCTAAAATACTTCTACTGTCCACTTTTTTCCAATATGCCACTAAACAAGAAAAGGCCCTGGTGGAATGTGCCTTTACCTTGCCTGGATTTGCCTTGCTCTGGTGGATGTAAAAAAAGCAAAACCAGAAGACAAACAAAGTGCAGTGGTTTGTTTAGAGACAAGTTGAGCTTTCTTGAAATAAAAAAGGCCTTTTGGCAGTCCTACAATGTTTCGTTCAGTGAAGGTAGTACCTGACCTGCAGATACACTTCCAAGGTATGAAGTATCCTCTCTCCCTTATTCTTATGTTCTGGAAAGAACACAGGGGGATTAATAGACTGACTTACAGAGAACTCTGAGACCATGTTTATCATGAAAGAAAGATTAGAAAATAACACAGTCCTATCCCTGTGGAAACTCAGGTAAGCTTGTCCCACCATGAGAGCTTGCAACTCAGAAACTCACCTTGCAGATGTGAGAGCAGTAAGCAAAAAGTTTTCCACATTAAGAACCTGAGATTAGCTTGCACTGTCAGTTCAAAAGGTGAATCCGAGATCCCACTAAGGAGGAATTTGCTTGTGAAGGGATCCCATATGAAAAAATCCTTTCATGAAATATTTTTTAAAAAGAGAGGAAGAAAGAGGGAGATCCACAAGCAGATAAGCAGAGATGGCCACTAAATGCATCTTAATGGGTGCAGAGGATAAGCCATCCTGAAGTAGCTCACACAAATATTTCAAGACCAGAAGGATACTAACCTCAATGGACACTGTTTCCGTTTAGGCACCACTTAGAAAACCTCACCCATTTATAAACATACAATTGTCTAGTAGTAGGTTTTCTGGCCTCTTTTAACACCTGCTGCACATTTTCATGAAACAAGTCCCTAAACAGAGTCAAGACTGAATCATCCAGGCTGTCAGTTGAAGTTTCTCCAAATTGGGGTGCACCAAATCCAGAGTGTGAATAAATCTGTGGTAGCTGCCCTTGGCAAATACCATTAAAAGGGAGAACCAAGACTGCTTCAGCCAATAGCAGGTGACCACAATAATCTTTGGCATTTCTTTTTGAACCTTCAGAAGCACCTCTGAATCAGTGGAAAGGTAAGAAATATGTATAGGAACATTTCTTTCCAAGATAACGAGAATGTGTCTGTCCTCCAAGCATGGCTGCAAGGATGTCTGGAACAGAATTTCCTCCAAATTTCTGTTTTGAAAGGAGGCAAACAGATCTATTTGAGACATTCCCCTCATCTGGACAAGATCGCGGAACACCACTGTCTTGAGCTGCCATTCATGCGGGTTTGCCCAGGATCTGCTCAGTGTGTCTGTCACGATGTTCTGCTCTGACAGGATGTATGATGCCTGAACAGTCACAGAATGCTGTAAAGCCAGCTTCCAAGCCATCACTGTCAACCGGCACTGAGGGAATGACCTTGTATCCTCTTGTTTATTGAGATATCATATCACTGTGGTGTTGACCATAACTACCAGAAGAGGACCCTGAGTCCACAGGTTGTGAAGAACTTTCAAAGCATGAATCACTGTCAACATCCCCTTGATATTAATGTGCTTCCATGTGTCCTTAGGCCCCCAAATGGCTTGCACTTGCATCCCCATTGACAAGGCTGAAGCTACTGCGGAGTCACTGGCCATAGGCTAAGGTATATTTTGTTTATTGATTTTTATGTTTTTAGGTACATAAGGGGTAGATGTTTTGGGAGACACAACATCTCTGAGTCCATCAAGTTGGGGGGACAAAAAACTTGCCAGATCAATACTAAATACTCATTGCATGTCAACCCAATACAAAATTAAAAAATCCCACTACTCTCCCTCTAAATAGCAATCTGACGCCACAGGATTATACAGAATACTGCACTGAAAAAGACAGCAATTTCAGCAGACCAGCACAAAGCACAAAGACCTCAGTTTTAATAAATAAAGGCACGTTCCAGCACCACATGAACAGAAAAAGCCTAAAAAAGGATTGGAACTAAATATAAAAAGTTAAGAAAAAAAATTGTCTGAAATGTTTAACAAAGAAAATGGAGCCCAAATCATGAATTAAACAAAAAAATTAAAATGCTGCAAATGTACTTAATTACCTCAAATAATCATAGCCACCCTCAAAAAACTGCAAACACTGCAAGTTTTCCTGCCAACATTTTCAAAATATGCTTTATTTAATGGAAATAACAACCACAAATTACTAGAGATTACAAGAAAAACCCAGCCAAACTAGAGTTTTGACTGTGTGATATCTTAAACCTCTTGTAATAAGAGGCCCATGGAATTAGGGGTCATTTCCATATATCCCATGGGCCTCTATTACAGGAGGTTTAAGGCATCACACAGTGAAAACTCTAGCTTGGCTGGGTTTTTCTTATAGTTTTTACTGATTGGTTTGTCTATGTCACCTTTTTACTCTTTGGTTTAAATTACTAGAGATTCAGGCAGCATGAGGCAATGAGAGGAACTGCACTACAATGGCCTTAGCACAGAAACTCAGCTAAACATTCACCAATGGCCATAAAAACACATTAAAACTAGGACCAGTAAGTGAATCCCCAAATGACTTAGTCATCCTACACAAAAGGTTAGTCCCAAATAAATAAGTGGTATCATAATCATGGACTGAAACTAAATGCCAATGGGATGGGAGGTAATGATAGTTTGAGTAAGTTTTTCCTCACAAACACAGCAGTCCCCATGCCAAAGGCATCATTCTGAAAGTTACAGCAGGTGGACCCCTTTCCAATCAAATCAATACATTCTGTAAGTCTTGATACTACATCACCCACAATGACAGGCAAATTCCCAGGTTCAGCTAACACCAGAAACTTTATCACCTTTCCTCAATAAAAACATAATGTAGAAGGGACTTCCAAGATGGATGCACAATGAGAAACAGCTTAATTTCAGCTCCCCTAGTGTGAAAACAGAAATTCAGAAAAGACTGCCAGTGAATTTGTCTTTTCGGTAAATCAAAGTTACTGGCTAGTAAGTGCACTGTCTGAATGCCATCAAAGAAGAAATTTAGAGAATGTGAAAGAAAATCAACCAAAAACGTTCAGGAGAAACCACTGACTGGGAAGAATCCAGCAACTATTCAGCAAAACACAGTTCCAGCTTCAGCTTTGGTGCAAGACATGACTTCCAGTAACCTAGAGGAAAAAATAAGTCAAATATGCTCAGATCTGATTAAAACAAATGAAACACTGAAGGATTGCATCAATTCAAATAACAGAAAGCTGGAAAAAAATGGAAGAAGCTTTAAACAGATATTCAGATGAGCTGATAAAACTGCAAAAATCAGAGGTCGAAATGAAGAAAAGGCTGGCTGAGTATGAAACTGCTCAAGAAGAGATGTTTCAAAAAATGGTAGAGTTAGAGGAAAGTGCATGTACGGGAAAACTCAGACTTTTTGCTTTACCAGAGAAACTAGAAGGAACAGACTGTATTAAGTTTATGCAGGCTCAAATAAGCAACTGGACTGGTATTCCACAGCAGTTGTTGTCAACTGAAAAGGCACATAATGTATATGCTCCCAACGTGGCCATTAGAAAGCAGACAGGACCTCTAATAATACAGATGCAATCATACCAGCAGAAAGAGTTGATTCTGACAAACTGTGGCAAGACAAAGTACTAAAAGTTGGAGAGAGCAGAGTGTTTGTGGAAAACTGTACACCAGTCAGAAGAGTAGTAAATTTATTCCAGCAGTCAGGGAATTTCGAGAAGCAGGTGGGAGACTCAAGCTGCTCTATTCAACTATCTTCAGAATATTTTTTTTTTTCTGGATGGCCAAAGACAGATGCGGGACATGCTAAGGAGGAAATACAAAAGTTTGTCCATCAAAAAGTGAGCTATCAAACATAAGGGTATTCACTTCTCATTTTTCTAATAATAATGCATATAGTGAGACTATGCCAATGAAACATTTTCCAGTGTTCCAAAGGAAAATGCTTGAAAGACAGAAAAAAAAAAAACAGGAGTTCACTAGAAGAACCTGGAATATATTTGAAATGAACTAGTGACTGGATATAGGGGATGGAGATCAACAGGAAGAAAACCAGCAACTCAGAATTTAATGAATAAATGTGGGGATTATAAAGCACCAATCACATTTGTGAAATACAGTGGAACAAGAAAACCTGAAAATATTGGACTTTTTAAAATTTGTTAAACTTGTATGAGACTCCAAAGCATATGCCCGACTTCATGTCATTAATGTTTTGAAGAACATTAAGGAGAGGGGTAACTATAAGTAAAACGGTTTTTGTTATTAACATTATTTAAAAAACATGACATATACTGCATGTTATAAAGTAAAGCTTTTTTAGTTATTTTTGTGTGTAATACAGATAATAAAGTAAACAGATGCCCTTTGTTCCCCTTCTTCTTTTTTCTTGTTCAGTTTTAACAAAATGTAGGCATTGCAATGTAAAGCAAAACAAAATTTGGACAAAACAGCATGATATAAGTAAAACTGATATGCTTTTCCCTTACTTTTGTACAAGGGAATTACTGGATTAATGTTCTTGGATTGATCTAACAAAAAGTTTTGAGGGCAAGCAAGTAAATAAAAGAACATTAAATGTAATGAAAAGTTTTCCTCTAGCAAATAAATGTTCACAGAGCAACTTGAGAGGCTTGTGGCTGGGACAACTGTGTAGCTACTTCGTGTTTCTACTGAGACAAGCTGATGATGGCTGTAAAAACAGAATACTCTTTTCTTTCAATGGCTAAAAAAAGAGTTATGTACTTACCATAACTTGGCATCTGTGTTATCCTGTGTCATTATTTATCACTGCAGGGTACTGGATCCGAGTGCCTCTTAGAACAAATCCATCCTTTTTGCCCAAGTTTTCTCTGAATCCAATCTGAACCGATGTATTCAGTTACCAGATTTCTTTCCCAATTATTCTAATAAATGAGAGTACATCCTGCATACTTTGGATGCACACAGGCAATCAGGATTTTATCTGCCTAGGACTAAGGAGTTTCGCAGATCAGACCAGCTTTTTGTTGCTTTTTCCCCAAATAGACATGGCCTTCCCGTTTCTAAAGTGACCATCTCTAACTGGATTGCCAGCTGTATTTCTACAGTGTACACCAAAAAGCATTTTGTGGCTCCAGAAAAGGTTAGAGCTCATTCTACTAGGTCTGTGGCTACTTCTTCAGCCTTCATGGCCAGACTCTTCATTGATGATATTTGCACTTTTGCCAGTTGGTCTAATCCTCACACTTTTATATCTCATTACAAGCTCGATTTTGTTTCCAGGAACAGGGTTTCCTTTGGTTCCACAGTGCTTCGACATGTCCTTCCTTGAGGCCTCCAACGGTAGATTGTAGCTGGGGACTCTGACCCTACTGTGAGGAATAATGACATGGATAACATCAGATAAAGAGTTATGCACTTACCATAACTTGGCATCTGTGTTATCCTATGTCATTATTTATCACATTTCCCTCCCACCATCCCCCTTCCTTGTTGGATCTTTGGAGGAAGTTGGAGTGTGTGAGTCCAGGACTATTTCCCCTTCTTCCTTTTGGGTCACAGCGATACTGATTATGTTAGCAAACATGATCTGAGGGTTAGAGGGCAGCAGAGGATTATGGGAGAAGGAAGAGCCTGAGCCTTGGAGCTGTCTTAGCTAAAGTTGCCGACTCAGATCTCATGTCGGAACCAAGACCTTACTGTGAGGAATAATGATATGGATAACATCAGAGGATAATGTTTTTTGAAATCATGCCAGTTATTTTTACATCAGGGTGAGGAATAAATATAAGAAAAATCAGACTGCATTTAGTGTAAGTAGAAGCACAGGTTGTAACAGGAGCCACTACACAGATAACATTCATTAATGGTCAATTCAAGCCTTTGAGTGTACTTGCCAATCTGGGATAATGGTTCCTATTAGGAGAGCTAAACTTCATTATCTGAAGATGTATATAGTTGTGTGTGTTTGTATTAAGTTAAGAGGATATGGGGGTGTTCTCTGAAGCTGTTTTTGAGGGTTTTCATTAAAACAAAAAGTCTTGTAAGATGTGGTTTAAGTTCAAATGGATGTGACAAGAAACAACTGTATAAAAGATCAACCTACCAAACATTAGTATATGCATGTAACACAAAAACTGAAATAAGACATTTTAAAAATGTTGTTATACTCAACAGTGAGAATAAAAAAAGTTATGTACTCACCATAACGTTCCATCTGTGTTGACAGTCTTCATTTTTCCTTTACCATTGGAATACGGTTCCGATCCTCAGAACTGGCTCAGCTGTTACACAGCTCGCGCCAGCCAAACACTCTTGAGCTAAGACTCTACCCACAATGCCCTTCTCCATATTACCTCAGATTGAGTTTGCAGCTACACAGGAAGACAAAGAATTTGTAAAAAGAACTGAAGAGGCCATGTCCAAGGTCAAACCTCCAGAAAGTCCACAGGAGGGGGAAACACAGATGGAATGTTGTCAATCTTCACTTATCCTTTACCAATGGGACAGACTTCCCAGCTACTTTCGATCCTAGGTGGCCTTACGAAAGGATATTCCATGGAACCACAGAGCTGAATGATGCTATTCCCCTGCAGACCATTTCCAATTTGTAATGAGTGATAAAGGTATGTGGAGTAGCCCAAGTTGCTGCTGTGCATACTTCATCCATGGAAGCCTTGGAATGGAAAACAGCAGAAGTGGCTATTGATCTAGTGGAGTGTGCCCCACTGGCGCTGGTAACGTGAGATTATTTTTACTGTAAATGAAAGTAATACAGTATCTTAGCCATTTTGATAGGGTAACTGATGAAACAGATTTTCCCAGAGATGGACCTGAGAAAGGTACAAATAACTGGTCTGATTTTCTAGATTGTTTAGTTCTGCTGAGGTAGAAACGTAATTGTCTGTAAACATCCAGCAAATGTTATCAATATTCATCTTTGTTGGAAAAATATAGAAAGAAAATGGGTAGGTCAATGGTTTCATTAATATTAGTTTCAGAGACCAGCTTATAGAGAAAGGATGGGTTGGTCCTTATGAAACCCTATCCTTGTGGAAAAGCAAATATGGGGGTTTTGAAAACAATGTTGTATCTCAGAAATTCTTCTGGCAGAGGTATTGGCTATCAGAAAAATAGTTTTCCATGAAAGAAACTTTAAATGACATGTAGCTGTCAGTTCAAAGGGAGGAAGCACCAAGGACTGCAACACCAAGTTCATATCCCGAGCTAGAGAGTCTTTAAATGGAGGTTTTAACCGCAAAGCTCCTTTCATGAACACTTTACATAATCTATGGGAAATTAGCAGATGGTCTTCAAAGCCATTGTTGAAATTAGAAATACCAGCTAGCTGGACCTTGATAGTGGAAGCAGAAGTTCCTTGATCAAAAAGCATAGCTAAAAATTCCAAAACCTTTTCAACCATTGCAAAAAAAGGGTTAAGACCATTATCAATTGCCCAAAAGAAAATCTTTTCTATTTGCTTAGGTACAGTTTCCTGGTGGAAGGTCTATGGGTGGCATTAGAATCTTTTGTACTAGAAAAGATAAATTCTTCTGTCTGACTGTAAGCTTCGGCTTCTGAAAGATTGGGGTGCACCGTCCCTAAGGATGAGACAGGAGATCTGGAACTGGGTCCAGAATCCATGGATGGTGAATTAGATGAGGCTAGAGAAAGGGGAACCATACTCGCCGAGGCCAGAAGGGTGCAATTAGGATCACCTTGCTTCTCAACCTGCTGGCTTTCTTTAAGAAGACAGGAATCAGAGGGAAGTGGGAGAAGGCACAAAGTAGATCTGAAGGCCAATCGTAAAGGACAGCATCTCTCTGGGAATTCCCTGAGGAGGAATTAGGGCAAAATAGCTGCTGCACTTGTTTTTGCATGATGTAAAGAGGTTGCAGGAAGGTTGGCCCCAGTGGTGGAAAATCTCCTTCACTCCTCTGGGACTGAGAGACCACTCATGAGGCAGGAGAATGCATCTGCTCAGTTTGTCCACTATCACGTTTGAACTCCCCGGGATATGCATTGCCATTAGAAAGCGATTGGAGAATATCTCCCATTGCCATACTCTGAAAGCTTCTTGACAGAGGGGGTAAGATTTAGTTCTGCCCTGTTTGTTGATGTACCAGACCACCGACATGTTGTCTGACTGAATAGCATTGGTTTCTAGAGGGAGGGTAAATTAAAAGAATTGCAACGTTTAGAGAACTGCCCTCAACTCCAGAACACTGATATGCAGGTTGGCTTCTATCGGGGACCAAGTGCCTTGGACTGTTCTTCCCAGATAATGCCCCAATCCCCAATGTGGGAGGTATATGTGGTCATTATGGCCTTGGGTTGAGGAGGGACAAAGGGGTGGCCTAAAAGAATTTCCTCGGATTCCATCCACCAGGATAAGTTCTTGCAATGACTGATAATAAGAATTGGGTGTGTCACTGGATGTGTTAGGATGGACCATTGGGATGCTAGAAGCCACTGTAGCAGCTGCATGTGTAATCTTGCTAGTGGAACTAAAGTAATAGCTGCTGCCATGGACCCTAAAGCTTGAAGGACTAGCCATGCAGGAGCCTTGTGGTTGGAAAGCATGGCCTGTACTTGGGATTTTATCTTCTATAGGCTGTGAAGTGGAAGGGAAGCTACACAAGATATGGTACTCAGACGGGCACCAGTGAACTCTAGATCCTGAGCAGGACTTAGCTGCTTGAGAGGCCACTTTATCCTGGACCTCCTCAGACACAGCTGCTGCTAGAGTATCTGACAGCACCTTGATCAGATCCTTCTGGAGCCTAGTAAAATGTACCATGAAATTCAAAGACCTTAAAGTGAAGGTTGATGATGTGTACACCCACTTTCTGAATCCGTCCATCACCCTGGACTCTGAATTAGGTGGATGAATAGTAGAACTCTCCTCAGCTAATTCATTTTTGGTGAGCACCACCACCACCACAACATCTACTACTAATCCCTTTGCCCAGTGTTGGTGGCCCTCTGGAGCAGACAGTATTTTTGTCAGTTCTCCAGGGAATTGACTCTATGGAGTCAGGAACCTTCCAACACTGCTGCACAATCTGTTTAATAAGATCATCGGCAAGAAGAGTCACCCAAAAAGTAGTGGGACAACCAGCAAAAGTCTGTAAGTACACTGACTCCTCAGAGGTAAGGTCTTTGTGCTTCCAGTTACCCCTCTGTTTTGGAATCTCTAAGATGTCTCAGACATCTTCCAAGGGTGAACAGGCGGAACCCTCCCCATCTTTGAAGTCTGTGTCTTCTGTGACTAATTCCTTGGGGGAATCTAAGTGTTTCCTCTTACACATCTTTTTCCGAGGTTGCTCCTCAGTGGGGATCTCCGAGGAGGACTCAGAAGAAGAGAGGCCCAGTGCAGGGGTATCTTGCAGTCTAGGTGCCTGTTGTCTGGAAGTGGAGGTTGGAGGCACCTCAGGGCAAGGAGTCTTGGATAAAACTCTGACACAGAAGGGGCCAGCTGACAGTCTGCAGAGGCCAATGCCCTCTCCATCACCACAAATGTGGACCCACTCAAAGAGGGATGATAGCGCAGACCCAAGAAGGACAACCTCGGAATGGAGGTCACACCCCACTCTGAGAGGCTCACCTCCAAAGCAGAAGCCGAGGAAGAGTCCACATCTGCCGAGGTTCTGAGAGTCAAGGACAACTCCGAAATAAAATCTGGAGATGATCTGAAATTCTCAGACCCGACAGCGGATCCACAGTCCTGCGAGTCAGTCAGTTCAGAAGGAACAAGGAAGTCAATGCAGATCCTGGAACCAAAGGGGTAAAGGCTGTCGACACCAGAGCAGCTGGAACCAGAGGGATCACAGTTCGAAGCTCTAAGCCTTCAGAGGAGAATAGAGGAGGAAGATTTGGTGGAATCCTGGGAGAAAATGTCCCAACTCCAGAAGGGAGAGGGGTCTGGGAGGAGGCAGAAAGACCCCTGGCCACTAGGAGCTAATCCACCAACCTCACTATGGCAACTTCGGTAAGACTCCTGGAAGAACGGACAGATAAACCTAGGGGGATTCTGGTCTTTCAAGAAAAGGACTCAGGAGCTGTCCCACAAAGTGGTCAATAGAGGATGAATACCTTATCCTGGGAGTAAAAATGATGTCTGATTTAGGCACTGATGTAGGCTCCAACGTCTGTGGAAGCATAGCACAGGAGTAGGTACTGAATGGGAAACTGAAGTTGTCGGTACCAAAGAGACCAGCACCAAGGTTTGTGGTGCCATAGAAGACACTGCCGAGGATGTTGTTGGTTCTGAAAGCTTCTTACCCTTACGCTTCAGTTCCGCTGAAGTAGTGGGAGCAGAAGGCTTATGCTTTTTTGCCACCGGTACTGAAGGAGACGTCGGCACCAAGTGACTTTTCTTTGTTCCATTGTCAGATTTTGACAGAGACCTCTTGGATAAGGCCTCCTCAAAAGAGGATTTAATTAGCCCTTTTAATAGTAATTTATTTCTACACTCCACCAAGGCCCAGTTGTTGAAGGCCTGGCAGATAGTACAGTCCTGAGCTAGATGAGCTGGACCTAATCAACATACACAGGATGAATGCCCATCAGAACTGGGCATCTTTTGACCACAATCTTGATACTGTTTAAAACCAGTAGTGCCTTTAGATTTCTCAGCCATACTGACAGACACCAAAAGTAAAGAAGGGGTCAACAGGCAGCAAATACCCACACAGACAGAAGGGAAGGAAGAAACTACCAACAATGGTAGGTTAAAGCTACCTAAAGAGGTAGAGAAAGCGAGGGAGAGGTACTACCAATGATGGTAGGGAAAAGAAGACAATATGGTAAGAAAAATACACTCACTCAATAAAGAAAGTGGGTAGAAAAATAAATGATATATAAAGAATATATATATATATATATATATATATATATATATATATATATATATAACTAATTACAGAAAAAAGATTAGATTAAATCATGAAAACACAAGAAAATTTCACTTAGCTGTGAGAGAAAACAGTTGACGCCTCTTGCAACAAGAGCAGCAAACGAGATCTGGGGTAATATGGACAGGGGTATTGTGGGTACAGTCTTACCTCAAGAGTTTTTGGCTGGAGCAAACTATGTAATGGCCTAGCTCGTTCCGAGGAATGGAACCATATCCCAATGGTAAAAGATAAATGAAGATTGACAACATCAGATCAACTTTCATGACAAAACTTTCCATGTTATCTATAAATGTGAATGGTCTCACAGGTATGTACAAAAACAGAAACTGTAGTAAACTACATAAAAAAAATGCAGAGTTCAAATAGCTAAGCTACAAGAGACACATTTGGAAAAAACTGAGCATGTGAATTTGATAAAGGATTTCAGGATGGTTATTCAGCAGAATATCTGAAACAAAGGAAAATGGGAGTATTTATATTAATTACTAGACAATCTCAAATAGTGATAGAAGATGCAAAAAAGACAATAATGGTAGATTTGTAGTAGTAACGGGCTACTGGCAAGGGGGAGGGTTACACTGGCATGTATTTATATTCTACCTAAAACTGCTACAATGCAGCTTAAGAAAATTCTGGGAGAAATAATCAGCTTTCAACAGGGAACATTAACTATAGGTGGGGACTGAAAATTGATTTGCAGCAGTAAGGATGTATCTGGGGGGGCTAGAAGGGAAAATTTTAACAAGAGGGTAGAGTTTTGGAGTAATAGAATCTCAGAGAGAATTTAGACATTATTCCCCAAGCTACAAAAACTGGGCTAGGCTACACAGAAATTATATTTCACAGAAACGTGAATTTAATTGAAAATGTTGATACCTACCCAATAACTATTTCAAATCATGCACCAACTAAAATAAAAATGCAGAGTAATGAAATGAAAATAAGAGACTGGCACTTTTCACCTATGTGTTAAACAGAAAGTAATTTAAGGAACAGGCAGTGGAATTTATTCAGCAGTTATTAGAAAAAACAGACATTTCTTCAGAAAATATAGCTAGGGAGTGGGATAAAATGAAAGTGGTGTTTAAAAATAAGGTAGAAATAAAAAAATGAGATATGGTTAAGAAATAAGAATTATTTAGAGAGACAAAGAGGAAAATAAGGGACTAACTCGATAATATGCATGCATGAATTTAGAAAGACTGCTGCAAAACAACTGTTTTTTTTTTAAATAACTCCAGAACACAAATTTTTTAGGACAACAGCTCAGGCAACAGAAAGTTGAAAGGCTGTTGCCAAGCTTAGGGAGCCTATAACAAGGAAAATAACCAGAGAACCTGTACAGGTGTTAGAAATATTTCAGAAACTTTTTGAAAATCTGTATAAAGCAGGGGAATGTAGAAATCAAGAACAAGTACAAATGGAAATGCATATGAAACAATTAAATATGGTAATTTTATAGGTAAATGAAGCTCAATTACTAACAGGTTAGGAAGAGATAAAAATATGCTGTATAACCAATTTACAGGATAGTCTCCAGGAACAGATGGTATTCCTGTGGAGGTGTGGAAGCTGTGATAATGATCTGGAAGGTTTTGTTTAACAGTGTTTTAAAAGGAGGAGAAGCAGCAACATTCTGGAAGATACTGTGGTGGCTGTAATACCTACACATGGTAAAGACTCATCTGATCCAGCTTCATATAGGCCCATTTTGATTATAAACCATGTCTATAAAATGTTTATATCCATAATGACTAAAAGAATGGCAAAGGTGATGCTAAAAGTGATCGATATGGATCACACTGGTTTTGTGGAGGGGAGGCAAATATTTGATAACATTAAATGAACAATATTGATCCAGACGGAGACAGAATGTAAGAAAATACCACTGTTGATGGTGGGTCCTGATGTTGAGTAAGCATTCGACAGAGTAAGCTTGAATTTTATGTGTAGGGCAATGGAAGCATTTGCATTCCCCTGATAAAATAATACGGTTGATCATGAGGATATATGAGGGGTCAGAGGAGAAAATTAAAGTGGGGGGTTCCTATCTGATAAGTTCTGTTTGAAAACAGGGTGCCCTCTTTTCCCTTTGTTGTTTGTGTTATACTTAGAACCACTTGCAAAGAAAATGAGGGACTCAGAAATTCAAGAATATAACTGGTATGTTAATCATAAACAGTTGGCTTTATTTGCAGATTACATTATTTTGTACCTGATAAAACCAGAAGACGACATTTTAGTGTTGTGGAACATTTGGGACAGTTTCAAGTCTTTTTGGGATACAAAATTATTGAAGCTAAAACACAAGCAATAGCTGTAATGTACGCACATGCAAGTTGGTTCAGCAATACCCATATTTATAGGGACATGATAAAATGAAGTACTTAGATGTATGGATTAAAAAGTATTCTGTTATGACAGCTAAGGATATGTGGGAAGAGAATGTTTTATGGATATGGATCGCAATTTACAAGCAGTTAAAATGTTTTAAGTCCCTTTAGCTGTATACATAGATCAGGCATATTTTTATCAACCAGAGCAGAAATTGTGGATAGCAATTACTAAAAACTTAAAGGATTTTATCTGCAAACTGAAGAGGGCAACAGTCAAGTGGGATAAGTTCATACTTCCAAAATAAGAAGGTAGTTTAGGATTACCTGATTTGTAAGAGTATTTCAGAGCTACACAGTTAAGGCTCCTATACATAGCACAAGCAAAAAGCTATAATTCAAAGTGGAAAGTGATGATCATGAAACAGTGAGGAAGCTCAATAAATAAGAACTTACTGAGATTCTGGATGCAGATCCTTAAGGAGAATAACAGTAACTATACAGAATATCATACTCACTATTCACCTGAACTGTGCACTTGCTATCTTGATACAGACTCTTAAAGAGTGCAATGAATTTTGGAGGAATCCCATATTCTGCCAAGATATGCCATAGTGATGGTCTATGCATACAGTCAAAGGCTTTTTTGAAGTCCACAGTGAATAATGAGTACAGTGACTGGTTTGCAGTGGTCATTAGTGTACAACAGGGATGTATACTGTCTCCCTTATTATTTGCAATAGTTATTGATTGGGTCATGCAGAAAGCATTACATGGAAACTCAATGGGACTGGAATGGGTCGATCACAACAAGCTATATGACTTAGACTTTGCTGATGACATAGCTTTTATTGAGGGTTCCTATTAGATGACCAAAGATGCATTCTATCGAATGCGTCTTGGTCGAACTTAAAACGAAGAAAAGGAAAAATAGCGAAGCGGCTTTTAAACAAATTCTTTCCCAGGGAAAAGAATTTGCTTGGCCGCTTCCGTTACTTTGCCGTTTTCAGCACTGTAGTGTAGTGTGATCTCGGAGTTGGTATATTTAAGTAGGGGGTGGGGGGGGCACAGCCCCCCACTATGTATTATTTCAATTTTTTTTTTTTTTTTTTTTTTTTTTTTTTGGAACAGCGATTTTTTGTTCTGAGCTTTCGAGATTATAAGCTGTCGCTTACATGGGGTCGATTATTCATTGTTCGCTTTTTTTAAGTGTTCGATGATATAATATAGACCCTTTATTGATACAGCATGGAGTGGAATGCAGACAATGATCACATCAGTGGAGAAACAGGGTGGGAAAGTAGGCCTCAAAAAAAGTGTTGGTCAGTGAAACATGGAATGACAACAAAGACATAATGGCTGCAGGATCAATATTAGATATGACAAAGAATTTCTGCTACCTGGGCAGTTTCATCTCTCATACAGGTAACTGTGAGAAGGAAGCTCTGGTCAGACTTGGAAAAGCAAGTGCAGTATTCAACAGACTATCCAAAGTCTGGAGATCAAAAAACATTGCACTGTCCACAAAGGTGAAGCTATACCAAGCACTGGTGCTGTCTGCACTCATACATGGCACTGAGTTATGGCCAATCACAGCATCAGCCATGAGAAAAATTGAGGCTGCTCATCATAAATGGCTAAGACGCATTTTGGGAATATTGTGGAAGGAGAAAGTTAAAATGAGAGTGTTAAAGAAAGAATGCAGCAACAGAAACTTGAAAATATCATTATGGAAAGGAACTAGCACGATACAAGAGAAGACCAGGCAGACCTCGACAAAACTGGAAAGGAGTTATAACTAGAGACCTCAGTCGCCTATCACTTGGGAGGAAGCTAAAGAAGCAACAGCTGATAGGACACAGTATAGTCAACTTGTGGCCCAATGCATCACTGATGCAAGGTGAACCTTAGACCGATACAGAACATTATATTCATAAAGTAGCGGAAAGTATGCTAAGAACTAAGCCAACACAGGAACTGAGAAAGGACAGTCTGCCAAAAAGGATGACTACAGGCAAGGGTACATAGAATAGACAAGAGGAGGCTGGAATTCACTGGAGAAAACTGGCAAAGAAACCAAGGCATCGGGAGCAAATAATTAGAGAAGGAAAAGTAATAGAAAGGGAAAAGGCCAAGAATTAATTTGGACTGCAGGCTAGAGACTGCCTTCCCTAACAAGGATTCATATCAGAGTATAGGAAAAGAGAAAGGAATAGGGGGAATCTTAGTGAAAGACCAGCACTGGTAGAATTTTTAGTAGAATCTAGAACAGAAGCTGCTACTAAAAAGGGAGAATTAGTACGGTTTGTAAAATACTAAACGATAACTACAGGAATTAATTAGAAGAAGTTGGAATGGATTGGGAAGAGAGGTTGGATAAGCATTTCACAAATAAACAATGCAAGGATACATGTATGGCTCCCAAATATGCAACAAAGTCTAGAAGATTTCGGAACTTTGCTTCAAAGTACTCGCATAGGGATTTTTATATCCCAGACTCCAAAGAATTTTCCCTCAGGTAAACTGCAAATGGTGGAGGTGTGATGGAGAAAACAGAGGTAACTGAGAACATATTTTTGAGAGTGTAATGACTTGGCAGACATTAAGAATTCCCTGGAGACTACTCTATCAGAAATACTGGTGAGCAAAGTGATGTAACTAAGGAAATATTTTTTTGAACTGCGATACAGAATCGGAATTGCCTAGACATAGTAAGGCCTTGCTGATTTTAATTCTGGTGGCTGTCAAAAAAGGCAATTATTAGAAAATGGAAATCAAAGTCTAAACCAACTGTACCAGAAGTAGTGAATATAGCAACAGAGATAAAAGAACTGGAAGTGGGATCTTTAGAAATTACATAGAAAAAGTGGGAATTTTGGAAACAATACATACAGAATAATGTTTTGGAGGAGGAATGAGGTTTAAGAGAAGGCAGGTACTGAATGAGCTATTTAATATTTGACTGACAATGACTGTAGAGAAGATTAAAAGTGATGTATAAGGTTTGCAGCTGAAAATATGTCAATATGGTTTGTTTTCATTTATACAAATGCATGACTGCCTACATCAAACCCACCTCCATAGGTATCACAAGGGATAAGAAACTAAGAGTAATGCTACTCAACGCCAGAAGTCTAAACCTCAAGATGCACTTTTCGAAACTCTCCTTAGCATGGAGAACATCGATATCTGTGCAGTAACAGAAACCTGGTTCAAGGCTCTCGAGAGCACCCCAGCACTACCAGGTTATACCTCATACCATGCTTTTCGGCCCCAAAACTTGGACCGAACCACAAAAGGAGGGGAGTATCAATATTACAAAGATACCCACACCTCCAGGTTGGTGGCACAGCACAAAGCATCAGAGACTATCCATGTGCAACTAACAGTGGGTAAAACTGCCTTCCAGTTTATAGCCTGCTACAGACCACCCTCCCAAACCCAGGAACCCCATTCGGCCTTCCTGAGAACACTGGAAAATATGAAGGTCTCTCCAAACACCATTATACTGGGTGACTTCAACTACCCAACCATAGACTGGGAGCATTACTCTAGCTCCAACACCCTAGCCCAAAGGTTCCTAGAATTTATAAACTCAAATGCTATGGAACAACTTGTTACCACTCCCACAAGAGGGGAAAACATACTGGACCTGATCATCACCAACTCTATGCTCCAGACCAGAAGTGTATCCCTCACTGATAAGATCAGACCATAAACTAATCTCGCTGGATATTCACATCCCGACCCCACCCCATGCCCAGAAAACCACAGTGAAAAACTTCTCTAAAGCAAATTTCACACTCCTCAAAACCGAGGTGGAATCCTTCAAAGCCCCCGGGCCTCTGGATAATACGGCCCAGACCACAAAATCCTTTATAAACGCATTCTATGAACACCTTCAGGATTGCATGGATCATGCAATCCCAAATAAAACCAAGACCCAATCCTCCAAAGGCAGACGTCCTGTCTGGTGGACCCCAGCCATAAACAAACTATACAATAGAAGGAGGAAGCTACTACATGATAGAGCAAAATCCCAAAAAGGGAAGGCATCTCTGATCAGTATTAGCAAAAAACTACGGGCACTCATAAAATTGTCTAAGGCCAGCTTCGAGAGAAAAATTGCACAGGACACTAAGGATAATCACAAGGCTTTCTTTAGTTATGTTAGGAACCTGGGTGGGAATTCCCAGATATGCTCAGAATTAGTCCAAAATGACAAAAAACACCGAACCCACAGACATTGCCAACATCCTAGCTGACAGGTTCAGCGCAAACTTCTCCCCTCCCACCAAAAGGGCTAATATCTATCCCAGCAGAGTGCTGCTCCCTGACATCTCAGATGCTCAGGTAAGAGCTGCCCTCTCCAAAGCAAGAAACACAGCATCAATGGGACCAGACGGTGTCCCGGGCTGCGTCCTACATGAACTCTAAGAAGAGCTAAACCCAAACCTAAAACTACTGTTCAATCTCAGCCTTACTACAGGATATGTACCCAAACAGTGGCGCAGCAACAGTGGTCCCTCTCCACAAAGGTGGTGCCTCAACGGATCCTGGAAACTATCGCCCCATAAGTCTCACTAGCTTGGTCTGCAAAGCTATGGAAAGGATCATCATGGACCTTATAAATAAAGATATTGGGGACCTACAGACACTGGATCCTACCCAGTTCGGCTTTGTTAAGGGCAGATCCTGCCTCTTAAACCTGGTCAATTTCTTTGAAACAGTCACCAAGGCCATTGACAAGGGAAGGTGGTCCACACAGCCTACCTGGACCTCAAAAGCCTTCGATACAATACCCCACTCGGGCATTATAGATAAGCTCACCAGCTTAAATATAAACCCCTATGTCACTAGATGGGTTGCAAACTGGCTCAAGGACAGAACCCACATGGTTAGAATAGCTGGAGCCATGTCAGACTCCAAACCAGTTACAAGTGGCGTCCCACAAGGCTCAGTCTTGGGACCTCTCTTGTTCGGTATATATTTCTCGGAGGTACAGGCCAACATGGAAGGACTGTGGCTGACCAAGTTCGCAGATGACTGCAAACTGGGCACCATAATAGACTCTCCAGCTGACACAAGCATCCTCCAAAAGGGCCTCATAGAAACAGACAACTGGTGCCAGAGCCATGGCCTCAAGCTAAACGCCAAAAGTGTATAGTCATCCCTTTGGCAAAAACAAAGTGCCACAAATTACCACATAGGTGGTAATCCATTAAGTACAGAAGAAGTAATTAGGGACCTGGGGACCCAAGTTGATAGCAATCTCTCATTTGACAACCACGTGGCCAAAGTGGTTAGAAAAACATTTTATATAGCCCACCTAATCATGAAGGGATTCACATCTAGATCAGGGAAGGTCATCGTGCCTCTTTACTCATCCCTCATCAGGCCCATAATTGAGTACAATGCCCTTTTGGGATGTACCTTACCAGACACCTGCAACAACTGGAAAGACCCCAAAAGTACCTCACCAAGAGGATCAAGGGGCTCAAACAGATGCCGATGCTGCCCGGTTAAAGAAACTCCAGCTCTACTCAGTGGCATACCGCCTGCTCAGAGGCGATCTGTGCCTGACTTATAAAGCCATGTCCAACCCGAATTAATGGACATGCTGCACCTCAGAAAATCCAAATCCCATCGAGCTACGCGCTCAAGGGACTTAAACCTCAGCACTGAAATAAATAGGACATGCTGGAGGGACAGATTCATAACCCAGAGGCTCCCTTCACTCTGGAATAAAATCCCAGTCCAGGTTAGGCAGAGTCCCTCATTGACTCTCTTCAAGAAGAATCTTGATGAGTGGATGGGAGATCGTAGGTTTACCCCGGGTATCACTTCTGTGTCACTGTTAGACAGAAGCGCAGTATACTAACCTCGAAAAAGGGCATAGCAAAATTAATTTAAAATGGGTGGCGAAAGCCATACACACTCTGGCTAGGCTTATAAATGCCCTAGGGCAGATAGCCTTGTATGAACCTATGAACCTATGAAGGACACTTTCTGTTTAAAAAAAAAGAAAGAAAGAAAAGTAAGGACAGCTTTATTTAATGGCCTGTCCTCTGATGCCATGGTCTACTCCAACTTCATGACTCTGTCCTATCCAAACAGTGATCACACATGACTACCATCACACTGCGAAGTTACACAGAAACAATTCTCATTTCTAACGCCAAATGGTAAAAATTATAAATCTGATTAAGGAAGACTAAAAAAGAGAAAGAGGAAAAATTAATTTTACACAATTTATGCTGATTAACAATAAGGTTTAAAATTCTGATACTTAGATTAAGATATGTAAGACCTGTTGAATGCAAGAGCATGAGAAAGACATCGTAATGCATTTTTCACTCAGGCTTTTTTTATACCATTTCGAAGCTACTAGTTTCCTTTTGGAAAAAAATAAGCCTTTGGTCACAGGCCTACTAGACATTTCCCTCATTTAGTTCATTTTGGCAGCATTTGCACTGCAGACACAAAGCGATAATTATCACTTTATCATGAATGTAAGCTTTTGAAGCCAGGAATAAAGAGCACTGGCAATCTAGCATAAAGAACTGCTACTTCTGGTGCATCCTGCTGTTAATTTCAGAAAATACACAATAAATGTTTCATCAGATTACTAGAAAAATAACTAAAAATAACAACATAACTGATATTTATACAACAATACTAGTATTAAATACATTTTAAACATGAAAGGAAACAAAAAAGATGCTTAAAGATGATGTCATATTCATACTCCTTTCACAA
Source organism: Protopterus annectens (assembly GCF_019279795.1). NCBI lineage: Eukaryota > Metazoa > Chordata > Ceratodontiformes > Protopteridae > Protopterus > Protopterus annectens. Next base: position 774,102,922 of record NC_056745.1, on the reverse strand, counting down.
AGACGGTGATCAAGCCTTTACCCTTTTCTTAAGTCAAGTACGACACTTTTTTTACAGAAACATGATTTTTCATCGGGTAATAGTCAGCACCAATGAAAAGCACCTGTATTTATCAAAATTAAAAGCAAGCATTTGTACAACTTTAGATATTGTGTTTTGTTGTACTAACATTTTAGTTTCAATACCACAATTTTGCTTCAACATTTACAGAAAAGTGGAAATATATTTCATCAATGTAGAAAAGACAGCGCGAATGATGTGTAGTAGAAACAAAACCAGTAAACAGGAAAAAAAAACTTCATACTGTGTGTATCGAGCAGAAAATGGCAGTAAAAATACCTTTGTAATCCAACAAGGGTTCTCTTCACAAAATGTATACCAATCTCTTCACAAAATGTAAACCAGCATCCAAAGTATAAAAAATAAACAGAACATGAAGAGGCAGAAAAATCAGAAAGAAATCTAAGTACAAATGGTTAAGCGCTTTTGTCCCTGAATTTTTTGTGGGACTTCTTCAGAACCATAAAACCTTATAACACTAACAAACTTTAAAATATACATACAACCTTTGAGTTTAAAAGGTCATATGACTCACAGCAGTTAAAACAGCTTCTAGTATATTATGCAGCAGTGTTGCTTGAAACCCTTTCATGTAACCTTTAAAGGGCTAAGTCGTGTTAAAAAAAACAACTAAAATTATTAACATTTCCTTTGGCACTAAATACAAAAATATCTAAAACAATACTGTTTAAAACTTGAAAAAAAATACAGTATATTTGAATGTATAGTATTATACATCACTTCTGCTTAAAATGTTTTCTTGAAACTTTTAAAGGGCTAAGTCATGTCATAGAAAAGCAACTAAAATTATTAGCAATTTCCTGTGGTACAAGTTACAAAGTATTCTACAGCAGTGGTGTTGAAGCTTGTAAAAATACAATATATTCAAATAACTTTTAAAAACAATGTTTGTTTTAAAACAACCAAATTTTTTATAAAAAGTAGATAAAATAGCAATCTCAGAACATTATGGTGTTTGTACACCTCCCCCCTTTTCCAGTACGATAAAGCATCATACCAAAGTTTAAAAATACATAAAAATGATCAGATTGTCATAAATCCATAAAAATGATAATTCTTTAAAATCACCCACTTGGAAAGCTTCCATTTAATTATATGTCTATGCTGAATCCAGATGTCCTATAACTCCTGGGCTTTAAGTTTTAGAATAGGCAAAATGAACACATTGTCATTAAGACATGGCGATATTCTGGCATTCAATTTAAATTGCCAAAAAAGTTCTCTTTTTTTTTCTATTTCCAACTCCCACCATCCACCCCTTTCATTTCTAGGGAAGATATCAATAATCGTAAACTTAAATTTGGGATCACCTGTGCAGCTAAGGGTGTATTTAAAAAGGGCATTATTCATATTTTTCCTAGAAATGGCGTACAAGTATTCATAAATCCATTTTCTAAATTGCCTGTCTTACTCACATATAAAAGCCACATCTTTAGCAAATAGCAATATATATCATCCCTACAGTGGCACAATTACCTTCTTTGAGGGTCTATTTTAATACTTCGAATGCTCACAATTTCGAACGTTACATGGTCGAGACTAAACGTTCAAAATTGCAAGTGTTCAAAGACTGACTTTCAATGGCGCCGTACAGTGCAGATAGGGAGAATTTCCCTTCTCTGCACTGAAGTGCGGTCTCGAAGTTGGTATATATAAGTAGGGGGGGTGGGAGGTGCAGGGGGGGCTTGCCCCCCTGCTCACACTGTTAAAGTGTGTTTTTCTTTTTGATATTCGAGCATCCAAATGTCGAACATTTGGTCTCGACCATGTAATGTTCGACATTTTGGATGTTCAAATATTTAACACAGACCCTTCTTTGAGATGCAAGTCAAATGGTAGGTTCCCTACAGTCACATTTGTTCCTTCCAGCACATACTTACATTGTCTACATGTTTCACACCACATAGTTTCCCTTTATTTCAGGTGTAGAATAAGTTTTGTCTGTTAAAACAAAAATTTGAGATTTTTACCAGTTTTATACACAAATGTTGGGGTTGTCCCCAAAGTGTTAAAAATCTCCGGGTTGTCCTTATAATTCACCCAGTTTTAAATAAAATCTCCTTAATTTCTCTGCAACATCCACCAAAAGGAAAGTACAGTTTTGTACCTACCATAAATGTAGATGTTCGAGTGCTCATACAGCTGTAGTCATTACAGATGGGTTATCCTGCCGTCAGGCGGGTCCTCGGTCAGCCAAATTCCAAAGTCTAGGTCCGGCGTCGGTTGTCGTCGCTTCTTCCCTGACGTCAGTGTGGCAGGGGTATAAAAGAGGCAGCCGACGCCATTTTCTTCAGTTTTTCTTGCCCCAGATGTCAGGTGCCCCCAAAAGGAAGGCAAAACATAATGTTATGCAAACATGCAATATAGAAAAATCAAAAAACAGTAGTTGCAAGCAAATACACCATAAAAGAATACCCCAAATAGGTTGTATGATAAGGTGTTTGTCATAAGGCCTGTCCTAAGAGGGGACGGAGGGGGGGAACCTGGACTGCAGCTGTATGAGCACTCGAACATCTACATTTATGGTAGGTACAAAACTGTACTATGTTCATCGTGCATACAGCTGCAGTCATTACAGATGGGAAGAATCCCAAAGCTAAGTAAGGGTGGTAGGCACTAAGTGGAACTAGGAGGAGCAAGGATGCCCTGCAAGACTGCTGTGGCAAAACCCGCTCTAGATTTAGAGTATAGTGGAAGGTGATAGTCCTTGGAGAAAGTGTGCACTGAACTCCAAGTGGCTGCTTCCAAAATGTCCTTGGTAGGGACCCCCCTGAGGAAAGCTGCAGAGGTAGCTGTGGCCCTGGTGGAATGGGATCTGATGCATGTAGGCACAGTTTTTCCATGAAATGAGTAACAAAAGTGTATGCAGTGGGCTATCCATTTTGAAATTGTCTGTTTGGAAATAGCCTTTCCTTGAGCACCTGTAGCATAGGACACAAAGAGTTGCTCAGATTTCCTAAATGGCTTTGTTCTGTCCAAATAATAACGAAGTTGTCTGTGAATGTCCAAGGAATGTAGTAGTCTTTCCCCTTTGTTTTGTGGATTTGGATAAAAGGTAGGTAAGTGGATAGTCTGATTCAAAGCTACACTGGATACTACCTTTGGCATAAAGGTAGGGTTGGTTCGTAAGGAAACTCTGTCCTGATGGAAAATGATGAATGGTTGCACAGCCATGAGGGTCTGTAGCTCCGAAACCCTGCGTGCTGAGGTGATAGCCAGAAGAAAGGCGGTTTTCCATGACAAGTATTGTAGTTCTGTTGAAGAAGCTGGCTCAAAGGGGGGAAGGGTCAGCTTTTCCAATACGAAATTGAGGTCCCAAGCAGGGACTGGTGGTTTCCTTGGGGGTTTTATATTTTTTGCCCCACTGAGGAACTGCCTTAAGAGAGGATGTGAGAATAAAGGAGGATCAGTGTTGTATTGTGCAGAAATGGCTGAAGCGTGGATCTTGATGGAGGAGAAGGAAAGTCCACTGTTTAACATCTCAGCTAGGTACTGTAAAATTTGAGGTATATTTATTACCCAAGGATTCTGGCCCTTTTCTTGATTCCAGGCACAAAATCGTTTCCATTTGGCAGAGTAGGCTTTTCTAGTAGAAGGTCTTCTGGCCTCCAAGATGACATCCTGCACCTCCTTGGAGAGGAGAGTCTGTTGAGAAATTAAGAAATTCTCCATGCAGCTAGATTTAGGGGTTTGAGCTGGCTGTGAAGGGTTTTGTAGTTGTGCTGGGACAACAGAAGAGGGACTAGATGTAGGATCCATGGTGGGGAATGTGTCAGGCTCTTCAGGAGTGGATACCAGTGTTGTCTTGGCCAGTCTGGAGCAATGAGAATCATTTGCAGCCTCTCTGCTCTGGCTTTTAATAGAACCTTGGTCAGTAGAGGAAGAGGCGGGAAGGCATAAACTGTCAATGTTGTCCAATTGAAAGAGAGTGCGTCCACTTTCCAGGCCTCTGGATGATAGGTTCTTGAACAAAATTTTTTCAACTGGTAATTTCTGTGGGTAGCAAATAGATCTATGTCTGGCTGGACCTATGCCTGAGTTATCTTTGTGAAAACTTGAGGATGCAACTTCCATTCGTGTGGATCTGTCATATTTCTGCTTAGGTTGTCTGCCAGTGTGTTTTCCTTCCCTGGCAGGAATTGTGCCTGTAGTTGAATTTGCAATTCCAGTGCTGTGTTCCATAGGTTCATGGCTTGCCTGCACAGGGGGTATGAATGAGTTCCCCCCTGTTTGTTTATGTACCACATCACTGTGGTGTTGTCTGTCTTTATCAATAACTGGCCTGGATGCAGTAGGTCTTTGAAGGTCATAAGAGCATTTTGCACGGCTAGCATCTCCTTTTGGTTGATGTGTAGGTGCATCTCTTTTTGGGACCATTTTCCCTGAATGCACTGATCTGCCATGTGTGCTCCTCAGGCGTAGTCTGAGGTGTCTGTTGTGATGATTTGAGTTGCTTGAGGTACACAGAAAGGGAGACCTGTGTTTCTTTGGCATGCTTGAGCCCACCACAAAAATTCCTTTTGAAGGCATGGAATGAGTGGTATAATTGTTTCCAAGCTGTAGCTGTGTTGACACCATAAGTTTTTTAGGTACCATTGAAGTTTCCTCATATGCAGCTTTGCACATGGGATTAGAAGGATGCAAGATACCATGAATCCCAGAGCCTGCAGGACTTTCCTTGCAGTTAGCCTGGTGAAAGTTGCCATTTTGCTGAAGTATTGAGACAGTTGCCCTTGTTTGTCTGGCGTGAGGTAGGCCATCTGGGTGGTTGTATTCAAGCTGGCACCCAGGAAAATTATCTGTTGAGAAGGTATTAGATTTGATTTCTTTTTGTTGACTGTGTATCCCAGGTAGTTTAACAGTTTTATTACAAACGCCAGATGCTGCAATAGTATGTCCTTGCTGTCCGCTTGGATCAGGCAATCATCCAGATATGGGTAGATTTGTATTCCTTGTAATCTGCAGAAGGCGATTACTGATGCCAGGCATTTCGTAAACACTCTGGGCGCAGTAGATAAGCCAAAGGGCAATGCAGAGAATTGGTAATGGGTTGAACCTGCAAGAAATCTGAGGTATCTTCTGCAATCTTGTCTGATAGGGACATGCAGGTATGCCTCCTTGAGGTCCAATGTTACCAGCCAAGACTCCTTGCCCAGCATGGGAAGAAGCTGCTGTAATGTGAGCATCTTGAATTTTGGCACCTGTAGATATGTGTTTAGGATGGATAGGTCTAAGATAGGTCTCCAATCTTTGTCTTTCCTTGGTACCAGGAATAGTCTGGAATAAAAACCTTGACCTTGTTCTTTTGTAGATACCTCTTGAATCGCTTTCATGTCCATGAGTGCGGAAATTTGTCTTTGTGCCTCTGCCCTTTGATTTTGTGACAGGTTTGGCATGCCTCTCATTTTTGGAAGGGTGTGAAAGTGGAACCTGTAGCCTCTGTCTATAATGTCCAGAATCCATTTGTCTTTTGTAACAATATGCCAATTTTTTGAGAATAATGCCAGTTTTCCACCCAAAGATGCTGCCAGTAAAGCTTTGCTTGGCAGGTATAGGGGGAAGTCATTGTGTCTGTTTTCTAAATGACTGCGATCTATCTTCTCCACCTCTTGGGGTAGGTGCTTGCCACTGTCTTGCTCTGTAACATCCTTGAGGTTGCCCTCTACCCCTTGGGCGTCTGTATCTGCCCCTTTGAGGTCTGTCCATGGCAGGAAAGGACCAATTTTTTGAAGGCCAGTTTCTTCTGAAACGTGGAGGTTGTACCTGCAGGAAATCTTTCACTGTTTGCATTGATTTCGCTTTTTCCTCCATTTTCTTTAGTACCTCCTCAGCTTTAACACCAAACAATACATCTTTCTGAAGTGGCGCATCTAATAATTTTGCTTTGACATGATCAGGTAAGGTTTGCTCTTTGAGCCAAGCATGTCTCCGTATAACAGACCCCGTAACAGCAGCTCTACATGAGGCCTCTAAAGCATCAAAACCACACTGCAAGGTATGTTTACCCACTTGCTCTGCACCATGCAACAAATCCTGCAACTCTTTCAATTCTGGTTGTTCTGGCTGTGTCATTTTTCTTTTCAACTGAGATAACAAAAACTGTTGGTACTTTAACATATGGAATTGACAGTTTAATGCCCTCATGGTTAAAGTGGCCGAGGTATACACCTTTTTCCCCCAACCTTTCTAATGCTCTGGAATATCTCTCTGAGGGTAATGGGTTTTTAGCAGTAGAAGCCTTAATTCCCTTGGGTCCCTGTGAAATAGTTTCTGGGTCAGCAGTATGGCTTTTATATAGGAACTGGTGAGAATCAGGAACCCGGTAATACCTGTCTGGTTTAACAGGAGCTGGAGGTACAGAATCTGGATTAAGGCTGGCTTCTGTGTACACATCATCCAAAATATCTAAAACAGGAGGGATAGCCAGGGGCCTATGCTGGGGGAGCAGTAGAAATTCCCTGAGCCTTTTCTTGGAATCTGAGTAATCTTGGCCTTCCCAGTGAAAGTGTTCCCTCAATGTATGCAGGGTTTCCCCAAAAGAGTAGTCCTCAGGGGGGGGAGACCGAGGGAATAGACTCCTCAGCATCAGAGTCTTCGAAAGGGGAATAGGCGTAATCCTGGTCCTCAGAGTGTTCTGAGGTAATAGAAGCCTGATCTGAGGAAGGGTAGTCTTCCTCTAATCTGGGCCTTTTGTCAGAGGGGGGTTGAGAACCCCTGATAAGAGTAATCAAATCCTCAGCCATTTTAAGCATCTGCTTTTTAGGCATGGGGCCTTGAGAGGAGGTCTGAGGACCCTGTTTTTTGGTTTTCATGGCTGCTTTAGATTTAGTGAAAGATTTAATAGAAAAGGATTGAAGGCCTGAAGACGCCTTCAGAAATGGCAGGCCTGTCTAAATTCTGAGTTTCCCCGCCAAGAGTGGCATCGGTATCTGCAGTAGGAATGAGGACCGAGGAGCCTGTGACCTCGGGTACTGAAGTCACCGGTAATGTAGTTTCATCGGTACTCAGGGGCTGCGTAGGCGCCTCGCTGAGAACCGGAGAACCGGTAGTCTGCCTAAGCGTGGTCTCAGTAATCGGTGCGGACCTTGGATGTCGGTCCTTATCTTTGCGTCTTTTGCTCAAAACTGGAGTCGGAGTATCCGATGACATGATATAATTAAATTTTTTGCCAAAATAATGAAGGGCGAACTCCGCCCGGCGCTTAATAGTGTGCTTGTTGAATCTAGCACAAAAACGGCAGGCCGAGACGTCGTGGTCTGGGCCTAAGCAAGGTATACAGAAAGAGTGGAAATCCTTATGCGGTATTTGCTTCCCACATGAAATGCAATTATTAACTTTGTCTGACATCGGTCTGAGGCAAGAAAAGTTTCCCCAACGGGGTACTTAGCTTTAAAGAAGACTTCGGCTAAAATACTTTCGTAAATCTCAGGAGCTGGCCGACCGGCACTTGCAAACTGCTTCTGCTTTGGGCACCGTGCGGCAAGAAAGACTGAAGAAAATGGCGTCGGCTGCCTCTTTTATACCCCTGCCGCACTGACGTCAGGGAAGAAGCGACGACAACCGACGCCGGATCTAGACTTTGGAATTCGGCCGACCGAGGACCCGCCTGACGGCAGGATAACCCATCTGTAATGACGGCAGCTGTATGCACGATGAACATCTACTATACTGTTGGTAAATTTATTATCCTTGCTTCAATCGGGAGAATGCTGTATCCATGCAAACATTATAATACTGAAGTAGTTGAAAAATACTAGAAACATGAGCCACAAAACATTATAGAAAATGATGAAGTTTATATCACATGGGATCACCCATTAACCAAGAGTTCAGAAAATAGATGCAAGAAAACCAGATATAGTAGTCCCTGAAAAGAAGAACAAAGTAGCATTGATTGCTGAAATTGCTACACTCAGTGACTACAGTGTCATATGTACAGACAGACCCAAAGTCACAAAATACCAGGATTTGCAGGCAGAAATGACAGCAATGTGGAGGAAGAATACCCAGAGAGTTCCAATAGTAGTAGGAGCAACGGATCTTATAAAAATGGATTTACCATCGTACTTAGATATGTTACAGATACATGTAACTCTGTATCAACTGCAGAAGGAGTCAATACTGGGCACATTGCGGGTGCTGCAAAGAGCATTTCTGGCTAACATCAAAGACTGAAACAATACTAATGTCATGAACTTTAATCATACTTTGACTTAAGAATTAGGTCCATTCCCGTCATGGTATAAGAAATACAAAAGACGTGGAGAAATTAAAAAGGGAGAGATGATGTAGGAACTGTCCAGTGCTTACTGACAACCCATTACTACTGGACCAACACGGCATAATTTTTGAGAGGTCCAATATTTGTATAATCTGGAGGCCACTCTCTCCCTTACACAAACAATAAAGAAACAAACACACAAACTCACCAATTCCATCACGACATCACACTAAACCAACATACACTATGACTGTTAAAAACACATCATGTCAGGCCACCAGGTTATAGCGTTAATACGTCTGTCTTTTAAAAGTCCTTGAATTTAGAAATATTTGTTCAGAGGCCTGAAATGAGAAGATTACTGATTTGTGATTACATTTAGTCATAGATGAGGACAGTGCAGAAGTAATGCAAATAGGTGCACTGCTAATAAAGACAAAGTCAAGAAGACTGGAACCCTTAGTGATCTGGTTAACTCTGTGTACAGACAGTTAGCATTTACTACGTCTAAGAATGGTTGGGTGTACCCAGTCTTTGTGGTACATGTGTTACAGTTAACTGATGAATAGTTTAAATATCCATATAAAATATTTTATTTCGGGTCATTCAGAAGGCACATTTAGAAATATTTATGATCTTCCTGGGACACACAACCTGTTCACCAGGTTCAGGAAGGTTTACCTGTGCAAATGTCACTCACCTAGGTCTGTACAGATCCTGCTTGCTTAGCTGGTTTGCAGTTACATTTTCATCCAAGAGAATGAAAGCTGCTGTCAGTAGTAGTCCAAATTTCAGGCCTGCTCCCAGGTCTGCACAGCTAAGCTCCTTGCTTGTTGGTGTACCACATCATTGTAATATTTTATGTAATTATTCTCATAGTTCTGGCACCCTGACTGTTTTGAAGGCTTCCAGACAACACCAGACTGCTAGCAATTCCTTCAGATTTACATGTATTTTGCTATCTAAATGATTTTAAGTGCCCTGCACTTTGAGACCTAAAGTGTGTACTCTCTAAGCATGATCTGAGAGACAAATGCGCTAAAGGTCTGGTTAGAAGTGGTATGTCTGAAGGATATATGGTCATTTCTGTGAAAATGGTTGATCCACCAGTCCAATTATACACACCGGAATCACTGTCTACATAAGTTAGCACTGCTGGACCCAGATGTTCCTTAGAAACTAATGTAACTTCCTCATGTGGAGTTTGGCTAATGGGACCATCAGGATAGTGGAGGCCATGTGACCTAAAATGCCGATAACCTGTGTGGCAGCCAACTGAAACCTGGGTACCATATTCTGAAAGATTATATTCAGGAATTACATTTTTTCCAATGGCAGGAATTGCCCTTCTGGTGTCTGTGCCTAGCAGAGACCCTAGAAATACAGTCTTCTAGTTAGGACAAAGGCTTGACTTTTGTACGCAGAAAGTGAACTGCAGTTTGTACAAGCACTGTAGGGTGAAGATTAGGCCCCCCTGTATGTCCTGTAAAGACTGGACTTGGATAAGACAGTTGTCCAGCAAAAGAGTAAGACAGGATTCCCTTGCTTCTGTAGTATGCCATCTCTGGGACTAGACATATGGTGAATACCATGGGCGCGACAGTTAAACAAAATGGCAAAGAAGCAAACTGAAAGTGCAATGCCCTGCCACAAACCTCAGATACTGCATGTGTCTTTTTACTACTGGAACATGTAAGTTGGCATCTTTGAGATTGCGGTTTTCCACAAATGTATAAGGGCTTAGCATGGGAAACAATGTCTGCAGAGTTAACATTCAGAGTTTTAGTCTTTTCAAAAATGTGTTTAGTTTTGACAGATCCAAAATGGGTTTCCATGGGCCTTCATTTCTTAGTACCAGAAAAAGCCTGGAATAAAAGCCTTTTGTTTCCTAACATTGAGGTATACTTTCTACAGCCCAATGGGCTAACACCTCTTCTAGGAAATTATTTAGTAGTTATTCTTGATCGTTTGGAAGTCCAAAAATTGCAATATATATTATTTTTGAGTCTTTGTGAGACAAACTGCAGTTTGCAAACACAGACTTTCAGTGCTGATAATTCTTCTCCAGTGGGTGGGAGACACTGCCTTACTCTTTACATCTTCACTATCTGTGGCAAATAAGTAACACTATCTTCATCTCCTTTAAGCTGCTTTACTAGCTTACTGTAAGCCAATGTATCACAATCTAGAACAGTGATGGCAAACCTTTTGGGCTCGGCATGTCAAAAATTTGGAAAATGCCTATCCTGACTCTGCTGGCATGTTACCCCTCCCCTTAAACAAACAAGAAACAATTTTTACATAATCATTTATTTAAATAAAATACAGTCCAATTGTGTGTCGTTATGCATTATAAAAGTAAGGGAAAAATCACTGACTTAACAATAGAGAAAATTATATGCACACTGATAATTGGGCTTAAAACAGTGCACCAAAAATTAGCCTACGTTTAATTGTAATTTTCAATTGAACTGAAAAAAATATGGAACACATTGCATTTGATTTGATTAACATCAATTAATGACTTTTTTTGTTGCTGAGTTTTAATAGATAAGTGCAGGGTCACATATTTGTTGTATTTGTGTTCATTCAGTTTCTTTGTTAACTCGGGTATTGGTGAATGGTGGTGTGTCACCCAAAAAGCTGTGGCATGTTGCCATCACTGACCTAGAATATGGTTGGGGGTGAATGGCTCTGACAAAAGACAGCTGTTTGTGTGCCAGGTGTATTGGTCTCAGGTGCTGAGGGTCTTGCGTGAATGGGCAGCTGCTGAAGGATTTTTGAACTGGAGGGGGAGATGTCCTTTGGTTCAGACTTGCCGATGCAGGCATCCTCATTTATTATAACAGTGGAGATTCTGCTCCCACCCCTTAATAATTAAATGATGTTCTGGTGCAGATGCCACTAAATGGCGTCTGATACATACTGGGTCTGATTTTGATTTGGTTGGCCATGCTAAGAATCAAACGCATACTGGCCTCCAAAGGGGCAGTACCAGAAGCCTTGGCGATTGCAGGCATCATACCTGGGGCTGTTTGAGTATTTCTGCATTGCTAACATTCTTGGACCTGCAGGGTTCTCAGATGAACTTGCTAGTTCAAATATCTCCCTTTCCTTTTCCTTCAGGATATGCTTCTCCTTATCATATTTCTTCTTTTTTGTGTGGGATTTCCATGCCACTTTGCTGTTGCAGCTCTGTACATATGGTGGGCTGGACTCTCATTTGCCGGAGTCTCTTTTTGGTCTGGCATGCATGGAAGGCTTCTTGTCTCCTCTTTAATGTGTTAGGATGAAAATAATCTTTATGTGGAATTCTGTAATGTTTATGTGGAATTTGATGTTTACTGGTACTCCTGGCTGCTTTTTCTGGGAAGGACATCTCCTATACTGCCATGTTTTGTGCTTCACTTACCAGATTTTTGCAAGAAAAAATACAAGACAACCAAGTCTAATTAGTGGAAAGGAAAAAAGTTGGCCCCCAGTATAGTACTTATCTGATCAATATCCACAGATCTGAATCAAGGGACATGACAGGGTCAGCCCCCCCCCCCCCGGCCCATACAGATTCCTTAAAAGGAAATTTCAAAGTTGGCTTAGGATTTGCAGACAGATTCTGAACAGCCCCCTGTGTTTCCAGCCCCTCTACCCAAAAGGAAGAAAAATAGGTTTCTTTTAGTGACAGATTTGGATAACTCTGATTCTAAGAAAGTAGGAAATTGGAGTACAGGTCACAACTTTCATTTCTGTTGGTTTATGAAACAGACAATGAAGACATGTTGGCCTCTGACTCTCTGTCAGAGGACAAGTCATTTGGAGAGACTCTCTCTCTCTCACTTATGAGGGAACACTTCAAGTGGCAGTAGCTGTCTTAATGGGCTTCTATATCTATCCCAGAAGAGATATTTGAACTTTCTGCATCTTGCACCCCCAAAAGCAGTAGCTATTTGTCTGGTTCAGGAAGCTCTACTAAGATGTCTCTGAAGCAATATTCTTGGAGCTAGCCCCTAAGAGAACTGACCATTTCTATAGGGTACAGGATTCTTATAAGTTTTGTACAGGAATCCAACTGCAGGTCCAGTTAAAGCATCCCCGAAACTTCTACGAATGTAAGAATGGGCTTAGGGCATAATACTCTCTCCAATGGCAGGTAAAGCAGACTACATGACTGATTTGGAAAGAAATGATACACTTCAACAATCCTGACCTACAGGGTTCTTAAGTACAAGATGGACAAGCTAAAATATAAGGAGCATATCATCAAGGAACTCCAGCATGATTGTGAGGAAATGCAGTTTAAAACCCTGAAGGCAACTCTGATCAGCTGAGCCTAGACTAGCTGAAAGATGGGGAAACATGCTGTAACATATTGGAATGATCCTTCCAATACAATATCTTTGGTGCTGCTATGGCATCAGTCATCAACAGATATTCTTGGTTGAGGACTCAGACCTTGTGTGAGGATATGTTAGTGCTCTATGGCCTCCCATCTTATAATGTATTCAAAAGGCTGCAGTAAAAGAAAGACAATCGAGTAGGTTAAGTACATGCTTCACCATCCTGTTCAAAAGTATTCTAGAGACTACCCCATAAAGAAAGGCCTTACTAGCAGAGGCAGGGTAAAGGCAAATACTCAAAAGGTAAGAAGACCAAACAGAAGAGAAAATGGCAATAGTAAGACTGGGGTGGGGGGTTCTGGGAGTTCCCAGAGTTCAGTTCCTGGACTTAAGCAGTTATAACAGTTCTAGCATATCCCCCACCCCAAAAAAATCAAACCTTTTCTCTTGTCGTCCCCCCAACCCAACTTCCTCTTTTTGTCTCAGGAAAGGTGGCTGGCTGGCCTCATGTTTTTCATAACTGGTCAAACATAACATCAGACTAGTGGATATTACAAATCATTTACAAGGGGTACATACTTCATTTTACAGCCAAAGATAAGACAAAATGACTTCTCTATATCCCAAAAGACCAGCAAGATCTAAGGGTCCATCTCTTAGATGAAATGCAATAGGATGTATCACAGAACCTGTGCCAACGTTTGCTCAAACCTGTTCTTGCAGCAAGAAAAGATGGATCATGGAGACCTATTCTGCATTTATCAAGGCTGAACAAATTCTTAAAAATTCCAAAATTCAAAATGTTGACCCTGGCCCTCTTGCCTCTCCTAGACTCTCAGGATCTTCTGGTGACAACAGAAATCAAGGATGCCACCCTCCACATTCACTTTTTCAAATGATACATTAAGTACCTGAGATTTGTAGCAAGGGGTCAATATTTGCAACTTACTTCCTTGTCCTTTGGCTTGGCTACTGCACCTAGAGTGTTAACAAAATGTCTAGTACCTGTGACTGTGCAATGCAGGACCATGGGTATCCACATCTACCTTTACCTAGACAACTGCTTTATTCAGACACAAACTCAGGAGATGCAAAGGCCACTGGAGTACACCCTAGATTGCCTCAACAGACTGGGCTTCTCTCTGAATGAAAAAGTCCAACTTATGGACAATCAGAGCAGTGTTCTTTCTGGGGGCACTTCTATGCACCATTTTAGTCAAAGCTGATCTATTACAGGAAATATGAAGTCCCTTCTGTCAGGATAAGGAAAGAAGTTGGGCATTCTGAGACATATGGCATTCATCACACTGATGACACCACTAGCCATCCTACAAGTGAGGAAGCTTTAATGGTTCTTAAAAGAATACCTAAGACCATCAATCTCAACATTTGGAGTTGTCCGTCTCAGTCTTAGCCTATATAACAAGGAATCAGGGATGGTAGCTACTATAAATACAGAAGAATGAGGACATGTCCTTCAGACAGTGTACGATAAACCAGACCTTAACCATGGAAGTTGTGAAATAACTAAAGAGGGAAAGACAACAGAGTGGGATGAGGCCACAAAGAAGTTTGAACAGCAGGTTACCGTCCCTACCAGGGATTAATATCAGAATACAGGCAAAGAAAGATCTGCTTTGGTATAGTTTTAAACTGAATTTAGAACATAAGCTGCTGTTAAAATAGGGATAATTGGTAGGGTATATATAATATCAAGACAGATTATAAAAGATTGGGAAGAGAGAATAGAAAAGCAATTTACAAGCTAACAACGGGAGGGCACATGTATGGATCCCAAGTATACAACAAAGTCCAAAAGGATTAGGATTTTTCCTTGGATGTGTTTGCTCAGGTATTTTTATACCCCCAAGAAGACTTCAAAGACTTTTTCCTCATTAAGACAGCAAATGCTAGAGGTGTGATGGGGAAGAAAGCGGTAATGGGACATGCTTTTTATGAGTATAATGAATTGGCACATTTAAAAAATTCCTACAGAGTACTTTGTCAGAAATATTGGGGAGAACAAATGGCTGTAATTAAGGAAATAATTATTTTTCTACCTCCTGTATTAAATTATCACTAAAGACATGGGCAAACATACATTAACAGAAAAGGAAAACAAATCATTAACTTTTATTTCCATTTACATACATTACACACCACATATCTTATCTTTCTTTGTAACTACCAGCAGTCCAACATTACATAAATTGCTGAATTCCTGCCTCCCTTAAACCTCACTCATCCTCCTCCTGAACATTATTCTGCATTCCACTCCATTCTATTTAATTTGCTCCTTCCCTTTTCTAAAGTTCCTTCTTCCACATTTTTTATCTCTTTATTTATTTTTATTTATTTTACATTTGTTCATTTTCAGTGGAGGCCCGGGGAGAAAAGCTCCAAGGGTAAGCAGATACAGCATTACATAATACCAGCATTACATATTATAAACAATTTACAGAGATTACATAAGTAAGCAAGTTAAACAAGTTCCACGGGTTACAGTTAATCCTGAGCACAAGTCAGGATTAAATTACACAGTAAACTGGTTAACAGATTTTTACACATTCTAGAGAGAGTTAGTCAGGCTTGATACATTGACATAGCCAGTTAAGTGATAAATGTTGTTTGAGTCTAGTTTTAAATTGACCTAAGGTGGAAAGTAAGGTAATATCAGCTGGAAGAGAGTTCCAGGATCTACTTACAGAGTTTGCAAAGAGAGAATCACCGGCTGTGTTATTAATTTTGCTAGTCTGAATTAGTAGTTTGTTAGAGGATCGAAGCGGTCTAGGATTGTTATATGGGGTGATAATATTTTTAAGTGCAGGAGTATTGTCCGGATTATAGAGGATTTTATAGGCCATAATCAGTTGGTTATACTGGATTAGGCTGGGTAGTTCAAGCCAACCAAGCTGATTTAGATTGATGCAATGATGTGTCCTAAAAGGCAGCCCAGTGGCAAACCTGGCAATGTGGTTGTAGCAAATTGAGAGTTTGTTAAGGACAGTCTTGTTTAAATTCGAGAGTAGAGGGGATGCATACAGAAGGGTTGAAAGAAGGTGAGAGCAAGCTATAGCAATTTTAGCTGGAGGGGTTAGGAAGGCTTTTATTCTGTAAAGTGACCCTAGTTTTTTATTGATGGTTTTGATAGTTTGGTCAACATGTAGGTCAAATTTTAGATTATTGTCTATGATGATACCTAATACTTTTGTAGATGGATCACGGGAGATTATTGTGCCATCATTTGATTTTATGGTAAAGGTGAAAGCGGTAGACCTACGTGTTGGTGAAAATAACAGCATTTTATTTTTTGGGGGGGGATTTAGGATCAGACGATGTTCAGAAAGCCAGTTTTCTACTGTATTAAAGGTGGTCTGGGTACCTGACCATAACTCTACTGGAGATGTGGCTGAGCAAATCAGAGTAGAGTCATCAGCATATTGGATACAGCTGACTTTTGTATAAAGGTCGTTAATGAAGATGGAGAACAGCAAGGGCCCTAGTATAGAGCCTTGTGGTACTCCAAGGGTGTTAGGTAGAAGGTTAGAGAGTTTGTTCTGCCAGAGGACAGCCTGCTGTCGACCATTCAGGTAGGATTGAAACCATTGGAGGGCTCCAGTATCTAGACAGAATGTTTGCAGGGTGTGGATTAAAAGTTGGTGATCAACCATATCGAATGCCTTGGAAAGATCCAAAAAGAGGGCTGAGGATATATAATTATTGTTGCGATTATGTTTTATGGTGCTAGTAAAGGCTAGGAGGGCTGAAGTAGTGCTGTGATGAGGACGGAAGCCATGCTGAGTGTCTGCCATAAGGCGATTTTGGATTAGGTGGTGCATGAGTTGTCTATGAATACATTTTTCCATAATCTTTGCAAGTGGAGAGAGTATAGCTATTGGCCTATAATTGGAGACTTCAGTAGAGCTGACTCCTTTGTGAAGTGGGATTACATAGGATATTTTCCAGATGGTGGGAATTTTAGCTTCTACTATAGTTCGATTGATTAGTATTGAGACGGGGTAAGCAATAGCATCAGCTGATTTTTGTAGGTACTCGGCAGGGAGTTAATCAGCAGAAAGTGTAGTGGGTTTTAATTTTTTGATGAAGGTATGGATAAGTGAAGTGGCGACTGGTTGGAAGTTGAACGCAAGTAGGTTTCTAGGGGTGCTATTTTCAGGACCAGGGGAGCTAGGAGGTAGCTGGCTAGCTAGGGCTTGAATTGTCTCAGTAAAGAATTGGTTAAAACTATCAGAAACATCTTCAGGGGTTTTATCAATAGTAGTAGCAGGGATTGGGGTTGAAGTTTGTCCAGGATGTAGTAGATTATTTAAACCTGCCTAAAACTTCTGAGGGTTATTTTGATTTACTGTCTGTAAATTACAGTAGTATTGTTTTTTGTCTTGTAAAATTGATTTTTTGGTTTTGTTCCTGGATTGCTTGTATTTAATGTGATCTTGAGGGTCTTTAGAAGAACGCCATAAAGCCCATGCTTTGTTTCTAAGGGTAATTTTGAGTTTAGACTCTATAGAAAGCCATGGTGCAGTTTTTGCCTTGGTTCTCTTTGAATGAATGAATCTCTTTTATAATATTCAATACTACAAATACAGTGAGTTTAGACTTTGATCTCCATTTTCCAGTAACTGTTTTTTGGCAGCAAACAGAATTAAACTTAGTAAGGCCTTACTATGTCAAAGCAATACAGATCCTGTATCCCAGCTCAAAAAATCATCTCCTTAGTTACAGCCATTTGCTCACCCAATATTTCTGACAAGAGTACTCTGTGGGGAATTTTTAAAATCTGCCAACTCACTGCACTCCCACAACATGCGTTCCCAGTTACCACTTTCTTCCCCATCACACCTCCATTTGCTGTTAATCTGAGGAAAATTTCTTTGAAGTCTGCTTCGGGTCTAAGTTACCTATGCAAATACTTACAAGCAAAAATCCTAAACTGTCTGGACTTTGTTGCATACTTGGTATCCATACATATGTCATCCCATTGTTTCTACATAAATTGCCTTTCCAGACTCTCTTTGTAGTCTTTTATAACTTCCTCTGATTGATTCTTATACTTATCATGCAACATTTTATATGCCCTAATAATTACCCCTTTTAGCAACAGCTTCTGTTCTATGTTCAACTAAAAATTCCACCACAGCAGGTCTTTCACTTAAGATTCCTCTAGACCTGTCTCTTTGCCTATACTCTGATATCAATCCCTGGCAGGGAAGGCAGTCTCTAGCCTGTAGTTCAAATGTCTTCTTGGCCTCATCCCACTCTATTACACTTCACTCTCTAGTTATTTGCTCCCAATATTTTCATTCGTTTGTCATTTTCTCCAGTAAATTATAGACTCCTCTTGCATACTTTCTGTACCCATATCTCTACTGGCAAAATCTTTCTTCATTCTCGTATTGGTTTAGTTCTTAGAATACTTTCTGCTACTTTATGAATATGACATTCTGTATGCTTGTTATTATTCTCCTTAAGGATCTACATACAAAATCCAACTCCTTCACCTCTGCTTTATCATTATAACTTTCCATTTTGAAGCATAACCTTCTCCTTGTGTTATGTATATCAGCCACCTTGTTTTATTGGAAGGATCAACTTGTCCCACTTAACACCTGCCCCCTTACCCCCCAAAATAATTTCCTTCAACTCTTTATTAATTATTGTCCACAACCTCTCCTATGGTTGATACAAATATACTTCACCAGTACATAAAACTAAAGGGACTTTAGATACTGCTTGTATCTTACTATCCACATCCATAAACAAGGGCTTTCAGGTTCTCAGTTTTTGTATTATCTTATGTTTAGTCTCTTCCTATTCATCCTTAGCTGCCAGAACAGAAGTTTTTTTAATCTATACTCCTAAATACTTCATTATTATCATTATCCCATAAATATGACTATCAACAAACCAATTCATGTCTGGATACATAATTTATGGTTACAGTCTTTCTTTTATCATTAATTTTGTGTCCTGAAAAGACCTGAAACTGTCTCAAAGTGTTCCACAACACTGAAATGTTCTTTTCCAGATTTATCAGGTACAAAATAATATCATCTGCAAATAAAGCCAACTTTTCTTAACTACGATACCAATTATATCTTTGCATTTCTGAGAGCCTTATTTTCTTTGTTAATGGCTCTAAATATAAAGCAAACAGCAAAAGGGAAAGGGGACACCCCTGCCTGGTTCCTTTGTTCAAACACAACTTATCAGAGAGGTACCCTTAGACTTTAATTCTTGCCTCTGATCAATCATATATCCTCCTAATTATCATTATTATTGTATCAGGGAATGCAAATGCATCCATTTCCCTTCTTGTAAAATCCCAGCTTACTCTGTCAAATGTTTTCTCTGAATCAAACCCCAACAACAACAGCAGTACTTTCTTACATTCTGCCTCCCTCTGAATCATTACTGTTCTATTAATGTTGTCAAATGTTTGGTTTCCCTCTACAAAACCAAACTGATCCACATCTATCAGGTTAGGCAACACCTTTGCCATTCTTTCAACTAGTATAGACAGAAACAGTTTACATTTATGGTTTAAAATTGAAAATGTGCCTACATGTAATTGGGTCTGGTGGGTCTTTACCGTCCTTAGGAAATGCAACCACAACAGCTTTCTTCCAAGATGTTGGTGCTTCCTCTCCTTTTAAAACAAAATCTTCCAGATTATTATCACTTTCTTCCCCCTAAATTCCAAACATCCACAGGAATACCATCTATTCCTGGAGACTTTCCTAAAGATTCATTATACATTGCCATTTTTAGCTCATCTCCTCCTATTTTAACTGTTAATTGTTGAGCCCTATCTACCTCTACCCTTAGCATAATCAAGTCTTCTATAAAATTTCTGAAATATCCATAATACCTCTGCAACATCTCTGATTATTTTTCTTGTTATAAGCTCCCTAAGTTTGGTGGCAATCCTGTATACTTTCTGATGCCTAAG
Organism: Protopterus annectens; assembly: GCF_019279795.1. Lineage (NCBI taxonomy): Eukaryota > Metazoa > Chordata > Ceratodontiformes > Protopteridae > Protopterus > Protopterus annectens. The sequence goes on along the minus strand of NC_056745.1, from coordinate 774,083,316 downwards.
TCATTGTGCCAGAAGTTATTGTGCTCTGGAGTTGCTAAAAAAATAGTTACTTAACAGCAATCTTTCTAAACTCATGCACATTATCCAGATATGTCCTTACTTTTTTGTTAGCAGTCTGCATTTGCAATGCTTCTTGTTCTGTGAGATTCCCCTTATTCTGCAAAACTTTAACCTTTATCACCCCCTAAGTAATTCCTTTTACTTCTCAACTATATATTTCTCTTTAATTTCTATCCTATTTTTAAAATCCAGTTTTATTTTATCCCACTCTACTTTCCTTAATAACTCTCAGGAAGTTCCACTACTCATTCTTTAAATTCTTCTCTTTATAACAGGTAGGTGGGAAGGTGCAAGTGTCACATTTTTACTTCATTATCTTGCATTTTTATCTTAGTTTTTATTGGTACATGATCTGAAATGGTTGTTGGATGTGTGTAAAAGCTTTCAGTTAAATGCACGTTCATGTGAAATAGCATTTCCATCTAGTCTAGCCCAGTTATTGTACCTTGGGGTATAATATGTAAATTCTGAGTTCCTACCACTGAACTCACAATTTGCATACCACATACTTTCATAGATTTTTTCAGAAATCTACCCTCTCTTGTTATATTTTCCCTTCTATGTCACCCTGATAGATTCTCGCTATTGGAAATCAAGTTCCAGTCCTCACCTATAAGTAATACTCCCTGCTGAAAGCCAGGTCTTCCTCCCAACATTTTCTTAAGCTCCACAATAGCAATTTTTGCTGGAACATAAATACATGTCACTGTCATCCTCGTCCCTTGCCAACAGGCCCTTACTACCACAAATCTAACATTATTGTATTTCCCCTCATCTATCACCATTGGATCCCCTCTAGCAATTAGTACAATTATTCCCCTTTTCCTTTGTCCCTGACTGAATATCCATCCTGAAATCCTTTCTTTGTCAAATTCACATGCTCATTTGTTTCCAAATGTGTCTCCTGAAGCATTGTTATTTGCACTCTGCATTACTTAATATAAATCAATACTCTTTCTTTTTTGTTTATAACTGTAAGGCCATTTATGTTCCAAGATAATATGGATTGTGTAGGCATTATGATAAAAATCTATTGTTCTCACCTACTGTACATGGAAGTTCTTTTGAATGTGCATTTCCAATTTTTGTGTTACATGCACACACTAATGTTTGGAAGGCTGATTTTTACGCAGTTATCTCTTTTCATCTTAATTTGAACACACAATTTGTCACATTTTCAAGTCTTTTGCTTTAATGACAACCCTAAAATTTAAAACTAAATACATTTTCACAGTACCCCATCCCCTATTAACACAGAACAAGCGAACAAAACTACTTACATCTTCAAAAATGAAGTTTAACTATCCAGATAGGAACAACGGCCTCAAATCAAAAGCTGCACTCACATAAATTATTTAAGGTTATTTATGCTAAAGCAAATGCTACAGTCTATGTTCTCACTTATACTGGGTGCTGTCTGCTCTTTTCTTATCTCTACTCCCCATCCAGATGTGAAAAACATCATAGATTCATTCAGAAAACACTTAACTTTCAGTCCTGCAAAAAAAAAAAAAAAAAAAAAAACGCACTGGCTAATCATCAAATAAAGTTAAACAGTACACTGTTCTATTAAATGAATGAAAGTATTAAGGCTGCTATTTCTTATTCACTTCCCATAACTTCAAACTTTATTTTTCACTAAACTGCTTGCAATTGTGCCCTTAAACTTTGCATTTCCCTCAGAAAATAATACTCGCAGGATTAATTGCTTGTGTTGCAGACAACTCATCACCACAGAAAAGTACTCAGCAATGAATCTTTGTAAATTTTACTCAGAACAGAAAGTATAACTACCTTCAGCTGCAGACTTCTTGGCACCCATTGAACAACTGATAATGGAATAAGCCTGTCCCAAATGATTAGAAGAGAAGGACACAAGAAGTTGATCAGATTTTCTAAGTTGTTTTGTTCTGTGAAGATAAAACCGTAACTGTCGATGGACATCTAGAAGATGTAGCATGTATTCACCTTTACTCGAAAAATTGGGAAAAAATACAGGGAGGTGACTAGACTGGTTGAGATTCAGCTCAGTGGCTACCTTGGGCATGAAGGAAGGGTTGGTTCAAAGGGATACTCTGTCTCTGTGGAAGATGATATAAGGGGGTTTTGCTGACAACACTTGTATCTCAGGGATTCTCTGTGCCGAACTAATAGCCACAAGCAGAATAGTTTTCCAGGAAAGATATTTCAAATCACAGGTGCTTGCTGGTTCAAAGGCTTCTTGGGTTAGCCCTGAAGAACTACCGTGAGGTCCTACAGAGGAGAAGGTTCTTTAACAGGCGGTCTGAGAAGAAAAACTCCCTTCATGAAGGCTTTACATAATTTAGAAGAAAGCAAGGAAAAAATTTGATTTCCTGAGTGAAACTTAAACATCGCTGCTAGCTGGAGCTTAATCATGGAAAAGCTAGCCCCTTGATCAAAGAGGTGGCTAAGGAATACTAAGATATCAGGAAACGAAGCTGAAAAAGGTCAGTGTTCTCTTTGTTAGCCCATAAAGAAAACTTTCTCCACTTACTTTTGTGCAGTTTTTTAGTGGATGACTTCTGAGAGGCCAGGACAAAGTGACGTACTAGAGAAGCTAGTCTGAACTGTCTAACAATCATTGGAATTGGAGAAACCATGCTGCTAGTTTGAGAGCACGGAGATTGGGGTGCTGGAGTTCTGAGAAGTGAGAAAGGAGGTCCTGAGAGGGCTCCAGAATCCATGGAGGACATTTGAGATGAGACCATGGGAAGGGGAACCACACCCAGTGAAGCCAAAAGGAGGCAATGAGAATGACTGAGCTCTTTGACCTGTTTGCTTTCTGAAGAAATCTTGGGATCAGAGGTAAGGGAGGGTAAGTACAGAGGAAACCCGGGGCCAATCATGGACTAGAGCATGCCTCGGTGACTCCCCCTGAGGGGGGAGGGATCAGAGCGAAATACTTGCTGCACTTGTTGATGGGAGAGGCAAATAGATTGTAGCAAGGTTGGACCCAATGGTTGAAAATTACATTTGCTACTGACTGATCGAGGGATCACTCATGAGGAAGCAAGATGGACCTGCTGAGTCTGTCCTCCAACACGTTGTGTTTCCCGGGTATGTGTGTTGCAACTAGAAAGTGGTCTGAAGAGATCGCCCATTCCCAGACCCTCATGGCCTCTCTGTGTAATGGGTAAGAACAAGTTCCTTGTCTGTTGATGTACCAGACCACTGACGTTGTCTGTGTGAATAGCAATGGTCCCTAGCAGGAGGCCATCCTGAAAGGTTTGCAATGACAGAAGGACTGCCTTCATCTCTACAATGCTGATATGCAACTAGGTCTCTAATTGGGACCATGTACCTTGGATTAATTTCCTGTTGTAATGCCCCTGCCACTCCAGCTGGGAAGCATCTGTGGTCACTGTGGCTATTGGTGGGGAAAGAGAGTATGGCTTGCCCAAGTATAGGTCCTGGCACTGAATCCACCAAAGAACATGACGTTTGCAGATTGGAGTAAGTTTTATTAGGCAAAGAGAGAGGATGATGGCAGGATGACCACTGAATTGCCAAGGTCCACTGGAACACCCTAACGAAAAACCTGGCCGGGGGTTTAGTATTATTGCTGCTGACATGGAACCCAGAACCTGTAATAACAGCCTCACAGGAGGAAAGGGATGAGACAGCATGTCCTGTATCTGATTTCTCAAGGAAGATATTCTGTACATTGTAAGATACACCACCACATGTAAGGTATCTAGCTGGGTTCCTATAAATTCCATGTTTTGTATCAGAATTAACTTTGATTTTGACAACTTTACAGAAATTCCTAAAAGATTCAAGATGTACATCAGACAGTCTCTTGTGTGAATCAGTCGATGCTTGGTTGAGGCAGTAAGAAGCCAACTGTCTAGCTATGGAAACACTTGGAGCCTTAAGTGAGCTGCTACCACTGCCATGCACTTGGTAAACACCTGGGGGTCTGTGGTGAGACCGAATGGCAGTGCTCTGAATTGATAGTGACTGGATGCCAGCCAGAAGTGCAGAAATTTCCTGGAGCACCTTTGTATCTTGACATGATAGTATATGTCCAGGAAATCTATGGAGCACATCCAGTTGTTTTTGTGCAGGAGCAGCAGAATTGACTGTAATACAACCATTCAGAACTTGGACTTCTTTACATATTGATTCAATTTGCTTAGATTGGTCTGAGGTCCCCCGTTTTCTCTGTCACCAAAAAGAAGCGGGAGTAAGTTCTGAGTCCTATCTGTTCAGTTGGGATGTTTTGGATGGCTCTTTTTTGAAGTAACATTCAGATTTATGTGGCTGCTGACTCCCTCTGACTGTGTGGAATGTTGGGGAGTTTCTTGTTTAGTCTCATAGGAAGAAGGGAAAAGGGAGCATAACAGCCTCTGGATATAATGGAAAGCACCCATTTGTTTTGTGTAATACTTCTCCAGGCTTATGGATGCAGAGAAAAATGTCCCCTGACTGCCTCCAGAGAAGAGCAATTGGGCACTTCAGGAGTGGTGATAAGACATGTCAGGAAAGGAATCCCTAAAGCCCTGGTTCTACGGATCCCCTCTTCCTCTAGAGTGCCTGCCATTGAAACCTCCTCTTCTGTCTCTGGAAGAAGAAGAATCACCCCGTGAGTCTTGGAAAGATGCCTGAGACTTGCAGAACCAAACTTTCTTGAGACCTTGTTAGTTCCTGGAGAAGACACTCTGAGGGGAAGAAAATCTGATTCCAATGGAAGACAGGGTCTTTCCCTCCTGCTCACTGCGGATAAGCATTTCCTTAACTGATGGTCTGAAAAGGGAAGAACCATCAAAAGGGGCATTAAGAAAGCCATCCTTAAAAGTTCTGCTGAATCACACAGCTTCATCCAGGCATGCTGCTGTATGGTTATACTTAAACCGGCTGCTCGAGAGGTGCCTTCCACGGCATGGGAATTTAATCTCATCAATGAATTAGCTATGGACAACAGAGTGGCCAGCTGTGGAGAAACTTTCTTAAGGTCCTCCACTGACATGGACTCAGCAAAAGAATTGGAGAGCACCTAGACCAAATCTCTCTGTAAACGAGTGAAATTTGCCACAAAATTCAATGACCTCAGTACAAAAGTAGCTGAAGTGTAGAAATGCCTCTCAGACCTGTCCATCTCCCTGGACTCCCGGTTCGGCAATGGACAGTGGAGCTCTGCTGTGCTAGCTCCTTCTTAGTGGCTGTTGCAACAACCATAGCATCCACAGCAACTCCCTTACTCCAGAACTGGTGATGGTGGGTGAAGACAGAATTCTATACAGACGTTTTGGAATCGGTTCAACAGTGTCCGGCTCTTTCCATGCTCAGTTGGAGATAAGGTCGATAAGCTCATCTGGCAGGGGGGGTTACCCAAAATGTAGGTGGGCCAGCCCCGAAGGCCTCCAGAAACACAGTCTCCTCAGGAGAAGGATATTGGGCATACCATCCAAGTCTTTGTCTAAGGATTTCCATGATGTCCCTGAAGGAGACATCATCAGGCAGAGATCGGCCCCTTCCTCAAAGTCTGTGTCCTCTGTGAGAGACTCCATGGGGGAGTCTATGTACCTCCTTTTGCACAGTCTCTTTCGAGGAACCTCCACAGTGAGGTGGTCCAGGGAGGTATCGGAAGAGGTTTGAACCCCAGCAGGCTATAAACCTTTAAGAATTTACTTGTTCCTTCGATCCAAGAGAGAACCTTCAGATTGAAGGTACTGCACACAATGCAAGGGGTGTTCAGATGGAGCAGCCCCTAAACAGTGTACCCACTTATTGTGGGCATCACAATTGGGCATCTTATGCCCAAAAGAAGTGCACTTTTTGAAGCCAGTAGGATTCAAGCCAAAGGGAGGAGCTTAAGGCTTGGATCTGAAGTCTAGAAGTAAGAGGCCAAATCGGATCTGATGGTCGGATCCTAGACCCAGTAGTGAGGAAGAATGAAAAGGACAACATCAGATGGTATGAGCATTAGACCAAGTAGCAGCCACACAAATGTCATCTATAGAAGTTCTTGTTAAGAAAGCAGAAGAGGTACAAATGGATCTTGTGGAATGACCCCTTGGAGATTTTGGTAAGGTCAACCCTTTTCTTTATAGACATGAGAAATACAATCATTGAGCCATCTAGCTAAGTTTACTTTGAACACACAGTGGCCTAATTTTGCCTTAGAGAAGAAAACAAACAATTAGTTAGCCCTTCTGAAAACCTAAGTTCTACGGATGCAGAACCTGAGCTCTTTGTAGATGCAATAAATGAAGCATACATTCCCCTTTGTTACAGAATTTTGGAAATAAGACAAGCAAATTAATGGACTGATTAAGTACATTCGCTAAGGCTACCTTTGGTAAAAAGAAAAAAGAGGATTTGGTTTAAAGAAAAACTGTCTTTATGAAAAATTAGGTAAGGGGGCTAACAAGACAGTGCCTGAAATTCAGATACTCACCTGGCTGATGTAATAGTAACTAGAAAAATAGTTTTCTAGGATAACTACTTTAAATCTACTTTAGCTGCTGGTTCAAATGGGGATTGCATCAAGGCTTGCAAAAGTACTGTAAGGTCCCAAGGAGGAGTAGGGTCCTTAATAAGGGGTCTAAGAAGAAAAGCACCCTTGGGGAACACTTTGCTCAGTTTGAGGGACACCAGGGAGAAATGATTTTTGCTAATATGAAGGATGGCAGGAAGGAATGATTTTTGCCAGTATTAAAATTAGAAATAACAGCTAACTGTAACTTGACTGTAGAGTAACGTGCTCCCTTATGGAAGACTGAAGCAAGAAAATCTAGGATAGCTGAAATGAGGGCTGAGAAAGAATCCAAATGTCTTTCATGAGCTGAAATACAAAACTTATTCCATTTGCTTTTAAATATTTTCCTGGTAGAGTCTTTTTGGAAGGAAGGACGAATGTGTATAACCTGACAAGAAAACCTGGACTGCCTAGCCATCATTGGAAGTGGAAAAACTATGGGGTGGCTTGAAGGCTTGGCTGTCTGAATGAGGCAGTCTGGACAAGTGAGACAGGAGATCTGGAGAGAGGTCGAGTACACAAGGGGGATACAGGAGATGAGGCCAAGGGAAATGTAGTCTTGAACGTATCAGCTCCAGGAAGAAACCAGATTGCCTCCTAGCAGGTGACTTCAAAGAGGAACAAGTCGGGCCCAAGGATGTAGTTGGATTCGAGGTCTTTGAAACTTTAGCAGGAGGAGATGAAGTCACAAGTGAAGAGAGGGAAACATTTCCTTGGCTCCTTAGATTTATCAACTGCCTTTTCAGGTGCTCTTTCACCTTTCTTCTCATTAGATTTATCTGGAGGCTTCTTTGTGGAAGAGCATGCTCTACGGCAAGAAGACAGAAAGGAAGCAAACCTTTCAACACCAATTTATTTCTATGTGCGACAAAGGGTCTGTGATTGAACCTGAGAAAATGTTACAATCTTTTTCAAGGTGAGCAGTGCCTACACAATAAATGTATTCTGAATGGGCATTGGAGGTGGGAATCTTATGACCTCAGGAATTGTACTTTTCAAAGCCATTGGGCTTGTCCACCATAACTGCAGAAAACAAATGAAAGAAAATAAGAAAACAGCAGCACATACAAAGAGAAAACAGACACCAGCAATGGTAACCAATAAAATCTCCTAAAGAGGATAACGGATAGGAAATGCCAATGATGGTAAAAAGGATACTAGAATACTAGTAAGAAGGAAGAAGGCACAAGGCCTAAGCATAAAATACAAAATAATACTTTTTTTTAACAGGGAAGAAGAACAAAAAGAAAAGGAACAACTCCAAAAGGATGGAAAGTGCACCTGAAAAACTGAAAAAGGCTAAAAAAGATCAAAAATATACTTATCTGAATTTCAGCTACTTCAACCACATCTGACTGTATGAGCAGCAAACAAGATCTGAGGTAATACAGGGAGAGGATTACGTGTAACAGGAAGAGCTTGAGCTATAGAGCCTAAGTCTGAAAAGTGGGTGAAGTTAGATCCGAGACCCCAACAGTTGAGGAACGGATGAAAAAGGCAACATCAGATCACTTGCTTATGGCTTAAGCCAAGGGCTTAAGTGTCAAACTAGACACTTATCCATGTAAAAATAAGAAAAAAATATCTTAATTCAAAAGAAAATATAATTAGTGCACTTTTATACCCTACTTCCACCCCCATCAACCCAAGATCAGAGCATATTAACATTAAATTTGCTTTTGCCCAGCCTTTTATCTTTTGTTATACTGTAAATATTACTTACACCTAAAAAAGGTACTTGTTTGCTTTCATATCTTTAACACATGTGACAGTCATGGAAAATACTCCCCTACCACATTTAAAATGGGTCTATATCATTTCATTTAAAACTCATTTCATTGAAGCATAATTCATTGACACATATTCACTGAAAGCTCACTTCACTGAAAACCCAATTCACTGAAAGCTCACTTCACTGAAAACCCATTTCATTGAAACTCATTTAGTTGAAAGGTATATATGGCCTATTCTCCACTGTTGTGCGATCCTGGAGTTAGTATATAAAATAAGGGGGGTGGGAGGCACAGCCCCCCACATTCAGGAGGTGTGGGGGGCTTTAATTGGATATATGTTGTCTTCTGGAAGAATTTTTTCATTACACTTGTAAGTATCCATCTATATGCGTTAAAATATTTACAATATGTGGGGAGGCTACACCCCCCACACACCCCAATGTGGGGGGCTGTGCCCCCCATACCCCCCTTACTTTATATACTAACTCCAGGATCACACAACAGTGGGGAAAAGGCCATATATACCTTTCAACTAAATGAGTTTCAGTGAATTGGGCTTTCAGTGAAGTGAGCTTTCAGTGAATTGGGTTTTCAGTGAAGTGAGCTTTCAGTGAATATGTGTCAATGAATTAAGCTTCAATGAAATGAGTTTTCAATTAAATGATATAGACCCATTTAGAATACCCCTGACTACACACTATACAAAACTGCTTTACTCTCTCTCTCTCTCTCTCGCTCCCCCTCAATATATATGGATCTACTTTGAGATCCTGATGCTCATATAACTGATGTTCATGTATGCAAGAAGAAAATAGCGAAAGATGAAATACACGAATGGCAACTTTTTCCCAGGGTAAGTAAACACTTGCCCAAACAAATAAAACACACATTGAGGTAAGTAAAACCTACCTAGGTGGGGGTGCTACATCCCCCATAACTATATATACCAACTCCAGGATCGCACTACAGTGGAGAAAAAGGGCATGTTGTGGAAGTATTTACCTTCCCTGGGAAAATTTTGCCATTCAGGTATTTCATCTTTCGGTATTTTTGACTCATGTAAATAAACATCAGTTATATAGGCGTTGGGATTTCAAAGTAGACCCATACATACACACACACACACACACACATATATATATATATATATATATATAGATATAGATATATATATAGATATATATGTGTGTATATATATATATATATATATATATATATATATATATATATATATATATAAATCACGCAGTTTATATTATGAAATGTTTTATACAAATAGTAATATGAACAAAAACTGTTTTAGTAACAGTTATTTCTTCTGTTTTAGTGTCCTCCTAAACATTAATGACATAAAATGTTGTACATGCTTTAAAGTCCACCACAATTTTAACAAAGTCAACAAAAGCCCAGTCTTTTTCAGGCACTTTTTCTTGCAAAGCCATATTTCACAAATGTAACTTATGCTTTACAATCTCCCATTCACTCACTAATTTTAATGTTGCTGGTCTTCTTCCTGTTAATCTCCATCTCTCGGCACCAGACTCTGGTGCAAGTCCAAGGTACTTTTGATTCTCTTGTCAACTCTTGTGCTTTTTCCCATCTCTCAAACATTTTCGTTTGGAATGCTGGAACATGTTTCACTGGTAAAGTCTCTCTGTGGGCCATACTGTCAGAAGACTGAGAAGAAGGGTCCCCTTCTGTTTGCTGACTCACTTTTTGTTGAATTGATTTTTTACTTCCTCCTTAGCCTATTCTGCATCCACAAATGTCTTTGATCCCCCAGAAAAAAACAGTCTGAAGACCACCAGATACAGCAGCTTGAATCTCACACTTGCCTCTCAACATTTCCTGATTTTGGAGAAAAACTTGCTTCTCTCTTGCCCAGTGTATTGTGAATAATTACTTCCAACAAACACTCTGCTGTCTCCAATTTTTGATACTTTTCTGTTCTGCCGCAGTTTTGTCAAGATCACCTATTTCAGATGATATGACTGCAGCTTTACTAATACAGGTTAGGGCTGCTTTCTCATGGCTAGGTTTTGAGCAATATTCAATGTGCCCTTTCAATTAACAACTCCTTGTGTGGAATACCACTCCATTTGCTTCTTTGTGCTTTCAAAAAAATCAATACAGTCTGTTCCTTCTAATTTCTCTGGTACAGCAGAAAATTTCAGGTTTTCCATGCACTTGTAGACATCTACCGCTATCATTTTTTTGAAACAGCTCTTCTTGAGAGGCCTCATACTCAACCAGCCTCTTCTTTATTTCAACCTCTAACTTTTGCAGTTTTATCAGTTCATCTGGATAGCTACCTAAAGCTTTTGTTTTCTCCAGCCATTTGTTATTTGAGTTTATTTATTATTTAAATTTTTCATTCATTTTAATCACCTCTGAGTATATTTGATGTATTTTTCTTCTAGGTTACTGGAAGCCATCTCCTGTACCAAAGCTGAAGCTTGAAATACTTTTTGCTGAAGAGCTGCAAGATCCTTCCAAGCCAGTGTCTTATCTTCCCCTTTTCTGACTAATTTTCTTTCTGGCTCTGTAAATTTCCTCTCTGCTGGTCTACAAGCAGTGCACTTACTAACTGGTAACTGAATTTTACCCAAAATGTCAACTTCAATGACTGTTTTTTCTGCGTTTACACTGGGAGAGCTGAAATTAAGTTGCTTATCAATGTGCAGACATCTTGGAAGGCAAGGAAATGATTCTTTTGAGCTGAGACACATGATCTGAATTGCCTTATTAAGTTTAATTTTATCAGCTGCCAAAAAAGCATTTACTAGAAAATGGAAATTGAAATCTAAACCAACCGTATTTCAGGTACTGAATATTGTAAAAGAGATAAAATAACTGGAAGTAGGAACTTTAGAAAAGGGAAGGATCACATTGCCTAGAAATAAATGACATTTGTGGGAACAATGCATGCACAATAATGCTGAGGAAGAAGAATGAGTTTAAGGGAAAGCAGGAATTGAGCAATTTATGTAATGGGCTGAATGACAATGTTGGACTGAATGACAGTTGTTATAAAGCAAGAAAACATAGATGTGACATATAATGTATGTAAATGGAAAAATGTTAATACGATTTTTTTCTTTTCTGTCACTGTAGTTGTGCCTATGTCTTACGTGGCAATTTAGTAAAGATGTTTAAAAATGGAGTCTTGGACATAGGCATATGGAGCCCCCTCAGTGAACCTCAGAGTGCATGTTACCTGGAACTCCAAGGAGAAGAAACTACACATAAGCATAAAGGATATGATGGCTGTTATTCAACCTCCCAAAGTCTTCAATACAGTCAGTAAACCTGGGATCATGAAAGTCAAAACAGACAACAACTCAGTTATGCTGTATATAAACAAACAAGGAGGAACACCACTTCTGTAAGCTAGTCTCACAGGCTTGGGAACAGGCCCTGGTGTTCAGCATGTTTTGAAGGCAACTTTCATACTAACAAGTGAAATTTACAGCAGACCAGTTAAGCAGTATCACAGTGGATCCACACAGGTGAATACAATACATTTTTGGACTTTGTGAAACTGGAGTGCACCACAGTTAGACTTCTTTGCTTTTCTCAGCAACAGTCAGCTAAGGAATTTCTACCCCAAAACACCAAACAAACAGAGTTGGATATTAGTTGCCTTCTCCTAAATCTGGGTGGTCCTGTTTCCTTATGCTTTCATTCCTATACTCACTTTTTCTCACTGTTCTTGGCTGATCTGTAAGGATGGCTGTTAGCCTTTAGACTTTGTATTTAAAAGTCCACAGAAACCTCCTTACCATTACACAGGTGTTGTTTTTGCCATTAGTCAGTTCATGGTGATACTGGAGTAATCTCCTACTAAAACTATATCCCAGAGCAACAAAATCAAGACTTTCATCTACTGGCACAGAGGCCTATTAAACTCCATTATTCCTTTCACTGATCTCTCTCAGCATACTTGTGGCTGTTTAAGTTTAGTCACCGATTATTTTGCTCTGTCTCCTTGCCAAATTTTCAACCCACTTTGTTTGCCCTCTCTAACACTCAGGATCACTCTGCTCTCCTACCTTAGCCCCAGTCTCCACCCACTCCTCTTACTCTACATTTATACTTCCACAGCATCACCCACATATTCCTCAAACCGATACCATCTAGAAGAAAATCAATCAACAGAATTACTCCCAGTAATAACACCCACTCTAGTTTACCACCCAAGACTCTCTCTCAAACTGTCCCTCTCCTTGCACCCTATAACTACCACATCTCTACAACCAACCCAATACTCTTCTAACATTTTCTAATCCTAATTTACAACAAAGATAAAAACCAAGTTAAATAACACGCCCTAACTCAGATTATTTTACTATTCCCTCTCCTCACTCTACTAGCCTTCATCACCAATTATCAAATACACCTCCTTCAGACATTTAAAACTTCAATCAATCCTCACAAAGAATATCAACATCTATCCAGCCTATCTTTCTCCATAACACCCTCTCTCTACAAACAAGCCATATCTGATTTACTTATCTATAAATATCTCAAAACTAAGTACCCAAATTTATGATTAAATACCAAACCAAGACCAAAATATAATTGGCCACACTCTTCCCTCTGTAAAATAACAATTCAAAAAATTAGAGGAGATATTCATCCCAATCCAGGTCCTACTATTCATAAAACCATCATTTCTAATCCCAAAATAAACTAGTCACCTAACACCTCTCAGCAAAAACAGCACCCAAACTCGCCTTATTAAATATGAGCCTAAGAAGTATGTGCAATCAAATCCATAACACACATGTCTACCTTGACATACATGCTCCTGATGTAGTCATAGCTACCAAACTCTGTTAAAAAAAGAAATAAAAGAAATAAAGGATAATGAGACCCCCCCCACCAGGATACAATATACTCAGACATGACAGATAAAACAAGCAAGCAGGTGGTGTAGCAATCATCTAAATTTCCTAACCATAACCTTACTCCCACAGGAAATACCCACATTTAACAATGCCAAATGTCTAATAACACTCCTAAAAACCAACAATAGGAAAACTATATGTTTAACAGCAATTTATATAGCACCAGGGAATCACATTGATACTGTTGAAAACATCCTGTAGTGGATATCCCAACAAATTAACCATGAAACTACAATAATTGAAGACTTAAATATAGACTGGCAACTCATAAGTTCCACTACTGCCACTGAATCCATAAACGTGTACAACTTCAAACAATTAATAACCACACTCACTAGAATAAATAGAACTTCAACATTAGACTGGAGTCTTACAAACAAACCAGACAAGCTGACAAAAATAGGCTGCCTCTCAGCATAACTGACCACATACCAACATATCCCATTAGAACTCACCATAACCTAGATACGCATATTAATCAAATACAAAATACAACCAATTTCAGAAAGGGTATTTTCAATAAAACACTAAAACAACATAACTGGAATATACTTAGAGCAATGCCAATAGATACTGCTGTAGAACACTTTGATACCATATTCTTACAGACCTTAAATAATCTAGCAGCGGTATGTAATAAAAGGGTAAAGTTCAGTCCCACACCAACGCTAACAAAAAAACTTATGACAAAAAGGGATAAGTCTGGAAAAATTGGTATAAAAATAGATCTCAAAATCCCTTCCAGCAATTTAGACATCTTAGTAACCCTGCAAAACTCCATCTCAAACAGGACAGGCAAACATACTACACCAACCTACAAGACAAACATCAAAACAACCCGAAACTTTTTTTGGTCATCACTAAATAAACTACTCCACCCTGGCAAGGCCACCACTCCCTATCCAAAAAAAGACAATTCTGCAGACTCTATCCTCACACAGTTTAACTCCTACTTTATACAATCAACATAATATATCTGTCCCCCTCTCTCTACCCCTGTCCAGCCAAAACCACCCACAGCTCTTCAATTTTAGTCCAGTACCCACCTCACTATTAATGAAGTTGCTCCTTAAACTATAATCTACTTCCATAGCTGTAGACCAACTACCATCAGACTACCTAAAAATGGCCACAGAAGTCACAGCCTTCCCTGTATCTATACTAATTAACAGGTCCACAGCAGAAAGATATGTCTCATCACTGTGGAAAAAATCCTACATCATACCACTGCACAAAAGCAGCACATCTACAGAGTTTAATAACTACAGACCAGCAGCAATTCTCATCCCTCTCGCCAAAATATTAGAGAAATGTATCCATGTGCAGCTGATGTAATACCTAATGCCAAATAACCTGCTCTCAGAAGCACAACATGGCTTTAAGCCCCAGCACAGCACCACTACTGCTCTACTACATTTTACCAACATAATAAACCAACACAGAAACAATGGCCTGCTTGTGTCCACCATGTTCTTAGAATTGCCAATGGCATTTGATACTGTCTCACACCACCAACTGCTCATTCAACCCGCCTCAACAAGATTTTCACAACACTCCTTGTCATTTTTTCTTAGTTACTTAATTGGAAGGCAATAAGCTGTTAAATGGCGACAAACCTAGCCATCCTTTCAACCAGTTACTACAGGTGTACCTCAGGGCTCTATCCTGGGTCCGCTCCTATTTAATATATTTATTAATAACCTCCACACCTCCACTCACCATGCTAGTTTAGTTCAGTATGCAGACAACTCAACATTAATATGTGCAGCCAAAACAATAAATAAGCTCCAAGACATTACACAAAAATCTTTCTCTTCTGTAGAAACTTGGCACAAAGAATCAAACCTCCTATTCAACCCCAAGAAAACTAAGTTAATACATTTTACCTCAAAAAGTTGCCAAAATCAAAATAAATCGTTTACATAAAGTCAGCAAATAATATTATCATTGAAACTGTAACTCACAGCAAACTTCTATGCATTATAATAGATGACAATCTCAAATATGACCAGCATATACTGCACACCATTAAATCTACACACCAGAAGCCAGGCTCCCTTTATAGGATCAGGGAATTCCTTTCAGATACTGCAAGACAATCTCTAGCCACCACCTTCTTATTGCCAACTCTTATATATATGCCACTCCTATCCTAAAAAACTTAAACAATACTTAAAGACAGAAACTTGCTTCCTGCTACAATAAAATAGCTAAACTTGCCACCAATCTCTCTCATAGGACTCACCATTGTCATAGTTTAAAGCAACTGAGCTACACAAATACCTAACAAATTCACAACTAACTACAGCACATACACTCATTCATCATCCAGAATGCCCTGCACTACAAAATGTATTACTGCCCTACTGTCCAGCAAGGGACCTCAGTTCTAGTAACAAATTCTTACTATTCACAAATACGTTGAATGTTGCAGGAGACTCGCTCTACTCCTAATATATTGCTAAACTCTGGAACAGTATCCCCCACACAAATAAATCTCTCCGACAAACTCAATAGTTTTAAACTACTGCTTAAACAACATCTTAACAAATCCTTGTTCTGCACATGTTCATCACCAGGTTAAGACTTTGCGCTCACCATATGATACTCCCCAAATGTTCTCCTTAAACAGAATACTGTCAGCCTCTCACTGAAATGATAAAACGATTTTTATACATAACTGCTGCCTGTACAATCCGCTAAGTTGCATGTGGGCTTTCTCTTTTGTAGCTTCTACCTCTGCAAAATCTTGGAATGTATAAATGTAACTACTGTATATGTATAAATGGAAATAGAAATATAACTACTCTATGTTTAACTGGAACTACTGATACTTGCCCACAGTAGCCAAAAGATAATAAAGAAAAAAAACAACAGGGCACTTCTTATCTGAACAAGATTCGCAAGATGTCTGACAAGCAATGACTGGAGCAATCTGGCAGGAAGCAAAAATGTTCTGAGGTCTGGTATGTGCCAACATCTGCTTTATACCCGACGTCATTTATGGACGACATACAATTCGATCTATGTATGACGTCACATGTACCTTACAGTAGCACCAGACTTTTGTATACTGACCGAACATACAAGTCAGCCACAGCAGACTCCCTCATGTTATATACACTGCAACATATGAATAGAAGGACATCTACTGTATATGTATAAGTGGAAATAGAAATGTAACTACTCTGTGTTTAACTGGAACTATGTATAATGCAATGTAAACAACTGAAGCTTTTCTCCCCGGGCCTCCTCTGACAATGGGTATTACCCAGTCAGTTTTTCCCAGTAAACAAGGACAAATAAATAAATAAATTATATACACTTGCACCCCAAGACAATCCAAAAGATAAAGGAGGAAAGGGTAGAAATTATGGTAATTGTTCTCTTCTGACCCAGGAAGCACTGGTCCACTCACTAGCTGTAGATGGCAAGGGAGAAATTTCTAATACTGCTGCAGCATATGAACCTTCTAACACAGCAAAGAGGTCCCCCAGCATACCCAAAACTGCCCACACTCAGACTAGCTAGGAAAGTAGGACCTTCAGGCATCTTTACTCTGAGGATGTGCTAAAAATCATAATGGAAGGTACAAGGTCAAGAACCAGGAAATTATATCCAACTAAATGGAAAAGATTACCCTTATGCTGCCAGAGAAGGAACCAGACATTAAAGCAAGTGGAAATGCCAATTTTTCTTTCAGTATCTGCCTGAGATTTTTTCTGGTTTTGTTCATACTTCCCTGAAGGTATATCTCTTATTATATATGCCTACTTTTCTACAGATGCCCTAGTGGCATCCAACCCTCAATCAAACAATTCCTGAATGTCACCTTCCACCTGAGGCCTCCTATGTGAAAAGTGTCTTTGGCTTGGGACTTGAATTTTGTGTTGGAAAAGCTGACCTTATCACCCTCTGAAATGAATGCAACAATGTCTCTAAAATTTCTGGTTTGGAAAATTGCCTACTTTGTGATGTTACCTCTGTTTGCGGGAGGTCTCAGAACTCCAACCCTTGACATGCAAACAGCATTCTTGCCGTTCCAGAAAGACAGGATGATACTCCACGCTAACCCTTCATTTTTGCCAAAAGTTATTACGGACGCAGTCCTTAATCATTCTAACTTCCAGTTTTCTTCTTTAATTCCCAGAACTAGGGAGAAAGGATCCTGCCATTCTTAGATGCACAGTGGGAACTTGAGATATTACATGGATTGAACTAAACCCTTTAGAAAATCAGAACTACCATACATCTCCTTTGCAGAAAACAGGCAATGGTTAGCAGTGACAAAACAAAATATTTATATAAGGCTAGCACATTTAGCTTTTATTAAAAGTCTCATGGCAGATTCCTGTAGTAAAGAGTCAGGCCCAATTCCACTAGGGTAGAACATGTGGTAAGGAAGGATGCAAGTTCTGCCTTAAAAAAATGGCTAAAAAGCCACAATAACTATAGCCCAGTTCGTATGACGCATATGAAGAAGTCTGAAAAGTTTCATTAAGGATAGTAACCTAAGAATTTTGTTAACTGGTTAATGAAGGCATTAGAGCTGATTTCAACTCATGATATGGAAGTGGAACAGAAAGATGAAAAAAATCAGGGAAGTGGCTGCATCATTTGAGAAAATGGGGTAACACTTTCTATTTTTTTCAATGACTATGACGTAAAAAGGTCAGCCAAATAGAAAATCAGGAAGCAATCGCCTTCATGTGAATGTGTGTTTAGAAGTGGAAACCTGTGCAGGGAAGTCCTAGCAGAAGCTAAAGGTAGCACACATGCGCTACCATTCAATATTTTCTGTGGTACACAAATATTGTAAGGGTATGTCTCTATCTATCTTAAAGAGAAAAACAAAAGCAGGTCCTTTTTTTCCTATCAGCAGATGAAGCTGCTCCTGAGAACAAACTCTCCAGGCTAACCCAATCCCCCACACTGGTTCAACAGCTCCTTTTTTTGGTCCAAAAACTTCTCTTAAGATCAACTATCATCAAAGGAGTCACAGCTACCCCTATCAAAACAGGCATCCTTACTCTTGTCCAGCAGAACAGAGCAAGAAGGGGTGCACCCAGAAAGAATATTCTCTTAGCAAGAAAATAAACATGTAACTGTATGATTTTAATTTTAATCTGCAATATTACTATTAGAACCTGACAGATCTCTTTCTGCAAAAGCCTGGCTATTTAACAAGTAAATTCGGCCTCAGTAGACAGTCTTTTGAAATGCTCATCACATTTTTATTTTTTTATTACCAGTTTGTTAATTGGGAAAGTCCACTGGACCAGAGTGAGCCCTTTTTCAATGGAGGCCCTGGGAAAAAAGCTCCAGGTGAATACATATACATACAGACAAAAATACAAAAAACAATATAGTGTAACATTGGTTCAAAATTAATAGAGAGTGTTATGAATATAAAATCAGCAAAGTTAACATAATTATATATTCAATAAAATAGTTTGTACAATGTTATAGGTAAAGGTGTTATAGTTTATGCTTTATAGAGGAGAAAGAGGAACAGAAGGAAACTAAAGAGTAAGAAGAAGGGGAAAGGATAGGATGTATTAGTGTTATGTGGAGTGTAGAGAAGGTATATATGATGGAAATGTAGGTATAGCAAAGAGATTAGGAGGGGTTGGAAGACAGATGAGACGGAAGTAAGATTTTGAAGTGAATTCCATTTCCGTGCTAGGGAAAAAGATAGAAAGAGTTGACCAGGAGTACGTAATGGCTTATACACTTCAAGTAGGTTTTGATTATTAGACTTGAGGGGTCACTCAGGAAGATGCATGGTAAAGGTAGAAGAGAGAGAAGGGCAATGAGAGGGCTTAAAGATGAATTTGTGGGCAGTGGAAAGTTGAATATAAGAAAGATAATTGGGGAGCTCTAACCAGTTTAAGAAGTGTAAAGAGTCACAGTGATGACAGGAAGATTTGGCGCATGTAGCAAACTTTGCAAATTTGTTGTAGCAGGATGCCAGTTTAGATTTGAGGATGGTTTGAAGATTGGTAAGGATGGGAGCTCCGTACATGACGGAGGGGAGAAGGTAGGTAGTGGAGAGAGTAACTTTAATACAGGTAAGAAATCGATTGTGGCGGTAAAGCATACCAAATTTCTGGTGGGATTTCTTAATATTAGTTTGAAGATGAATATCAAACTTAAGTTGTTCGTCAATAATGACTCCTAGAAGCTTGGTATGGGAGACTACTTCAACTGGGGTCATATTTTGGCTTGTTATTGAGAAGGAGTTTTTGTCTATGTTGGTGCTTTTAGTTGGCATGAATATCATAATTTTGGATTTAAGAGCATTACGGGCTAGGTGGTTGTTAAACATCTAAGCCTCAGTGCTGGTATGGGCTGCCTGAGTAGCTTGCAGGAGAAGGCAAATTAATTCTGAAAAAAGCAATCAATGTTAAAACGGAGGCCAATCACAGATAGGAGCTGGAAAAGCCTAAAGGTAAGTTAGGGGGAACTGCAAGTGAACACTAGGGGGATTTACAAGCAGCAAGTTTAATGGCCAAGTCAGGGTGGTTTTGCCGAGCAGTTACAGCACGTTAAATGTTACTAACAAAACAGAGGGTATGCAACAACCTTGTGGTGTTGACTGAGCAGTAGTTGGCTGAGTAAAACTTACAGCTAGGCAGGAGATATATTGGGGGGGGGGGGCAGTCTGCTTAGTTCTGCCAGTGTGCACGTCGCTGAAAGTAAGCTAGGAGCAGTGCAACATAGAAGGTTTTAGAAGGAACTGTTACTGTTACACATACATGCAGTCAGTGTATAAGGTTGTCAGCAGGCTTCTTTCCTTAGGGTAGGACCTGAGAGGTGTATACACTTATTTCATAGAATGGGGGTGCAGTCGAAGTTCAATGGTGCTGTGCGAGCTGTAATGAAATAGAGACTCAGGTTCTAATAGAAGTAAAAATAGTAGGGTAGAAGCAGTAAGGGGAATAATCAAGAAAAGAGGGAGAGGGTATTTATTAGGGAGAGTTGAGTAAGGAGGTTAGTATAGGACAGCTAAGGGGAAAAAGGCACTCAGTTATACATTTGTAAGGCAAAAATCATCTAGCGCGTTTAAATGCAGAATATGAATGTACACACAAAGAAATCAATATCACATTTGATGTTAACATGCACAGAGCGCTCTTAGAGCAGTAACAAATCAAAACACTTTGCACCTTCAGCTATACAAACATCACATATGTAACAAACTTAATACTTAACACTACATAACATCTTTAAGCACAGGAAAGAAGGATTACTTCATCCTGCAAAACCCATCTTGTCAGACAACTGCTACAAAGAAGTACAATAAATATCATTCTAGATGTGAAAAATGTTGCTCTAATGTTTCCACAGAGAACATTTTCTTCTGGTGAGGAAAGAGAATCAACAAATGGTTACAAGTCTTATCAAGGTTTTCCTAGACTACTACATATGTGATGTTGTTGCCTGAATAAAACACTTTAAAGCATTACAGCACTGGAAAGATTTAAGGTCTGCAAACAATCCTCTGTTCTGTCTGGTCTTATACATGACCATCAATTGGCATGCAAAGCAGCACCGGTTAAGAGCACTATAAACAACCCAATTCCATTACCTGCAACTCCACTGTACGGTTGAACTGAAATTGTAGCTGATTCTTAATGGCTTCATTAATGCTCAACATAGCTTCCTCAGAAAGCACTGTAAATTAATAACAAGAATAAAACATTAACTACTTGACAAGTAACTGCTATTTTGTATAATGTCAGTCCAGAAAGCAAGTTGTCAAGTCATATTTGATGAATGAACTTTAACTAAAATATTATTTACAACCTCCAATGACCTGCTGGCACATGACAGCTCAACAAAGGACTGCTGTGAGAGGAAGATCAGTTGTTAACACCATCAAACCTACTGGCAGGCTAATTAGAGGTGAAGTAACATTTCTGAGGGTGCTTAATTACAAGCCTGATGAATGATCTTCCTGTTGCTTCAGTTCCTTTTGGTAGCCTGCGGCATTCCCTTTAAAAGTAAACACATACACAAGATCAGCAATGCCCTTTCCACAAACATTGCTTCACTCTGTTCTCAGTGGCTGAAGGAAAGGATTAGGGCAAATTATAAACATAGCTGGGATTTACAGAGCAGTATCACCACTCCTTAGCTTCCCCAGTTACAGTGCTTTGAACTCCAACTCTTCTAACAATTTGGTTTCTGAAAAAGCGGGTCAGACGCAATGCGAAATTGAAAGGAAAGTTCTGTATGACTGGACAGTATGCAGGTAATCTGATATAAAGAAAGAAAACTGTGCAGGGTCTCCAACTAAAGAGAAGTTATGTACTTACCATAACGTTCCATCTGTGTTGTCCATTTTCATTCTTCTTCATCTGACGGGTTCAGATCTAAGCTCTCGGATTCAATTCGGTTGCTGCAAAAGCTTATGGCAACTTTGAACTCTGAAGCTTCTCCCTTACCCACAATGCACCAACCCCAACTACCTCAGACCTTGTTTGCAGACAACAGTAAAGGGAAATTAGCCTACTACAGATAGGCGTAAGAATGTAGACCATGAAAGGGGTAGATAAAGCTACCACTGTAGCTGTACAATATGAGGAGTAGATTATTATCTGCTATATCAACTCTCTCTTCCAAACAACACAAAAGGCTGGGGGTTGGATGGCGGGGAGTTGAGGAAGAATGAAAATGGACAACACAAATGGAACGTTACGGTCAGTACATAACGTCTATATCTGATGTCAATCTTCATTTTGTCCTCAACTAAAGGGGCAGAGTTTTCAGCTACCTAAATCCCAGGGTGGACTCGAGGAAAGATATTCCTTAGCACCATTGAGCCAAATGATGCCCTACCTCTGGAAACTAAGTCTAATTTTTAACGAGTGACAAAGGAATGAGGGGGAAGTCCAAGTTGCTGCTGCACATATGTTATCCATAGGAACTCTAGAAGGAAAAACTGAGGAAGTTGCTATAGACCTGGTTGAATGAGCATGTACTTTCTTTGTTAAAGGGATATTTAATTTGCTGTAAACAAATAGGATGCAGCCAGTAATCCATCTGGCTTGATTGACTTCGGACACTGGTCTACCCAACCTCACATCAGCAAAGGAGACAACTGGTCAGTCATTCTGATGTCCTTTGTTCTATGTAAATAAAAACACAGTTGCCTATGAACATCTAACAGATATAACAAGTATTCGCCCATGTAACTAATTTGGAAAGAAAACTGGTAAATTGATGGGACTTGTTAATATTACATTTCGATAGAATTCTGGGCAAAAAGGATGCATTAGTTCATAATGTGACCCTGTCCTTATGAAAAATTACATATGGTGGTTTCAAAGATGAGGCCTGAAGCTAGCAAATTCTTCTTGCAGATGTAATTGCCACCACAAACAAGGTTTTCCAAGAAAGGAACTTAAGATTACAGTCATATGCAGGCTCAAAGGGTGGATAGGTAAGAGCCTGCAATACCAGATTTAGGTCCCAAGGAGGAATAGGATCTTTAAACAGGGGTCATAAAAGGCATGTTCCTCATAAAAAAGATCTTGCAAACTTTATGAGAGGTGAGAGATGAGCCATCAAAACCAAGATGGAAATTAGAAACTGCTGCCAACTGAACTCTTAATGTAGAAGAACTGGCTCCTTGGTTAAACAGTACCATCAAGAACTGCAAGATACTATGAATAGCGGCAGAAAAAAGGGGTTTAATTGATTCTGAAGATCCCAATGTACAAATTTTTTCCATTTACTAATATAAAGCTTCCCGATAGATAGCTTAATGGCAGACACCAAGATTTCATGGACAGGTGACGAGAGCATAGATTGTCTGGCTATTACTGGAAAAGGAGCAACCAAGCTATCAGCTTGAGATTTGGTAGGTCCAGATGTATCATGCCTGTTAGGTTAGACAGCAGATTTGGAACTGGGTACAGAATCCAGGGTTGATGAAGTAACTGAGGCCACAGGAAGGGGAACCAAATTTGTCGAGGTCAAAAGGGTGCAATGAGGACGACTGCTGTTCAACTTGGTAATTTTCTGTAGGAACTCTGGAATCAAAGGAATTGGAGGACACGCATACAGCAGACCAGGGGGCCAATCGTGGAGAAGAGCATCCCTTGGTGACTCCCCCTGTGGGGGGATTATGGCAAAATATCTGCTGCACTTGTTGTTCAGGAAGGATGCAAAGAAGTTGCAGCAAGGCTGACCCCACTTGAGGAAGATCAATTCCACTATCTTGACACTGAGGGACCACTTGTGGGGTAGAAGAATGCACCTGCTCAATTTGTCTGCTAGCATGCTGGATGCTATAAGAAAGTGGTTGGAGGATATTGCCCACTGCTGCCGATTGCTAAACCCTGGGTACTACTTGACATAGGGGGTACGACCTGGTTCCTCCTTATCTGTTGATGTACCAGACCACTGACATGTTGCCTGTTTGTATCACAATTGTACCTGAAGGGAGAGCACTGTGGATGGCCTGCACTGCTAAAAGCACTGCTCTCAACTCTAGGACACTGATATGCAAACTGGCATCTTCAGGGGACCATATGCTTTGGACTGTCTTTCCCAGGTAATGCCCCACCCCCACCCCAGCTGGGAAGCATCCATGGTCACTATGGCCTTTGGCTGAGGGGGAAAAAACAATCGGCCTTGTAGAATTTGATCTGACTGAATCCACCATATTAGGTCCCTCTTGCATACATTGGTGATTTGTATCTAAGCAGATAAGGGAAAATGAAGTACTGACCACTGCGATGCTAGCATACACTGTAGAATCCTCATGTGAAATCTGGCTAAGGGAACTAATGTTATTGCTGCCTCCATTGATCCCAAAGCCTGAAGGATTAATCTGGCTGAGATTCTGGTACTGCAAATTATCTCTTTCAACTGTGATCTGATTGTCTGAACTCTGAAGCGGGGAAGTGGGGCTATGGTCGATTTTGAATTGAGTAGTAGACTTTGACTTGGTTCTAGATGAGATTTTTCATAGTTTATAGTTATTCCTAGTAGGGCACATGTCTGGATCACTTTTTCTCTTGCCATAATGAGCTGATGCCTAGTTGGCCAGAAATGAGCCAATCGTCTAAGTATGGAAGTACCTGGAATCTCTGCAGCCTCAAGTGGGCTGCTACTACTGATTTGGTAAACACCCTGGGAGCTGTGGTGAGACCAAAGAGCAGAACTCTGAACTGGTAGTGATTGGTTCCCAGCCAAAAGTATAAGACTCTTCTGGATCGTCTGTTCATTTTTATATGATAGTGCCCATCCAAAGATTTATCGAGCACATCCAATCATCCTTTTCCAAAAATGGAAGGATGGACTGAAATGTGACCATCCAGAACTTGGTCTTTTGAACTGATTTGTTCAAGATGCTGAGATCCAAATTTAGTCTCCAGTCCCCTGCTTGCTTTGGTACTAAAAAGAACCTTGAGTAAGTTCAGGATTCTATCTAGTTTGGGGGACCTCTTGGATGACTCTTTTGTCTAGCAGCTTTTGTAGCTGAATTGCTGCTTATTTCCTTTGAATGAATGGGATGTCAGGGAATTTTCCTGAGTTGGGATGAGGAAGGGAAAATGGTATTATATAACCTCTCTGGATAATATCCTCTGCACCCAAGTGTCTGATGTTATCGCTAGCCAGGCTCTCTGGTGCAGGGATAAATGACCCCTGATTTCCTCCAGACAGGGACAATTGAGCCTCCTTTCAGGAACGCTGAAAAGGTTTGCCAAAGAACGAATCTCTGTACCCTTAGTTTTGCGGGCCAACTCTGCCACGAGAGCAGAGAGTGTTAGAGTTCCCCCCTCTGCCCCTGGGAGAACCTCCTCCACGTGTGTCCTGGAAAGCACCTTGGAATTTCTTGAACCGCATTTTACCACCTTCTCAATGATTCCTTGAAAAGGATCTTTGAGGGGTGGAGAAACATACTCCCACAGCAGAAAGTATCTTTCTATCCTTTTCACTCATGGACAAAGTGTCTTTAACTTTGGGGCCAAAAATGAGATGTGCCATCAAAAGAAGCATTGACAAATGAAGACTTGAAGGGCTTTGCAAATTCACAAAAGCGCACCCAGACATGTCTCCTAATGGCTACGCCTGAACCCGCTGCTCTTGAGGTTCCTTCTGTTATGTTGGAAATGAGCCTCACTGATGAATTGGAAATCGACTCTAGGGTAGCCAACTGAGAAGTGACAGATGCCTTCACTTCTTCAGAAACTGTTTCTGAGAGGGTGGCTGAAGGCTCCTAACCAGATTCCACTGCAGTCTTGTGAAATGTGCTAAATAGATCAGAGACCTCAGGGTGAAGGCCGATGAAGCACAGACACACTTCTTGAATCTTTCCATCACCCTGGACTCCTTGTTGGGGGGGATGAACAGAGGAACTTTCCTCTGCAAGTTTCTTCTTAATGGCCACTGCCGCGACCGTGGCATCAACAGGCATACCTTTAGACCAAAACTGTCTATCCTCTGGGGCAGTCATAATTTTGTCTGCCCTCTTGGGGATGGGCTCAAAGGTGTCAGGATCCTTCTATGACCAAATCAATGAGCTCATCAGTGGACAGAACCACTCAGTAGGTAGATGGGCCTGTACCAAACACCTCTAAGAGTACAGATTCCTCCTAAGAAGGGTTGCTAGGCATCCAGCCACCTCTCTGTTTCAGGATTTCAAGCATCTTTCCGAATGAGACATCTTCAGGAAGTAACCGTAGGGGCCCTTTGCCTTCCTCAAAATCCATATCTTCTGTGACAGATTCAGGGGAATCTAAATGCTTCCACTTGCAAGTCCTATTCTGAGGGACCTCCTCGGTGAGGTATTCCGAGGAGGTATCAGAAGAGGAGGCGATACCCTGATGGGAATCCTCTGGCTTCTGTACCGGCTGTCCTTGTAGAGAGGGTAGTTGAAACTCTTGATGCAGTAGTGGGAGAGAAAATATGGGATCCAAAGGGGTAGGCCCTCTGAGTCAAAGGGGCAGAAAGCTCTCTCCAAGGTCCAAAAAGTAGACCATCCTGGAGACGGAAAGGAACCCGGATCCAAGAAAACAAGTCCCTGATCTCTGTTCCTCCCCTGCTCTGAGGGCAGTCCACTCTCAGGAGAAGCTGGAACCAAACTAACCATAGCTGAGGCTCCAAGGTGCAGAGACAGCTCCAAAGGCTTAAAATTGACTGCAGCACCTTGGATCTGACAGG
Source organism: Protopterus annectens (assembly GCF_019279795.1). NCBI lineage: Eukaryota > Metazoa > Chordata > Ceratodontiformes > Protopteridae > Protopterus > Protopterus annectens. The sequence continues at coordinate 774,056,932 of NC_056745.1, read as the reverse complement.
GTTGAAATGGCTCCAAGACCTTGCCAGATCAGACTGGTCCAAAGAGCTCAGAGTGAGGATATGAGGACGGATCTGAAGCAGATGTGCCTGGATGATTCAGATCTACAGGTTCCAGGACTCTGAAAGAAGTTAGAGGAGGAATGGACAGTGGTGTTGTTGTAGATGTATGGGCTCCCTGGCCTGATGGGCTTGGAACCAAAAGGAAAGCTGTCTGGTTCTGTACCGAGAGGATTTATCTCACCACCCTCTCCACATCTTTGAGTGAAAGGATACATCAGACAGAGACTTAGGTCTTTCCAAGAAAGGAGAAGGTACTCTTGAAGGTACCGGATCTAGTGGAGGGGAATACCTTGTCCTGGGTAGAGGAGACACATCCAATTTCTGACCAGAGGTCTTCAGATCTGATGAATCCTTTAGCTTGAAAGACTTCGGATCTGAAGAAACCATCAGATCCAAGGAAGGCTGTTTAATGGATTTCAGATCCAAGGTGGGAGACGAATCCAATAGTTTTGGCTTCTTCTTCATAGGATCCGAAAAGGCCTTAGGATCTAAAGAAGTTCGTTTTAATGACTTCTCCAAGAACCTCGTGGAGGCAGAAGAAGAGCCCTGAGAAGCGTGAGTCAACTTTTTTGGGGTTTCATTAAAAACTCCAGCAATAGCTTCACCAAAAGAGGAAGGTAACAGCCCTTTCAAAATAAGCTTATTTTTACTCTCTGCCAATGCTCTCGGGTTAAAGGTGTGGCAGATAGCACAATTTTCTTGTAAGTGAAGTGGGCCCAGGCAGAAAACACAAAGTGTGAGAGTCAAAAAACGGGATGTTCTGACCACACCTCACATTTTTTAAAACCCACCAGGCTTTTTTCTTTTTCAGACATAACTGAAATAGTAAGATACAACTTACAAAACTTAAAACACAAAACAGTGAGAGAAAAGGAGGGGAAACTACTCAAATATTAATGTTAGCGGAAGTCTTTTTCTAAAACTAACAAGCAGAAAGATTATTTATTATTTATTATTATATTTTTTTTAATAAGGAAATGGAGAAAATGGAAAGGAATAGAACTACCTACAAAAGTAGTAAGAGTACGTAAACTTACTATAAAGGGAAAGGGAGAGACAGAGATACTAACAATAGTATCTAGAGTACACCAATACAGAGAAAAGGGGGAATGCCTTTAAAGTGTCAAAATTGAAAAATAGTACGAAGACTAAAAGGAAACTAAGTAACTTATCTATTCAGATACTGGAGAGACAAAAAAAAAGTCATTCACCTAAGGCGGCAAACGAGATCTGAGGTAGTTGGGTTGGTGTGTTGTGGGCAAGGGAGTAGCTTGAGAGTTCAAAGTTGCCATGAACTATTGCAGTGGCCGAGTCGGATCTGAGGACTCGGATCCGAACCCATCAGTTGAGGACAGAATAAAAATTGACAACATAAGATATGATGTTTCTTCAGTGGGAACAGTTTCAAGATGGGTCAACAATAGCAAGCAGTAGCTGCGTTATGCCTCTCACATGCGCACAAAACTACATAAATAAATAAATGAAAACAGAAGTTTGTACATAATATAACATCTGATCTTTTTCATCCAAGTCCATTTGATATGACTGATGGATGCCAAGCTGCATGGTGGATCTGATCTGGCCCTTAGCCAGTGATCCAGTATCTCGAGCCCCTTCAAAACTTTCTCATAATATTTTGTAAACCTTTCCCTTAAGATCAAATTTGTTACCTAGAGACTAAAAGTAGTTGGAGCAACTAAAATCTGATTCAAAATCTTGTCCAGATTAAGTAACATTTTGGAGGAAGGAATGTCTTATTGGAGGAACAAGGATGAAAATAATCCAGTGTTATGTTAAGTATATAACTCCTGTACCCTATTTCATCTGTCAATCTGATCCAACTATTGGAACAGAATCCCAAGCTACTCAATATCTCAGGTGGAATCATGAAAGGACACCCTTCAGAATTTATGCTGCATGGAAAGGTGGCAAGGTAGACCATGTTGCGGCTGTGCATACATCATCTATGGAGAAACTCCTAAAAAACAAGGCAGCAGAAGTAGCCACAGCTCTAGTAGAAATAGCCTTCGGTTTCATAGGTAAAACTTTATTACTGCTGGAACAGGCAAAGACAATATAACCAGACAGCCATCTGGACAGTGTCTGATTATAAACTCTTGTGCCTAACCTGTTAGAGACAAAGGAAACACAATTAAACATCCTTTCTGAAAGTCTCTATTCTACTGAAGGTAGAAGCTGAGCTGTCTGTGGGCATCTAAAGTTTATAACAAATATTCACCCTTGTTACAGTGATTTGGAAAGAATATTGGGAGGGTTATAAGCTGGTTAAGATTAGATTATGATGCTAACTTAGGAATGAATGCTGGACTGGCCCGTAATATAACTCTTCCTTTGTGAAATATTAGGTATAGTGCAATAGAAGACAGGTCGTGGACTTCTCTAATTCATCTGGCTGAAGTAATAACCCGAAATAGGTTTCTCCATGACAAAACTTTTAGGTCTGCAGAGGAAGCTATTCAAGTGGAAGTTTTGTTAGGGCTTCTAGGGCAAAATTAAGGTCCCATGGAGAAGCAGGGCCTTTAATAGGTGGAAAAAAAAAGAAATACTCTTCTGAGAAAGTGGTGCATAGATCATATGACACTGTTACAGCATTCTGGTATCCAGAATGAGAATTCAAAATAGAAGCTAACTGTAACATGACTGTAGTTTACCTGCAGTCCGAGTCACATTAAGGAAGAGATAAATTGTAACATCTCTGCAAACAGAAGAAAGAGTAAGGGTGCTGGCCCAGACAGAAAAACGCTTCCATTTGAGAAGGTCCTGATGAGGCTGTTCAGATGGCTGCAAGATGAGATCCAGCTGTGGATATAGAAGCCATGGGGACTTCTTCAAGTGAGGCCTGAGCAGGGTGAAACAGATCTGCCTAGGTCAGCATGCACCAATGAGGATTACCTCTGATTTGCAGGTTGAGGATTTCTGTAAGAACTTGTGTATAACCATAAGAGGGGAAAGGAGTAATGGAGACTGGGGGAGACTACCCCTCTGGGGGAATTAGGGCAAAGTATCTTCTGCTACTGGCAATGGAGGAAGAGACAAAGAAGTTGCATGAAAGCTGTCCCCAGTGGCTGAAAATCTCTTAAACCACTAATGGATTGACAGACTACTTGTGAGGTATTAGGATAAACATGCTGAGCTTGTCCGCTAGCTAGGTGACGTTCCCTGGTACGCGCTTTGCTATCAGAAAGTGACTGAAATCTAGTTCCCACTGCCACACTTTCATAGCTTCCCTGCAGTGAGGGTAAGACTTGGTTCCTCCATGCTCATTGATGTTGATTACAAACTCATACCCTGCTCCAATGCCCCTGACAACTTACCCGCCGCCGAACACCTGTAACTCTCAGCCTCCTCCATTGCTTATCCTATTACCATCCTTCTCAACAGGTCTATTCAGGAATCCTATATACCTGATATCTGGAAAACAGCTTTCATTCTTCCACTTCATAAAATTTGCAACAACTTTATCTCTAACTTCTGTCCTATTGCTATCCTCTCCCCAGTCTCCAAAATACTTGAGCAATGTATTCACACTCAGCTCCTCAATCACCTCACCCAGCACCAAATCCTCTTCCCCACTCAACATGGCTTTAGGCCCGGACATAGCACCAACACCGCCCGCATTTCCTTCCTCAACACAGTCAAAAGAGCTTGAGACGCTAGTTCCTTAGTCTCTGCACTCTTCCTGGACTTATCAAAGGCTTTCAACACTATTTCCCACTCCCTCCTGCTTACTAAACTCTCTGATCTTGGATTATATCCCCTACCTTACAATGGTTTAATAACTATCTCAGTAATAGGCAGCAATCTACCAAGTGGCAACACTATTCCTCTCTTTTCATGACTACAAATACAGGTGTTCCCCAAGGCTCAATACTGGGGCCTCTCTTATTCAGCATATTTGTCAACAACTTTCACTCCTCTCTGACCCACAGCACTGTTATACAATATGCAGATGACTCAACTATTGTCTGATCTGCTAAATCTGTCCCTATACTACAGAAGCTCACTCAAGAAGCATTTAGTTCCACCGAAACCTGGATGTCCCAGAACCATCTCATTCTCAACCCCAATAAAACAAAACTTTTAATATATACCCCCACAAAATCTATCACAATTGACAAGTCACTATTCTCCATTCATTCCCAAAACAGCACAAACATAGAAGTCGTCCCCAGTACCAAATTACTAGGTGTCACCACTGATGACAAATTAACATTCGACCTTCACATCAAAAAAACTCACCAAAAACTAGGTGCACTGTATAGGCACAACTATTTTCATAGTGGTTTGCAACAGTTTGGTAGCTTGTTTAGCTAGGTCACTTTGGGTTAAGTAGTCTCAGAGCAAAAGTACCCAAAGCGCAGGCACGTGCTCCATTCTATCAGTTGCCCTGGATTCTTTATTTGGAGGCTGGACACCTGTAGACTTCTCTGCGAGTTGCTTTTAAGTGGCTGCTGCAACAATCATCGAACACACCATATAACATTTTGACCAATACTGTCCATCTTAGGTGGATGATAGAATTTATCCGATTTGTGGGGAACTGTTTCAGTTGCGTCAGGTTCCTCCCATGCTTTCCAGGCAACTACAGCTATAAGAAGATCCACAGGAAGGATGAACCAAGAGGTAGAGGGTGCAAATCGTATGCTCCAAGGAGCACTTCCTTGTCCTGATAGGGTGGTTCTGATGGCCAGGATCTGCTCTGCCTCATCAATTCTAGGACTTCACCAAAACGTATGTCCTCAGGAGGGGATTTTGGGGAGCCGTCAATGCCCTCCAAGTCAGTCCATCCATCCATCCTCTTTTTCTCAGTTTTGACATGGGGTCAGAGTGTCACTTCAGCAGTGACAATCATCTCAAGCCAAGGTTTACACCGCCAACTGGCTAGCCCTGCTATGGTAGTTCATCCATACCACTTACTCACACACACACTCACACCTATGGGCAATTTAAGAGTATCCAATCCACCTACTGCATGTAGACTCCACACAGAAAGCACACCAGCCAAGAATCGAACAGGAGAACCTTTTGCTGTGAGGTGACAACGCTAACTGCTGCACCACCATGGATGCCCTCCTCCATGTCATTGTCAGATGCAAAAAACTCCAAAGGGGAGTCATCGTGTTTCCCTTTATACCATCTCTTCCTGGGGATCTCAGGCTGTCACTGGTTGGAATCTCTAGAATATTCAACATGGGCTTACTGTGAATCTCCAAACCTTATAGTTCTCCTCTAGCCCTGGGAACCATGATGAAAGGACTGAAAAGCCAACAGAATGGTATCACAGAATTAAGCCACTGCCAATGAAAAACTTGTCACTAGAGTAGGGAGAGAAGATATCATCCTCTCCATTGCCTCGAAGGTGGATTAGGAATCTATAAGAATCAAGAAAACTCCCCTCTGGACCATCTCCTCACTTGTCAAAGCAGAAATAAACAGTGCTATAGAGGGAAGCTTCAGCACACAAGATCCAGAAGGCCCCAGTGTGAAGACCAGAACTGATGGTTTGAATGTTGGGGACTCTAACATCGAGAACAGTTCCAAGCATACTGCTACTGAGCATGGTGCCAAGGCCTCAATGGCAAGTGCTTGGGTCTATGGTGTTGAAATACAGTGCATCTGATGAGATAGCATCAACACTAAGGTACAAATACCTGTTTGGTGCCAATCTGACAGAATCTAGCTGGATATTTGGCTCCAGAGCCACCATCCCAACATTGGCACCAGGAAAGAGCAAAAAGTCATGGGGGAAACCCAATTCACCCTAGAAACAAACATAACTGGGTATCAACCCATCCCCATTTGTGTCTTCAAAAATGCCCTTGTTATGGACTCCAAATTGACTTCTAATATGCACCAGATGGAAAGCACAGGCATTTTAAAACTAGAGGGTTGTGGTCCTGAAATCAGAAAATGTACCAGTTTCTCACTCAGAAGAATGCCTAATAGCTAGTTTAGAAGAGATTTGTCCCTGCTCACAACAGTTTCAATGACCAGAGACTTCCATGTCACAGCTGGAGAGGGAAAACATTCCCTTCTCTGTGCCACAGGGAAAGACTACACGTGTGTCTCTTTAAACGTATGGTTTTTAACTCCTTTTCCTTCTCCATTTCTCTCCTCTTCCCTACCTTGTCAGCAGCATCTGCAGTAAATAACCCCTTGATAATTAACTTATATATTCTTTCAACTAAGGACCTCTACAAATGTAACAGCCAACTTTTAGATACTCTGGCCCCAAGCAACCCACACATAAATCACAGTAGACTTGAGGAGTAATTTTGTGTCCATACTTCTTAAATGTTTTATTCAAGACAGAACAATTAGCAAAAATATAAAGCAGCAACCTTTTTCTTTATTGCTTAGAAGATGTTAGGTCAACTGCCTAAATACAGCAAAGAAGATGAGGCAATCTAACTACTCAGAAGAAATTATTAGTAATATATTTTAATGAGAATGATACTACACATATCTATATATTTAAATCAAAAGAAGAATACCAATGAAGCAATTAACAGAAGATATGAAGCACTTAGCTGTTAGCTGTAGATCAACTGTTCATGATGGCAGCAAACAAGATATGAAAGGGCCAGGTTCACAGGGGGATTATGGTAAAGTTTTGATTGAGCTTGAGGCAGTGGAGCAGTTGAGCACTGGCTAATGACCAGATCAGGTTCAACCAATGGCTGAGTACTCAACAGTCAGACTGGACAGAGTGATGAAATAGGATCTGCAGTAAAGTACAGTTGTGTAAGTATACCTACCATAACAGTAGACATTCAAATGATTACTGCTGCAGTAGCTTAAGATATACGAGTTACATCCTGCCAATGACAAAACAGCTGGCCAGCTTACAAAGCTTCAGGGCACCTTCTGCATAGCTAAAATGTCTGGCAGCTCAAGCTAAGCTGACTAAAAGACAAACTTAGGATTCAAGCCCTTTAGAGCTTTCCTGCCAACAACAGAGGGAGGATAAGCCCTGAAAGGACAATGCTAGGAAGAACAAAAAACAAATGACCACACCCTGGCATAAACAACACATCAAGAAACAAGGGGGAATGGAGGTAGGGAGGGAGCAAGTAATGCAGCAGTGATCATTCGAGCATGTACTATTATGGTAAGTTTACTTATACAACTGTACTATGTTCTTCACACTGATCACTGCTGCAAGAGCCTAGGCTATATGTATAATTCTGGGAGGTGGAAGGAGAAGAGGCAAGGAGCCCCTGGAGAATGGTCCTAGCAATGCCTGATCTAGCCCTAGATAATGAATCAAGCTTATAGTGCTTTGTAAAAGTATCTATAAAGTATGTACAAAGAATTATGTTGCTGCTTCTAGAATAATTCTAAAATCCAACCTTTTCCAAAAGGCACACACAAAGCTAAAGCACTGTTAGAGGGGGTCTAGATCCTGCCTATAATAGTTTTGCTGTGGTGAGTACAAAAAAGGTAATGGCCTTAAACAGCCATTTTGATATAGTCTGCTTTAACACAGGCTGCCCCTTCTTCTTACCTTCACAACAGATAGGTAACTGAGCCAAAGATCTGAAAGATTTGGTTCTGCCAAGATAGTACTGGAGTTGTCAGTGGACATCTAAAGTACGGAGTAACCTTTCTCTCTCCTTGGATGAAAACACGAAGTTGGATAGTTTGCTTAAAGTAAACTTGGATGCAAACTTATGCATAAAAGAAAGATGAGTTCTCAAAGAATCCCTGTCTCTGTGGAAAACAAGATAGGGTTGACTTACCATAATGGCTTGCAAGTCAGAGCAATCAGTAAAACTGTTTTCCATGTTAAGAACCTCAAGTCAACTAGTTTAGCTGGTTCAAATGGAGCAAGTGCTAACTTCTCTGGGCTTTACCAGAAAGGGTCATCCAGACTCTGCTACACTTTGCTGTGAAGGAAAGGTTAGTTTGCTTTTATTTTTTGTATTTTGTACATTTTAAATAATGCAGTTTGTTTTCTTTACCTTGTGTTTTACTTGCAATCTGCTTTAACAGCATATTACAACTTCAAAAGAGACCACAGCTCTCTCTCTCTTCTGAGTCAGGCAGAATTCTCGCCCAATCTATAGTTGTCTTGTTAAATACCACTGTCTTTCTAGTTGCCTGCCTCTTATGTTAATCTGACCATATATCTCATTTCCTCTCTACTTTCACTAGCTTGTGTGAGTAATCACAAAATCAAACCCCCCCCCCCTTCAACTATTTAAATTTATTGGCCATCCTACTGTATTCCATAGTACCAGAATGCAAAAGTGACCACCCCTTTCTACCCATCTTGCTGTTTTAAAAATAGTAACGCTCCACTAAACCTTAACTTTTTAAACAGGTAAAAATAGAAGTTATGTTCTTACCATAACGTTCCATGTTAGTTGTCTTCTTCTCGCCTTCTTCTTGCTGGATGGGTTCGGAGCCGACCTCGGCCCGACTGCCACTCTAAAAGCTCGAGAGTTGGTTCCACCGGCTCGAGGCTCCCCTTATATCCCACAATGCTAGGCGAGAGTTACCTCAGATCTCGTTTGTAAGCTAACCCCAGCTTATAAAAGTAAAGAATAACTCTAAACAGAGTCCACCTCTAACAACAGGAAGAAAGAAGGGTGACCTACATCCTGAACCGGGAAATATGCACAATAGCATATGCCTAAGAAAGAGGTGGTAGAAAGAGAGGTCACAATCACAACTCCTCTAGGTCTGTCCAGGCCGGAAGGAGGGGGACGAAGAAGAAGGCGAGAAGAAGACAACTAACATGGAACGTTATGGTAAGAACATAACTTCTATATGTTAAGTTGTCTATCTCGCCTTCATTCTTGCTGGATGGGACCGTCCCTAGCACCTTGTCCCGGTGGCCTAACGGAACAGACTCCTGAGAACAGTGGAACCAAAATTAGCTCTATGCCTAGAAGCTAAGTCCAACTTATAATGAGAAATAAAAGTGTGAGGAGTAGCCCAAGTAGCCGCTGCACAAATGGTGTCAATAGGCAGTCTGTCTTGGAAGGCTAAAGAAGTAGCCAAAGCTCTGGTGGAATGGGCTTTAGGTTTATTAGGCAGTTTTGGTGTCTAATTTCATATACAAGGGAAATCAAAGATGTTAGCCATCTGGATAATGATACCTTTGAAACTGAAAGTCCCTTTCTGCTTTCCGCATAGGAGACAAACAGCTGATCAGATTTTCTGAATTGTTTTGTTCTATCCAAGTAGTACCTCAATTGACGATGAACATCCAGGCAGTGTAATTTTTGTTCAGACCTATTGGAATATTCTGGAAAAAGACAGGGAGGTCAATGCTTTGGTTTAGATTTGACGCCGAGACCACCTTAGGCAAAAAGGACGGGTTAGTTCGTCCTTATGAAACAATAGATAAGGAGGTCGACAGCTGAGTGCTTGAAGCTCTGAAACCTTCTAGCTGAAGTAATAGCTAACAGAAAAGAGTCTTCCATGATAGCAATTTTAAAGAACAGGAGACTGCAGGTTCGAAAGGGGAAGAATCAAAGAAGCAAGTACTAAATTTAGGTCCCAAGGAGAAGGAGGATTTCTTATAGGAGGTCTGAGAAGAAAAACTCCTTTCAAAAAGGCTTTGCAAAGCTTGTGGGACATTAAGGCAGATTCAGAAATACCCACATGAAAGTTAGAAATAGCTGCCAATTGAACTTTAAGAGTAGAGGAGATGAACCTGCATGGAAGAGTTCAGCTAGAAAATCAAGGACTAATTAGATGGAAGCAGTGAAAGGATCTATGTCCTTTTCTTGAGCCCAATATGTGAAGCGCTTCCACCTACTCAAATAAATCTTCGAGTGGAAGATTTATGGGAAGCTATCAAAATATCTCGAACAGAGTGAGATAATTGAGGAAGCCTGGCTAAGATTGTAACTGGCGGAACCAAGCAGTGAGGATCAGAGTAAGGAGGGAGCGATGAAACTGAACCGACTGCTGGATCAAAAGATCTAGAACTAGGTCCAGATTCCACGGTCGCTCAAAAGAAATTGATGTAGAAAGGGGAACCATACCTGTCGAGGCCAGTAAGGAGCAATGAGGATCAATGAGGCCTTCTGAGCGATAGCTTTCTGTATCACTTGAGAGATTAGTGGGAAGGGAGGAAATGCATACAGAAGTCCCCGGGCCAAACTTGGACTAGAGCGTCTCTGCTGGGTTGGCCTGGTAAAGGGAATGGAGTGAAATATTCTCTGCACTTGCTGTTTTGGGGAGTAGCAAAAAGATCGCAGCAAGGCTGACCCCACTTGAGGAAAATTTCTCTCACCACAGAGTCTTTCAGAGACCACTCGTGAGGCATGAGGATTGCTCTGCTCAACTTGTCCGCAATTTGATTGGACTTCCCGGGATGTGCGTTGCTATCAGAAACCGCTGAGAAGAAATCGCCCATTGCCACAGTCTGAGTGCTTCTCCACACAGGGGTATGACCTGGTTCCGCCTTGTTTGTTGATGTACCACACTACAGACATATTGTCTGTCTGATTGCAATCGCTCCCAAGGGAAGAGAGTCTTGAAGGGCTTGCAACGCTAAAAGCACTGCTCTCATCTCCAGAACATTTATGTGCAAGTGGCATTCGCTTGGTTGCCATGTGCCCTGGACCGTCCTGCCCTGATAATGCCCCCACCCGATCAGGGAGGCATCCGCTGTCAGAGTAGCAACCGGAGGGGTGGAACAAAGGGTCTTCCCAACAAGAGCTGAGGGGAAGACATCCACCACATGAGATGATTTTGCACGCTTGCGTGATCATAATGGTGTGAGACATTGGAAGTTCCTGGTATGACCATTGAGTAAAGAGCATCCATTGAAGGATCCATATGGAATCTGGCTAACGGAAGTAGGGTATGGCCGCCATAATTCCCAACACTTTCAGAACTAATCTGGCTTTGATTCTGTTGTTGTTGAAAAGGAGTGAGACCAGTTTGTGAATGTCTGTTATTCTCTGATGTGTTAGTCTCGCAGACATGTCTACTGTGTCTAGATTTGCGCCTATGAAAGTAATAGTACGACAAGGCGACAAAACAGACTTTTCGCAATTTATTGAAATGCCTAACTTTTGACAAATGCGAAAAGTGTAATCCCTGGCCATCAGAAGGAGATGCTTGGTGGAAGCTGTGAGGAGCCAGTCGTCCAAATATGGAAACACCTGGAATCCTTGTCGCCTCAGGTGAGAAGCTACCACTGCCATGCATTTGGTAAACACCGGGGCAGTGGTGAGACCAAAGGGCAGGGCCCTGAACTGAAAATGACTGGTTCCCAGCCTGAAGCGGAGGAATCTTCTGGAGCGCCTGTTCATTTTATGTGATAGTACGCATCCTGAAGGTCTATAGAGCACATCCAGTTTCCTTTGCCCAAAAGGGAAGGATGGATTGCAGCGTGACCATCCGAAATCTTGTTTTCTTGACTGATCTGTTCAAGATACTGAGATCCAAAATTGGTCTCCAGTCCCCTGTTTTCTTTGGAACTAAAAAGAACCTTGAGTAGATTCCGGATCCTTGCTGGTCTGCTGGAACTGGCTGAATTGCTGTTTTTGCAAGCAGTTTTGAAATCTCCAAAACCGCTAGATCCCTTGGAGCGGTGGAACATCTGGAAGGGATTTTTGATTGATTTGGAATGCGAAGAAAGGGGATAGAATAGCCTTCAGAAATGATGGACTGTACCCATTTGTCTTGAGTCAGGGATAGCCAGGCTTCTGGGTACAGTGACAATCTTCCCCTGACTGCCTCCGAAGATGGGCAGTCGGGCAACACCTCAGGGATGCTGAAAGGGCTTGTCAGGAAGGCTTCCGATTGCCCTGGTTCTGCGGACCCCCTGCCCCTAGGGCGCGCCTACCATTGTTATTCCCGCCTCTGCCTCTGGCGGGAAACGACTCTGTCGCCAGGCTTAAGTCCCTTGAGATTGTTTACGGAACCACATCTTTCCACCTTTCTGGCCTTTGGGGTAAGGCCTAGAAGGAGTAGAAAACGGACTCGACGGCAGAAAGGGTCTTGCCATCAGTTTCGCACCTAGTCAAGGTTTCTTTCACTTGAGGACCAAAGAGAGATGATCCATCAAACGGGAGTTAGTGAAAGACGCCTTGAAGGGGTCCGCAAAATTGCATAGCCGCATCCAGGCATGCCTACGTAAGGCCGCACCTGTCCCTGCTCTACTCGCTCCATCAGCCGCAAGAGAGAAGGCATGGAGGAGTTGGTTATGGAGTTAAGGGTAGCCAGCTGCGTATTCATCTTATCTTGAAAACCCGCAGCTGTAGGGTCCTTAACATTTCACTCGCTTCCTTGATCAAGTCCCTTTGAAGACGAGTAAAGTGGCATAGGTAGTTCAGCTTAACGCATGGTAAATGTCGCTGACGAGAACATCCGCTTCCGCACCTGTCCATGGACCTAGATTCCTTGTTAGGTGGATGGACAGGTACTGAAGGATCAGCTAGCTCCTTCTTAGTGGCAGCAGCTACCACCATAGCATCCACAGAAACTCCTTTTGTTAAGAACTGTTTGTCTGCTGGTGCCGTTATGAACTTGGAGGGCCTCCTGGGAGTGGGGTCCACTGAATCAGGAGACGCCCATGCCTTCTTAGCAAACACCTGCATGAGGGGGTCAAGGGGAGACACCCAGGAGGTGGAAGGGCGAGAGCCAAACGCCTCAAGGTACACAGATTCATCCTCCGAAGGGTTGAGGGCTGGCCAATTTCCCCTCTGTTTCAGGATCTCTAGTATGTCTGCAAATGAGACATCTTCAGAAGGGGAACGGGGGGAACCCTCAGAATCATCCAAATCTGTGTCAGACGTGATGGACTCAGGTGAGTCAATGTGTTTCCTCTTACACTTCCTCTTCCGAGGGGGCTCTTCTGCCAAATCAGGAGAGGCCTCGAAGAGGATGAAATCCCCACAGGGGGTTCCTGAGGAGCTGGCTCTCTGCGGTCCGGGATGAGGGAGTGAGTCGACTTGACCTGAGGCACCGTAGAGGGAGGGGCGGACGGAGCCGACTGTGGAGTAGAGCCAGGCTCTAACACACTCCGCATGACCTCAAATGCACCCCTGTCAGGCAAAGCCAGAGGTCCCCGCTCCGAGAAGCTAAGAACCTCCCTCGGCACCGACAGTGATGGCTCCGAGGCCGATGTCGGAGCCGAACTCACCAGCGCTGAAGCACCGAGAGGGAGAGGGGGGTCGGACAAGGGTCCGATGCCACTCACCCCTCGAGCCGACGAGGGAAGTCCGGCGCCGAGATTCTTCCAAGGAAGAAATCGAGCCGACGGAGCCGAAGACAATGTATCGGCTCCGACGCTTATCACAGTCTCGGTTCCGACATCGACCCGGCCCGAGCTCAAGAGAGTCGAAGGAGGAATGTATTGATGGACCGGGCAGGCATCGACTGATGAGTCGGGCTCTGAAGCATCTGGGCCAGTGCCTCGACTTAAGAAGTCGACTCACTACCCTCTGAAGGTCATGATCTGACAGCCTCGATGACCTAGAGGAGTGAGATCTTTGGCTCCGTTCAGACAGCAGGGGAGATCCTGGAGCCGAATGAACGGAGCCAAGAGATGGTGACCTGGACCTCTTCCTAGTTGTCGGCTCCGGGGTCTGGTCGCAGCCGACACGGGAACTTCTAATAGCTCGGCTCCAGCCGGAGCCGAGGGAACCACAGAAACTGTGGACTGAGACTCATCGGCTCCAGCCGGAGCCGATGTAGGCAGAGGTTTAGAAACCTTAGGTCTCGGCTCAGTTGTCGGAGCCGAAGACCTAGATGCCTTAGAGGGCTTCCCTGTAGGTACAGAAAGGGAATCCTCTGGCTTGAGTAAGCCCCTTAAAATCAATTTTTTTTTCTTTTCTGCAGGACCCTGGGGCTGAAGCCATGGCACACAGCACAGGAGTCCTGCAGGTGCAAAGGTCCCAGACAGTAGACACAAGAAGTGTGAGCGTCTGTCAGAGACATTTTCTGACAGCACGCATCACACTTCTTGAATCCGGAGACCTTTGCTTCTTTAGACATAACTACAGGTGTAATCACACACACAGACACAAACACACTAATTACACCCTGTCTAATTAAAATATATAATAAACCACTAACTAGGTTTTAAGAGAAAAATAACACTCTCTCCACTAGGGAAGGAAAAGAGGCCTGAAGGCCCAAGGGAAGAACTTAAAGTTCTTGAGGGAAAAAAACAGGAATTTTAAAGAAAGGGGATAACAATTTCTCTAAACTAAGGGAAATACGTAAAATTATTAAAATTAAAGGGGTTTTAATAGACTAAGTACACTAGAAAGTCACTTACCAAGAACCGGTAGAAAACCAACACCTCGATAGCTGTAGCGGCAAACGAGATCTGAGGTAACTCTCGCCTAGCATTGTGGGATATAAGGGGAGCCTCGAGCCGGTGGAACCAACTCTCGAGCTTTTAGAGTGGCCGAGTCGGAGCCGAGGTCGGCTCCGAACCCATCCAGCAAGAATGAAGGCGAGATAGACAACTTAACATCTTAAGTTACCTACTTTCACATCTAACTTCTCTAGTGCACACTGCAGTGTGCATTTTTTTTTCATCTTACCTTTAAGCATCCCTGTGAATACCTGCTGGAAGCACTAGGAAGCCTTAAACTGATACAAGCACTCAACTCTCCTTGTTAATAAGGAGAAATTAATAGTAGGCAAGTAACAGCCTATAATTGCAAAGTACCTTGCTAAGGTAAGGGAAAACAGCTCCTGTACTTTACAAAAAAAAAAAAAAAAAAAAAGCACCAAACCAGGCATGTCCAAGGGTCAGCTTCCGGTGATTTCTCCTGTCCACCTGGTGAATCTAGGCATACTGGTGCAATGCAGCAATTGCATCATGTACAAAGACAACCCTCTCCTCCTACCACCCAACACTACAACCTGTGAGAGATGCACTTACATAGCCAAAATGGAAGCAAAGCTCTCTCCACCCAAGATTGTGCTAGACAGTCAAGAGGAGAAGGTTAACACCCACACTACACCTCAAGCAACACATAGCCCTTCTAAACCCACACCACCAACACCCACATATAGCAACACTAAATCCACATATGCAGAGGCCCTTAACTGTAACCTGCCCAAGCAACAAGGACCTCTGAAGCTGAAACGCAAACAAACACCAATCACAACCAAAGTGTCACACAGTTCACAACACCCAGTGTGCCTCCCAGCAACAACCCCTAAGGCAAGACAATGTACCTGACACTTTAGTCATAGGTGACTCTATAGTCCGGCACACTGATGTCCCTCTCACCAGGTTGAACAAGGAGAAAATTACAGTCAGCTGCCTGTCGGGTGCCAGGATCCGCCACATAACGCATGCACTCAAGTCACTCCACAACAAGTACAAATATGACTCTGTCATTGTCCATGTTAGAGTGAATGACTTGAGACGTACCTCCCTGGACTACATGAAAAGAGACATGGAAGAGCTCTCGGATCATGTGGCCCAGGCAGGTATGACCCTAGCCCTGAGTAGCATCCTGCCTTCGCCCAGAATGATACCACAATATAAGGACAAAATGATTGACTTCAACAACTGGCTAAGCTTCTGGTGTTATTCAAAGGGGATCCAGTATCTATCTGCCTGGGACGACATGATTGACAGACCACGATGCTTTGCCAGAGAAGGTCTGCACCTGTCGTCCCCAGGATTCAGGTTACTGGCTAAGGCTCTTGCCACCCCTATAGTGCCTTTTTTAGGCAAAGTTCATAGGACAAAACCACCACCGTAACAGGTACAAGCATGCAAAATCTGAAGGTAATACTACTCAATGCTAGAAGTCTAAACCTCAAAATACACTCTCTCGAGGCACTCCTAAAAATGAAGAACATCGATATCTGTACAGTAACTGAGACCTGGTTCAAGGCTCCAGAGAGCACCCTTGCAATACCAGGCTACAACTCTTACCACACTTTTCGGCCACCAAAGCAGAACCGAAACACTAAAGGTGGAGGAGTGTCAATACTCACCAAGGACATTTACACCACCAGGCTAATTGCCCAACACAATGCATCTGAAATTCTCCAGGTGCAACTAACACTAGGTAAGACTGCAATCCAAATAGTAGCTTGCTACAGATCCCCCACCATAGACCCAAGATTCTCACTACACCTTACTAAACATACTGGAAAATATTAAGATAGAACCAAACACCCTAACACTGGGTGATTTTAACTACCCTGCCATTAACTGGGAAAACTACTCATGTACCAACACCTTTGCCCAACGGTTCTTGGAATTCATAAATTCCAACGCCCTGGATCAACTAATCCATAGTCCCACCAGGGGCTCCAATATCCTAGACCTGGTCATTACCAACATGGGAAATCAATGCTCCACACCTATGGTCACCCCCTCATTAGTCAGGTCTGACCATAAGCTAATCACCCTTAACATCCACATCCCACCCCCACCCCCAGTAAGGAAACCTCCATAAAAAACTTCTCCAAAGCCAACTTCATGCTACTCAAGTCAGAAGTGACACCCATGCAGACGAGAACTGAAAGTTCAACTGCTGAATCCTATACTAAGGCACTGTACGAGCACATCCACTCATGCATGAATTGTGCCATCCCAAATAGAATCAAGATGCTCTCATCCAAAAAACAAAGCCAATTTGGTGGTCCCCTGCCATAAACAAACTTTACAACAAAAGGAAGAAACTGTTGCAGAAAAGAGGAAAATCCCAGGATGCAAAAAAACTTCCTTACTAGCCTCAGTAAGAAACTGAGATCCCTCATAAAATCCTCCAAAGCTAGTTACGAAAATAAAATTGCCAAAGATTCCAAAGACAACCACAAGGCATTCTATAACTATGTCAAGAATCTAAATGGCAATGCTCAGATCTGCTCTGAGCTAAAACAGAATGGCATTAAATATACTGATCCCAAGGATATTGCCAATACCCTGGCAGATCGATTCAGTGCAAATGTGACCCCCATCTCACCCCCTAAATGGCCAATCACAATACCGGAAGATTGCCAAATTCCGGTAATAACAGCCACACAGGTAAAAAACGCACTCTCCAAAGCTAAGAATACAGCATCTATGGGACCAGATGTCATCCCGGGCTGTGTACTACATGAACTACAATATGAACTGGCACCTCACCTAAGTGTCACGTTTAATCATAGCCTCATCTCAGGTTTCATGCCCACTGAGTGACACAGAGCTACAGTTATCCCACTCCACAAGGGGGGATCCATCTTGGATCCTGGAAACTACCATCCCATCAGTCTGACAAGCCTTATCTGCAAGGCCATGGAGCGTATTATCATGGAACTTATAAACAAAGTCATTGGCAACCTTCAAACACTGGACCCCACCCAGTTTGGGTTCATGAAGGGCCGATCTTGTCTCCTGAACCTGATTGACTTCTTCGAATCAGTCTCCAGAGCCATGGATAAGGGTAAGGTGGTCCACACAGCCTATCTAGACCTTGCCAAGGCCTTTGACACCATCCCCCACTCTGGAATCATAGATAAACTTACTAAGCTGGGCATTAATCCCTACGTCACCCAATGGGTTGCTAACTGGCTTACTGATAGAACCCACACTGTAAACGTAGCCAACTCCAAATCCAGCTCCAGACAAGTGACAAGTGGAGTACGTCAGGGTTCAGTCCTGGGACCGCTCTTGTTTGGCATCTACTTCTCTGAAGTACAGGCCAACACTAAGGGACTCTGGATAACAAAGTTCACAGATGACTGCTAACTGGGAGCCATTACTGAATCCCCAAATGATTTGGATACTCTACAAAAGGGCCTTACAGAAACAGATGCCTGGTGCCAGAGCCATGGGCTCAAGCTCAATGCCAAGAAATGCATAGTTATCTCCTTTGAGAAAAAACATGTACCCGTGAATTACAATATAGGTGGCAGTACACTAAACACCGAAAGTGTGATAAGAGACTTAGGGACACAGGTGGACAGTGGTCTCACCTTCGATAACCACATCGCCACAACAGTCAGAAAATCCTTCTATGTGGCACACCTCATCACTACAGGCTTTTCATCCAGAAAAAAGGAGGTCATTGTCCCACTGTACTCATCCCTCATTAGACCCATTATAGAATACAACACCCCGTTTGGTATGTACCTCTCAAGACATCTGCAACAACTGGAAAGGCCGCAGAAATACCTCACTAAAAGAATCACAGGCCTAAAGCAGATGCCCTACGCTGACCGCCTTAAAAAACTCCAGCTATACTCTGTCGCATATCGTCTACTCAGAGGCAATCTCTGCTTAACATACAAGGCCATGTCAAACCCAGAGCTGTTGGACATGCTACACTTAAAGCAATCCCAATCCCTCAGAGCCACACGCTCCAGGGATCTAAACCTTGTCATCACAATAAACAAAACATGCTGGAGGGATAGGTTCCTGACCCAGAGACTCCCCAGACTCTGGAATAGATTGCCCATACATGTCAAGCTGAGTGCCTCTTTGGCCCTCTTCAAAAGGAACCTTGACGATTGGATGGGAGAAAGGAAATTCACGCCGGGGATCACGTCAGTCGCCCTGCTAGACAGGGGTCCAGGGAAGTAAATAGTGTGGGAAGAAATAGCCAGGGAATTGTTATGGCTAGGCTTGTATAGGCCCTAGGGCTGATAGCCTAGTACCAACCTATGAACAAAATTAAGATCCCAAGGAAGGGGCCACAGGATGTCTTACAGGCCTTTTATACAAAACCCCTTTATAAAACATTTTGACATGAGACTACATTGGAAGAGGAGGATGCATGGTCAGGCATCCTGAAATTGTAGATAAATGAAGCTTTACAGAGGAGTACGAAAAACCATAGAACAGTAAATCACACAAATATTGTAAAACCAGGGAACAACTAGCCCTGAAAGGGTGCTGGTTATGTTGCTGACACCAACTAGAAAATGTTTTTAAATTTGCTAATATGCGATTTTCTAGTAGCAAGCTTTCTTGTGTCCATTAGTATCTGCTGCATGTCCTTAGTAAACAGGTACTCTATCATCCAGGCAGTCAATGTAAGCTGAGTGGTTTGGCGATATCAAACACCCCTGTTTCTCTTGAGTAGATTCAGTCTATAAGGAAGCTTGTGGTAATTGCCCTGGACATTTCCAAAAGAAGGGAGAAACAAGGTTGCCTGTGCCATAAGGGAGGCACCACAACTAATCTTGGGAAATTCCTTCTGAATCTTCAGAAGTACCTTGGATATTAGTGGAAAGGGTGGAAAAACATACACAAATATTCCTGCCCAAAGAAAAGAAAAGGCATCTGTCTCCCAGGCCTTCTTGCATGGAGTCCTTGAACAGAATCTTGACAGCTGATTGCTCAGAGAGGAGGAAGTCCCACAGATGGATCAAATCTTGGAAGACCACCTGATCTAGTTTCCATTCATGAGGGTCTGCCTGGTCCAGTTCAGCTTGCTATTTTGCTATGACAGAATACAGGATGCCTGCAGAGTGAGACTGTGCTGTGAACCTATATCCCAAGCTAACATGACTAGTCTGCAGAGGGGGCATGACCTGGTTTCCCCTTGCTTGTTTATGTACCACATAACTTTGGTATTATCTGTAACAACTTGAAGAGGTCTCAAGAAACAAAGATGATTCAGACAGTTGAGTGCCTTGATCAGGACAAGCACCTCTTTTATATTTATGTGCTTGCATCTGTCCTTGGTGTCCCACAAACCTTGCACTTTTATGCCTCCTGAAACTACTCCCAAAACAAAGTCTGAGGTATCTGTAATGACTAACTGCTTTGGAACAGTGAGGGAGAAAGGGAGACCTGGATTTAGGGATATCTCTTGTCTCCACTAAGTGATTTCCCTTCTGACAAGCCCCAGCACTGGGAACTAAAAAGGCAAAGGGTGTTGGTGCTGGGACCAAAGAGACTTCAGATACCACTGTATCTCATGTGGAGTCTTGTCAGGGGTATCATGAGATTCACAGAAGCCATGAGACTCAGAATCCTGAGTTACTCCCTCGCAGTGACAAAAGTCTGAGTGGAAAACCGTAGAAACAGATCTAGATATAGATCTATTTTTTCCTGTGGTAGAAAAGCTCTTTGAACTGTGGTGTCTAGCTGACATCCCAGAAACACAATCCTCTGAGAAGGAAGTCAAGAAAGACTTTTGAATGCTCTCTTAGAATCCCAGCTTGTGTAAGCGATATCTCACCCAAGAGAGATTCCTGACACTTTGCAAGATAAGCAAGCCATCTAAATCTGGAAAAATGTGGATAACCTGCAGCCTGTAATGAGCTATAGCTGGAGCTAGACACTTTGTAAACACTCAGGTGCAGTGGATAGTCCAACGGGCAGAGAACTGATAATGACACACAATACCTTAAGAAACACCTGAAGTCATGATGAATAGGAATGTGATAATAAGCACCTTTTAAATCTAATGCTACAAGGAAACCTGAATGAGTAAGAAGATGTACAGGTTGTAAAGTGACATCATTTTGAATTTGGGCACTCTAACAAAACAGTTTTAAGAAAGATCTAGAACTGGTCTCCAAGCATTTTCTTTTTCTTTCTTTCTTTTTTTTTACTTAAAAAAACCTTGAATAAAATCACTTTCCCACCTGGGAAAGGAGTACAGGTTCTATCACTTCCTGGGACAGCATGTGATGAAGGACAACTGGAAACAAAATAGTATGTTCTATAGAATGAGGAATTACCCCAGAAAAGGAGGAATTTCTTCCCCCTACCATCTGTAACCTTGCTGAATGATCTTCAGAACCCATTTGTCTGAAGCTATCTGTTGCCAAGGAGAAAATGGAGAGTCAGACTTTC
Organism: Protopterus annectens; assembly: GCF_019279795.1. Lineage (NCBI taxonomy): Eukaryota > Metazoa > Chordata > Ceratodontiformes > Protopteridae > Protopterus > Protopterus annectens. Next base: position 774,036,105 of record NC_056745.1, on the reverse strand, counting down.
TGGGGAAAAAAATGTGCCGCAGGTGGAGGGGGGGTTGGAGCAAAGTCTCTTAAACAGTCATTCTGACTTACTGGAATGTCCTCGACTTTGGGATAATCCAGAATTCTTCTTGGAACCCTCTCACCATTTCTTCTTAAACATCTGTTTACCTGCATTTTGATGAGACTGTTTATTTTTTTCCCTTACCAAACTTGGATGAGTAGTTACAGAATCCTTGAAAATTTGAAGGAAGGAAGGCTGAAAAATCTTAGAGATTCTCAGTATCAGCTTCCCCTTTTCATTACACATTCTGATCATCTTTAGAGCAGAAGGACCAAAAACTAAAGCTCTATGCAAAGGAGAATTTAAAATCTCATTTTTAACATAATTTGCCATAACAGTAGATGTGTAAGATGAAGCTCCATCTAAGTTACCTTGAAGATTTACACCAATGGTGTTAGGACCATCCAGTCTGCCTGCCTCCTCACCCTTCCATTCCCATCATTCAAAGTGCTATCATCTCTCTTCAGTTCTGAGGTCAGCAAAAAAGAACTGTAGAAATCAGAGAAATAAAAGGCAGAGGAAAGAATGCAAGAAAGAGAGTGAGATGGATGGAGACTATATTGCAGAAGAGAGACCTCCCTTCCTACAGAGCTGTTGTTATGGTAAAGTGCTGATAAATTTCATATCTGATAAAAAGAAGTCCATCTTCAGCAAACCCTATGAGAGAGTTCCTACCTAGTCCTCCTGGATAGCTACTCGCTTGAAAACATATCACTGACTACAGTAGCCCCAAAAAGAAAACCTGTACCTGGATACAAAATCCACCTTACACTAACTTGCAAACGTGTTCAGAGAAGAGCAGGGTTCTGCTGCACAGTTACTGTCCAAAGTTGCATTACAGACAAATTCATGAATACAGCCACTTCTCCGGCATAATGAGCCCTTAGAGTTAATAGTAAAGTTCTACCATAGTTGTAATAAAAAAGGCAACACAGTTGACTAACCATCTGGAAAATTTAAGCTTAGTAACTTTCCTATCCCCTGAAATTTGGTAAAGGATATAAAGAACTTATCACCCACCTGCAAAACAGCTTTATCAATATAAAAGGTACTTTTCCGTTATCAGGGCAACACTTGTAACGGGGTAACATGTGCTCGCAATACTGGCAGAGATGCTGATTTTGTGGACAGTATTGCGAGCACCTGTTACCGCATTACAAGTTTTGCCCCGTTAATGGAAAAGTACCTAGCTAAGACAGGTTTTAGGCATATTTATAATGAATACTCCATCAGCTTGGGAACAGAAATCATATGTAATTTCAGAAGCCAGAAAGAGACATATTAGCTTGTACTTATGAATCCACGTTACTTAGAGATAATGTACTCATTGCTTTATTAGATAACGTAGTAAACCCTGTACTGTGCAGTTTTGTTCTTTTCCTTTTCTTATATTGCCTATACATGCTCAAGTGTTGTGATTAACTAGTAACCAAATAAAGAATGAATAAAGTAGACAGAAAATCGATTGCTTTCCCCACCCTTTAGTGCTTTATAACCTTTGATAAGCGAGCCTCAGCTTGCAGCCACTTTGCAAATATGCTAGTAATCAACCACACTTCTATCATCAATATGCAAGCAACTGTATAACTGCACTACTAAACTGTGTGTGTGTTTACTTATTTTCTGTGATGAACAGACGATTTATCCCCAGCTGGGCTTAAAGCTAAGCTACGCTATTATAATCCACAAAATCAGCATCTCTAACAGTACTGCGAGCGCCTGTTACCACATTACAAGTGTTGCCTCAATAACGGAAAAGTACCATCAAAGGTTACAAGTATACCCCAATAACAGAAAAGTACCATATAAAATCTAAGTTCTCTGCCAAGACCCATGCAGTAAATTAGGTATCTGACTTGGTTAGAATACTCATGGAAGAACAATGGTAGGTTGACGGTTTGGCCCAAATTAGCCAAAGTACTGGCTGGGTATACAGGACATGTTAATCTTAACAGCCATCCTCTTCCCAGCTTGACAAAAAAGAGACTGCAGGTCTGAAATCCTCTTTGCAGAGGTGACTGCAGCTAACATGATGATCTTCAAGGCTAAGAATCTGAGATCAGTTGAAGCTGTATGCACAAACAGCAGACTTAGTTGCTAAATTATCTCATGGTGGACTTCAGTCTCCAAGTGTGGGATGCAGCTGTAAAGTTCCTTGCAAGAATGCCCTGCAAACCATCAAGTATGAAAAGGAAGCAAAATCCTCTCCACAGAAAACATCAGAAGTAGTTGCTTAACAGAATAACTGCTCAGACCAGAATCAAGAATTTATGAAAAACAGAGCAGAACGTCTAAATCCTTACCACCAGCTGAAAAAGAAGACCAAGCCTGCTTACCTCAGTAGGTCTATCAAGAAGATAGCCTCAATACAAACAAAATAACAAAGACCACATTATCTGAAAAATACTGGCACTTGCTATTACCGGAAATGGAGTAGCTACATTGTCAACTTCAATGTACATAGGTCTTGGTAAGATGTGCAGAAAAGGTGGGACTGTAAAATCACAGTCTGTTTTTAGGTTAGAGACTTAACAGTGGAGCAGGTAAAACTAAAGAAGAGAGAACCAGATCTGTCTGGAACAAAAGGATCAAAGTCAATAAGAATGACTTCAGACATATAGTCAGACATTATGAATGAACTTCATCATCAGAGGAAATGAAAAATGTAAACAAGGCCATTTGGGTCATTTGGGTATTGGTGAGCTATAGTATTCTTCATTAGACATCCCAATGAAGGCATCAAGGAAAATAACTCAATACACTTGGTGTTAGCAGGACAAATAAAAAAGGTCACATACCGCCAATCCCCAATAGTGAAAGCTTTTCCTTTTCATCTTTGGAATGAGCAACTGCTATGAGACAGTGACTTTACTTGACTTCTGGTGAACGTGCCTCCCGGGGAATGTGCAGCACTACTAGTAAATACTGTGACTGAATTATTCACTGTCACACCTTCGTACCTTGAGACACAATAAGAAAAACTGTCACTGACCCCAACTTGGTAATGTACCAGACCATGGCCATGTTATCTGACTGGATAGAGAGAACTTTGGAGAGTAAGGGAGAATATTAGAAGTCTATAATGGATAGCTGAACCGTTCTCATCTCATGTTGATAACAGGGTCAGACTCCTGAATTGTTCAGGTTACTTAGACTGTCTGCACATCATAATGCCCTCCACTCTAGGGCAGATGCACCAGTTGTCAATGCTGCTTGAAAAATCTGAAGTTAGAAGAGATTCTCTATATGGAAGTTCAGAAAATCTAGCCAGGAGGCTAAATGACAGAAATGTGCCCTGGAGATCTGAGCAAGATGTAGCACAGAAGTGGACTGTTGAGACTGCAGGAATTGGATGTAGATGAATGCTACTGTCAGTCCTAGATCCTTGAGTCAGGGTTTTGCTGAAGGTATAATAAGAGATACCAAGTGGCAGACACAGCCGGCTGTCTTAGGACAAAAATGCTTGACAAATTCTTATACATGGGAACATCTGACGAACATTAATACCTGAAATGGAAGAAAGTGAGACTTTGTAAGAATCACACTGACTTTGAGAGAGAACAGACTGAGCACAGACTCACTTTTATGAATGGCAATTTTGCGTTTACATTGCAAGGAGGCAGTCATATAGGTAGAGAAAAATTCTCAGTCCCCAAAGCCTGAAATAAGCTGCTACTGTAGACATGTATTTTGTGAACACCCTGATAGACCAAGGGAGACAAAACAGAAGGTTCTAAAACTGTCAGTGACTGGTCCTTAACTGTAAGCAGAGAAACTTCCTTGATTCCTTGTCAGTCCTGACATGGAGGTAGACGTCTTGGATGTCTAAAGAGCATGTCTAGCCTCTTCTGGTGAAATATGAGATAATGAACTGCATTCTGACTTTATAAAAGGTCTCTTAAGGATGCAGGAGTCTGGGCTGCTATAATGCAGAATGGCACTGAGGGTTTTTTCTGTGAACTAAAAAAAAGCTCAAATAATATCTTAATCTTTTCTGATTCAGTGGGGCCTCACAGATGGCTCTTTTACTGAAAGGCTTCAACATCTCCTTCCTTGACAGTACTTTCTGACATAGCAGAACATGTTGCAAAGGTAATGATAGCATTTGTAAGGAGGACTGACTAGCCCCTGGCAATAACCTCCCTTAATAATAAGTCCTTGGAGATTTTTCTCCATGCTAGGATATGGGAGAAAGAATGTTAACAAATGATTCCTCAGGGAAACAGTAAAAGAGTCTGGATTGCATTGATCTACCTTATGGCTAACTGTGACCCCCTACAGGTCAACAAGGACCCTACCTCTGGATCCATGACCTTGTTGAAGGGGGGGGGGGGTGACTGCCTGCACCCTGGACCATCTAGCTGGTATAGCTGCAAGCTGCACACTAGGTAAAATATCATTTAAAATTTTGGACAACGAAACACTTTGTGAAATTCGTTTTGTCCTATTGTACTGAATCAACAAAATTTCTTCTGAATAACTTGACTTCAATAGTCTTGTAGCTAAGACTTTGCTAACTTTATCAAAATAATATTCAAATATATAATTTCTTCTTGTTCTCAGACATTCTCCATAGGGAAGTGCATTTAGTGCTGATAAATGAAAACTAGAAGCATTAAAAATGCATCTGCACATGTAGGTTTCCTAAACAAAAACTGAGCCAGTCATTTAACCCTACAGAAAGGTGAGACTTCTTCTGGAGCTCAGCACAGGGAAATGATAATTTAGGTCCACTCACTCCTTCAGAGGTACCAAGGTCAGGAGATGGAAGGTGGGTTGTTTGAAAAAGAATGAAAATGAACAACACAGATGCAACACTATGGTGAGTACATAACTTTTTTATCTGATGTTGTCAATTTTCATTGTATCCTCAAACCTGTGGGACAGAGTCCCCAGCTACCCTATACCCTGGGTGGACTCATGGAGGGATGTTCCTCAATACCACTGAGTCAAATGAAGCTCTTCCCCAAGAGACCACATCCAATTTGTAATGGGTAATAAAGGTATGGGGCATAGCCCAAGTTGCGGCTGCACATATATCATCCATGGACGTTGTAGACTGGAATACTGATGAAGTCGTCATGGCTCTAGTTGAATGGGCTCACAAAGGTTTAGATAATTCAAGACCTCATTTCTTGTAAATGTAAGAAATACAATCTGCGATCCATTTAATTAATGTTACTTTGGTCACTGGCTTTCCCAGTCTCACGTCTGAAAAGGAGACAAACAGTTGGTCAGGTTTCCTGATACTTTTTGTTCTATAAAGGTAAAAATGTAAGGGCACGGGACCTTCCGAAAAGCGCTTAAGTTTATTAAACCAGACTTTTTATTTTAAAACCATTTGGCAGTTTGTACCTGGCTTGGTTTGCTTTGCTTGCAGTTCCGTTTGCTATTTTTGTGGTTCTAAAAATGTAATTGCCTGTGAACATCTAATAAGTGTAACATTTATTCACCTTTATTTGAAAATCTTGGAAGGAACACTGGTAAACTGATTGATATTGTTATCTGTCACTATTTTGGGCAAAAAGGATTGGTTAGTATGCAATGAAACCCTGTCTTTATGAAAAAACAAATATGGTGGTTGAGATGACAAGGCTTGAATCTCTGGGAATTCTTCTTGCAGATGTTATGGCTGCTAAAAATATAGTTTTCCAAGAAATGAACTTGAGATCACATGTAGCTGCTGGTTCAAAGAGGGACTGTATAATTTCTTGCAGCACCAAATTTAGGTCCCAAGGAGGAGTGGGGTCTTTACAAGGGGGTTTAAGTAAAATAGTTCTCTTTAGAAAAGCTTTACAGACTTTGTGTGAAGCAACTGAAGATCCTTGATGTCCACAATGTGAAAATCTGAAATTGCAGCTAGTTGCATTCTTATTGTAGAAGAACCTGCTCCTTCGTTAAACAACTGGGCCAAGAACCCAAGGATTCTATGAATCGGAGCTAAGAATGGGTCCAGGTCATTCTGCTGTGCCCAGTAAACAAACATCTTCCATTTACTGGAGTATAATTTACGTGTAGTTGGTTTATGAGAAGTCAAGAGTATGTAATGGACTGGAGAAAAAGCATAGGTTGTCTGGCTATTAATGGAATTGGAGAGCCAAGCAGTTAGCTTGAGATTTGGAATGCCTGGGTGAATCATGCCTGTTGGGTGAGACAGGAGGTCCAGAGTTGGATCCAGAATAGAAATTAAGGGAAAAGTACAGTTGTGTACCTACCATAAATGTAGATGTTCGAGTGTATTCACTGTTGCAGTCATTACTCTTGGGTTATCCTGCTGGCAGGCTACCCGCAGTCGGCCAGAATTCCAAAGTCAAGGTCCGGCGTCGGTTGCTGTTGCCTCCTCCCTGACGTCAGTGCGCCAGGGGTATAAAAGATGCAGCCGACGCCATTTTCTTCAGTTTTTCTTGCCCCAGATGTCAGGTGCCCCAAATAGGTAGGCTGAAAAATATAGCAATAAGAAATGCATGCACAAAAATAACATTTCCTTCATCTACAAGCAATACACCAAAAAGGTTGTATAGGATAGAGAAGTGTAGATAAGTCCCAGCAAAGAGAAGGGGGGTGGTGGGTGGGTAACCTGGACTGCAACAGTGAATAGACTTGAACATCTACATTTATGGTAGGTACACAACTGTACTATGTTCATCGTGTTTCACTGTTGCAGTCATTACTCTTGGGTTGAATCCCAAAGCTGAGGATGGGTGGCTGGGCTAAATAGGATTAGGAAAGGCTATGAGGCCCTGCAGAATTGCAGTGGCGAAGCCTGCTCTGGACTTAGAGTAGAGAGGCAAGTGGTAGTGCTTTGTAAAGGTGTGCACTGAACTCCAAGTTGCAGCCTCTAAGATTTCTTTGGTTGGTACTCCTCTGAGGAAGGCTGCTGAAGTGGCTGCTGCTCTGGTGGAATGAGGCCTAATGCCCTTAGGCACTGATTTGCCATGTTGAGAATAGCAGAAACAGATGCAATGGCCTATCCATTTAGAAATAGTCTGTTTTGATAGAGCCTTTCCTTGTGATCCTGCAGCATATGACACTAAAAGTTGCTCAGTCTTTCTGAAAGCTTTAGTTCTGTCCAAGTAGAAGCGTAACTGCCTGTGTATGTCCAAAGAATGCAGAATTTTCTCACCCTTGTTCTGTGGATTTGGGCAAAAGGTAGGCAAGTGAATGGTTTGATTTAGGGCCACACTGGACACCACCTTAGGCATAAATGTAGGGTTTGTCCTCAGAGAAACCCTGTCTGGATGAAAAATAATGAAAGGTTCCACAGCCATGAGTGCTTGTAACTCCGAGACTCGCCTTGTAGAGGTTATGGCTAGGAGCAGAGCAGTTTTCCTGGATAAGAATTTAATATCCGCTGTTGATGCTGGCTCGAAAGGAGGCAGTGTGAGTTTTTCCAAAACATAATTGAGGTCCCAGGCCGGAATTGGTGCTCTCCTTGGAGGCCTAATGTTTTTGGCCCTTCTGTGGTACTGCCTTATTAAAGGATGAGAAAAGATAGGTGGATCCGTATTGTAATGTGCAGAAATTGCAGAGGCATGAATCTTAATTGATGAGAAAGAAAGGCCTTTGTTCAGCATCTCAGTTAGGTATTGTAAAATCTGAGGAATATTTGGTACAGACGTGTCAATGCCTTGTTCCTGGTTCCAAGCACAGAATCTCTTCCATTTTTCTGCATAAGATTTTCTGGTACTGGGCCTCCTGGCCTCCAAGATAACATCCATAACAGCTTTTGAAAGAGTTTTCTGAATGGCTACATTATCCGCCATGCTGCCAGATATTAAGGTCCTGAGTTGGCTGTGCAGGATCTGATTGCTTTGTTGGGTCAGCAAGTGAGAAGTTTGAGGCAATATCCATGCTGGACCTTGAGACAAGCTCTTTAGGATTGGGTACCAGTGCTGGCGTGGCCAGTCTGGCGCAATCAGAATAATTTTTGGCTTCTCTTGTCTGACCTTTAGGAGTACTCTGGGAAGGAGAGGCAGAGGAGGAAAAGCATATACTGTTAGATTTTTTCAGCTGAATGACAGGGCGTCCACTTTCCATGCTTGCTTGTGGTAAATCCTTGTGCAAAATCTCTGCAATTGACAGTTTTGAGGGGAGGCAAATAGATAAATGTCTGGGCATCCCCATTTCCTTATTATCATCCTGAAGACTTGTGGATCCAGTTTCCATTCGTGGGGATCCATGAGGTTTCTGCTTAGTTCTTCTGCCAGAGTATTTGGTTTTCCTGGCAGGAATTGTGCTTGTAGGTGAACTTCAAAAGCCAATGCTGTGTCCCATAAGGTCATTGCTTGTCTGCAGAGGGGGTAAGAATGAGTACCTCCCTGCTTGTTTATGTACCACATGACCGTAGTGTTGTCTGTCTTTATCAGTAATTGTCCTGGATGAAGCAGGTCCTTGAAAGCTGTCAGGGCATTTTGAACAGCTAGCATCTCTTTTTGATTGATGTGAAGATGCATCTGGTTTGCAGGCCATGTGCCCTGAATACATTTTCCTGCCATATGGGCCCCCCAGGCATAATCTGATGCATCCGTTGTCAGTGTTTGTCTGGCTGTGGGTAAACTGAATGGCAGACCCTTGTTGTGGTGACAGGCTTCTGCCCACCATCGAAACTCCTGTTGTAGGCAGGGAATGAGTGCAATTACTGTCTCCAAGCTGTGGCCAATGCTGAGTCCAAACACTTTTCAGATACCATTGTAGTTTCCTCATATGCAGTCTGGCATATGGAATAAGTAGAATGCAGGATGCCATGAAACCCAAGGCCTGCAGGATTTTCCTTACAGATAAGTGGGTTTTTGTTGCCAATTTCTTGAAGTAAGCAGTCAGTTGTTTTTGCTTGTCTGGCGTGAGATAATCCATCTGGGCAGTTGTATTTAAGCTTGCACCCAGGAATATTATCTCTTGAGAGGGCACTAGTTTTGATTTCTTTTCATTTACTGTGTACCCTAGGCCAATTAGTAATCTTTTTACAAACGCCAGATGCTGTAGAAGAGTGTCTTTGTTCTCTGCTTGAATTAGGCAGTCGTCCAAGTAGGGATATATTTGAATCCCTTTTTGTCTGCAAAACGCAATTACTGGTGCCAGGCATTTTGTAAAGACCCTGGGTGCAGTAGATAAGCCAAAGGGCAGTGCAGAGAATTGGTAATGCATTGAGCCAACTATGAATATGAGGTATCTTCTGCAAGACTGTCTGATTGGGACATGCAGGTATGCCTCTTTTAGGTCCAAAGTTATGAGCCAAGCCCTCTTGCCTAGCATGGGCAGTAGCTGCTGAAGAGTCAACATCTTGAATTTTGGAACTTCCAGGAACGTATTTAGTATAGATAGGTCCAGAATTGGTCTCCAGGTTTTGTCCTTCCTGGGTACTAGAAAAAGTCTGGAGTAAAATCCTTGTCCCTGCTCTTGTTGTGGTACTTGATGAATGGCCCTCATGTCCATGAGGGCTGTAATTTGTTTTTGTGCCTCTGCCCATTGATTGTGTGGCAGGTCTGGCATGCCATTTGACCTTGGTAGAGTGTGAAAATGGAACCTATAGCCTTGGGACACTATGTTCAGAACCCATTTGTCTTGGGTAACCATTTGCCAATTTGATGAAAAAAGTGCTAGTTTTCCTCCTAAGGGGGCTGTCAAAAGAAAACTGCTTGGAACTGGTAGAGGAAAGTCATTGGGACAGTTTCCTGTAAGGCTGTGATTTGTCTTCTCCGCTTTTGGAGGTAGGAGCACCCCATTGTTTAGGTCTGTATGAACCTTGGGGTTGAGATCTGCCTCTGGGATGTCTGTATCTGCCTCTTTGTGGTCTGTCTGAGACTGGAAAGGACCAATTTTTAGAAGGCCAGTTTCTGCTAAACCTGGGTGGCTGTACCTTTAAGAAATCCTTTACTGTCTGCATGGATTTTGCTTTATCCTCCATTTTTTCAACACCTCTTCTGCTTTAGAACCAAACAAAGTATCATGCTGTAATGGTGCATCTAATAATTTTGCTTTAACATGATCAGGCAGATTTTGTTCCTTTAACCAAGCATGCCTTCTAATAACAGAACCTGTAACAGCGGCCCTGCAAGAGGCCTCCAGTGAATCATAACCACTTTGCAAAGTATGCTTTCCCAATTGTTCAGTTGCATGCAATAAATCCTGCAATTCTTTGTTTTCTGCACATTCAGTATTTGTCAACATTTTTTGTTTAAGTAGTGACATTAAATATTGCTGATATTTAAGCATATGAAATTGACAATTTAAAGCCCTTACAGCCAGGGTGGCAGAAGTGTAAACTTTTTTCCCCCATCTGTCTAGAGCCCTAGAATCCCTATCAGAGGGGACAGGGTTTTTTGCAGTGGAAGCTTTAACCCCCTTGGGACCCTGAGAAATAGTTTCTGGGTCTGCTGCGGGGTTTTTATATAGGAATTTATGAGAATCCGGGACCCTGTAGTATCTGTCTGGTTTAGCAGGTGAAGGAGGTAAAGAGTCAGGGGACAGTCTGGACTCTGAAAATACATCATCTACAATGTCTAGAACAGGTGGAATAGCTAGGGGTCTGTGCTGAAGAAGATGCAGGAAGTCTCTGAGCCTTTTCTTAGACTCAGAATAGTCTTGGCTCTCCCAGTGGAAATGCTCCCTCATAGTATGCAGTGTTTCCCCAAAAGAATAGTCCTCAGGAGGAGAGGCTGAAGGAATGGATTCTTCAGCATCAGAATCCTCATAGGGAAGCATGGGGTAATCCTGTTCAGAAGAGGAATCAGAGGAAATAGAAACCTGATCAGAAGAATCATACTTTGTCTCTTGCCTAGGCCTCTAATCTGGAGGGGGATGGGAGCCCCTGATCAAAGTAATTAGGTCTTCGGCCATTTTGAGCATCTGTTTTTTAGGCATGGAAGTCTGAATAGGGGAATGCTGTACTTCTTTTTCTGTCTTCAGTGCTTTAGTCTTTGTCTATGAAGCTGAAGATGGCTTAACATATAGTTGTGTCGGTCTGAAGACACCCTCAGAAGCCGATGCCTGCTCAGCGGCTCCGGACCCATCTGAGGGATTGATTTCCGAGTGTCCAATACCTTGAGTTTCCAGAGGCCTAGTCGGCTCCATGTGGGAGTCGGTAGCGGCCTGTGGCTCTGAGGTAGCGGGCACCAGGGGCTGTGAAACTGCCTCACTGAGAACCGGTGAACCGGCAACTGGCCTAGAAGAGGCTTTGTTGTCGGTTTTGGACCTCGGATGCCTATCCTTGTCCTTGCGTTTTTTGTGGTTGTCGGCTGTTCCACCGGCATTATATAATTAAATCGTCGGCCAAAGTAATGAAATGCAAAATCGAACCGACACTTGATAGTGCGTTGGTTGAATCTAGCACAAAACTGACAGCTAGCAATGTTGTGATCAGGGCCTAGGCAAGGAATACAGTAAGAGTGAAAATCCTTATGAGGTATTTGCTTCCCACAAGAAATACAATTGTTAACTTTTTCTGACATCGGTCTGGAGCAAGAAAAAAGTTTCCCCAACGGGGTACTTAGCTTTAATGAAGACATCGGTTCTGAAATTCAGATTTGAAAATCTCAGGAGTCGGCCGACCGGCACTTGCGAACTGTTTTTGCTTTGGCACCGCGCGGCAAGAAAGACTGGAGAAAATGGCGTCGGCTGCATCTTTTATACCCCTGGCGCACTGACGTCAGGGAGGAGGCGACAGCAACCAACGCTGGACCTAGACTTTGGAATTCTGGCCGACTGCAGGTAGCCTGCCAGCAGGATAACCCAAGAGTAATGACTGCAACAGTGAAACACGATGAACATCTTAATCTGTCAAGACCAGTATGGTGCAATGAAGATTACTTTGCTCTTCAACCTGCTCACTTTCTGTATAAGTTTGGGAATTAACAGGGCTGGAGGAAAGGCATAAAGGAGACTGGGGGCCAATCATGAAGAACAACATCCCTCAGGGATTCTCCTTTTGGGGAGATCAGGGCAAAACAGTTGCTACACTTGTTGTTTTGGGGAGAAGCAAAAAGATTGCAGCAAAGCTGGCCCCATTTGCGGAATATCCTTTCCAAAACTATCTCATTGAGGGACCACTCATGAGGCATAAGGATGCATCTGCTCAATTTGTCTGCTATCAGATTGGACTTCCCTGGAATGTGCATGGGAATGAGAAAACGGTTGGATGAGATCGCCATCGCCACACTCTGAGTGCTTCTTGACAGAAGGGATACAATTCAGTTCCTCCATTTGTCCTCAAGGGGAGAGCATCCCGGAAAGCCTGCAATGCAAGTAGCATTGTTTTCATCTCTAGGACATTAATATGTAAGTTTAGGGGACCAAGAGCCTTGGACTGTATTCACAAGAAAATGTCCCTTACCCCCACCCTAGCTGGGAAGTGTCCGTGGTCACTGTGGCCTTGGGCTGCGGGAGAATAAACGGACAACCTTTTAGAATTTGATCTAATTGCATCTACCATCTGACATCTTTTTTTGCATATACTGGCAATCCTTATCAGAGCTGACATCGGTTGGTGAAGGATGGACCACTGCATTGAAAGCAGCCACTGCAGAATTCTCATGTGAAACCTAGCCAATGGTACTTGCGTTATTGCTGCTGCCATTGACCACAGAGTCTGAAAAACCAGTCGTGCTGAGCTCTTGTTGCTGCTGATTATTTTTGTAACCTACAATCTGATTGTGTCCACTACTGAAGGGGGGGGGTATTGTTTCTTTTGTGTTGAGAATTGCTCCTATGAAGTTTAAACTTTGAGTGGGCTCTAGAAATGATTTCTCGTAGTTTACAGATATTCCTAGATGTGAACACGTCTTGAGAACAAAGTCTCTTGCCTTCAATAGTTTATGCCTGGTTAAGGCAGAAATGAGCTAGTCATCTAGATACGGAAAAACCTGGAATCCATGCAGTCTCAAGTGAGCTGCTACTACTGCCATGCACTTGGTAAACACTCTGGGAGCTGTGGTGAGACCAAAGGGCAGAACTCTGAACTGACAATGACTGGCTCCCAGCTGGAAGCATAAGTACCTTCTGGATCGCTTGTTCATCTTTATGTGATAATACACATCCTGAAGTTCTATCGAGCACATCCAGTCATCCTTTTCCAAAAATGGAAGAATGGACTGAACAGTGACCATCTGAAACTTGTCGCATTGAACAAACTTGTTCAGGTTGCGAGATCCAAGATTGGTCTCCAGTCCCGTTTTCTTTGGCACTAAAAAGAATCTGGAGCAAGTTCCAGACTCTATCTGGTCTGGTGGGACCTCTTGGATGACTCATTTTTCTAGCAGTTTTTGCACCTGAATAGCTGCTTGCTCCCTCTGACTGGGTGGAACATCAGGGATTTTCTTGCAATGGGAAGAAGGAAGGGAAAATGGTATAATATATCCTCTGGAAATGATACTCTGCACCCAAGTGTCTGATATTATTTTTAACCAGGCCCTCCGGTGCACGGACAATTGACCTCCGATTGCCTCCAGAGGAGGGCAATCAGACCTCCATTCAAGAGCACTGGTGGGGTCTGCTTAAGAAAGTATCTCTGGACCCTTTGTTTTGTGGGCCTCCTCTGCCACGAGGGCGGCATCTACCATTTGAGTTTCCCCTATGCCCCTGGGAGAACTACTTCCACGTGTGTCTTGAAAAGACCCTTTGGGATTTTCTGAACCACATTTTCTGCTACTTCGCTGATTCCTGAAGAAGAATCTCTGAGGCACAGAGAAACATAGGCCCATGGCAGACAGGGTCTTCCCATCTTTTTCACACCTGGACTATGTGTCTTTTACCTTAGGCCCAAATATGGACGTGCCATCAAAAGAAACATTGAAGAACAAAGACTTGAAAGGATTTGCAAAGTCACACAAGAGCATCCAGGCATGCCTCCTGACTGAAATGCCTGAACCTGCTGCTCTACTCATACTTTCAGGTGCATGAGAAATGAGCCTCATGGAAGAGTTAGAAACAGGCTGGAGGGTAGCCAACTAAGAAGTAACAGAGGTCTGTACTTCCTCAGAAATGGATCCTGAGAGGGTATGTGGCAGCTCCTTAATCAGATCCCTCTGTAACCTACTGAAATGTGCCAGGTAGTTCAGGGACTGCAAGGAGAAGGTCACTGATGCACAGAAACATTTCCTGAACATATCCATGACCCTAGACTCCTTGTTGGGGGGGTGAATTGAGGAACTTTCCTCAGCTAGTTCCTTTTTCGTGTCCACTGCCAAAAACATGGCATCCACAGGAATAACTTTGGTCCAAAATTTCTTATCTTCAGGAGCAGTCACAATTTTGTCCAGTCTCTGGAGGATCGGCTCAGTGGTTTCAGGGGCCTTTCATGCCCATTGAGAGATCAATTCAATGAGCTCATCGGCAGGCGGTAGACAGGCAGGTACCAAAAGCCTCCAGTACACGGACTCCTCAGATGAAGGATTATTTGGCTTTCATTCAACTGTCTGTTTTAGAATTTCTAGGATGTCTCCAAAGGAGGCATCGTCAGGAGGTGACTTTGGGGACCTTTAGACCTCATTGACGTCTGTGCCTTCAGTGATGGATTCCTCCGGGGAATCTAAGTGCTTCCTCTTGCACAACTTGTTTTTAGGGACCTCCTCAGTGGGATGCTCTGAGGAATTATCAGAAGAAGTGGGAACACCCTGCTGGGAAGCCTGGGGTTTCAGTACTTGCTGTCCCTGTACAGAAAAAGACTGAGACTCTGTATGCAGAGATGGCAAAGTTGGGAGCTGAAGATATGAGGGTGGGAGGAACCATCTGAGCTGTTGAAGCAGACATGGCTCTCTTCAAAGCCTCAAAGGCTGAATTCCCCTGAGAGGAACAGGACTCCAGATCTCAGAGGGCAAGCCTCTGGATCCTAGTTCCCCCACCCCCACTCCAAAAATAATCCTCCCGAGGCAGAAGCCGGAACTGAGCTAATCCAAGATGAAGCCCCAAGGTGCAGTGATGGCTCTGAAAACTATGGCACTGACTCCAACACCTTGGAGCCAACAAGGCAGCTATGGCTCCAAGAGGTCTCCAGCTCAGACTGAACCAAAGAACTCAGAGCAAACATCAGATCTGAAGACAGGGTCATCTTCGGATCCAAAATTATCTTCGGATCCAAAACAGACAGAACCAGGCAGCTCGGATCCAAGAACTCTGAAACTTCAAAGGAAGTCAGAGGAGGATCTAAAGGAGGATTAGCAGATGCTTGGAACTCCAGACCCGAGGGGGATAGGAGCCAAGGGAACTGTTGGTATATTCTGCCCTCAGAGGATTTCTCTCACCAATCTCTCCATGTCTTTTTCATTTAAACTCTTAGAAGAATGAGTGGACATAACATAACATAACAGAGGGTAATTTTGGCCTTTCCAGAAAGGGAGAAGGAACTCTGAATGGAACCAGGTCCAATGATGGCAAATATTGTGTCCTGGGTAAACCAAGTAGGTGTGCAGTCAAATCCACTGATTTTTGGTGTTGGATCAAAGAGCGTCAGATCTGAGGAGTCCTTAGTCTTATCCAAAAGTAGGATCCCAAGAAGTAGATGGATCCATATGGTGTTGAAACTTGGTCTTTGGGTCCGAAGAGGTAGTCAGATCCAAAAGTCTCAGTTTCTTAACTGCCAGATCCAACGGAGAAATAGCAACCGAGAAAGGCTTCTTCTTCGCTTTTTCAGAAACTTTAGAGGCAGAAGAGGAAGGGCATGATGACTCTGACTTGCACTTTTTTGGTTTTTCTAAGGAAGGAGCTCCAAATAGTGCCTCAGTGGATGGCAATAAACCATTAAGAAGTAACTTGTTTTTGTGTTTTTGCATTCAACAAGAGTCCTATGGTTGAACATGTGGCAAATTTAACAATCCTCCTGGAGATGGAGGGGGTCCCAAACAATAAACACAAAGTGAATGGAAGTCTGAATATGGCATTTTACAGCCACATTCCCCACACCTTTTAAACCCAGCCTTTTCTTTCTCTGACATTCCTCCTCTATAGAAACCAACAAGCGAGAGAGAAAATTTTAACAACAGAAGCCTTGTTTTCTAAAGGAAAAAAGGGATAAATACCAACAATGGTAAGAAAAGGGGAGAATATTAACACTAGTATTCAGAGGTACTTTCGTACAGAAGAAAAGGAAAGGTAAAGTGAGAGAAAAAATTGAAAATAAAGGTAGTTAAGGGATAGAGGCTAAGTAGAAAAAGAGAACTTTATAGCACTATTTACAAAATACACAGGAAACAAAAATTGTATTAATTTAACTTATCTGCTCGAGAGTAACTCGTCACCACATCTAATGGAAATAGCGGCTAACGAGATCTGGGGTACTTAGGAAGGGTGCATTATGGGTATGGAAGAAGCTCAAGAGTTTTTTTGGTTACCATGAGCTTTTGTAACTGCCGAGTCAGGTCCAAGGGATCAGATCTAAACCCATAGGTTGAGGACAGAATGAAAATTAATAACATAAGATCTTCTGTTTCAGACGTCTGTCGGGCAACAAATCCACTTCCTACCTCAAATTTATGTGGTCTTGAGAGCACTATGGATGCATGAACCTACTTCTTAGGGTGGTCAACTTCCCTTAACTCCTTATCAAGTGGAAATACTACTAGTCTATGAGAACTGCAGCTTTTTTATGGGTTGCCACTGTAAATACGGTAGCATTCTTAGAAGTTTGTAACCAGAAGCTTCAATCCTTAGGGGGCTGGAAAATCTTGTTGGGGGTTCCTTGGTGCAGAAGCCACAATGTCAGGGTTTTCTTCACTAGTGGTAATTTTTAACATGAGCACTAATGGAGGATCACCCAAGAAGACTGCTGGGCGGACTGAAAGATCTGTCAATGTTTTTCTTCTTCACCATCATAACACCCTTCTTCTCTCTGGTGATATCCATCCTAACCCTGGTCCATTAAATTCTGCTACTTTCAACAACTTTACACAGTCTCCCCTTCCATTACCTAAATTTAGTTATAAACACCTTTCCTTTTACTCTATCAACATTCACAGTTTATTAAATAAAATAACTGAATTTCACTCTTGGATATCCCAGTATAACCCTGATATTATTACTCTCTATGAAACTTGGCTTAAACCTCATCACTCAGACAAAGAAATTCTTGCCCCTGGTTACAGTATCTTATGTCAGGATAGAACTCATAAAAAAGGTGGAGGTGTTGCCATAATGTTTGCCAATTCCCTAACCTTATCCCCTCTAACCAACCATACTCCCTCTTTTTACCCTGCTGAACTCATTCTTGCTAACTGCAAACTTAATGATCATAAAACCCTAACTATAGTAGCCATCTACATACCCCCTGGAGACAACATATCTCTGTTAGAACAAATTCTTCACTGGATATCTATCAACATACTTAACAAAACTATTATCTTAGGTGATGTTAACATAAACTGGCTTATTTTCACCACTAACTCCTCTTCTGCCACCATTAACCTTTATGGCTTCACTCAACTCATCTCTATACCTACTTTCTTAACAAACCCACAAACACCTGTTCCTTACTTGACTGGATTCTGGTGTCCAATGCTAATCTTTATCACCACCGTGAAACACTACCACATTCAATTAGTGATCACTCTCCTACTCGCATCCTACAATCTACCCCTCACCTGTTGAGAACTCATACTTATCCCTCTTGACGAAGCAGTTCTTCAATTTAATTCCATATTCCTAAATATTCTGAACTCCCTTGCCCCTCCAAGAACTACTAGAGTCAAATCTCGCTATTCTCCCTGGCTTACAAACTATACTTGGTCTCTTATACAGAACAGAGATACTGCTTGGAAACTCTGGTCATGTTCTAAATCCCTCTCTCACCTCAAAAAATATAAGTAACTTCAGAATCTAACCAAAAAGAACACAATTAAAGATAAGAAAAATGTCTATCAATCACCCAAACTACAAAATCTAGAAACCCCAAAATATTCTGGAATAAATTTAACTAAATCCTTCATACAGGCAAACCTATTACTCCCAACCCCTGCCCCAACAGCACACCTAAAGAAACCTGCATCACTTTTCAATTCATACTTCATTGATTCTATCAGCAAACTTCTGACTACTTCCAACCCTTCCATTCCCTCACCTTCCTCAACCCCTATACTTCATAACCACCCTTTCATTCTCAAGCCCATGCCAACTAGTCATATTAGAAAGCTTCTTCTTAAACTCAAACCTTGTTCCCCATCTGCTGACAACTTGGTACCTTTCTTTCTAAAGGCCGCTGCAAATTCTATAGCTTACCCTGTCTCCATTACCATTACTCGATCTATTAGTGAATCCTACGTCCCTTCTTTGTGGAAAAATTCCCATATTACACCTATACACAAAGGTGGTACTTCTGTGGAACTTTCAAACTACCGTCCTATTGCTATTCTTTCACCCCTCTCTAAAATTCTGGAGCACTGTGTTCACAAACAAATCATGACTTACCTAACTCAAGAAAATCTGATCACTCCTACCAGGCACGGCTTCCGCTCAAATCACAGCACTACTACAGCACTCATTTTCTTTACTAACCTCATCTCCCTTGCCAGAGACAATGACAAACTTGTGTCCTGCCTCTTTTTAGATCTCTCCAAAGCCTTTGACACTGTCTCCCACTCTATCCTTCTTTCTAAACTTTCTCAACTCAACTTCTCCCCAGCAACCATCTCTTGGCTTAACAGTTATCTCCCTAACAAACAACAAGCTGTCAAATGGCTATTTGTTCTTTCTCCCTTTCTCCCCATTAAAACGGGTGTCTCTCAAGGCTATATTCTAGGTCCCCTTCTTTTTAATATCTTCACTAATCAACTTCACACATCTTGCACTAAATCATCTCTTATTCAATATGCTAATAATTCTACTATAATTTCTATTGCTGACACCCCTCAGACCTGCTAAACCTGACACAAACCTCATTCAATCTCACTAAAACTTGGCTTACTGATAACCAACTTATACTTAACCCCAAAAAGACTAAATTACTTCTTTTCTTACTTGCATCTCTCTCCCATCTTAAATCCTCCTTTGATATCTCTTCTCTCAGCAATACTACTCTTACAACTGATTCTCACACAAAACTCCTTGGCACAATCATAGATGATCAACTTAAATTTGAGCTTCACGTACATTACTGTATCAAGAAAATCCAACAAAAATTGGGCCTTTTATGTAGGAACAGAAGATTCTTCACACCTGACTCCAGAATCTCACTTGCCCAAGCTTACCTTCTCCCTAACCTATTCTATAGCTCTCAAATCTTAACTAATTTACAGTCCTCTCTTCTTTCTAAACTGGAAACCACCTACAATAAAATTGCAAGATTTGCAGGTAATCTACCTCCTAAATCACACCACTGTCATGCTCTACTTGCATTCAGTTGGTTAGAGTTTCCTAACCAGCTCTTATCCGCTCAGCTGCTTACCATCCATTCTGTCCTTAACAAGCCCTCTGTCTGTCCTAACTTATCCACTCTTCTCACTCTATATAAGCCCTCACGGTCTCTCAGAAGTTCAGATAAATGTCTCTTACAGAAATACAAACCAAATAAATCTGTTGGCCAAAATCTTTACAGCTACATTCCTGCTCTTGCTTGGAATAATCTCCCTCTATTCCTCAGATCCATTCCTCAAGTCCAGGAGTTTAAGAAAGCTCTAAAAAATTACCTATGTAATACCTGGATATGTCACTGTAATCACCCTACTTGAATTTCTTCTCTAATTTCTCATACTCTGTGGACAATCACTTTTTTTCTTTCTACCCATTAATTATGTTTCTATCCGCATTTCTCTTATATGTTTTATATTGTAATTTTTCAAGAAGTCGTCTTCTCTTTGTATGTATAGCTGTTATATTTACTTCTGTATGTATTTATATTTATATTGTCTAACTCTTGTGGAGCTTTTCTCCCTGGGCAGCCACTGAAAAAGGGCACTAGCTCAGTTGGACTATCCCGGTTAACAAATGTCAAATAAATAAATAAATGTTCTCCGCATCGAAGGTATGGGACCACAGGACTACTCCTCTTTTGCCACATCATCCCAAGGCTTACCTAACATTGGGGTCATCAGAGGAACATGAAGAGGAGCTAAGAATGAAGTCCACTGTGGGAAATTCCACAGGAGTTTCTGTGTGCTTCCTTTCACATGGGTACTTTCATGCAGTTCTTGGATATGGTGAATCTGAAGATGACAAAGAAAAACATTTGTCAGCCACCACTGCAGTAGAAAAATGTAAAGACCCCTCTGTCATGGGACAGGCATGAGATAGGGAAGAGGATGGTGTGCTTCTTAGGATAATGCTGATATCTGAGTGGGAACAAATGACTTAGACGGCCACTGCAAGGGGTGCCTGCAACATAACAGCAGAAATAAGTGCTAACTGCATACTTAGTCAGCCCCATCACAGCTGGTACAGTCAGCAGCAAACCCACTGACACTGGTGACTCAATTGATAGTTGAGTTATTAATGATGAAAGCTGCAGCATTAATAAATTTTCAGAGATGAACATCAACATTGTTTTTGATGACGATGGCAACCACAGAACCAGCATCAAGATCATAACTGCTTGTGAGAAAAGCTAGGGCAATTCATGGGAAGTTGAAACCATTGAGAAAAATCCACTACCCACCATATGAGCAGTTGGGATGCAGCCAAAAACAGCTTCTTCTGAGTCACAGTCTAACTTGGACATCAGTAAAGGAAAAGGCCTAAAAGATTTTGGTCTAGTCTCAGAATTTGTGAAAATTCCCTAAGTTCTAGGGAAGTTAATATTTTTGACTTGGCCAGTGTTAAGAGGAGACTTACTCACTTGTAGCTAATGCATAACCTTAAGAAGAACAACTTCCTTCCTTTTCTGTTTTTTTTTTTGTTATATAACTGTATTTACATTTAGGAAACTCAAGTGAATCTACATGAGTCACTGACAGAGATGAAGGAGTCTTTGCCTCCAAGAGCAAGTCACTTGGCTGGACCAAAAGTGACTTTTTATACATATACAGTTTTAACCTGATTTTATGGTCTAGGATAGTTTGGGGGATAAAAAAGCTTGGCAGATCTCATTTAAAAATGCAGTGCTGCTCTTCTAAACAAATCAAACATTGCTGGTGCTTGCGCTGAGGTTAAAATTTGTTCCCATGCTTACACTTACATACTGTGGATATAAGAAGAGAAATGCCTTTAAAATGTAATAACTACAAACCACAACAGGAAATACAGAAAGTGTTTTTTTTTGTTTTTTAAATAAGTCACACAAAGAAACTGAAATAAATATCAAAGAAAGCCCAACAGCAGGAAAGGGGAAGGCCTATAAAATGGAGGAAAACATCCACAAAAAGGGAAAGTGAAACGTGACAATCCCTAAAGTAAGAGCTCTAGAAGCAACACAAAGTACATAAAAAAAACAAAAAAACAAAGACTATACCAACAGTTTTGCAGAACAGTTTACCCTACAATTATGAACTAGCTTGAGGAAGTGGAATTGGAAAGTTTCAGGTACGGCGGTGTCCTAAAGCCTGCTGGCATTAGTCCAGCTATTACCAAAGACAGGCCTTTTCATACCAGATATACAGTTCTAAATGCAATTTTTCATTTTTCACTATACTGGACTGAATGTAGTTTTTCACTATAAATGGAAACAATGAAATATGTACGTGCACATGGAATATCACTAAAGATTTCCTTTTTGCATGAGACATTTTCATTTTCGAAAGGTAGACATCTTACCTGCTTTAACTAAGTACACATCAGGCACTGTTATATCGCACAAGTAAGGCTGGGTTGTTGTGGTTGAGGCTGTTGCAGCAATTGTAGTGACAGTGGTGCTACTGGCAGTGGCAGCAGTTGTGCGATTAGCAGCAGAAGGAAAGCCAGTAATCTGAGTGACAGTGGTGGGATTCATGTTATTCGTACTATATACATCAGTAACTGCTTTATCAGTCATGGTGCTGACAGCGTTAGTCAGATTAGTAACTTCAATTAAACTAGTGTTAGGTGCAGAAGTTGTAGCAGTTTTACTGAAAGATGACACCATAAAAACTGGACCAGTAGGTGTAGGAGACACACTAACATACAGTGAAGAGGACGCCATATGTGTGCTAAAATGTGAAGTACTAGTTATGTCCACTAAATGAAGACTCTGTGAAACTGTAGAAGAAATGAGGGAGACGTCTGATTTAATATGAGAGAAAACAGATTCTGTTCGTTGTGGAGCTTGCTGAAGTGTGTTAAGCAGCTCAATACTGTTTTCTTCTTTCAGATGACTGCTAACAAAAGGATATGTTGTAGCAGGTAACACTGTTGCTGACGAATACGTTGATAAAGCCTCCATCAAAGAGGTAGCCCTTAATACACCTGAGGTAAAACTTTGTTCAGAAATCGACTGAGAATCCAAAGCTTCTTTAGACAATACTGAAACATCAGAATAGAATTGTGTTTCTGATGAACCAACTGGAGGGATGTCTGATACAAAGACTGTGGTTAACAGGGAGTTTGAAGAACTTAAAGGTATGAAGTCTGATGCATCAATATTTGTGCCATCTACTGTTGCAAAATTATCAGGCATTATAGAAGATTCAGCTAGTTCTAAACTGGCTAATTTCCAGGGCAAAATAGTTGACGGAAAAATAGGCATCACTGAAAACTGTGTAGATTCTTTACTATACACCTGAGAAGGTAAAGGTGTTTTGTCACTGGAGTCTGAAAACCATACTGTTGGTAGATGACTGGGTAATATGTCCAAAGAAAAGGAAGATGTTTTGTGCAGAAAAACATCTGAAGCAAATGAATTCTCCATAGGCGGTTCTTGCATAATAGATGTTGATTCTGGCACAGATAGTGCATCTGTTTCTTCAGATTTGCTTTCACTTTTTCTGGTCTCTGAATTTACAGGAAGAACCACATCTGTAACATTAGGTTGCTGTTTTGAAATGGGCAGTTTAGTTGTAAGTGCTACATAATGTGATGTAGCATCACTGAAATCAAGGTAAGAATCTTCCAGCTCCAAATCAGATTTGGTCATATAAACTGGATAATTTGATGCATCATCCGAAAACTTAACAAAGGAGTGACTCATGGAAGACTGGATATATAAAGGATCAAGTGCTGCAGGCAAAACAGTATTAAGGCCAGTTTTAAAAGTGCTTATAGAGTCCAAGCTAAATGTGAAAGAGTTGTCAAAAAATGAAGAATGTGAAACCAAAGGTCTTGATGGAAAAGAAGTATCCAATATCTCCAAGTTGGAGTCATACGGATCATAAATGTCCGTAAGAAAAGTTAGAGAAGAGGTTAGTGCTTTCTTCTGAGATGCCACTACGGATACTGTCTCAAGATAATCTCCTGAGCCAGGATCGTGTTCCATTGAATAGCTCAGTGAAAATCCATCCTGGTAAATTGGGGTTATATCAAGTGTTAAAGATGTAATATACGGTCTGACAGAAGGCACTGGACTGTTAAATGCTGTCAGATATTCCACTTGGCTTTGCCTTGAAGGAACATTTATTACGGAAGTGAAAATATCAGGCAAAGTTGAAGTCCCTTTAAGTGACAAATGTTTCACATCACTATAATGAAAGACACTAGTTAGGTCACCATTTGCAGTAATTAAAAATGATTTTAACTGAACACTTGAGTCCTTTAATTCGTCTTGTGATGGAAATGTAAAAGTATGACT
This sequence comes from Protopterus annectens, assembly GCF_019279795.1. NCBI lineage: Eukaryota > Metazoa > Chordata > Ceratodontiformes > Protopteridae > Protopterus > Protopterus annectens. The sequence continues at coordinate 774,012,455 of NC_056745.1, read as the reverse complement.
TGCAAGAGATGAAGGATACGGATTACTTGCATGTGACAAAGTACTAGTAGAATGTGATGTACTTGTTAGTAAAGAAACAAACATTTCAGAAGTTTTGAAGATGTCTAATATGGACATAACTGGCTCATGTACACCTGATATCAAAACACTATGGATATTGCTTAGATCTATGCTGGACTGTGATAAGCCTTGTGCGGTGGTTTCTTTTAAAGGTAAAATAGCTGCATTCCTCTGTGATACAGACTGAACACTATGGTCTTGTGACATGTCATGCAATGCAGTTAGATGTGAAGGAAATGACGGCAAACTAGAAGTAGGAACTATAAGAGTGGGCGGTACCAGCTTAGAAAGTCCGCTTGGAGACAGAAATACTGTTTCAAGCACAGAAGACTTAGAGTCACTGGATGAAGTACTAGGGACTGTCAATAGTGCAACACTGTCTGAAGTACTTTTAATACTTTTCATTAATGACAACATGATATCTGTTAATGCTGATGTTGATGTAAGTAATACTGATTTTATTTCCTTAGCTTCCAAGGTGTGACTCTGTAGTTGTGATTCAGGAAATACATGCAGCTGGAATACAGTAGATTCAGATGATACAGCAGATTTCTGTGTTGGGATTGAGTGTAAAACAGCAAATGAGTTAGTGAACTCCTCAAAGGAATGTGTGCCTGCAGATGCTGATGGGCCCCACTGTGCTACATATGTTCCTCCTGTAGTTGTTTCTTGAGGTATGGCTGATGATGAATAAACTTTAAGGAGTAGACTCTTCCCTTGAGCTTCTGCTGTATTCTCTGTTAAGGCAGTGGGCATTGCTTCTCCTTGTAGACCAACAGCTGAATATGCAGAAGGATATTTCTGTAACTGTTCCTCTTGAAAGTCTGCAAAAGAAACAAATAATGCATTTAGACAAATAAAACATTTTAACACTTCTGTTTCAAAGATATAGTTTTATCGAGCAGATATTTACTTATTTATTTATTCTTTGTTAACAAGGTAAGTGAACTGATCTAAAGACCAGTTATGACCCAGGTCATTACGGCAAGGACAGTTATGAGGAATATATTACATACAAAAATATTACATATGGTGCAGTACCAAAAGTAACATACAGTTAACATCAGTATTTTATCAGTGCAGTGAAATATAAGATGCAAAATAAAATTTGCAAACATTAAGTCCACCTATGATCCAGTGAAGAACAGCAGAACAGACTTTAATAAAATCACTACAAAGTAGATACATACAAGACTTGCTTAGATGCTAGAGTACATGCAGGTAATATGCCCAGGCAGTAGGTAAGTTGGTTGTTAATGCAATGCATAGTACAAACTAAAACAATAAAAGCAAAGTTAGAAAGGTGGACAGTTTTCTTTAAGAACTTTATAAAAGTCACCCTTTCCAATTTTGTTATAAAATCAGCAATAAAAGACAAAACACTTGTATAAAATGTAAAGCTTACAGCATGCAAGGAGTAAAACATAATGCCATTAACCAGTGTCCCTAAAACATTTACATGTGTTTTGTTGAAGTACTTGGTATCTTGTTTTTTTTTTAACAGACAGTGAATTCTCAAGGTTCCTAGCGTTCTCTGGAATATCATTCCATACAGTAGGATCTGTTTTGGACAATGCTACTTTGCATGTGATCAGGATGAATGGTGGCCTATGCAGATGAACACTGCTGTGGCTTCTGAGGGGAGTAAATTAATTTCTGAGCTTGTTCAGGATTAGGGGTCTAAATTTGTTGTGTAAACATTTAAATATGAAAGTAATGAGTACTACAGCTCTTGCTGTTACAGGAGGCCAGCGGTCTGCTTTTAGCATAAATCAGTGATGTTCTTTGATGTTGGCTAGATTAATGAATCTTGGGAGTTTTGTTCTTGGCAGTTTATATGACAGCAGCATTTTTTAATAATAGGATGGCAATTACAGGGAAACAGTATTTGCTGTGGAGAGATGCATGTTAACACCCTCAGCCCACCTGGTCTCAGTAAACAGCCAGTAAGATATTTTGTACAATACTTTCAGATGGGTTAGTACTTTGTTTACCTGCACTTTGGTAAGAGTACGAAAGAAGTTTTGATCCAAGTTAAGACCTAGATAGTTTTGCAGTGAGGTGGTGGGAAAGGGGATTTGGTAGGATCGGTGCTACCAAGTCTATGAATGTTCTTTACTTTTTTAACTGTGCCAGACAGCATTGTAGTGGTTCTCTGTATATTTATAGACACCTTATTACTTACTATGTAGGTAATTCCAAACAGCCTTAACATCATCCTGTAGCTCTTTGCTCCAAAGAGATGAGATGTTATTGGATCTAGTCAACACAATATGATCTGTGTATAGTATATAGTTTATTTGTGGTAGATCCTAGGGCAAATTATTAATAAAGAGTTAAAAGATGGACAAGGCTAGACCCTTGAGGAACCCCATATGTGGTGCTCCCAGTTTGAGTGGTTTTGTTGCTCTCATCACTCTGAAGGTTCTACTATCCACATAGCTTTGGAGCCACTGTGCTATTCTGAAACAGATGCCAACATCAGTGAGAATGTGCAGTAGGACTGCATGATCTACTGCTTCAAAAAAGTGTTATGTACTTACCATAACTTGGAATCTGTGCTATCCAGTGTCATTATTCATCATGGATGGGTCTTGGATCCAACCTCAGATCTGAGCTGGCACATGAAGGACAGATCCAGAGCTCAAACTCCTCCCCTTCTCTTAATTCCCTGCTGACCTGTAACCCTCAGATCAAGTTTGCTGGATACAGAAAAAAGCAGCATAGTCTGCCTATTATACTAAAACTCCTCAAGAAAAGGCATCCCTCCACATCTACCAGGTCCCCAGAAGGAAGGGGGGGGATGTGATGAATAATGACACTGGATAGCACAGATTCCAAGTTATGGTTAAGTACATAACTCTTTATCTGACGTTATCTGTGTCATTATTCATCACAAATGGGTCAGAGTTCTCAGCTACTATGAACCCTGGATGGCCTTAGGGAAGGATATGCAGGAGCACAGAGGAACCAAAGGAAGCCCTGTTCCTAGCCACTAAATCCAACTTACAGTGTGAAACAAAGGTGTGGGGATTAGACCAAGTAGCAACAGCGCAAATCTCATCCAAAGAAAGCTTAACCAATAAGGTGGACTTAGCCACAAACCTAGAAGAGTGAGCTTTAACTGGTCTGGAAAAGTTCCATGTGCCTGCTATCATAAATGTAGGAAATGCAGCTGGCGATCCATCAGGAAATCGATACCTTGGTAACTGCCAGACCTTTTTTGGCCCGGGAAAAGGCTGATCTGACTTCCAAAATGATTCAGTCCTCTTAAGATAAAAGCATAGCTGTCTATGGATGTCCAAACAATGTAATGTATAGTCCCCCTTATTAGAATAATTAGGTAGGACAAAGGCAGCTGGATAGATTGGTTAAGATTAGCTTCTGAAACTACCTTCAGAACAAACAAAGGATTAGTCCGGAGAGACACCCTGTCCCTGTGGAAGACCAGAAACTGTTGCAGAAAAGAGGAAAATCCCAGGATGCAAAACACTCCCTCACCAGCCTCAGTAAGAAGCTGAGATCCCTCATAAAATCCTCAAAAGCTAGTTACGAAAATAAAATTGGCAAAGATTCCAAAGACAACCACAAGGCATTCTATAGTTATGTCAAGAATCTATATGGTAATGCTCAGATCCGCTCTGAGCTACAACAGAATGGCATTAAATATACTGATCCCAAGGATATTGCCAATATCCTGGCAGATCCATTTAGTACCAACTTCACTCCCCTCTCACCCCCTAAAGGGCCCTTCTCAATACCAAAAGATTGCCAAATTCCGATAATCACAGCCACGCAGGTAGAAACAGCACTCTCCAAAGCTAAGACTACAGCATCCATGGGACCAGATGACATCCCGGGCTGTGTACTACATGAACTACAAAATGAACTGGCATCCCACCTAAGTGTCATGTTTAATCATAGCCTCACCTCAAGCTTCGTGCCCACTGAGTGGCGCACAGCTACAGTTTTCCCGCTCCACAAGGGAGGATCCACCTTGGATCCCGGGAACTACTGTCCCATCAGTCTGACAAGCCTGATCTGCAAGGGCATGGAACGCATTATCATGGAACTTATAAACAAAGACATTGGCAACCTTCAAACACTGGACCCCACCCAGCTTGGGTTTGTGAAGGGCCAATCTTGTCTTCTGAATCTGATTGACTTCTTCAAATCGGTCACCAGAGCTGTGGACCTCGCCAAGGCCTTCGACACCATCCCCCACTCTGGAATCATAGACAAACTTACTAAGCTGGGCATAAATCCCTACGTCACTCGATGGGTTGCCAAATGGCTTACTGACAGAACTCCAGACTGTAAAAGTAGCCAACTCCAAATCCAGCTCCAGACAAGTGACAAGTAGAGTACTTCAGGGTTCAGTCCTGGGACCACTCTTGTTTGGCATCTACTTCTCTGAAGTACAGGCCAACACTAAGGGACTCTGGCTAACAAAGTTTGCAGATGACTGTAAACTGGGAGCCATTATTGAATCCCCAAAGGATGTGGATATTCTACAAAAGGGCCTTACAGAAACAGATGCCTGGTGCCAGAGCCATGGGCTCAAGCTTAATGCCAAGAAATGAGAAGTTATGTACCTACCATAACATTCCATGTTAGTTGTCTTCTTCTCGCCTTCTTTCTTGCTGGATGGGTTCAGAGCCGATCCTTGGTTCCGACTCGGCCTATACTAAAGCTCGAGAACTATTTTTACCGGCTGAAGGCTCCCCTGTATCCCACAATGCTAGGCGCTAACTACCCAGATCTCATTTGATAGATAACACCATAGCAGTTCTGATTCCAGAACAAAGGAAAAAGAGGAATACCTATATATATAACTTACCCAGAAAAAAAAGGGCAACCATGGGAATTCAAGCTGGGATGACAGAAGGTCCAAAAAGATCCTTTCGGTCTGTCCAGGCTAGGGGGTTGGAGGGTGGGACGCAAGAAAGAAGGAGAGAAGAAGACAACTAACATGGAACGTTATGGTAGGTACATAACTTCTCAATGTTAAGTTGTCAATCTCGACTTCATTCTTGCTGGATGGGACCGCGTCCCTAGCACCTCAGCCCTGGGTGGCTCAACGGAACATACTCTTGAGGACGGTGGATCCAAAGTTAGCTCGGCTTCTGGAGGCCATGTCCAGTTTGTAATGAGAAATAAAGGTATGAGGAGAGGCCCATGTGGCTGCTGCACAAATGGAGTCTATAGGTAACCTAGCCTGGAAAGCTATTGACATAGCTAAGGCTCTAGTTGAGTGGGCTCTAGGCTTTGAAGGAAGTTCTTGACTCCTCAGTTCATAGATGAAAGTAATCACAGAGGCCAACCATCTGGAAAGGGTTACTTTGGAAACTGGAAGGCCTTTCTTCCCTTCCGCATAAGACAGGAAGAGCTGCTCAGATTTCCTAACCTGCTTGGTTCTATCCAGGTAGTAACGGAGTTGACGATGAACATCCAAAAAATGCAACTTTTGTTCCGCTCTGTTGGAGTAATTAGGGAAGAAGACTGGGAGATCGATAGTCTGGTTCAAATTTGCCTCAGAAGATATCTTGGGTAAAAAGGATGGGTTAGTTCTGAGGGATACTCTATCTTTATGGAAAACCAGGTAAGGAGGACGAACGCAAAGGGCGTGAAGCTCTGAGACTCTCCTGGAGGACGTTATGGCCACTAGAAATAGAGTTTTCCATGAGAGTAACTTCAAGGAACAGGAAGCCGCAGGTTCAAAGGGAGGGAGAATCAAAGAGGTTAAAAAGTACAGTTTTGTACCTACCATAAATGTAGATGTCCGATAGGAATGCATCTGCAGTCCTTACAAATGGGTTGTCCTGTCATCAGGCAGCCCTTCGGTCGGCCGGATTCCAAAGTCTGGGTCTGGCCTCGGCTGGTGTCGCACTTCACCCGACGTCATAGCTGCAGTTATTCATTTTCCTCAGTGTTTCTTGCCCCAGATGCCAGGTGCCCTCTTGGAAGGCTAAATTTGGACAAATGCCAATGATTCCAAATAGTAGAGAGCAAACACAAAAAATAAACATGTATGTACATATATACAAACAAATACACCATAATAGATCCCCAAGCTAGCTGAAGGCTGGCAGTACCTCAGAGGGAAGGTGGGTGGACTGCAGATGCATTCCTATCGGACATCTACATTTATGGTAGGTACAAAACTGTACTATGTCCTTCAAGGATGCATCTGCAGTCCTTACAAATGGGTAGAATACCATAGCTAAACAAGGGAGGAGGAAAGAGTAGAGATTATGGTGTAGCTAGGATCCCTTGCAAAACAGCAGTGGCAAAACCTGCTCGGGATCTAGAGTATAAAGGTAAATTGTAATGCTTGGCAAATGTATGCACGGAGGTCCAAGTAGCAGCCTCTATAATGTCCTTGGTAGCCACTCCTCAAGAAAGCTGTGGTAGTGGCTGTAGCCCTTGTGGAGTGAGGCCTGATGTTCTCTGGAGTTTTCCATGGTAGGAGTAACAAAATCTAATGCAATTTCCTATCCATTTGGAGATTGTCTGTTTTGAAATTGGTTTTCCTTCCTTTCCTGTGGCATATGCTACCAGAAGCTGGTCAGTTTTTCTATTGGACTTAGTCCTGTGCAGGTAGTAGCGTAACTGTCTGTGTACATCCAAGGTATGCAAAAGTCTTTCTCCCTGTTCTGTGGGTTTGGGAAGAATGTAGGTAGGTGGATAGCCTGATTTAATGACACTCTGGATACCACCTTAGGCATAAATGTAGGATTTGTTCTCATGGACACTCTATCTTGATGGAAGATCAGGAAGGGTTGCACTGCCATTAATGCCTGTAGTTCAGAGACCCTTCTTGCTGAAGTTATTGCCAGCAGGAAAGCAGTCTTCCAGGATAAGTATTGTAATTCTGCTGTTGCTGCTGGAAGGAGGAAGTGTCAATTTTCTAGCACAAAGTTCAAGTCCCATGCTGGCAATGGTGGTTTCCTGGGAGGTTTTACATTTTAATTCCTCTCAGAAACTGTCTGAGCAGGGGATGAGAGAAGACAGGAGGATCCAAGCTGTATTGTGCTGAAATAGCTGATGCATGTATCTTGATGGAAGAATAGGACAGGCCTATGTGGAAGAGCTTTGCCAAGTACTCCAAGATGTTGGCCATGTTTACCAGAGTCACATCTTCTCCCTTTGCAGTACTCCAAATGAGATATCTTTTCCATTTTGCTGCATAATTCTTTCTTGTTGAAGGTCTGCGAGCCTCCAGGATTATGTCTTTAACCCTTTGGGATAAATTTGGGTTAATTGCTGTTATGTAATGTTCCAGGCAGTTAGCTGCAGAGTTTTCAGGTTTGGATGCAGGATGTTGTAGTTGTTCTGTGTTAACAGTAATGGGATCGGGGTAGTGTCCATATTTGTTCCCGACATGCTCCTCAGCAATGGGTACCAATGTTGTCTTGGCCAGTCTGGAGCTATCAGAATGATCCTTGGATGGTCCTCTTTGATCTTCAGAAGCACCTTGTGCATCAAAGGAAGTGGTGAAAATCATATGCTGTCAGGTTTTTCCAACTGAAAGATAGGAGTCCACCTTCCAAGCAAGTTGCAAAATTTCTTTAGTTGGTGATTGAATGGGGATGCAAACAAGTCTATTTGTGGTAATCCCCATTCCCTTGTGATGGCTTTGAAGATGTCGAAGCATCCATTCGTGGGCATCTGTGGTTGTTCTGCTTAATATGTCTGCTAGAATGGTACAAAATTGCTTGTAACTGAATGTTGTAGCTCAGGGCCACATCCCATAGGTCCAGTGCCAGCCGCATAGAGGATATGAATGGGTGCCTCCTGTTTGTTGATGTACCACATAACTGTGGTGTTGTCTGTCCTTATCATCAACTGACCTTATTGGAGAAATGGTCTGAATGACTGGATTGCCAATTTTACTGCCAGCATTTTAGATTTATGTGTAAGCTGGTCTTGAGTCCATAAGCCTTGTATGCACTTGGCCAGCATGTGTGCCGCCGACCGGAGGTCTGAGGCATCTGTCGTGATGGTTTGGCTTGGTTGGCTGTTGCAGAAGGGCAATCCTGTGTTTGATTGACAGGCCTGAGCCCACCATAGGAACTCTTGTTTCAGGCATGGGATTATTGGGATTTTGGTTTCTAGGCTGTGCTTGTGTTGGGACCACAAATTCCTTAGGTACCACTGCAGCTTTCTCATATGCAGTCTGGCATGAGGGACCAGAATTATGCAGGATGCCATGAAGCCTAGAGCTTGCAGTACTTTTCTTGCAGTTAGGTGGTTCTGCTTTGTTAATGCCAAGAAGTAGAGAGGTAGTTGCTCTTTCTTTTCTGCAGTTAGGAATGCCATTTGTTTTGATGTGTCCAGCTCTGCACCCAGAAAGGTTATTCTTTGGGATGGAATCAGCCTTGACTTTTTATATTGACTGTATATCCCAAGGCTTGCAGCAGGTAAATGACTCTTTGTAAGTCTTCTGCTAGCTTGCTTTTGTTGTCCAGGTAGGGATAAATTTGGATTCCCTGAAGTCTGCAATGAGCAATTACTGATGCCAGGCATTTCGTGAACACTCTGGGCGCATAGATAAGCCAAAGGGCAATGCTGAAAATTGATAATGCTCTGATCCTGCAAGAAATCTGAGGTATCTTCTGCAAATTGGTCTTATGGGGACGCAGGTATGCCTCCTTGAGATCTAGAGTTACCAGCCAAGACTCCTTGCCCAGCATGGAAAGAAGCTGCTGTAGGGTCAGCATTTTGAATTTTGGAACAATAAGGAATGTGTTTAAAGCGGACAGGTCTAGAATGGGTCTCCATTTGTTTTCTTTTCTTGGTACCAGGAAGAGTCTGAGTAAAATCACTTTCCTTGCTCCATAGATGGTACCTTTTCCACAGCTCTCATTCTTAATAGCTGAGATATTTGTCTTAGAGCTTCTGTCCTTTGAGTAGGTGGTAGGTTTGGCATTCTCTTCCTGGTAGAGTATGGAAATGGAACCTGTAACCTTGGTCTATAGTTTGCAAAATCCATTTTTCCCTTGTGATGCAATGCCAGTTTGAGAATAAGGTTAGTTTTCCGCCTAAGGGTGCTTCTAGTTGTTCCCTGGTAGCGGTGCCACTGTCAAGTCACTGTGATTGAGTTGTTGTAGTGGTGGTGGCTGCGTCCGTGCCTCGCTGGTTGTTACCTGCCATTTACGCCCCCCTAGGCACCCCTGGATTGGTTTCTGCCTCTTGAACGCCTATTCCTGCCTCTCTGAGGCTTAGAGGAGTCCGAAAGGACCAATTCTTGGAGGGCCAGTTCCTAAACCTTGGAGGTTGAACCTGCAAGAAATCTTTCACCGTTTGTACAGATTTCGCCTTCTCTTCCATCTTTTTTAGCACCTGCTGAGCAGGGGAATTAAATAAATTGACCTTGTCCATGGGTGCATCCAAAAGCTTTGATTTGACATGGTCTGGTAATGCCTGTTCTTTCAACCATGCATGTCTCCTGATAACTGTGCCAGTCATGGCTGATCTAAAGGAAGCCTCCAGTGCATCATAGCCACATTTTAAAGAATGGTTACTAACCTGCTGTATGTTATGTACCATTTCCTGAACATATTTTTATCTAAAGATTCTTCAGAGGAAAGCTTTTTAGTTAACTGGTCAAGCATAAACTCTTGATATTGAATCATATGAAATTGGCAGTTCAAAGCCCTAGCTGACAAGGTAGCAGAAGTGTAAACTTTACCCCATCTCTACAGACCTGGATTCCCTTTCAGAGGAGGGGTTTTTAGTAGTAGCAGCAGCTTAGCTTTAGGGCCCCTGGGACATGGTCTCTGGATCTGCAAAAGGAGCCTTGTATAAATGGTGATGGGAGGTAATGAATCAGGAGCACATTAAATGCATCATCTACAACAGAAAGAACTGGAGGTATAGCTAAAGGCCTATGTTGTGGCAAATGTAGAAAGGTTCTAAGCCTTTTCTGGAGTCTGAGAAATCTTGGCCCCTGCCACTGAAATTGTTCCTCATAGCATGCAAGGTTTCCCCACTCAGGTGGAGAGGCTGAAGGAATGGACTCTTCAGCATCAGAGTCTTCGTAAGGAGAATAAGAAGCCTCAGGAAGGTCTGTATGTTCTGATTCATCAGAGGAACCATCAGTGGATACTGGTTCAGGGGCTCTGCTCTAGTCTCTTTTCTGGAGGTGGAGAGAGGACCTGTCTGGATGAGGCTGGGATCCACAATTAAAGAAATTAAATCCTCAGCCAAAGATAGCATATGAGAGCTAGTGCTGGGCCTGTGTGAAGGCACAGTTTTGGAAGCTTTGGCTGCTTTAGCCCTGGCAAAGGCCTTGATAGACATGGCTGCAGGAGGTGTGTCTGATAATTCCTGAGAAACCGCAACAGAAGGCTGGATTTCAGAAGCAGATTCTACCAGGTTAGAGGAGGCCTCAGTAGAAGGCATGGTTTGCTGGAGAAAGAACCGACCACGAGGTCGGTCCTTTTTTTTTTTTTTTTTTTTGCATTGTTTCGGAGGATCCAAATCAGAGCCAAAATTTGTTCAGCAAACTCCCGATCGCCTAAAAGCCAAAAAAGTTTAAAAAGTGCAGGCTAGACAAGCTGCTGCTACGTGGTCTGGGCCTAAACAATGTATACAGTAGGGAGTGAAATTTTATAGGTATTTGTTTAGATAAACAGTTATTCACTTTCTCTGACATCGGCTGAGGCAAGACAGAGTGTAGTAGTAATCTCTGGATCTGACCGACCGCACTTGCCTAAACAGCTTGCTGCTTCCGGGCGCCACGAAAGACTGAGGAAAATGGCTGATGCCTTTCGAGGCCAGAGGACTGCAGATGCATCCTTGAAGGACATCCAGAGATCCCTCATAAAATCCTCAAAAGCTAGTTATGTGGCGGTGGATCTCTGATTGGGGGCTTGAGTAAAAAGATGCCCTTAAGGAAGGCTTTACAAAGTTTATGGGACATAACAGTGGAGTCTGACAGCCCAACATGAAAATTTGAAATGGCCGCTAACTGAACCCTGACAGTGGACGAAGAAGAACCTGATTGAAAAAGTTCAGCCAAGAAATCTAAGACTGAATGGATAGGTGCCGTGAAAGGATCCATGTTTCTAGACTCTGCCCAGAAGGAGAAACATTTCCATTTGCTAGCATAAATCTTCCTGGTAGAAGATTTGTGGGAAGCTAGAATGATGTCACGCACCGAATGGGAAATAAAAGGAAGCCTGGCTAAGGTTGGAAGTGGAGCAACCAAGCTGTGAGGTTGAGAGAGAGGAGGGAGTGGTGCAGCTCGCCCGACTGATGGGTCAAAAGGTCTGGCACTGGGTCCAGATGCCAGGGCTGCTCCAAGAGGTAGCGATGCAGGAACGGAAACCAGATTTGCCGAGGCCAGTAAGGGGGAATGAGGATCATTGAAGATCTCAATGCGGTAGCTTTCTGAATCAGTTGTGTGATTAATGGAAAGGGGGGAAAAGCGTACAGGAGACCCCGGGGCCAATCGTGGACTAGAGCATCTCTGGGGGGGTGGCCGGGAAGAGAGTGAAGAAGTCGTGGCACTTGCTGTTTTTGAGGTGTTGCGAAAAGATCGCAGTAAGGCTGACCCCATCTTTGGAAAATCTCTTCCACCACTGACTGTTTGAGAGACCACTCGTGCGGCATGAGAATGGCTCTGCTCAGCCTGTCCGCTATTACGTTGGACTTCCCAGGGATATGCGTTGCTATCAGAAACCGTTGAGAAGAGATCGTCCACTGCCAAAGTCTGAGTGCTTCTCGACACAAGGGGTAGGACTTGGTTCCGCCCTGCTTGTTGATGTACCACACTACGGACATATTGTCCATCTGAACTGCAATAGTCCCTATGGGAAGAGAGTCCTGAAGGGCTTGCAATGCTAAAAGTACTGCTCTCATCTCCAAGACATTTATGTGTAGGTGGCACTCGAAAGGTTGCCATGTGCCCTGGATTGTCCTGCCCTGAAAATGCCCCCCCCCTGCCCGATCAGGGAGGCGCACATTGTCTCCATAGCAACCGGGGGGGGGGGGACAAAGGGTCTGCCCTGAATGACTTGCAGGGAGACCATCCACCAATACATGTGTTTCTTGCATGATTGTGTGATTAAAATGCTATGAGACATTGGAAGCTGTTGAAAGAACCACTGGGAAAAGAGCATCCATTGAATGATCCGCATGTGAAAGCGAGCTAGAGGAAGTAACGTAATGGCAGCTGCCATGAGACCTAAAGTCTTCAGTACAAACCTGGCCTGGATTCTGTTGCTCTGAAGAAGGATGTGAACGTGTGTGCGAATATCCGAAACTCTCTGTGTGGTTAGTTTTACGTTTAGTTCGGCTGTGTCCAATATGACGCCTATGAAAGTAATAGACTGACAAGGCGACAATGCAGACTTTTTGAAATTTATGGAGATACCTAGCTCTTTGCAAGTTTGAATGGTGTAATCTCTGGAATGAAGAAGTTGACGCCTGGTAGTGGCGGTAAGGAGCCAGTTGTCCAGATATGGAAACACCTGGAATCCTTGATGTCTCAGATGAGCCGTAACCACTGCCATGCATTTGGTGAACACTCGCGGGGCTGTAGTGAGACCAAAGGGCAGGGCCCTGAACTGGTAGTGACTGGCCCCCAGCCAGAAGCGGAGAAACCTCCTGGAGCGCCTGTGCATCTTGATGTGGTAGTACGCATCCTGGAGGTCTATAGAGCACATCCAATTGTCCTGGCCCAAAAAGGGTAGAATGGACTGTAGCATGACCATCCGGAACTTTGTTCTTTGGACAGACCTGTTTAGCCTGCTGAGATCCAAAATTGGTCTCCAGTCCCCTGTCTTTTTTGGTACCAAAAAGAACTTGAAGTAGATTCCGGATCCTTGCTGGTCTGCTGGGACTGGTTGGATGGCTCTTTTTCTTAGCAGTTTTGAGATTTCTAATACTGCTTGTTCCCTTAGACCGGGTGGAACATCTGGAAGGGGCCTTTTTGGCTGTGCTGGGGTATGGGCAAAGGGAATTTTGTAACCCTTGGATATGATTGACCGTACCCATTTGTCTTGAGTGAGGGAAAGCCAGGCTTCTGGGTACAGTGATAATCTTCCCCTGACTGCCTCCGAAGGCAGACAGTAGGGCAGCATCTCAGGGATGCTGGAAGGGCTGGCCAGAGACAGCTTCTCTGCTACCCTGATTCTGCGGACCCCCTCTGCCCCTAGTGCGGCGTCTGTTATTGTTCCCCTCTGCCTCTAGAGGGGAACTCACCTCGTGCGTCAGGCGCGACTCCCTGTGGTTTGCGAAACCACATTTTTCCACCTTTCCGACCCTTAGAGTATGGTCTAGATGGGGTGGAAAAACGGACTCCCACGGCAGAGAGAGTCTTGCCATCCTGTTCACATCTGGTCAAAGTATCCTTCACTTGAGGTCCGAACAAAGCCGAACCATCAAAGGGGGAGTTCGTGAAGGACGCCTTGAAGGGGTCAGCAAAGTTACAAAGCCGCATCCAGCCATGACGCCTTAAGGCCACGCCTGTGCCTGCAGACCTACTCGCCCCATTGGCCGCATAAGAAATAAGCCGCATGGAGGAGTTAACAATCGAGTTCAGGGTTGCCAGCTGGGAGTTGATTTTGTCTTGAGACCCCGCGGCTGTTGGATCCTGTAAAGTATCACCCATTTCTTTGAGCATGTCTCTTTGAAGGTGGGTGAAATGACATAAGTAATTCAGCGACCACATGGTAAAGGTCGCTGAAAAAAACATCCGCTTGCCGTACCTATCCATAGTCCTAGATTCCTTATTAGGAGGATGGATCGGTACTGAAGGATCAGCCAGTTCCTTCTTAGTGGCCGCCGCCACCACCATGGCATCAACAGGGACACCTTTGGTTAAAAAATGTTTATCAGAAGGGGTTCTGATAAATTTTGAAGGCCTCCGTGGGGTAGGTTCCATCGAGTCAGGGGCCGTCCATGCCTTCCACGCCACCACTTCCATAAGGGGGTCAAAGGGCGGAGACACCCAGGAGATGGAAGGACAAGAACCAAAAGCCTCTAGGTAAACCGACTCGTCCTCGGAAGGATTGAGGGTAGACCAGTTCCCCCTCTGTTTGAGGATTTCAAGGATGTCAGAAAAGGAGACATCCTCAGAGTGGGACCATGGGGACCCTTCCGACTCATCCAAGTCGGTGTCGGATGTGACGGACTCAGGAGAGTCCACATGCTTCCTCTTGCATTTCCTTTTCCGAGGGAGCTCCCCTGATGGATCAGGGGAGGCCTCGGAAGAGGAGGATGCTCCCAATGGAGGCACCTGAGGCGTTGAATCTCTGTGGTCGGGGTCGAGAGAATGGGTAGAGACTGTGGCAGGCACAACAGTGGGAGGAGCTGAGGGAGCTGACCGAGGAGCAGACACAGGGGCCAGCATGCTCCTCATGACCTCGAAGGCACCCCTATCAGGCAGGGAAGAAGGCCCCTGCTCCAAAGAGATAAGGACCCCTCCCGGCACCGAGAGGGATGGCTCTGAGGCCGATGTCGGGGTCAAACTCACCTGCGCCGAGGTTCTGAGAGGGAGAACGGGGTCGGACAAGGGTCCAATGCCACTCGCCCCCTCGGAGCCGACGAGGGAGTCCCGATGCCCGGATCCTTCCAATGATGGAACAATGGAAGAGATTGGAGCCGACGACGGAGCTGAAAGGTGTAGTATCGGCTCCGACGTATCGACGGTCCCGGCTCACACGAACTCCGGCTCCGAGCTCAAAGGAAGAGTTGGAGGAGGAATCGATGATAGAATGGGGATAGCCGCTGTCTGTTGAGAAGGGCTCTGAAGCATCTGGGCCAGTGCCTGTGACTTAAGGAGTCTACTAACCACCCTCTCAAGGTCGTGTTCCGAAAGCCTGGAAGACCGAGAGGAATGGGACCGATGGCTCCACTCCAAAAGTAAAGGAGATCTCGGAGCCTAATGGACAGACTCCAAAGATGGAGACTTGGAGCGCTTACGGCTCGCAGACGGTTCCGACACAACTATCAGAGCAGACTGGGTCTTGGTAGTATCGGCTCCAGCCACAGCCGACATAGGAACACAAGAAGCACCACTAGACAAAGGCTCAGAACTTGGAGCCAACGGTTTTGTGGGCTTCGAAGGTTTGCCTGACGAAGACTTGGTCGGGGAACCTTCGGGTTTCAACAAGCCTCGTAATATAAGCTTGTTCTTTCGTTCCTGCAGGACTCTTGGACTGAATGCATGGTAGACAGAACAAGAGTCCTGCAGGTGCAGAGGGCCCAGGCAATAAACACAAGAAGTGTGACCGTCTGTCAGAGACATCTTCTGAAAGCACGAATCACACTTCTTGAAGCCTGAAACCCTGGAATCCTTGGACATCCTGAAGGGATGACAAGTCACCAACACACCAACAAACACCCACACTCAAACTTACTCAGTCTAGACATGCACACACACACACACACACACACACACACACACACACACACACACACACACACACACAAAGACTGAGACTGTTTAAACTGAAAAATAGAAAATCTATTCTAACAATAAAATTAAGATTAAGCTAATGTCTAAACTAAAGTTAGCCGAAGGCCTAGTAATCTACGGAGTGGGGTAGGTAATGAGAAATAAACCCGAAAAGGGAGCTATCTAGAAGGGGATACACTAGAGGGGTAAAGTGGGTCTAATACACAAAACTAATACTACAAAAGAGAGAAAAAAAACCTTACCAGAAGAGATTTTTCTAATTTTAACCTGAGAGCCGGCAAAAACGCAACCTCGTAGCTGAAGCGGCAAACGAGATCTGGGTAGTTAGCGCCTAGCATTGTGGGATACAGGGGAGCCTCGAGCCGGTAAAAATAGCTCTTGAGCTTTAGTATAGGCAGAGTCGGAGCCGAGGATAGGCTCCGAACCCATCCAGCAAGAATGAAGGTGAGACTGACAACTTAACATTGTATAGTTATCCCCTTTGGGAAAAAACATGTACCCATGAATTACCACATAGGTGGCAGGACACTAAACATCGAAAGTGGATGAGAGACGTAGGGACACAAGTGGACAGTGGTCTCACTTTCGATAACCACATCGCCACAACAGTCAGGAAATCCTTCTATGTGGCACACCTCATCACTAAGGGCTTTTCATCCAGAAAAAAAAGGTGCCATTGTCCCACTGTACTCATCTCTCATTAGACCCATTATAGAGTATAATGCCCCATTTGGTATGTACCTCACAAGACATCTGCAACAGCTGGAAAGGCCACAGAAATACCTTATTAAAAGAATCACAGGCCTAAAGCAGATGCCATATGCCGACCATCTAAAAAAAACTCCAGCTATACTCTGTGGCATATCGTCTGCTCAGAGGTGATCTCTGCTTAATATACAAGGCCATGGCAAACCCTGAGCTGTTGGACATGCTCCACTTAAAGAAATCCCAATCCCTCAGAGCCACATGCTCCAGGGATCTAAACCTTATCATCACAATGAACAAAACATGCTGGAGAGATAGGTTCCTGACCCAGAGACTCCCCATACTCTGGAATAGACTGCCCATACATGTCAAGCAGAGTGCCTCATTGGCCCTCTTCAAAAGGAACCTTGATGATTGGATGGGAGATGGGAAATTCACCCAGGGGATCATGTCAGTTGCCCTGCTAGACAGGGGCCCAGAGAAGTAAATATTGTGTGAAGAAATTTCCAGGGAATTGTTATGGCTAGGCTTGCATAGGCCTTAGGGCCGATAGCCAAGTACCAACCTATGAACCTAAAAGGGGGCTTAATGCTGAGAGCCTGCAACTCGGAAACTCTCTTGGCAGAAGTAATAGCCATCAAGAAGGCCATCTTCCAAGACAGAAATTTAAGATCACAAGATGCTGTGTCAAAGACTGCAACACCAGAGTTAAATCCCATGGTGGGGAGGGATCTTTGATAGGAGGTCTAAGGAGAAAGACCCCTTTGAGAAAGGCCTTGCACAGTCTGGAAGAAAAGGTAGGACCCTCATTCAAATGGAAATTAGAGATGGGCACTAATTGGAGTTTAATAGTGGAGAAACTAGCCCCTTCCTGAAAAAGAGAAGCCAATAACAACAGAATGTCAGGAATAGGGGCTGAAAAAGGGTCTAGATCTCATTGCCTGGCCCAAATAGAAAATCGTTTCCATTTACTAGAATATACCTTCTTGGTAAATAGTTTCTGAGAGGCTATGATAATATTCTTCAGCAGAGAGGGAAGCCTGGACTGGCAAAGACTCACTGGAACTGGAGGAACCATACGGTTAGACAAAGAGACTGGAGGTGGGAAGAGGAAGCCCCCAAGGGTGGGAAATGAGATTTAGGGCAGGATCCAATATCCAGGGAGGATATTTCAGATGAGACCAAAGAAGGGAGAACCACGCCTGATGAGGCCAAAAGGGGGCAATGAGGATGAGAGGAGTCTTCAGGTGACGGGCTTTCTGAAAAACTTTGGGAATGAGGGGAGTTGGTGGGTAAGCATATAGAAGTCCCGATGGCAAATCGTGAACCAGAACATCCCTGGGTGATTCCCTTTTTGGGGGGATCAGGGTAAAATATTTGCTGCATTTGTGGTAGATTAGGGACGCAAAAAGATTGCATCAAGGTTGACCCAAATAGCTGAATATCTAATGTGCCACTGATGGATTCAGGGACCACTGATGAGAACTCCGGACAAATCTGCTGAGTTTGTCAGCCAACACATTTGAACTGCCGGGAATGTGTGTTGCAAGAAGAATGCACTTGGAAGACATTGCCCATTCCCTCACTCTCATGGCCTCTCTGCACAGGGGGGTAAGACCATGTTCCCCCTTGCTTGCTGATGTACCAGACCATCGCCATGTTGTCCGTTTGAACTGCTATAGTCCTCAGAGGGAGACACTCCTGAAAGGCTTGCAACATTAGAAAGACTGCCCTCATTTCCAGGACATTTATGTCTCTGTAGGGAACCACGTGCCTCAAGCTGTCCATCCCTAAAAATGCTTCCCACCCCAACAAGGAGACATCTGTGGTCACCGTGGCCTTGGGTTGGGGAAGACAAAAGGGTCTGCCTAGAATCAGATCCTGTGCTTGAAGCCACCATGCAAGGTGATTTCTGCAAACCTGAGAGCTCCTGATGATCGTGGTCATGGGGTGAACCTGAGTGGACCACTGAACCACCAGGGTCTACTGCAGGACCCACAGGTGATACCTGGCGAGAGGCACTAACTGGATGGCAGCCATCATAAAGCCTTGCACCTTCAAAATTAAGTGGGCTGTAGGATGTTCAAGCGTCAGCAACTGATGGACCTGGTCCCAAATTAGTTTAACTCTGAGAAAAGGAAGTGCTACAGTCTCTGACACAGTGTCCAGAAGAACCCAGATAAACTCTAGCTTCTGAGATGGGGAAAGATTGGACTTGGACAGGTTGACCATGATGCCAAGATCCTTAAAGAGGTTAAGGGTATAGTTGGTGGCCAATGAAAGTTGATGTCTCATGAGGAGCCAATCGTCCAGGTTTGGAAAGACCTAGAATCCTTGTAGCTGGAGATGAGCTGCCACCACTGCCATACACTTGGTAAACACCTGGGGGCTGCAGTGAATCCAAAGGGCAGGGTTCTGAACTGATAATGACTGCCCCTCTAATTGAAAGTGGAGGTATAATCTGTAGATTTTTATATGACAGTATGTGTCCTTGTGATCCATTGAGCAAATCCAGTTGTCCTTATGCAGCAGAGGCAGAATGGACTGAACAGTGACCATCCAGAACTTGGACTTCTTGACTGTCAGGTTCAGGTTGCTGAGTTCTAAAATGGGACACAGGTCCCTGATCTTTTTCAGTACCAAAAAGAAGCAACAGTAAGTTCCAGACCCTCGTTATCCTGTTGGGACCTCTTTGATGGCTCTTTTTAGAAGAAGGCCTTGGACCTCCAGATAGGCCAACTCCCTTTGGCAGGGTGAAACGTCTGGGAGAGATTTTTGAATTGGAGGGGGTTGAAAAAAGGGAATGAAGTAACCCCTGGAAATAATCTTTAACATCCACTGATCTGAGGTGATACTTGTCCACGCTAGTGGGTGAAGGGAGAATCATCAGCTGACTGCCTCCAGGGCAAGACAGTCAGACAGCACTTCAGGAACTTTGAGTGGGCTTCTCTGAGAAAGGTTCTCAGAAGCCCTGATTCTGCAGACCTCCTCTGCCTCTGGGACGGCCTCTGTCATTGAATCCCCTACCCCGGCCAGTAGAAGAGGATTCCTGTGGAGCATCATGGAAGGAGGATTGAGTTCTGTGGAACTAAAATTTCTTACTACTCCTCTGATTCTTTGAAAAGGATTGTTGGGGAATAGAGAACTTGATCCTCACCACGGACAGAGTCTTCCCCTCCTGCTCACTGTGGGTCAATGTCTCTTTGACAGATGGACCAAACAAAGTTGACCTGTCCAAGGGGGAGTTAGTGAAAGATGCCTTAAAGGGATCTGCAAACCCACACAGGCAAAGCCAACTATGCCATCTAATGGCAATGGCTGTGCCTGCCTCTTGAAATGTGGCCTCTGCCAGAATGGAGATCAACCTCATTGAAGCATTAGCCAGGGAAGTTAAGAGTGGATAGCTTTGGAGAGACCAATTTGAGACTCTCCGGGGGCAGTAACTCAGAAAGGGAAGTGGTGAGTTCCAAACCTAAATCCCTTTAAAGCAAGGTAAAGTGTGCCATGTAGTTGGTTGCTGTCAGTCCAAATGTAGCTGAGGTAAACATGTGCTTTCCAAAGCGGTTAATCGCCTGAGACTCTCTGCTTGGAGGGTGGACTGTGGAGCTCTGTTCGGCCAGCTCCTTCTTAGTAACTGTGGCCACCACGATGCCATCAACAGGGGCACCCTTACTCCAAAAGGTGTTATCCTTGGATGGACTAGGAAATTTATCAGCCTTTTTTGGGGACTGGTTCCATTCTGTCCATCTCCTTCCACACTCTATCGGTGATGATTTCCATGAGCTTGTCGATGGAGGGGACACCCAGGTACAAGACAGGCCTGTCCTGAAGGCCTTCAGGAACACGGATTCCTCTGAAGATAGGGTAGAGGAACACCAACATCTTCTTTGTTTGAGAATTTAGAGGATGTCCCCAAAGGACACTTCCTCAGAAGGCATTCTGGGGACCCATCTCCCTCCTCGAAATCCATGTCTTCAGTGAGGGACTATTTAGGGAGTCCAAGTATCTCCTCAGGCATGTTCTCTTCCGATGAGGTTCCTCCATGGTGGGTGCTGGGGAGGACTTGGAAAAGGCAGGGACCCCAAGGGGGGTAATACCCATCTGAAGGTGCTCACAGGAGTGCTGACCCTGGATGAATGATGAGGCATTGCCGCCCAAAGTCGAGAGAGGCTGGGGAGAACCTAGAGATGAAGTAGAGGTAACTGCCCAGCCAGAGAAGGTCCTCTCTTCTGCCTGGAAAGCAGACAGACTGGAAGAGGCCTCTCTCCTCTCCTGCGGCTGCAGCCGCCCAGGAAGGAAGGAGGGACCCCGCTCAGTACTGATGTCTCCAGATGATATCTGTCTCGAGCTGTCCAGTGCAGAGGCCCCAACAGGTAGGAATGGTCCAAAAACTCCGGGCTAGACCCCACCCCCAGGAACCAGCACAGTTCTTGCAAGGCCGGGGCACAGCAAGTTCCAAGGGCAGAAGAACAGAGCCCACCAGGGACCCTGACAGTGTCGGGAAGGAAGGGATACCGGACACCATCTGCCTCTCACAAGGAATGCTCTGATCCTGGTAATCCAAACCTGGATGAGCCAGATGAAGACAGTGAACTCCAGTGATTGGAGAAGTTCCCCTTAGGCAACTGAGCCAGGGATGGTAATAAGCCCAGCTCAATTTGGGTGTTGAGGAAACTCCTCATCATTCTATCCATATCTGTGGGAAGCAAGCTTCTGGAAGACCTAGAAGATACAGAAGAATGTCCTGACTTTGCCAGAGAACCTGTCAAAACTCTGCAATCCCGGAAGTGGATCGACTCCAATGCATCAGATCTCAATGAATATCAGATCCGACAGAATCATCGAATCTGAAGTCCTGGAAGGATCTGATGCTTTAGCCAGCATCATAGATGGATCCAACCTCTGAGGTGCTGAGGCCTCGGATCAGACAGAATGATCGGAAGCTCTCGGAGTGGAAGAGACGGAATCCGAAGTCAAAGAGGCTGGGCTCAGATCCAGGGATCTGAGATCCAACAGCCTCAGCTTTTTTGAAGGGGATTCTTTAGAGGAAGAAGTCTTTCTTTTATGATCAGAAAGAATCTTAGAGGGGGAGCCGGAAGCTAGAGGACTCCCCTTTGCTAGCCCCTTCAACAGCAACTTGATTCTATGATCCATGACAGCCCTGGGGTTGAATGCGGCACAAATGTCACATTCAACCTCCAGGTGACTCTCTCCTAAGCAATAAACGCACTCCTCATGCGAGTCGAAATGGGGCATCTTCTGACCACATGAGGAGCATCTCCTAAAGCCAGAGGGCTTTTCAGGCATCTTGACCAGACAGCCACACACACACACACACACACACACACACACACACACACACACACACACACACACACACACACACACACACACACAAACATCCGCACACACTACGGAAAAAAGACGGTAGAGAAGGCCCAAGAAAAAAGCTACCTTTACTGAAAGGACAATTACTTAAAGAAAGAATAGCTAAGATTTACCCTTAATCTGAAAAGCTACAGAAAGAGACCCAGGAAAAAAGGCAGGAACCCACAAGAAAAAATCGTAGAAAACCTACAGGGAGGGGAGGAAACCAAAACTAACTATCCTAACAAAAGAGATGGGTAAAGAGAACACTACAGCTAGAAAATTGGAAAGTAAAAAACTTCAAAGAGAAAGAACTTATTGGCACTTATCTGAAATAGTCACTTGAGCTACAGGAATTACTTCCTAACGTTTCTGTAGCAAACCAGATCTGAAGGTTATAGGTCAGTGGAGGATTATGAGAAGGGGAGGAGCTTGAGGTCTTGATTTGTCCTTCAGTTGCCGGTTTGGATCCGAGGTCAGATCCAAGACCCATCTGTAATGAATAATGACATGGACAGCATCAGATTCTCTTTTAAGGTTTTGGAAGACAGCACCAATAAGTTTAATTTCCTCACATCTGGCCAGAATTTGTTCTGTAAATGAATTAACAGCTGACAGTGTACTGAGGCTTGGATAGAAGCCATGATGCTTGTCAGTAAGGATGTCATATTTTGTAATGTTTTCTACTATCTGATTAAAAATAATTTTCTCCAGAAATTTGGTGACGGGGAAGAGAATGGCAATTAGGCAAAAGTTGCTAGTTGTAGTAGGGGAGGCACTTTGCAAGTGGAATAATCAGGGCTTGTTTGAAGCTCTGCGCAAGGACTTTGGTTGAGAGTGAAAAGACTGAAAATAGAAGATATAGGCTTGCTTAGGGCATTGATGGTCAATGTGAGAATTTTGGACAGTATTGTTTGGAAGCTATGGTTATAGTTGGTATCTAAATGTTCATTTAGCATATGAACCTCTGATTTGTTTACACTTCTGAAGTTCAACAAGGGATAGTTTAGAATCATGTGAAGTGGTGACACTGGCTGGTAAGAAGAGGGATTGGGGAATGCTAGCTGAGTAGGTTGGGGAGGATTTCTGATTATTTTCTTTAACTGTGCCATCGTCTCCTCAGTCATAATGCTGCTACCTCCAGTTTTTGGGAATATCTTAGATGTGCCAATGTTTTTTACAGCCTTCCAAAATTGTTCTTTTTGACCTGGGCAAGAATTCTGCAGAGAATGGGCACACTCAACCTTTGCAGAGTTAATTTAAATTCTTATGTAATTTTTTTTTTTTTAAATGCTGACATATTTTGTATTTAGTCTGACTTGAGGGGTCCTTTTCCATTACACATTTACCTTGTTTCTGCTTTTTATGTTTAAGAATGGGGTAATTCAGAGGATATTCTATTAGTGGGGTATAATCTGAATGTATAGGTTTAAGCATTTTATAGAGAGTGGATAGGACAAAAATGGGGTCAATACACTAATAAAAAGGAACCCCAGTCTAGTGAACAATGCAGTACAAAGTAAATCTGTGGACGATTCAGAGGTTGATCTGGTCATTATTTTTGAAGGCTTAGTTTTCTAGCATTTGAAAGACCAAGAAGACAGACTGGGGCTATGACCACTAACAAAATTGGGAAGGACCTGCAGTTCATAGGTTCATAGGTTTATACTAGGCTATCTGCCCTAAGGCATTTATAAGCCTAGCCCAAATTTTTGTGGCTTACACCACCCCTTATATGAAAAAATACTGTGCCCATTAGTTTGTTGTGCCTCTGTCCAGCAGTGACACAGAGATGATTCCCGGGATAAACCTACGATCTCCCATCCACAGGTCAAGATTTCTCTTGAACAGAGCCAGCGAGGTGCTCTGCCTCACATGGATCGGGATTTTATTCCACAGCATAGGGAGTCTCTGAGTGATAAATCTATCCCTCCAGCACGCCCTATTTATATCCGTGCTAAGGTTTAAGTCGCTTGCTCTAGTGGTTTTGGTGGATTTGGATTTTTGAGGTGGAGCATGTCCATTAATTCCGGGTTGGACATGGCCTTGTATGTCAGGCACATGTCACCTCTGAGCAGACGGTATGCAACTGAATAGAGCTGGAGTTTCTTCAATCTGGCAGCATATGACAGATTTTGGAGTCCCTTTATCCTTTTGGTGAGGAACTTTTGGGGTCTCTCCAATTGCTGCAGATGTCGGGTGAGATACATCCCGAATGGGGCATTGTACTCGATCATTGGTCTGATAAGTGAAGAGTACAGGGAACAATGACCTCACTAGATCTGGATGTGAATCCCTTCATGATCAGGTGGGCAATGTAGAAGGTCTTTCTAACCACTTTAGCAACGTGAGTGTCAAAAGAAAGGCCACTGTCAACCTGGGTCCCCAGGTCCCTGATAACCTCTTCTGTGCTTAGTGGATTGCCACCTATATGGTAGCTTGGGGTTACCTTGTTTTTCCCGAAGGGTATGACTATACATTTTTGGCGTTTAACTTCAGGCCATGGCTCTGGCACCAGCTATCTGTTTCCGTGAGTCCCTTCTGAAGGATATCCGTGTCCGATGCACTTTCCACTATGGCGCCCAGTTTGAAGTCGTCTGCAAACTTTGTCAGCCAAAGTCCTCCCATGTTGGCCTGTACTTCTGAGAAGTAGATGCCGAACAATAGGGCCAAGGACCGAGCCCTGTGGGACACCACTTGTGACCATCTTGGAGTCTGACATAGCGCCAGCAACTCTAACCCTGTGGGTTCTGTCCTTAAGCCAGTTTGCAACCCATCTTGTGACATATGGGTTTACATTTAAGCTGGTAAGTTTTTCTACAATACCCGAGTGGGGTATTGTGTCGAAGGCCTTTGCAAGGTCAAGGTAGGCTGTATGGACTGCCTTTCCTCATCAATGGCCTTGGTGACTGTTTCAAGAAGTCGACCAAGTTCAAAAGGCATGATCTGCCCTTGACGGCCAAACTGGGTCGGGTCCAATGTCTGCAAGTCCCCTATATCTTTGTTTATGAGCTCCATTATGATCCTCTCCATAGCTTTGCAGACTAGACTTGTAAAGCTTATGGGGCGGTAATTACCAGGGTCCGTAGAGGCACCACCTTTGTGGAGTGGGACCACAGTTGCCGTCGCCACTCCTTGGGCACGATCCTGTGGTAAGGCTGAGATTAAACAGCTGCCTTATGTGCGGGTTTAATTCCTCATTTAGCTCGTGGTAGCACACAGCCGGGACACCATCCGGTCCCATTGATGCTGTGTTTTTAGCTTTAGAGAGAGCAGCTTTCACCTGCGCATTTGAGATGTCTGGGAGGCTACACTCTGCTGGGATAGTTATCTCTCCTTTAAGGGGGGGGGAGGGGGGTGAAGTTTGCACTGAACCTGTCTGCCAGTATGTTGGCAATGTCTGTGGGTTCAGTGATTTTTGTATCATTTTGGACTAATTCTGAGCATATCTGGGAGTTTCCACCCAGGTTCCTAACATAGCTGAAAAAGGCGTTATGATTGTCCTTTGAATCCATGGCAATTTTTCTCTCAAAATTGGCCTTAGTTGATTTTATGAGTGCTCGTATTTTTACTAATAATGATCAGGGTGACATCCCTTTTATGGATTTTGTTCTATCATGTAATAGCTTTCTCCTCTTATTGTAAAGTTTGTTAATGGCTGGGGTCCACCAGACTGGACGCTTGCCCTTTGTGGAAAGAGTCTTGGTTTTATTTGGGATTGCCTGATCCATGCAGTCCTGGAGGTGTTCATAGAAGGCATTTGTAAGGGCTTCTGCAGCTTTGGTTGTGGTTTCCACTGGCTCAGGGGCCTTGAAGGATACCACACCAGTCTTGAGTAGTGTGAAGTTTGCTTTAGAGAAGTTCTTCACTGTGTTTTTGTTTAGGTGGGGGCGGATGTGGATTTCCAGTGAGATTAGTTTATGATCAGATCTCACCAATGAGGGATATACTTCCGTGTGGAGCATTTTGTCCCCTTGTTTGTCTTATTGAGATCTAGTATATTTTCTCCTCTCGTGGAACAGTGACTAGCTGTTCCATGGCATTTGAATTTATGGACTTCAGGAACCGTTGGGCTAGAAAGTTAGGGCTTGAGTAATGTTCCCAGTCTATATTCGGGTAGTTGAAGTCACCCAATATGATGGTGTTAGGAGATACATTTATACTCTCCAGTGTCTTCAGGAAGGCTGCTGGGGTTCCTGAGTTTGAGAGGGTGGCCTGTAGCATGCTACAATTTGTAGAGCAGTTTTGCCTATGGTTAGTTGCACCTGGATGGTTTCCGAAGCTTGCGTTGCCACCAACCTGGAGGTGTGGGTATCCTTTATGAATATGGATACATCCCTCCTTTTGTGGTGTGGTCCGGGGTTTGGGGCCGAACGCATGATATGAGGTAAAACCTAATAGTGCCGGGTGCTCTCAGGAGCCTTGAACCAGGTTTCAGTTACAGCACAGACATCGATGTTCTCCATACTGAGAAGGGCCTCGAGTGCGTGCATTTTGAGATTTAGACTTCTGGCATTGAGCAGCATTGCCCTCAGTTTCTTCCCATTTTTGTTTTCTTGGGTGGTAGGTTTAGAATTTGAGCCTTGCCTAAAAAAGGCACTATGGGGTGGCAAGAGCCTTAGCCAATATCCGGAATCCCAGGGTGACAGGTGCAAGCCGCCCCTTGGCAGCGTGGCTTGTCAAGCATGTCATCCCAGGCAGACAGACACTGGATCCCCTTTGAATGACACCAGACATTAAGCCAATTGTTAAAGCTGATCATCTTGTCTCTATATTGTGGCATCATTCTTGGTGAAGGAAGGATACTGCTCAGGGTCAGGGTCATACCTGCCTGGGCTACATAATCAGAGAGCTCCTCTATGTCTCTTTTCATGTAGTCCAGGGAGGTATCGCCTCAGGTCGCTCACACCAGCATGGACAATGACTGTGTCATATTTGTACTTGCCGTGGAGTGACCAGAGTGCTTGTGTTATGTGGCGGATTCTAGCGCCCGATAGGCAGCTTACTGTGACCCTCTCCTTGTTCAGCCTGGTGAGTGGGACGCCAGTGTGTCTGACTATGGAGTCACCTATGACAAGTATGTTTGGTGTTGTATTTGGCCTTAAGGGCTGTGACTGCTTTGCACACTGCTTTTGTGGTTTATGTGTTGCTCGTGGGGTGTCTTGAGGTAGCAGTTGTTTGGGTGTCTGCTTTGGAGGCCTCTGCTGTTTAGGTAAATTTTACTCAGAGCCTCGAGTATGTCTTTGTGTGTTTATGTGTTTGATTCAGTGGTGTGGTAGCATTATGTGAGGCTGGTTTTGTGGTGTGTGTAGTTGCCTTCTCCTCCTGTCTGGTCTTGCCAGTCCTGAGTTGAGAGAGCTCAGCCTCCAGTTTGGCTAAATAGCTGCATCTCTCAAGTATTTGTGTTATATGGGAGGAGGAGAGGGTTGTCTGTGTACATGAGGCAGTTATAACATTGCCTCAAGATTCCCAGATTCACCAGCTGGACCGCAGAGGAGATTGACAACTGACCTTTGGACATGCTAGAATAATACTGGGAATTCCTTAATAATTGAAAACAAGGGCCAGTGGGGAGTGAGGGTGTAGTACTTTTAATTTTTAGTGCTGACTTATATAATTGCTTTAGTGAGCAAGTGCCAGGTAACTTGAGTGCAATGTGTTACAAGTAACTAAATGCAAAAACGACAAACAGTAACTTTCTTTCAAGTGAAACAAGGAACTAGTACAGTAAGCAATGCAGATATCACTAGTGATCCACAGAAGCGCTGAGAAGCCGCGTATTAGGTGGAATTAGCTTCCAGGGAAATAACAAGCAAACAAACAACAAGCATATAAACAGGCCTGGATCTAGTCTATGCTAGAGCAAACAAGGTGTACCAATTTCAGTAAGATACAGTTCAAATATTCAGGCACTATAAACCTTTAACCAGAAATTCCCAGCTCAGAAGGGCAGAGTCCTGCCTCTTCTCCCACAAGAGTGCAGACCACGAACCTTCTTAATGTAAAATAACTGGCCTGAAGCCCAAGTGCTTAAACCAGAACTAATACCCTTGGACACTGGGCTCTCAATCAGCAGTTCCCAAATTAGAAGGATGAAAGCTACCTGTCCTGCCACCACAGTGCTTGCCACAAACCTTCCTAATGTAAAACAACTGGTCTGAAGCCCAAGTGCTTAATCCAAAAGACTTAGAATGATAGCTACACTTTAATCAAGTTACAACCAAGCAGTAATAAATACAATTGAATACTTTAGAGAATGTCTGGATTAGTGCTCAAGTTACACAAATAAAGCTAGATCCAGCAGGCCCGAATCCAGTCTATGCCACAGCAAACAAGGTGCACCAACTTCGGTAAGAAGCAGTTCAGATATGCATGCACTATAAGCCTTTAACCAGAAATTCCCATCTCAGAAGGGTAGAGTCCAGCCTCTCCTCCCACAACAGTGCAGACCACGAACCCTCTTAATGTAAAATAACTGGCCTGAAAGCCCAAGTGCTTAAACCAGAATTAATACACTTTTAGAATAACAGACACTGAGCCCTCAATCAGCAGTTCCCAACCTAGAAGGATGTAAGCTACCTGTTCTGCCACAACAGTGCAGACCACAAACCCTCTCAGTGCAAAACAACTGGTCCGAAGCCCAAGTGTTTAAACCAAAAGGCTTAGAATGAGTTACACCAAGCAGTAATAAATACAATTGAGTATTTTTAAGATGATGCAAAAGTAAAATGAAGTAGGTAGAAACACAAGTACAGTAAAAGCAGATAATTTTTTTTTTTTTATCTGAACAAGTGCTGAGATCAAAGAAACAGATTTGAGTGCTGAAACTAGAAAACTGGCTAGTTATAAGAAAAAAAAAACAAACTAGAAGGCTTCCCTCAAACACAGAAGGGCTTGGGGGCTCAGAAGCCTACAAATAGTCTATACCACTTAACAGGAAAGGCAGGAAATAAGCTTAGTTTTGTTTTGTTTTTTTGTCTGTTTCCCAGATGCTCTCTTTGTACACAGTAGCAGTGCCAGAAATCAGAATATGATCTCACTGCACTCAGTTGAGTGAGCAAATGAGATGGGCCCAGAGGCAGGCTGAGGGGCGGGCAGTTTCAAGGCCACTAAGATTAACACCAAAATAAAAACAGGGAAGGTGGGTGGGAATAACTGAAGAGCAGAATAACTGCCACTTGAGTTAAATATTCCTTCAACACAGTTTAAATCAAATTAAATACTGTATTTTTTTAAAAAAAAGTGCAGATAAAGGTACTTAAATTCTCTTATACGTCCAGTTGAATATAACCAAGTTCTTAGCTGGCCAAAGCTGAGGTTTTTAAGCAATAAAAATTCACAATGCACCACTTAAAAAGGCAAGGACAGGAAATCAAAGAATGTGGCTACCCCCACACCTGTAATTACTAGCAAATAACACACTAGCTTCAGTTCAAGTTACTAAAGAGCAGAATAACTGCCACTTGAGTTAAATATTCCTTCAACACAGTTTAAATCAAATTAAATACTGTATTTTTTTTTTTAAAAAGTGCAGATAAAGGTACTTAAATTCTCTTATACGTCGTTGCAGTTTGTCTGGTACATTGGTAATAACATTCAGCAGAGTGAAGTTTTTTTGAATTGGGGTTGGGTCTAGTACTTTCAGAAGTAAGGAGGGTCACAGTCTGAAAGATGATGGCTCTGTTTAATTGGCTTATAAGGGGACCTTTCCAGTCTAGGTTTAGGCCACCTAATAAGAGAGGTTTGTGAAGTCTGGTGATGTCTAGAATGTCATTTAATTTGTTTCTAACAGGAACACATAGAAAGACAGAACCCACACATTGTGGGTTACAGGTCCCGCATCAGAAAGCATAACTGTGAGTAGAGATGACCAGGGCTCTGTGCTGGGACCTCTCCTTTTTGGTATTTACTTCTCAAATCTCTAAGCAGACAGTCAACACTCAAGAGAAGAAGGCTTGCATACAATTGCAAACTGGGGGTTGTTGCTAAGTCACCCTGTGACACCCAAACACTCTAGAAAGACCTCTACCTGGTAAACTCTTGGTGTAATACAGTGGGCTCAAACTAAAAGCTAAAAATAGTGTAGTACTATCAATTTTGTTGGATAACCCTCCCCTCATCATGCTCTGTAGACAACACACCTCTAAAAACAATTATGTAGTTAGAGACCTGGGTACTTGATTTGATAATTCCCTCTCTATTGACTAGTTGTCAGGAAATCATTTTATGTAGCCCTGTTAATTGGCAAGGGAATACCATCAAAGTCTAAATAGTTAATCACTCACTTAAACTCAACACTGATTAAGCCAATTATTGAGTACAACACCCCTTTGGGATGTATGTCACTAAACATAAAAAACAATTAGAAAGACCTCAAAGTTTCCTAGCCAAAAATGTCACAGGCCTAAAGTCGCTGTGCTAGCAAGTGAGACAGGAAACTCTATTTTATTCAGTGTCTAACAGACTTTTAAGAGGAGATCTTTGTCTCATTCACTATGCCGTTAGAAACCTGATTGCCCTGGACCTCCTGTTTTTCCACACATCCAATATCTCTGCCAGTTCTAGAACCAGGAACCTAAATCTTTAACAACAAATAAATAAAACACAGTTGCAAGATAGGGTTTATAAAGGAGTGCCACCCAATCCTCTGGAATAAATTTCCCCTGCATGTTAAGTAATGCTTCTCACCATCTTCTTTTAAATGTACACTAGATGACTGGATGAGTATGCGCAAATCTATTCCAGGACTGACCAGCATGCCACTCCTGGAGAAAAGAGATATGGCCTGAGGGAAGGCATTGGTAAGACATGAATGGTCATGAGTCTCAGAGGTCTTATAGTATCTATGAACTTATGAATTTAGAAAAGTGATGACAGTGGAGGAATGCAATAACAGTTATATAGGTTTTAGTATGCCCTGCAAAAGTAATACGTGCTACTTACCAGTTACATTCACAGTCTGAGTAGGCTTTGCTACTGCAAATTAATGTTAGGGACATGTTATCCTTTTTATTGACAAGCAGAACACTTCTTCCTTGCACTGTCCCTGGTCTGTATAATACACATGCAAAACTTTCTACATGGTGACAAGAACAGAACAAATAGCACAGCATACAGAAAAAAACAATAGCAATATGTGGCAAATGAAACAGATGAAATAAGACCTACAATATACTTGGAACATTACAAAGTGTGCATGTGCAAGAGAACTTCTGGGAAAGATAAGGATTATATTACTGTGAGGAAGTGATCCGAAAAATATAACATTATTAAGTACTGCATAACAAAG
Source organism: Protopterus annectens (assembly GCF_019279795.1). Taxonomy (NCBI): domain Eukaryota; kingdom Metazoa; phylum Chordata; order Ceratodontiformes; family Protopteridae; genus Protopterus; species Protopterus annectens. The sequence continues at coordinate 773,981,604 of NC_056745.1, read as the reverse complement.
ATAGTACTACAGCACAAATATTTACACATTGATGTACACAGAAGACACAAGAGAAAGCAATTAAGTACTGACTGCAAGCAAAATGGCCATCTATTAGTAACAGATGAGACAGACAAATAAAAATGGGCAGTAATGGCAGAATCAGGGGGCAGTGACACTGAAGGCAGGGATGCAGAGAAAGTACAGTTGTGTACACTTACTGTAAATATAGATGTTTAAGTGTATTCACTGTTGCAGTCCTGACTTGTGGGATTTCATGCCATGGAAGCCATTGGTTGGCCCAACTGCTAGAGAATCTTTTCCCCTCCTCCTGAAGCTGGTAGACACACTATCCAACGTCACTGCTTTGGGTATAAAGGGAGTCAGCCAGCGACATGACCTCAGTACTTTCTTGTCCCCAACAAGTAGGAGCCCCTCAGTATGTCCTTGAGGTCAGGGTTCTAGGACCCTGGATTCCAGAATAAGTATGAAGGAAGAAGGAGCCACCCTGACTGAGAAAGTGAATGTCCTAGTTTATCCCATAGGCTAGAGGGGAAGGTGGGAGGGATAGAATACTGCACACAGTGAATACACTCGAACATCTATATTTATATTAAGTGTACACAACTGAACTATGTTTTTTGTGTTTCACTGTTGCAGTCCTGATTTGTGGGATGATTCCCAAAGCTGAAAGGAGGGTGGGTGGAAGGATTAAGGAGAGCCAAGGATGTCCTGCAAAATGGCAGTGGTAAACCTTGATGTGGGTTGAGAAAAGGTAGGAAAATGGTAATGGTTGGTGAAGTTATGCACAGAGGACCAAGAAGTTGCTTCTGAAATGTCCTTATTGGCCACCCCTTTAAGAAAGGCAGTAGAGGCAGCAGTAGCCTTAGTGGAATGTGTCCTCACGGTATCAAGAGGCTTCTTACCATGATGACTGTAGCAAAAGGAGATAGAGTGGGAGATCAGTTTGGAAATAGTTTGCTTAGAAATTGGACTCCCCTCAGAGTTACTGGCAAAGGCCACAAAAAGTTGGTCTGACTTCCTGACATTCTTTGTTCTGTCCAAGTAGAAACACAGCTGCATATGCGCATCCAAAGAATGAAGGATCCTTTTACCCTTGTTTTGAGGGTTAAGAAAGAATGTAGGCAAGTGTATGGTCTGGTTTAAAGAAGTTTCTGTCAGCACCTTGGGCATAAAGGAAGGGCTGGTCCTGTGAGATACTCTATCTGGGTGGAAAATGATGAAAGGTTCTACACACATAAGGTCCTGAAATTCTGACACCTTTCTGGCTGAGGTAATGGCTAGTAGGAAGACTGTCTTCCAGGTAACGAATTTTATATCACCGGAAGCCACTGGTTCAAAGGGTGGAAGGGTGAGCTTCTCCATAATGAAACTGAAGTCCTGGGGGGAACAATAGGTTTTCTGGCAGGCCTAATGTGGGCAAACCTTCTCAGGATCTGTTTCATGAGGTGATCTGAAAAGAGAGGAAATTGAAAAGGCAGACACACAGAAATAACTGAATCAAGGATTTTAACAGTGGAGCAGGAGAGACCTTTTTCAAAAAGGCTAGATAAGTATGACAAGACCAAAGGGATCTGAGCTGAACAAGAGTTTTGTCCCTTTTGTCTGCACAAAAGAATGAATCTTTTCCATTTGGTGGAGTAAGACTTCCTAGTGTTAAGTCTCCTGACTTCTTTTAGGATGTCTAGGACCTGCTTGTTGAGGGGTGACCCCTTCCACTGGATGAAGGTACCATCCAAGTTGTCAATCTGAGCGTGTGTAGGCCGGGGTGTATTAATGTGACCCTGTTATACTTTAGCAGATCCACTTTCTGTAGCAGTTGACATGGCTCTGCCTCGGCCAATCAGGGGCTATCAAAATAACCTTTGGCCCCATTCTTCCTTTATTTTCAGCAATACCCTGGGTAGCAGTGGTAATGGGTGGAAGGCACAGAAGAATAGCCTGCCCAAGGAAAGAAAAAGGCATCTGTCTTCCAGGCTGACTTAGTTTTGTTCCTGGAGCAAAACATTTCCAAGTGAGCATTTTCTTTGGTGGCAAAAAGGTCTATCTGTGGCAGGTAACTGCTAGTTGACTGTTTTCTCCTGGTAAGTTATGTGCCATGAGGTGCAGCTGTTGGGAGTTTGCTGTTTTCCAAATGGCCATGGTTAGGTGGCAAAGGGGGCATGTGTGGGTCCCCACCTGCTTGTTTATGTACCACATAACTGTGGTATTGTCTGTCTTCACCAGAAGGACTCTTGAGTTTCCATTTATTTTTGAAGGCAATTGGGCCTTTTTGGACTGTCATTAGTTCTTTTAGGTTGATGTGCTTGTTTCTGAACTTGGGAGTCCCATCTGCCTTGAGTCTGGAAGTTGCTGCAGTGGGCTACCCAGGCTATTTCTGATGCATCTGTTGTCAAAGTTTCATCCTTAAGGATGAACCTGAAGGGAAGGCCTGCATTGAGCGAGCATGCTTGGACCCAACAGACAAACTCTTTCCTGAGGCAAGGAAGCAGTTTTATTCTGATGGTGAGAGACTGAGAATGCTAGCATGACATATTTTTGAGATACCACTGCAGTTTTCTCATATGTAGTCTGGCCAGGGGGATCATGAGAATGCAAGAGGCCATGTATCCCAGGACCTTGAGATACTCTTTGGCTGTCAGGTACTTCCTGACTAAGACATTTTTAAATTACAGAGTTAGGAAGGTAACCTTGTCTGGAGGAAGGAAAGCCTTCTGAAGAACTGAGTTCAGTAAAGTTCCCAGACACACAGTCCTGTTTGTTGAGTCTGTTTGAGATTTTTAGGTACCGACAGTAAACCCCACTGAGGTTAGTAAGTTTTGGGTACAAAGCAGGTATGCTTTAAGATTTTTTAGGCTTGTTGCCTGAATGAGGCAATCATCTAAGTAACGGTAAATATGAATTCCCTTTGTCCTGCAGAAAGCTAACACCAGGGCTAGGTACTTTGTGAAAATCCTGGTCAAAGTAAATAAGCCAAAGGGCAGAGCACAGAACTGATAATGCCTCATACCCGCACTGAAGAATAAGAACCACTTGTGTGATTCCTCTATGGGGATGTGGAAGTATGCATATTTTAGATGTAAGGTTACCACAAAGGCAGTGGGGAAATCATGGGCAGTAGTTTTTGTACAATTAGCATTTTGAATTTTGGGACCTGAAGGAATCGGTTGAGCCTTGGGAGGTCTAGAATCAGCCTCCCAGTATTTTCTTTTGTGGAGACTAGGAAAAGTCTGGAATAAAAACCTTTTCCTTATAAAGAGTTTGTACAGGTTCCACAGAGTCTTGAGTGCACAGAAGCTCTACTTGGGTTAAGGCCTCTGCCTTTTGGTTTGGAGGAATATCTGAGAAGCCTGAATGAATCAAGAGTTATTTGAACTTGAGTTTGTAACTTCTTTAAATGATGTCTAGAACCTATAGATCCCTGGTAATGAGGGACCAGTTCTTGCGGAATAGGGACAGTCTCCCCCCCAGCCTGGTGGGAAGTGAGGAAGAGGATTGGAGGACAGAGGAAGAGGGAAGAGAGTACAATGTAAGAGCTGAGAGTGAGGAAGAGGGTGGGGGATGGGGAAAGAATACCATTTAAGAGTCATGACTGCTCCCTGCTAGGCCACTAGGGACAGGATCCCACAGGCATACTGAGGTCTGTTTTCCACTGTCTAGGCCAGTGGTGCTGTCTTTGGCTTTTTCCCTACGAGGTCCCCTTTACCTAGGCTTACACTGGGGGCTGGAAAGAAACAATACTTGGTAGGGTATTCTGGCCGAAACAAGGAGACTGGACTTGAAAGAAGTCCTTTAAAGTTTGCATGGACTTGGCTGTATCCTCCATTTTCTGAAGGACAGCCTCAACCTTCAGACAAAAAAGAAAGTCTTTGTCTAAGGGGGTATCCAGGAGACTGGATCTGACATGTTCAGGAAGGGACATCTCCCTCCACCAGACATGTCTTCTAATGATGGATCCTGTGGCTGCTACCCTGCTGGAGGCTTCCAAGGCATCATAGCCGCAGTGCAGTGAGTGCTCAGCCACATTAGAGCAGGAGTTGCATAGATCCATTAATTCCTTTGAGAGGGCCTTATTTTCAGTCCCCATCAATTTTTGTTTCATCTGGTCAAGAATAGTTTCCTGACATTTCACCCTTGTGACAAGGGTAGCAGAGATACAGACCTTTTTTCCATACCTGAATAAGGCTCTGCTTTCCTTTTCTGTTGGTAAAGGATTTTTGGAAGAGCTAGCTTTTTCTCCCTTAGAGCCTTGTGTCACAACTTCAGGATCTGCCACAGGGTTCCTAGAAAGGTTTATGTGGGAATACAGAACCCTGTAAAATCTATTAAGTTTTTGAGGGGCAGGGGGAAGAGAGTCTGGCTGTGAAGTGGAATCCTAGAAGACATTATCTACCACCTCTAAGAGGTTTATGTTCAGGGAGATTTAGGAACTGCCTTATCGTCTTCTTGGATTGGTGGTAGTTCTGAGCTTCTCATTTGAAGTGCTCCCTAAGGAGATGCTTTAGGGGAGGGAGGCATCTGGATCTGATCAAGGAAATCAAATCCTCAGCCAACCTCACTAAGTCTTGTTGGTAGGCCTGAGAGTGGGAGGTGGTAGGCCTAGGCTGAGGTAAGGTAAGTGTAACTTTTTTGTGAGAGGCTTAGGTTTTGCCTTTAGGCTGACCTCTGCACTAGTACCTACAAGGGCAACTGACTCCGCGAGCAGTAGGCTGAGGTGATCTCCTGACGACACAAACAGCCGTCATCAGCTTTACAGCAGTCGGCAGAAGCCACAGCCTGCAAAGCTTCCCCAAACTCAACCAATCAGCTAAGTCCTTCAGCTTGTAAGGAAGTAAGAGGGACGTGGAGGCATATCGGTCTCCGAACATGTATTGATAAAGCTCTGTGTCACCAGCTCAGTTGTCAAAGGGGTGCTGCAAAGGCACCTCACCTTCTTTGAGAATTACATATCTAGAAGGACTGGTCAACAGTGAATGACCATCATCTGAGGCCCTAAATCTGAAGCTCTACGCCTTTTTCTGCCTAGGGAGATCTAACTCAGCTCGACCACCAGACAACATGGTATGTGAATACCCTGATGACAAACTGAAATGTTTAGCAAGAATCTCAACCCTATGCTTGACAGTTCTGCTATTAAAGCAAGCACGAAACTGGCAGTTAGGAACGTCATGTTCAGGATCCAAACAAATCACACTAAAAGAACGAAAATCTTGGAGTGGTATCTATTTGCCACAGCAGAGGCAGTTATTAACTTTCTCTGACATTAGTCAAAAAGCACATGAAAGTTTCTTACTTAGCTTTAGACATCATCTTTCTCTGCTGTGAATGACCAATGCACTGACTAGCACTCTGCTTTGGGCTCCAATGGCAAGAAAGAACTGAGGTCATGACACCGGCCATCTCCCTTTATACCCAAATGTAGTGATGTCAGATCAGGCATCCACCAGCTTCAGGAGGAGGAGAAAATATTCTCTGGTGTTCGGGCCAGCCAAGGGCTTCCATGGCGGGAAATCCCAAAAGTCAGTGCAAATTACAAAGGAAGAGTGGAAGAAATGTTTGATAACCTGTCAATGAGAAAGAAAGGCCGAGGATTGTTCATTGGAGCAAAGAAAGAATGGAGGACACAATAACACATATTATCACACTAGCTTCCCCATTACTGTACGACAAACACATATCTGTATATAGCTTGAGCAGTATCGACAACAATGGTGCATACACATAAATGTTCTAGCTACAAAGATGAACACTACTGTTAACAAGATGCCCACTGTAAGACCATAGAACAGTAAGAAAACATTTGTCTTGAATGCCCTGAACAGATGTGTGAAGTCAAGAAAGTGAGCTTCTCTTTTAAGGCTTGAAGTGTTTCTTTAGATTTGAAGGCCATCCTGACTAGCTATTACATAAACGAATGTGCACAGGTATGTCTAACCGATACATATTTTAAAGTTTACAATTCTCAGTGCACTGACAATGTGCAAAGCTATACTGGCTCAATGGCATACAGAGACAGTGCCCTGACTATAGCCCAGATAACTAAGAAATAGGTAACAGGTGGGGGCTAAAGGGGCCAACTACCTGTTCCTGGGGAGGTTAATGGGTGAATCTGATACTAATGAACCTCCAGTGCATACTGCTGAAACAGCAAGAACCACCTGCACCAAGACATAAGGATATGAGTGTCACTCATACAGGTGGGTGAAGGTATCAGTGCACACCCTTCTCCAGAAGTGGCCTTAAGCGGTTTTCAAGATAGGACACTGCAGCATAAACAAAATCCTCTAATGGATGATGTCTGTATCTGTACTATTACTAGGGTGGGGCAAAAAGGACAGCATCCCCAAGCGTAAGCTGTCAGTGAACACAGTCTGCATGGAAAAAGAGCGGCCAATTGGGCACAAGTACAGTACTATCTATCATTTAAACAAGATGCAGTTGATACTGTGGCTGCCTAAATGAAATGGTGTGTGTGTGTGTGTGTGTGTGTGTGTGTGTGTGTGTGTGTGTGTGTGTGTGTGTGTGTGTGTGTGTGTTGTAAGTGTAGTAAGAAGCCTATTTACCTAGGCACCACTCAGGTCTGCAAACATAACTGTCTCTTGCCTAGTAGAGAGTGAATGGGCAGAGTCGCAGTTTTCAGCCACATGGCAGGCAGGTGCAGGGAACCCAAAAACTGATGTCCTAATCTATAGGCATACAGGCTGCACAAACATAAACACATCTCAGATCTAACCAGACTAACTGAATCAGCAAAAAAAAGTGCGGTAAACAGGTGGCAAGTGGTTGCTTTCCCGGCGGTGAAATTCGCTGTTCAGGGATTTCGCTGTTATGAAGTTTCAACGTTGTCGTCTCGGTGTTCAGGGAGACGACGTTACGGGCATTATGAAAGGTAACTATATATATATATATATATATATATATATATATATATACACACACACACACACACACACACACACACACACACACACACATATGGGTCTACCTGATAAGACCAAAAAGCCACAATATCAAATCCCACAAGACTGAGATGAAATTGCCAAAACCTCACACGAACAAACACCTGGAACACTGACGAATAAATTCTGCATATGTAACCACATCTCCGGAACAGCAAAACAACAAAAAACTGTAAACTGAAGTAAATTTAACCTACCCATACACTCCCCTATGTGGGGGGGGGGCTGCACCCCCTCACCTCCCCAAACTAAATATAACAACTTCAAGATCACACTACAGTGGGGAAAGGACAAAGTTCACTATGATGGACAAGTTGTTACATACTAGGAATTTCTCTTTCTTTTTTTTCCCCCAAACACCTTTATTGAATTATCACTTGTGACACAGGCAAATTTACATTCATATAAAAGTAATCAAACTATATTAACATAGCAAACATTATACTTCACATATATTGCTATATATCATATAATCTAAGCAATATTACATAAATTATTCAATTTCTGTCTTTTTTAAACAGGAAACATCTTTAGTAAACCATCACACAGGCAATCATACACTTATATAAATGAAAAGAAACCACACCAACACAATCCTAGTCACAAGCATTTTACATCACAAACCATACTTACACACTCCCAGTTACAAATATTATACATTACTTATAATCTACCCAATCTTTCTCACTCAAACATTACATAGCTCATTTGCTGCTTTTTTGACCTCATTCCTCCCTTGTATGTATTGTTCCCACAATTCCCATTTTTCCCTATGTAGCTTGCTCCTACCCTTTTCTAAACATCTCAAGTTTCAGTTGTTTTATCTCTGTTACTATAATCACTACTTCCAGTATAGTTGGTTTAGATTCTGATTTTCATTTTCTACTAATTGCTTTTTTGGCAGCCACCGTTATTAGAAACAGCAAGGCCTTACTATGTCTCGGCAATTCCGATTTTGCATCATAGCTCAGAAAAATCATCTCCCTCATCAGACCAATCTGTCCACACAGCATCTCTGACAGTGAATCCCGCAGGGAATCCTTAAACTCCGCCAGGTCACCATACTCCAAGAAAATATGTTCCCAGTTACCTCTTTCTTCCCCTTCACACCTCCAACATTTACTGTCCGCCTGAGGATAAATTCTCTGGAGTCTACTTGGGGTATAAAAATATCTATGTAAACATTTCCAGGCAAAAATCTTAAATCTTCTAGATTTTGTTGCATATTTGGGAGACATACATATATCCTCCCACTGTTTCTTTGTGAATTGTTAATCCAGTCTCTCTTTCTAATCCTTTCTAAGCCCCTCTGATTGATTCTTATAGTTATCATGCAATATTTTATATGCTCTACAAATTACTCCTTCTTTAATGGCAGCTTATGTTCTAGATTCTATTAAAAACTTTACCAATGCTACTCTTTTATTTAGGACCCTCCTATTTCTTTCTCTTTGCCTATACTCTGATATCAACCCCTGATACAGATGGCAGTCTCTAACCTGCAGTCCAAATAAATTCTTGGTGTCTTCCATTCTATCTTCTTTCCCTCTCTAGTTATTTGCTCCCAATACCTTGGTTCCTTTACCAGTTTACTCTAATAAATTCCTGTCCCTTCTTGCCTGTTGTCTGTATCCCTAATTGCAATCATCCCTATCAGCAGAATCTCCTTTCTCCATTCCTGTGTTGGCTTAGTTCTTAGAATACTTTCTGCTACTTTACGGATATAATATTCTGTCTGATTATTGTTATTCTCCCTAAAGACCTGCATCCAAAATCCCAGTTTCTCCTTGTTTCTTGAACTTCCCCATGTTTTATCATCATCCCTTTCCACTTTGAATTATAGTTTTCTGCTTGTGCTATGTATAGGAGTCTTAACTGTGTAGCTCTGAAATACCCCTTCAAATTGGGTAAACCCAATCCACTATGTTCCACTGGAAGAATCAGATTATCCTACTGACTCTTGTTGTCTTCCCCTCTCAGACAAATTTCTATAGCTGTTTATTAACTACTACCCACAACTTCTCCTCTGGTTGATAACAATATGCCTGACCTGTGTATAAGACTTCTTCTTCTTTCAGCTTTTTCCCAGTTAGGGGTTGCCACAGCAGATCACACGTACGCTCATGATTGGCAGTGGAGTTTTACAGTGTCGAGTTGCCAGCCCGGTGCCCAACCTTCCACAGAAGGCACACACACGCATGCACTCATGCCTAGGGCCAATTTAAAGTGTCCAATCCACCTACAGCATGTCTTTGGGATGTGGGAGTGTATAAGACTAAAGGGACTAACAACCCAGATTTTTTTGTCAGTGTTCTGGGTGTTCGTTCCGTGTGAGGTCTCAGCAATTTCGTCTCAGCCTTGTGGGATTTGATATTGCATCAGAAAATGAAATGAATAGTTGATGTGATTTCCTAAATTCCTTGGTCCGCTGTAAATAAAAACTTAGTTGTCTATGAACGTCCAGCTGATGAAAACGGTATTCAGCTGCATTACCGTGATTAAGGAAGAAAACTGGGAGTTCTATGGACTGATTTAAGGTAGCAGGGGAACAAGCTTTGGGGACAAAGGAGGGATTAGTACACAGTGATACCCTGTCTTTGTGAAAGATCAAATAAGGTGGCTTAACAGACAAGGCTTGTAGCTCTGAAACACGTCTAGCTGATGTGATAGCTACCAAAAACAAAGTCTCCCAAAACAAAAATTTCAATGAAGATGAGTGGGAAGGTTCAAATGGGAAGATGTCAGTTTGGACAACATAAAATTTAAATTCCAAGAAGCCACAGGTTCTTGCAGTGGTGGTCTCAAAAAAATGATTCCTTTCAAAAAGATCTTGCATAGTTTATGAGACATTAAATTGTTATGTGGAAACCCTAAGTGAAAATGAGAAACTGCCGTCAACTGGACTCTGACAGTGGCAGCGGCAGCCCCTTGTTGAAAAAGCTCAGAAAGAAATTCCAAAATCACAGGGATAGAAGCAGTGTAGGTAGCTATATTCATTTTCTGTGCCCAAATAGAAAATCTTTTCCATTTACTGCCATACAGCCTCCTAGTTGAAGGTTTATGGGAGGACATAAGAATATGTGACACTGAGGATGATACATCATGAAGCCTGACTAGGGATGGAACTGGAGCAGCCATGCTGTCAACTTGAGGGTGTGGATTGAGGGATGTAGTGAACCTGACATGTGAGTCAACAGATCTGGAGCTGGGTCCAGGATCCAAGGATCGTCCAGGAGAAGAGGCTCGAGGAAGGGGAACCAGACCTGACGAGGCCAGTAAGAAGCAATGAGTATCAACTTGCTTCCCAGCTGACTGGCTTTCTGAATCACTTTAGGAATGAAAGGAAATGGAGGAAAAGCATACAGAAGTCCCATGGGCCAATTGTGAGCCAGAGTGTCTCTGGGTGTCTCCCCCAGAGGGGGAATGAGGGAAAAATAGCTGCTGCATTTGGTATTGACTGGACTGGCACAGAGGTCGCAACAAGGCTGTCGCCATTTGCGGAAAATCTGTTCCACTGTTTCCTGTTTCAGAGATCACTCGTGAGGCAGTAGGATTGCCTGGCTGAGCTTGTCGGCTATCACGTTGGTCGCCCCTGGAATGTGCGTTGCAACCAGAAAGCTTTTGGGAAGAAATTGCCCATTCCCAAACTCGGATGGCCTCTCGACAGAGTGGGTAAGATATGGTACCGCCCTGTTTGTTGATATACCAAACTACCGACATGCTGTCTGACTGTATCGCAATAGTCCCGAGAGGAAGAAAGTCTTGAAGTGCTTGTAACGCCTGGAGCACCACCCTCATCTCCAGAACATTGATATGCAGGTGAGCCTCGTGTTCTTGCCATATGCCTTGGACAGTCCTGCCGAGATAATGCCCCCCCCCCACCCGATCTGGGAGGCATCTGTGGTCACAGTGGCAATGGGTTGAGCAGGAACAAAGGGGGCACCCATGATCAACTTGTTGGGGGCTCTCCACCAAAGAAGGTCCTTCTTGCATGAATCCGTCAGCAGGTTAGGATGACTCAGCGGGAAATATTGGAAGGACCACTGGGAAGACAGAAGCCAGTGGAGAATTCTCATGTGCAACCTGGCTAATGGTACTAATAGAATGGTGGAAGCCATAGTCCCGAGGATCTAAAGAACCCTCTTCGCTTTGACCTTGCGCAATGGGAGAATACGTTGAATCTGAGAGATTAAGTTTTGTGCCCTGTCGGCAAGGAGACGAGCTGTCATGCTCACTGTGTCTACTTCTCCGCCTATAAAAATCACAGATTGAGAGGGCAATAATGCAGATTTTTCCCAATTTATGGAGATCCCTAACTGAGCACAAAGTTGAATAGTGGCGTCCCTGTTTTGGAGGAGTAGATGCCTGGTGGAGGGGGTCAGGAGCCAGTTGTCCAAATAAGGAAATACCTGGAATCCCTGACATCTCAGATGAGCTGTCACTACTGCCATGCATTTGGTGAACACCCTGGGGGTTGTGGTGAGACCAAACGGCAGAGCACGAAATTGATAATGACTGTCTCCCAGCCGGAAGCGCAGATGGCTCCTGGATGCCTTGTCCATTTTTATATGGTAGTAGGCGTCTTGAAGATCTAGAGAGCACATTCAATAGTCTTTCCCTAACAATGCGAGTATCGACTGCATAGTTACCATCCGAAATTTGTCCTTCCTCACGGATTCGTTTAACCTGCTGAGGTCCAATACTGGCCTCCAATCTCTGGTTCGTTTTGGTACTAACCAAGAAAGAGTCTCAAAAACCAAACCAAAAAATTAACACGAATTCCAGCTCGTCACTCGAAACAGCTCAGTATTTATTTAAGTGCGTTCAAATATCAGTACTTTTCGTCAAGGCCACTGCCCTAACTTCTCCAGAAAAAACGGAAACCAACTAGTATCCGCTATTTATAATAAAAATATAACAATCATTAATTAATCAATTTAACCTCTTTTTAAAGTCACAGGACATAATTCAGACAAACATAGCCTACTGGTTTTAATTTTTTTTTAAAATTGGAATACTGGGGTTTATTTGATAAGGTATGTTTGTCTGAATTATGTCCTGTGACTTTAAAAAGAGGTTAAATTGATTAATTAATGATTGTTATATTTTTATTATAAACAGCGGATACTAGTTGGTTTCCGTTTTTTCTGAAGAAGTTAGGGCAGTGGCCTTGACGAAAAGTGTACTGATATTTGAACGCACTTAAATAAATACTGAGCTGTTTCGAGTGACGAGCTGGAATTTGTGTTAATTTTTTAGTTTCGTTTTGGTACTAAAAAGAACCTGGAGTAAGTTCCAGATCCTATCTGGTCTGCTGGGACGGACTGGATGACTACTTTTAAAAGCAACTTGTTGATCTCCACAGCTGCCTGATCCCTGTGATTGGGTGGTACAACTGGGATCTTCTTGGGAACAAACGGTGGAAGGGAAAAGGGTATGATATAGCCTCTGGTAACAACTCTTTGTACACACTTGTCTTGAGTCATAGTTAGCCAGGCTTCTGGATACAAAGACATGTGACCCCTGACCGGCCCCAGAGAAATGCAGTTGGGCCTCACATCAGGAGCACTGATAAGGCCATCCCCAAAAGGAATCACGGCCTTGTTGGTATGGCGGACCGCCCCTGCCTCTAGGGTGACGTCTCCCATTTCCTCCTCTGCCTCTGATGGAGAGTTCACCCTGTGTGTCCGGAAAGATCCTCTGGGACTTTTTGAACCACATTTTACCGCCCCTTTGACCTTTGTGGTATGGTCGAGAGGGAACAGTAAAACATACTCCCACGGCAGAAAGCGTCTTTCCTTCTTGCTCACACCGAGTGAGTGTGTCCTTCACTTTATAACCAAACAATGAGGAACCATCAAATGGGGAGTTGGTGAAAGTAGACTTGAACGGTTCCGTGAAATTACACAAGCGCATCCAGGAGTGACACCTCAGGGCAACTCCTCAACCCGCTGCTCTACTCGCTCCATCAGCCGCATAGGAGATAAGCTGCATGGAGGAGTTAACTACAGAATTTAAGGTGGACAACTGAGCAGAGACCCTGTCAAGGACTCCTTCAGTACACGCACCTTGTATAGAATCTCCTAACTCCTTGAGGAGATCCTTCTGTAATCTCGTGAATTGAGTGAGATAGTTCAACGATCGAAGGGTAAATGCCACTGAACTAAAGATACGCTTCCCAAATCTGTCCATCTGTTGAGAATCCTTATTTGGTGGATAAACAGAGGAAGAAGTCTCCGCCAGCTCCTTCTTTGTGGCCGCCACCAACACCATGGCATCTATGGGAATGGCCTTAGACAAAAACTCTTTACCAGGAGGGGCAGACAGAAACTTATTAGCTCTCCTGGGGACTGGCTCCACGGCATCAGGAGTATCCCACACCTTTCGACTAACTAGATCCATCAATTCGCCAAAAGGTGGAGACACCCAAGAGACAGAAGGTTGAGACCCGAAATCCTTCAGGTACACCCACTCCTCATCAGAAGGGTTGACAGAGGGCCAGTTGCACCTCTTCTTAAGAATCTCCAAGATGTCCACAAATGAGACGTCATCAGAGGACAACTAGGATGTCAAGGACTCATCCTGGGAGTCAATATGCTTCCTGTTACATAGCCTCTTCTGGGGAAGCTCCTTGAAAGGACATTCCGGGGAGGCCACGGAAGAGTGGGGACCACCAGCCAATGGCTCCTGAGGCTGAGGGTCTCTGCTGTCTCCAGAGAGAGTATGGACTGAGACTGAAGTGGGTGCTCTTGGGGGAAGAGTGCTGGTACCACTGATAGGGGCTGGAGAATGAGACAGTATGCTCCTCATCATCTCAAACGCTGTTCTCTCCGGCTCCAAAGTCCTCCCCCGCTCTGAAGAGACAAAGGTTGATGTCAGAGCCAGAGCCGTCGGCTCCAGGATAGATGCAGGGTTTGCGCTCACCCTGGCCGACGCCCCGAGAGGAAGGCTCGAAACCCAAGAAGATTGATTCCAACCCTCCCTGTCGGCGCCGACAGGAGAGCTTCAGCCCCTGGACACGACGGACGGCACCGAGCGTGTCAGAGCCGAACCCAGCTCCAAAGCAGCGACAAAGGGAACTGGAACCAATAGTACCTCCGGTGGCACCAAGCACTCCGGCTCCAAAGGGCCAACATGGCTCGGAGGAGGAATAGCAGACAAGGGCAAAGCTGGATCGAGTTGCTCCGGAGCCGACTGGGTCAGTGCCAAAATAATTTTGGTAACGCAGGCGACTTCAGGAGTCTCAACACTACCCTCTCCACATCTACTTCCGAAAGGCTCCTGGAAGATCTGGAAGACATAGTAGGGGATCTTGATCTAGGGGGCATTGGAGACTTCAGCAACACAGAAACCGTTAGGGAATCCACAGATCGGCTCCAAGTAGCAGATTCAATTGCTGATTCAACGGGTTCAGAGGTTGGCTCCGAAACACTTGGAACCGACTCTGACACCACAATGGTGCTCTCCTTCGGCTCCGAAGGCAGTGGAGTCGAGGAGGCAGATTTTGACTGTTTAGAAGGTGGCTCCGAGACACCAGCCAGAGCCGGAGAAGGCCTTTTTGAAAACTTAGATTTGCCAGACTTGGAGGAAGCTGAAGAACTGGATAGAACTTCCCCAAAAGATGGTTTTAATAGACCCTCGAGTATAAGCTTGTTCTTTCTCTCTTGTAACACCCTAGGAGAGAAAGCATGGCAGAACAAGCATGATTCCTGCAGGGGGATGGCCCCTAAACAGTAGGCACAGCTACTGTGGCCATCCATTAAAGACATATTTGGGAGCATTTCATGCACTTCTTAAAACCCGAAGGTATGTGCTCCTTACTCTCTTTAGACATTTCCCATACACACACACAAACAGGAAAGGAAGAAGAAGCAGAAGGAGAGGAGAGGACTAGGTCCTCTAACTAAAATGGGCCTAGCCCTACAGAAGGAAGTACCACGAGGACTAGGTCCTCTAACTTAAACAGGCCTAGCCCGGTGGAACAGAAAGCTAGGTCTTCTAATTTAAACAGATCAGAAACCCACACACACAGAAAAACTGTATATAACTCTATGTGGTAACAATTTGAAAAAAAAAAATAAATAAATAAATAACGTACTAAGTAAGGGAAGAACTCCAACCCTTAGCAAATAACCAGCGGATCCCCACCAAAAATACAATCTCCGATTAAGGAAACTAAGCTGCCAATAACGATCTAGAAAAAAACAACAGAATAACAGGTGCCCCTGTTAACTAGCAGCGGAAAACCGTCACAAATAACAAACTACCTGATAAGGAAAAAACGCAACGGCGCCTACAAAGAACTCTAAACTGGCACACACGATACCAGACTAACAACAAGTTTAAGCTAAGAATGTACCAAAAAGGGCAAACAAAACTACTGCCTAGGATAATAGCACCTTACAACACAGTAATAACTGTAATACAAATTTTAAATAGAAAAATGTTGACACTTAGCCAGAGCCAAGAGAAGCACAACCTAACTCGTCGACTTGGCAAACGAGATCTGGGGTTTGTACTGGGGTTTGTGCACTATGGGATACCTGCTTAGCCACGAGCCAACCAGAAGTCTTCGAGCTTGTAAATTGGCCGAGTTGGAGCCGAGGATCGTCTCCGAACCCATATGTAAAAATGAAGGTGAGACTGGACCACACAACATCTAAAGTTAATTATGTAAAAAAGTATAAAAGGTGGAAATTATAATTTAGCTGATCTTAACTTTAAAACAGGGAACAACAAAATCTGTTCATTAACTCCAGGGAGGACACTGGTATTCAATCTTACTTGCCATAAACACTTGGTATTCAAAATATGTTTCCCATTGACTTCCCATTGGACTTTGTTATAGTTGTTCAAGTACCCAAAGTAAGAAACTACATTCTTTACATTCCATATTATGTCTCACTAAAGCATTAGTGGGTACTTGCTTTTTTATATCATTGTTGTATCGTATATACTCACCTGTAGGCTTCTTTCAGTTTTCCCTACACATAGTATGAGAAACAGATTTTACAACAAGCTAAATAAATTACACCATTAGAAAGACAGCTGTGTGCTCTAAAGTTCTAAACAAGTCCAGGGATTTTCCAGGTGTGTAATATATGCACACTGATTGCAAGTACCATATTTGCAAGTTCCTTTTATTTTTTTGTTGCTACTAGACACTTTGTTCTCATTACTGCCCCTCTCTAAAGTCCTTCACATTCGGTCATCTTTTGTATATCAATGTGGGGTGCTTGGAAAAATTGTAAGGGTATTCAGCATTTTAGAGAAAACATCCCAATATTTTTTGACTATTCGCTGAATTTGAGTAGAATCTTTATTGTATTTTAGAGTGAAAGCTCTCCTGTAATTAATTTCATTCGATCCATTTAACTCAGAATTTAAAGTTAAGATCCTAAACTCCAAGTAGGGGCCTATACTTGGTTGCCAAAGTCAATTGGCCCCCTGATTTTTAAATTGGGAAAAGCCCTCCAGTGCATGATAGCCACATTTTAAGGAATGGTTACTAACCTGTTGTATGTTATTTACCATTTCTAATACATATTTCTTGTCAAGAGCTTCATCAGTGGTTAATTTTTAGTTAACTGATCAAGCATAAACTCTTGGTATTGAATCATGTGAAACTGGCAGTTTAAAGCTCTAGCTGAAAGAGTAGCTGAAGTGTATACTTTTTTACCCCATCTGTCTAATGCCCTTGCTTCCCTTTCAGAAGGAGTAGGGTTTTTAGCTATGGTCATGCAACTGCCTTGGGACCCTGGGATATAGTTTCTGGGTCTGCAAGGGGGGCCTTGTAAAGGTGGTGATGAGTGTCAGGCACCCTGTAAAATCTGTCTGGTTTGGCAGGGGCTGGGGTAATGAGTCTGGAGCAGAGCAGACATCATTAAAAGCGTCATCTACCACAGAAAGAACAGGAGGTATAGCTAAGGGCCTGTGCTGTGGAAGGTGCAGAAAGGTCCTAAGTCTTTTCCGGGAGTCTGAGAATTCTTGTTGCTGCCATTGGAACTGCTCTCGCATGGCATGCAAGGTTTCCCAAAGGAGAATTCTTCTGGAGGAAGTTGCTGGAATGGATTCTTCAGCATCAGAATCCTCAAAATTAGAGAAAGGGGCCTCTGGCTGGTCAGTAATGTCTGATTCATCTGCAGAATCATCAGAGGACACTGGCTCAGGGGGCTCTGCCCTAGGTCTCTTATCTGGGGCTGAGAGGCCCTGTCTGGGTGAGGTTGAGATCCTCTAATTAAAGAAATCAAATCTTCTGCCAAGGTGAGCATATGAGAACTAGAAGAGGGCCTGGTTGAGGGTGGTTTAACAGGCACTGATTTGGTAGACTTGGCTGCTTTAGCCCTGGCGAAGGCCTTAATGGACATGGCTGCTGGAGGCCTAGCAGCACCACGTGCTGGGGTAGAGACATCCAGGGGAATGGTGTCTGATAAGTCAGTGGGTAAAGTTTCAGAGGCCGATTCAAGAATTGTAGCAGGGGCCTCAAGTGTAGAGATAGATTCGGCTGTACCTAGATCAGTTTTCTCGGTTTCGGCCGAAACCGAGACACTCGCGGTTTGCTTAAGCGTGGTTTCAGCCGAAACCGCTGGACCGCTGAGTGCCGGCCTTTTCTTTCGCTTTTGGCAGAGTGTAGTCGGAGGTTCGGCGACATAATGTAAGCAAAGTCAGAACCGAAAAACTGTTCTGCAAACTCCGACCCGGCGCCTAAGCCGCTCGCCGGTTGAAGGAAGCACAGGCCGAACAGGCTGCTACGCGTGGGCTGGGCCTAAACAAGGCAGACAGTAAGAATGGAAATCTTTATGAGGTATTTGTTTCCCACAGGTTAAACAATTATTAACTTTTTCTGACATCGGGCTGAGGCAAGAAAGAGTCCCCAACGGGTACTTAGCTTTAGAAGTCTTGGTAGTATTCGTAGAAAAAATCTCTGGATCCGACCGACCGGCACTTGCGAACAGCTTCTGCTTCGGGCGCCACGCGGCAAGAAAGACTGGGGAAAATGGCGTCGGCTGATGCCTTTATACCCGAAGTCCAACAGAGATGACGTCGGATGAAGAGCGACATCAGCCGAAGCCGGACCCGGACTTTGGAATCCGGCCGACTGACGGGCTGCCTGACGACAGGACAACCCGGCTGTTATGACTGCAGATGCATCCATGAAGGACATCTGTACTATGTCCTTCAAGGATGCATCTGCAGTCATAACATATGGGTAGAATACCATAGCCAAACTGGGGGAGGAGGCACTAAGATAAAGATGGTGTAGTTAAGATCCCTTGTAAAACTGCAGTTGCAAAACCTGCTCGGGATCTGGAGTATAAAGGAAGATTGTAATGCTTGGCAAATGTATGCACGGAGCTCCAAGTAGCAGCTTCTAAAATGTCTTTGGTAGCCACTGTAGGAAAGCTGTAGTGGTGGCTGTAGCTCTTGTGGAGTGAGGCCTGATATTTTCAGGAGTTGTCTTTCCATGAAATGAGTAGCAGAATCAAATGCAATTTCCTATCCATTTTGAGATTGTCTGTTTTGAAATTGCTTTTCCTTGCACTCCTGTTGCATATGCTACCAGAAGCTGGTCAGTTTTTCTGCTGGCCTTAGTTCTGTCCAGATAGTAGCAGTTGTCTGTGTACATCCAAGGTGTGTAGTAGTTTTCCCCTGTTCTGTGGGTTAGGGAAGAATGTAGGTAAATGAATAGCTTGGTTCAAGGATACCCTGGATACCACCTTTGGCATAAAAGTAGGACTGGTTCTCAGAGACACTCTATCCTGGTGAAAGATAAGGAAAGGCTGCACTGCCATTAATGCCTGTAACTCGGATACCCTTCTTGCTGAAGTGATTGCTAGCAGGAAGGCAGTTTTCCAAGATAAGAACTGTAAGTCTGCTGTTGCTGCTGGTTCAAAAGGGGAAGTGTTAATTTTTCTAGCACAAAATTGAGATCCCATGCAGGCAGAGGTGGTTTCCTTGGAGGTTTTACATTTTGATCCCTCTCAAAAATTGTCTGAGGAGAGGATGAGAGAAGACAGGAGGATCCATGTTGTACTCTGCTGAAATTGCTGATGCATGAATCTTAATGGAAGAATAGGACAGGCCATTGTGGAACAGTTCTGCTAAGTATTCTAGGATGTGTGCTAGGTTTGCCAGTGTGACATTTGTTCCCTTTGCTGCACTCCAAATGAGGAATCTCTTCCATTTGGCTGAATATGTTTTCCTTGTGGAGGGTCTGCGAGCCTCCAGGATAATGTCCTTAACCCTCTGAGATAAAACAGGTTGGTTTTGTTTTATGCAATTTTCCAAGCAGTTAGCTGCAGCGTTTTTAAGTTTGGATGCAGGGTCTTGTAGTTGTTCTGTGTTAGAAGTAAAGGACATAGAGGTAGAGGCCATGAGTTCGTCCGAGACATGCTTCTCAGTAGCGGGTACCAATGCTGCCTTGGCCAGTCTGGAGCTATCAGAATTACCTTTGGCTGTTCCTCTCTGATCTTCAGTAGAACTTTGTACATCAATGGTAGAGGTGGAAAGGCATATACTGTCAGGGCCTTCCAGCTGAAAGAGAGGGAGTCCACCCTCCAGGCTTGTGGGTGGTATACTCTTGAGCAGAATTTCTTCAGTTGGTGGTTGAGTGGGGAGGCGAACAGGTCTATCTCTGGCATTCCCCATTTCTTTGTTATGGTTTTGAAGATGTCTGGATGTAGCATCCATTCGTGAGCATCCGTGGTAGTTCTGCTTAAGCTGTCTGCTAGTGAATTCTCTTTTCCTGGTACGAATCTGGCCTACAGTTGGATGTTGAGATTCAGGCCTAAGTTCCACAGGTCCATTGCCATCCGGCATAGAGGGTATGAATGTGTGCCTCCCTGTTTGTTGATGTACCACATGACTGTGGTGTTGTCCGTCCTTACCAGCAGGTGTCTTTGCTGGAGGAATGATTTGAATGCCTCGATTGCATGCTTCACTGCCAGCATCTCCTTTAGATTTATGTGTAGATTCAGCTGGTCTTGGGACCATAGGCCTTGGATACACTTGTCTTCCATGTGTGCCCCCCAGCCTAGGTCTAAGGTGTCCGTGTTGATGGTCTGCCTTGGATGTGGTTTGTAGAAAGGCAATCCTCTGTTGATCTGGCAGGCCTGAGCCCACCACAGGAAATCTTTTTTCAGGCATGGAATGATTGGTATCAGGGTTTCTAGACTGTGCCTGTGTTGAGACCATACATTCCTTAGGTACCATTGTAATTTTCTCATATGCAGCCTGGCATGTGGGATCAAGATTATGCAGGATGCCATGTAACCCAGGGCCTGCAGGACTTTCCTTGCAGTAAGCTGAGTTTGTCTTGTTAATGCCATGAAGTAGACTGGTAGTTGCTTTTGTTTTTCTTCTGTGAGAAAAGCCATCTGAGTTATTGTGTCCAGTTCTGCACCCAAAATGTTATCCTTTGGGATGGCACTAGTCTTGACTTTGTATGTTGACTGTGTATCCCAAGGCTTGCAGCAGTTGTATGACATAGGCCAAATCCTTTATTATTTTTGTCTTGTTGTCTGCTTGTATTAGGCAGTCGTCCAGGTATGGGTAGATTTGAATTCCCTGAAGCCTGCAATGTGCAATTACTGATGCCAGGCATTTTGTGAATACTCTGGGCGCAGTAGATAAGCCAAAGGGCAATGCTGAGAATTGATAGTGCTCTGATCCTGCAAGAAATCTGAGGTATCTTCTGCAGATTGGTCGAATGGGGACGTGCAGGTATGCCTCCTTGAGATCTAGAGTTACCAGCCAAGACTCCTTGCCCAGCATGGGAAGAAGTTGCTGTAGGGTCAGCATTTTGAATTTTGGGACAATGATGTATGTATTTAAGGTGGACAGGTCGAGAATTGGTCTCCAACTTTTTTCCTTTCTTGGAACTAGGAATAGTCTGGAATAGAACCCCTTTCCTTGTTCTGCTGTTGGCACTCTTTCCACAGCTCTCATGTTTGCTAACTCCATTATCTGAAAGCCTCTGTTTTTGATTTGGGGTAGATTTGGCATTCCTCTTTGACTGGTAAAGTGTGGAAGTGAAACCGTAACCTTGATCTATGGTTTGTAAAATCCACTTGTCTTTGTTATATAGTGCCAGTTCTTTGAAAATAAGGTTAACTTTCCGCCTAGAGGAGCTGCTATTTGTTCCTGGTAGGCGGATTTAGGATTAAGTCACTGTGGTTGTGCTGATGTAGTGGCAGTGGCTGTGTCTGTGCCTCTGTTGTTACCTTGCCACTGTCGCCTCTGTAGGCACCTCCTCTGGATTGGTTTCTGCCTCTGGAACGCCTATTCCTGCCCCTTTGAAATTTTGTGGAGTCAGAAAGGACCAACATTTGGCAGGCCAGTTCCTGCTAAACCTTGGGGGTTGAACCTGCAAGAAATCTTTAACAGTTTGAACAGATTTTGCCTTTTCTTCCATTTTCTTCATAACCTGCAGGGCAGGTGTACCAAACAAACTTGTCTTGTCCATAGGAGCATCTAGCAACTTAGCTTTAACATGATCCGGTAAAGTTTGTTCCTTTAGCCATGCATGCCTTCTTATCACTGTGCCTGTCATGGCTGATCTAAATGAAGCCTCCAGTGCATCATAGCCACATTTTAAGGAATGGTTGCTAACCTGTTGTATGTTATTTACCATCTCTAATACATATTTCTTATCAAGAGATTCATCAGTGGTTAGTTTCTTAGTTAACTGATCAAGCATAAACTCTTGGTATTGTATCATGTGAAACTGACAGTTTAAAGCTCTAGCTGAGAGAGTAGCTGAAGTGTAGACCTTTTTACCCCATCTGTCTAATGACCTTGCTTCCCTTTCAGAAGGAATAGGGTTTTAGCTGTGGTCGCTGCTACTGCCTTGGGACCCTGGGATATAGTTTCTGGGTCTGCAAGTGGGGCCTTGTAAAGGTGGTGATGAGTATCTGGCACCCTGTAAAATCTGTCTGGTTTGGCAGGGGCTGGGGTAAAGAATCTGGAGCGGAGCAAACATCATTGAAAGCATCATCCACCACAGAGAGAACAGGAGGTATAGCTAAGGGCCTGTGCTGTGGGAGGTGCAGAAAGGTCCTAAGTCTTTTCTGAGTCTGAAAAATCCTGTTGCTGCCATTGGAACTGTTCTCGCATGGCATGCAAGGTTTCCCCAAAGGAGAATTCTTCTGGTGGGGAAGCAGCTGGAATGGATTCTTCAGCATCAGAATCTTCAAAATTGGAGAAGGAGCCTCTGGCTGGTCAGTTATGTCTGATTCATCAGCAGAATCATCAGAAGACACTGGCTCAGGGGGCTCTGTCCTAGGTCTCTTCTCTGGGGGCTGAGAGGCCCTGTCTGGGTGAGATTGAGATCCTCTAATTAAAAGAAATTAAATCTTCTGCCAAAGTAAGCATTTGAGAACTAGAAGAGGGCCTGGATGTGGGAGGTTTAACAGGCACTGTTTTAGTAGTCTTGGCTGCTTTAGCCCTGGCGAAGGCCTTAATGGACATGGCTGCTGGAGGCCTAGCAGCACCACGTGTTGGGGTAGAGACATCCAAGGGATGGTGTCTGATAAGTCAACCACCGTGAGTGGTAAAATTTCTGAGGTCGATTCAAGAGTTGTAGCAGGGCCTCAGTTGTAAGAATAGGTTCAGCTGTACTTGATCAGTTTTCTCGGTTTCGCCGAAACCGAGACACTCATGTTTGCTTTACCGTGGTTTCGCCGAAACCGCGGACCGCGAGTGTCGGTCTTTATCTTTGCGTTTTTGGTAGATTGGGCAGTCGGAGGATCCGACGGCATAATGTACGCAAAATCAGAACCAAAAACTGTTCTGCAAACTCCGACCCGGCGCCTAAGCGTCGTCGGTTGAAAGAGGCACAGGCCGAACAGGCTGCTACGTCGTGGGCTGGGCCTAAAGAAGGCAGACAGTAAGAGTGGAAATCTTTATGAGGTATTTGTTTCCCACAGGTTAAACAATTGTTAACTTTTTCTGACATCGGCTGAGGCAGAAAGAGTCCCCAACGGGTACTTAGCTTTAGAAGTCTTCAAGTAATATTCGGTAGAAGTAATCTCTGGATCCGACCGACCGGCACTTGCGAACAGCTTCTGCTTCGCCACGCGGCAAGAAAGACTGGGGAAAATGGCGTCGGCTGATGCTTTTATACCCGAAGACCAACAGAGATGACGTCGGGTGGAGTGCGACATCAGCCGAAGCCGGACCCGGACTTTGGAATCCGGCCGACTGCAGGGCTGCCTGACGACAGGACAACCCACTTGTTATGACTGCAGATGCATCCATGAAGGACATCTACATTCTTTACATTCCATATTATGTCTCGCTAAAGCATTAGTGGGTACTTGCTTTTTTATATCATTGTTGTATCGTATATACTCACCCGTAGGTTTCTTTCAGTTTTCCCTACACATAGTATGAGAAACAGATTTTACAACAAGCTAAATAAATTACACCATTAGAAAGACAGCTGTGTGCTCTAAAGTTCTAAACAAGTCCAGGGATTTTCCAGGTGTGTAATATATGCACACTGATTGCAAGTACCATATTTGTAAGTTCCTTTTATTTTTTTGTTGCTACTAGACACTTTGTTCTCATTACTGCCCCTCTCTAAAGTCCTTCACATTCGGTCATCTTTTGTATATCAATGTAAGGTGCTTGGAAAAATTGCAAGGGTATTCAGCATTTTAGAGAAAACATCCCAATATTTTTTGACTATTCGCTGAATTTGAGTAGAACCTTTATTGTATTTTAAAGTGAAAGCTCTCCTGTAATTAATTTCATTCGATCCATTTAACTCAGAATTTAAAGTTAAGATCCTAAACTCCAAGTAGGGGCCTATACTTGGTCCCCCATCCTTTTATAACCTCACTAGCTACCCTTCAAATAATATCAGTGGGGTAGTTCCTTTCTATAAAAAATCATCAATC
This sequence comes from Protopterus annectens, assembly GCF_019279795.1. Taxonomy (NCBI): domain Eukaryota; kingdom Metazoa; phylum Chordata; order Ceratodontiformes; family Protopteridae; genus Protopterus; species Protopterus annectens. The sequence continues at coordinate 773,957,744 of NC_056745.1, read as the reverse complement.
TTCTTTACTTCACCCATAAAATATTCATGACGTGAAGTCATCAGCGCTACTCTAAAAAATTGTCCTTTAATTATATTTTCTTTAAGTGTGGGAGGTGTTCACTGTCATAGTGCAGGTAGACATTTGAAAAAGCCTTTTTCTACATATATACATGAGGCAAAATTGGAATTCTGTATGTCTTTAATAATAGTTAGAAATAGCAGAAATGAGCGACGGAGCACAGTCCCAAGTAAGCTGGTTTATTTTAAAACAATAATGTTAGCAAAAAACACGCTTTTGGCGAGCCCAATGTCTCACCTTCATCAGACAAAAATACAAGCAACTAACTAGCATTTTTATATAAAATAGTTTCAATTAAATAATCAACAATCAATCAACTTTAATTTAATCAGTGCTGCATATCAAATGTAAAACGTAATGAATCAAATTTTTAAATGTTAAAAAACTTATAAGGTAACTTGTATCAAAGTTAAAAAACTTATAAAACCATAATAATCTTCATGATTACACATTATGTGTATAAATATATATGTGTGTATAAAATACACACTAATTAATGAACTAATTTAATTTTAAAAATCTTTATATATTAACATTTTTATATTAAAGTAATACTAGATACAAAGTTATCTTAAATGCTTAGCTACATAGCCCATAAAACAAGCAGCATTCATCCATTTAATTAATGTACCTAGTTCATTTAAAACAAAGGGCAGAATATATTTTTATTTTTATGTATGTATGACAGTTTGTGCAAACTAACACCATTTATCAACACTATATATCTACCTTTTGTAGATAAAAGTTTAAGAACACAGGCAATGGATACGTACTCATTTAAACCTGGATGGGTATATGCACATGTGCGTATCTGCCAAACCAATTCATTTATTTCTAAATGAATCTGCCAAGGGCCACCCTTATTATCCACCAAAATTTTTCCCAAAACAGTGAACTTAAAAAAGTGATCAGGGCAAGCATTAATGTGCCTTGCAAGGGCATTATTCAAGTCTTGCCTAGCAACAGCATAAGTGTGTTCATAAATGCGCTGCTTAAACTTTCTTTCTGTTTTCCCTATGTAGAAAACAGCACATTTTTGACACAGAGCCAAATAAACCACACCATTTGTCTCGCAACTATGTTTCCCTATTATTTTATATTCTTCATTCCTAATCTTGACTTTTGAGTCAGTTAGTACATGCTTACATTGATTGCAAGCCCCACATTTTGTCATTCCTGAAGTGCGTTGACTTGAAGGTTGTGGTTTAAACTCAAGCAAAGATTTTAAATTGCGCCCTCTTCTGAAAGTTAATTTAGGAACCTCACCTAACTTGTGGGACAAATAGTTATCATCCATAATCAAAGCCCAGTATTTATTGAGCACCTTCCTGATCTCAAAATGATCCACTGAAAAGGTGCAAAAAAATCTAATTCCAGAAGGAGGCTGGTTTGTAGTGTCAGCGGCTGATCTAAATACGTTAGTGGGAACAGTTTCAGAAATAGTAACATCAAAGGAAAGAATTGGTTTATAAAAACCTGATCTTCTTTTGTTTATTACTTCTGTTCTAATATCAAACAACAGAGAAGCCGGGTAACCTCTATTTACAAACATTTGACTCAAATGTTCACATTCCAACAAAAAAATCTTCAAATTCAGAAACCATTCTGGCCGCTCTTACCATCTGGCCTTTCACTACTGCTTTCTTTTGATAACTAGGATGGCAACTAGTGAAATGCAAGAAAGCATTAGAGTAAGTGGGCTTTCGATAGATAAGGCTCTTGTATCTTGAATTTATCTCATCTTTAATAATCAGAATATCCAGATAATTAATGCTAGATTTCTGCAAATTGTAGGTAAACTCCAAGAAAGATGTCATACTGGAAATAGTACTTAGAAATTTAGGAACTTCGGAGGGAGACGCTTTCCAGATGAGGAACATGTCGTCCTGGTACCTTGTGTACCAGGCGACATTGTTCATAAAAGTAGCATCAGAAAACAAGAAGTTCTTTTCCCAATATGCCAACACACCATTGGCGAAACTCCCTCCACAGGGCGACCCCATAGCAACCCCTGATTTTTGTAAATAAATTTTATTGTCAAACAACATAAAGTTATTATTTAAGACAATTTCCAATAACGTCTCGACCAAATAAATAGTGTTGTCATCTATTTTCTTATCAAAAAGAAATTCACGTACCCATTGAATACCAAGTTCTTGTGGTATAACAGTATAAAGATCCTTGATATCAATGGTCAAAAAACAGAAATTTGCGTCAAAAGGAATCTTTTTAATTTCTTGGAGAAAACTCCATGAATCTTTACAAATCTGGGGTTCCTGATTGATTAAGGGTCTTAATACACTGTCAATATATTTAGCACATGCAACAGTAATAGAACCGCGGCCGTCCACAATAGGACAAAAAGGTGGTTGTGATAAACTTTTATGAGTTTTTGGGATGCCAAACAAGGCCGGTAACCCAGGGGCTAGGACATTTAAATATTGATACAAATCAAGGTCTATAAGTCTTTCAAGAAATAAATCCTCAATCATACCCCTGATTTTTGCATAAGCAGTGTTAACTTCGTTAATGCTCACAACTTCATAACAATCAGTGTTTAGAAGAGTTATCATTTTCTGAACATACAAAAAGTTGTCCATAAAGTCTAAACCGCCCCCCTTGTCAGACTTCATAACTCTGATGTTACAGTTTTTTAGCAAAACCATAAACTCTCTTTTATAACTAGCAATATTATAATGTCGCTTGTGAGAGAATTTGTTCAACTTAAGAGCCCGTAAGTCATATTCACACATCTTTTCAAACAGTCGCAAAGTGTCATGCAATGGGGGGTTATAAACACTAGAAACTCTAAGGGTACCAAATGGAACCATTCCATCACCCATCAATATTTTTAGATTGAGTTTTCTGACAAATAACTTAAGGTCAATGATAGTTTTGACCAAATCAAATGACATGTCAGGCACAAAGGATAAACCTTTAGAAAAAAACTCAACTAAGTTAGAATCAATATTGAAGGATGTGTAGTTATAAATTTTAAAGTCCCCCTAAGAGTCTGTTAGTATCAGTGGATCAGAAAAATGATTTGTCATCTCCTGCGTTGTGCTCTGTGGTTCCTGTAATTGCCCTGATTGTTCCTCCCCTGTCCATTGACTTGTCTGGCTTTCTTGTTCCTGGAAAACCCTGCTGGTTGTTGGAATTGTCACAATTATTTACAGAACCTTCTTCAAAGACAGTGTTGTTACTGTTATCAGTTCTGTTAATATTCGTATTAACAGACTTATTAGAATTGCTCAAAAGCCTTTCAGTACGACGAAGAGGCATAGCTTCATTGCATGACTTTCCAACACTAAATTTTGCTGAAAGAAAGTTTAAGCAGCGCATTTATGAACACACTTATGCTAATGCTAGGCAAGACTTGAATAATGCCCTTGCAAGGCACATTAATGCTTGCCCTGATCACTTTTTTAAGTTCACTGTTTTGGGAAAAATTTTGGTGGATAATAAGGGTGGCCCTTGGCAGATTCATTTAGAAATAAATGAACTGGTTTGGCAGATACGCACATGTGCATATACCCATCCAGGTTTAAATGAGTACGTATCCATTGCCTGTGTTCTTAAACTTTTAACTACAAAAAGGTAGATATATAGTGTTGATAAATGGTGTTAGTTTGCACAAACTGTCATACATACATAAAAATAAAAATATATTCTGCCCTTTGTTTTAAATGAACTAGGTACATTAATTAAATGGATGAATGCTGCTTGTTTTATGGGCTATGTAGCTAAGCATTTAAGATAACTTTGTATCTAGTATTACTTTAATATAAAAATGTTAATATATAAAGATTTTTTTAAATTAAATTAGTTCATTAATTAGTGTGTATTTTATACACACATATATATTTATACACATAATGTGTAATCATGAAGATTATTATGGTTTTATAAGTTTTTTAACTTTGATACAAGTTACCTTATAAGTTTTTTAACATTTAAAAATTTGACATTATGTTTTACATTTGATATGCAGCACTGATTAAATTAAAGTTGATTGATTGTTGATTATTTAATTGAAACTATTTTATATAAAAATGCTAGTTAGTTGCTTGTATTTTTGTCTGATGAAGGTGAGACATTGGGCTCGCCGAAAGCGTGTTTTTTGCTAACATTATTGTTTTAAAATAAACCAGCTTACTTGGGACTGTGCTCCGTCGCTCATTTCTGCTATTTCTTGGTTTGTGTAGTGATTTGGTTTAAGTGTTTTAATAATAGTTACATCTAAATAGTTAATAGTATTAAAACCAAACCTATACTTAAACTTTAAAAATTCTGTGGTTCCATTAATGTAAACCAAAAATTGATCCAATTCCTTTTTTGGACCCTCCCACTTCAAAAGAAATATCACTTCAAGTAGAGGGAAGTGTGCAGTGAGAAATGGGATTTAAGTGCATATTGTGTTTACCACTCGTATAATACTATGTTAGCGAACAAGGAAACACAGGCAGCCCCCATTGCTACCTCATCCAACTGTTTATGAAATTCCCCCTCAAAAATAAACAAAATTGTTAGCAAGTATTATTCCCATGTATTCCACTAGGAGCCTTAATTCAGTTGTGCTCACAAAATCACATTCTATCAGAGTACTTTCAAACCACTCCATTCCTAATTTGTGGGGAATTACAGTGAGCAAATCCGCAATAACGATTGTAACTAAATGTGGCAGTAGAATATAAATCATTGGTAATCTTTGTCAGGAAATCCCAAAAATCCATTAAGATGTGCTGGTGTATTTTCAGAAAGGATTTTAATTTCCTATACATATATACTGCAAGTGGATGTGTCTTTGAACCTGCGGCCACTACAACTGGCTTTAGGGGTGGATCCTCAATATATTTTGTGGACCTTGGTTATTACAAAAATGGATGGAACTACTAGTTTTGAAACCTTTAAAATTTCAAATAAACTCTTATCCAACACTCCTTGAAAGCACTGGTCTTCGAGAATGAAATCAATTTTCCTGTATGCTACACTGATTTAGTTTTGGATACCTGGGTGTATCTTTCATTATTATTCATTAAGTCCAACATCTTTCCCATATATAATCCAATGGTCCATAATTCCGATCCCTCCCCCCTTATCAGGTTTCATAATTCTGATATTTGGATTGTTAATTCTCTCACAACACCTGTTCTTCTTTGCATAAATTGTGAACTCTTCTCTTGTTTTGTATTACTGGCACACTGTCTTACTTCACTCTCCACTAAATAATCAAAAATATGTAATGCTGGGTGCAAACGGGATTGAGTACACTTTTTCTGCACATAGCAGCATTCTCCATCACCATCTCACTTTCCTCATATAGTACTTCTATACTTAGTTTGCGAATAGACAATTTCTAATTAATCACAATTTCACTAATGCCAGAGTTTTTGGTGGGAACAAATGTAAAATAGTTTTTAAAAATAGAAAAATGTATAGCTTAATATCTAATCCACTGTAGTTAAAAATACTGAAATTACTTAAGAAGTGAAACAGTCTGGAATTTTTTCCATTACAAAAATCTTCATTTATCTCAATCTTCCTGCTTTTCCAAAGTTTGTTCCGTTTCCCCCCGACATCGGAGCTTGACTGTACCCCTTGTTCTTTTGTTCATGCTCCTATGTGCAAAAAAGTGTATTCAACCCCCCATACACCTTTTACACCTTTTTACATAATTAACTATAGCTTTTTATGTTTCTCCAGCTTCCCAAAATGCACAAAATGATTAAGGTTATTACATTATATTGTAAAGGTTGCAACATCATATTATATTAACATATACTGTTGGTTGTTTTTAAGGAGTTTGGAATATATATCGATATATTTATCTATATATATATATATACATATATACATATATATATATATATATATATATATATATATATATATATATACATATATACATATATATATATATATATATATATATATATATATATATAAAAAATATATATATATATATATATATATATATATATTTTTTTTTTTACAAAAATGGTGTTTAAAGTTTTATTTTGAATAGGTGTAGAATATTTAATTAATGAATTATGTGATGTTTGACAAATGATGAACTGACCAATAGTGATGAGACTAGAAACTTTAAATATGGTGCTATGTTCATTTAGTACAGTTCTGATGAAGTCTTAATACATGACATGAAAGCAGTTAACTGTGTTCTATTAAAAGTGTTCTTGTTTAAATGCGTCCTTTCGAGTTCCATAGTTGTTTGTGGTGACAGCAGCTCTACCTTTTGTTTGTGTTTTTTTCTGGTAACTGAATAAGCAGTCATTTGGTATGGAGCTGCTCCATCTTCCACATCCTTTTCTCTGCAGATCCTAACCCTCTAATGCCCTATCACAAACAACATTAAACAAAAATTTCCTAACATCAGTTTTAACGTTGCCACCCTTTTACAGACAATTACTCCCTTTCTTGTCTCCTTCATAGGCATCTCAGAGCCTCTTACACTCTCTCATTACCCTATGTGTCCAAATTATATCCCCACTTTCACTTCTTAATTCAATCTGCTCACAAATCATACCACTCCTTATCTTTTCTATAAATTTACTTTAGACTTCACACTATCAGCCTAACATCATTGTTCTGATAAATTTTCCAGAAGTATGCAGAACACTCTCAATATGGCCATGCAAACTGCCCAGAGAATAAGAGCAATACAACTACCTCCTGTAGATTAAGCTCTCCAGCAATACACCAAGCATTCTTACTGCTCATGCCACTAATCTTTTCCAATGAACAGAAAACCTGAACTTCACAATAATCATAACACTGAAATCTTTTCTTCACTGCTTAGTCAGAACACTCTCCACCAGTTTCTATTCTCCTTAGGCATTTACTCCATAAATTCATTAACTTTCATTCCTTGCATTAAATTTTACAATTGCTTTTAGCCCACCACATGACCAAATTCTTATCTGAAGCTTCCCCAACCTTCACAGTCAGCTTTCAACTTTAATTCATTCACAAATAATGTGTGCTGCCCATGATCCTCTACATAATGCTGAAGGCAAACATTCCAGTCAGCACTAGCCACAGAACAGCCCTCCCTGGCACCCCAGCAGTCACTCATCTCTACTGACAAGTTAAAAATACTAGCGAAAGACATACTGAGCAACTCTGCCACCTTTTTTCAATATTCTTGGTGGTCTAAGCACTATATCCTACCTCAGAAACTACAACACTCTCAAAACGTTTTACTGAGGTTCCATCAAATTATTCCCTTCCATGCCACTCCATCCCGTACATGTTTCTTCAAAAAGAGTAGTGTAATGTTGTCTTTATCAACAGCCTCAGACAAATCCACTGTACCATCCACTTTCTTTACCTCTACCTCCAGACAAAAATTGTGTCTGATTTAACCTGTCTCCACACTACTAAATAAAATTCTCACTTCTACTTCCATTCTGTTTTTATGTTTTTACTTAGTGGCTCTTTGTAATATTCATATAGTTTTAATTTGCTTCACCATCTACCATTGCCACAAATGCCAGCCTTGTATTTTTTTCCTTCCCTCTAGACTCTTCAGAAAAATCATTCATTATTTTCTCTTATTTTTTATTTATTTTTATTTTGACATTTGTTAACCAGGTTAGTCCAACTGCGCTGGAGGCCAATTTTCAGTGGAGACCTAAGGAGAAAAGCTCGGATACAGACAATTTAAGGTCCATAAAATTTATACTCCAATACAAAGAAATTTACAATGTATAAGTTATAGTTAAAGAGAAATCTAAAATGTAATGCTAATACTACAGTAAAGTATAACAGTCATGATTTTATTTTTGTTTTTAATAAAAAAAAAAATAAGCAGCAATTGACCTTGCATAAGGAGAGCTATTGATATAGTGGGTTAAGCAATAGAGAGAGGTATTTAGATATGAGAGAGAAATATTTACACATGTACATGTGGTGAAGTAGTGGGGTAGGGGTGAATTTTGTAGTTGGACTATGTGTGAAGGGAGGAAAACTAAGAGGTGGATTAGTAAAATAGTCAGTGAGGTTGGAGTAAAACAATAAGGTTATGTTGAATTAATCAGTGTAGTAGGTTAGGTGGGGATAGTAATATTAATTTATCAGCATCCATCAGACCATGTCTGGCAGTTAGTGCACAGGATTAAGGCTATCATCTGTTAAGGAGTTACTTCTTGCAGACCATGGTTTCATTCCTTCAGTCTCCGTTTGCCTACAGTGTGACTCTGAGAAATTCAGTTAACTAGACAGTGCTCTTGGCCACAGTCTGGAAAAGGTCCATATGGATCACTGCTCTACCCTATTTCACAAATAAATATTTGATTTTGCTTTTACTATCTCCACCTCCTCCTTCTTTACAGCTTCCATAACCCCTTAAACACCCCACACTATTAATCATAATATTAATATCCAAAAAAAACAAGCTTTCATAAAGTCATATCAAATCAGCCTTACACATTAATACCCATATTCAATAGGAATATCAAACCACATAACAGAATGATCACTCTCCCTATGTGGTTCTCCTTGCTTTCACATCATCCTTGTCTACATCACCACAAATTACAGTCAGTGTGTTAGCAAACTATTTGTGGTTCTCCTCACTTTCATATTATCATCTACATATTACATTCAATATGTTAAGACACCATTCATTTCTTAGACTCTGTCTCATCCCTCCCTCCACAAAATATCCTCTACTGCCACCCTTTTACCCATCAATTTCGACGACAATACGTGGTAAGCTGAACTATCCAACTGCCATTACTGTAATCCCATTTTACTCTCTCTAGCAACAAAACAATCATCCCCCTTGACAGTTAAAATCAAGCAGTTCATAAGCAATCAAAACCCACCGTGTTTTTGCTACACCAGTAATGTGGAGAGATAAAGCCCTGATTACATTACACGTGAATCAAGTTCAATTACCAGCTTGGAAAGCCTGACAACATTCATAGGTTAATATGTTCATAGGCAAGCACTAGACTAGCTACCCCTGTGGACCATTTTAAGCCTAGCCAATTTCCCTTCCAAAGGAGAGAATCAAACCCTGTACCCTATGTTTGTAAGGCACACACCTTAACCATTATACCAACTCCCTTCAAGGGAGGATTTGCATGCCCATCCTAGGGTGAGGAATGGGCTGTAAGGAGACTGGGAATCAGACAGATCACTGACTTGGAGATGGTGGCAGAAGATGAAGGAGCATGACTGCTGCACACACCAGGTGCACCCTCAGGCTATACCTTACTGTTCATCCATCTCAGATATAAGAGTAGGGTCAGCATGGATGTGGGATTTAAGCCAAGAGACTAATCTCTTACCAACTAGAGTATGATAGTGCCCCACTTATACTGTCCTGCTCAGCACTGCCAGCAGTACCAGGCCCCCACCCCCCAAATACAAAGAGAATATATGTGTCTTCATCTTTTCTGATAAGACTCAAGGCCTGCGAAAACTACAAGCACTGTTGGTGATTCCTGCTGGTTATTTTTTCTCACCTACCTTTCCATTACTTGTTCTGCTTTTTAAACTTGGTGATTTTAAACAGCCCACCCTTACTGTAAATTGAGCTTTACAAGCTCCTCCCATTTTACACTGCTGTTTTATATCTTAAAATATTTACTTGCCTTTCCTTGTGCTTATTTAAAAAAATACATTTTGCCTCTTATTGTCAGTTTTATTAAACTACTTGCTCTAAATTCATTATCTAGCAAGCTGTTGGATAAAGCAGTGCATTTTTACACTCTAGCAAGCTCTTTTCTATGTTTTTACATAAACAGGACAGTGGATTTTCCATCTAGTGACAGTGGGTGGTAGCATGGTCTGTATAGGTTGGGGAAACACACTAGAGATTCCTGCATGTAGTTGTTTTATTGGTTCGAGGGCCCATTAATCAGCTTACCTTGTTTTTAGTGCCTTTATAAATTCTGCACAGTTGACTGGCTCTTGGTGCATTTCTACATAGCAAGGTACTTTTACTGAATAATCACACTTTTATAAGCTGTTAGTACACTGCAGTTATTTGAATTACTTACTGCCTTTCCCTAAGTTTAAGTTTGTTTGTGGTAGGATTTCACTCTGGGCACTCTTTTACTGTGTTTTTACATTGGGAGGATTAATTATTCATCTACTGGCAGTAGGAGTTTACTTTGTCTATCTGAGTTGGGAAGCACACAAAAGAGTGCAGCTGATTTATTGGCCAGAGGGCAAAGTAGTCAGTTTTCTGAATTTCCAGTGCTGGTATAAATTTAGCACATTTGCACAGAGCTGCACACATTGTGAATGTTTACTGTGCTATTTATTGTTTTTTTAAACTTCTTTAAAGTTGCATTTTCAAACTGTTGTAAAGGCTGATGTTCTGCATTGAAATACATTGTATCTAGTGTTTCTTAGTTTGTATTAGGCATCTGTTTGAGGTTAAACAAAGTAACAAAACTGCTGGTGGAAGGAGAAAACGGACAGCCCAAAATATGTTTTCGTTCAATTTAATGTCACTGAACTTTTTCAGTGACATTAAATTGAACGAAAACGTTAAAGATTTTGGGTTGTCCGTTTTCTCCTTCCACCAGCAGTTTTGTTACTTTGTTGGATTAATTGTTTGTGTGGTTTTTGCATCATCTGTTTGAGGTTCCTTAACACTTGGGCTCCAAACCATTTTACATTAAGAGGGTCAAAGTCTGCATTGGTGCAAGAGTGGGCTAATTTCACATATCTGAGCTTGGAACTGCTGTTGGAAAGCTCATTGTGTGCTTACTTGAGCGGCTTTAGGGTATAGTTAGTGTAAAACTTGCTTTTTTTCTTATCGTATATAAGCTTTGTGTTTGCAAGAAGATGGTCTTCATGCAACAGTGGTAACTGGTGCCTTGTACACACTCAATCACCAGAAAAGTACAGTTGTGTACACTTACCATAAATGTAGATGTTCAAGTGTATTCACTGTTGCAGTCATTACATTTGGGTAATCCTGCTGGCAGGTTGCCCTCAGCCGGCCTGAATTCCAAAGTCTTGGGTCCTGCGTCAGCTACTGTCGCCCCTTCCCTGACATCAGGTTGTCAGGGGTATAAAAGAAGCAGCTGACACCATTTTCTTCAGTTTGTCTTGCCCCAGATGTCAGGTGCCCCCAAAAAAGGGCCAAATTATATACATATATATATATATATATATATATATATATATTCAGAAATACACCAATATAAATTTTATTTTCATCTATAAGCAAATACACCGCATAGGTAGTATAAATCAGATCCAAAAGAAAAAAAGGGGGAAGGTGGGTGGGTAACCTGGACTGCAACAGTGAATACACTCGAACATCTACATTTATGGTAAGTGTACACAACTGTATTATGTTCTTTGTGTTTCACTGTTGCAGTCATTACATTTGGGTAGAGTCCCAAAGCTATGGTTGGGAGGCTGGAACTAGACAGCAGTAGGAGTGGCTATGAGGCCCTGCAGAACTGCAGTGGCAAAGCCTGCCCTGGATTTAGAGAAGAGTAGCAAATGATAATGCTTTGTAAAGGTGTGCAGTGAACTCCAAGTAGCTGCCTCTAAAATGTCTGTGGTTGGAACTCCCCTTAGAAAGACTGCTGAGGTGGCTGCAGCTCTGGTGGAATGAGGCCTAATGCCCTTTGGCACTGGCTTGCCATGGTGTAAGTAGCAGAAACGAATGCAGTGGCCTAACCACTTAGATATAGTCTGCTTTGAGATAGGCTTTCCTTGTGATCCTGCAGCATATGCCACTAGTAATTGCTCTGTCTTCCTGAAAGCTTTGGTTCTGTCCAAGTAGAATCTAAGCTGTCTGTGTACGTCCAAAGAATGCAGAATTCTCTCCCCCTTGTTCTGTGGATTTGGGTAAAAGGTAGGCAGATGGATGGCTTGGTTAGAGCCACACTGAACACTACTTTAGGCATAAATGTTGGGTTTATCCTCAAGGAGACCCTGTCTAGATGAAAAATGATGAAAGGTTCCACAGCCATGAGTGCCTGTAACTCTGAGACTCGTCTTGCAGAAGTAATTCCTAAGAGCAGAGCTGTTTTCCATGACAAAAACTTTATATCAGCAGTAGCAGCTGGCTCAAAAGGAGGTAGGGTGAGTTTTTCCAAGACATAGTTGAGGTCCCATGCAGGCACTGGTGATCTCCTTGGAGGCCTTAAATTTTTGGTCCCTCTGAGGTACTGCTTTAATAAGAAATAAGAAAAGATTGGTGGCTCTGCATTGTAATGAGCCGAAATGGGAGGGCATGAATTTTAATAGATGAGAAGGATAGGCCTTTGTCCAGCATCTCAGTTAAGTATTGCAAAATCTGAGGAATATTTGGCACAGCTGTATCAGTACCTTGTGCCTGGTTCCAAGCACAGAATCTATTCCATTTTCCAGCATAAGATTTTCTAGTACTAGGACTTCTGGCTTCCAAAATGACATCCATCACAGCTTTACTTGAGAGGTGTGTTTTGTATGACTACATTATCTGCCATGCTGCCAGGTTTAAAGTCCTGAGTTGGCTGTGCAGGAACTGATTGTTTTGCTGGGACAGTAGATGAGGTATTTGAGGTAAGGTCCAAGCTGGGCATTGAGACAAGTTCCTTAGTATTGGATACCAGTACTGGTGGGGCCAGTCTGGGGCAATCAGTATCATCTTTGGTTTCTCCTGTCTGACCTTTAGGAGTACCTTGGGGAGGAGAGGCAGAGGGAGAAAGGCATATACTGATAGGTTTTTCCAGCTGAAAGATAGGGCATCCACTTTCCATGCTTGTCTGTGATAAATCCCTGTGCAGAATCTTTTTAGTTGGTAGTTGTGAGGGGAGGCAAATAGGTCTATGTCCGGGCATCCCCATTTCCTTGTTATCATGCTGAAGACTTGTGGATCCAGCTGCCATTCGTGGGATCCATGAGGTTTCTGCTTAGTTCGTCTGCCAGAGTATTTTTCCTTCCTGGCAGGAATTGTGCCTGCAGATGCACTTGGTAAGTCAATGCTGTGTCCCACAAAGTCATGGCTAGTCTGCAAAGGGGGTAAGAATGTGTGCCCCCCTGCTTGTTTATATACCACATGACCATGGTGTTGTCTGTCTTTATCAGTAGTTGTCCTGGATGTAGTAGGTCCTTGAAGACTGTCAGGGCATTTTGAACAGCTAGCATCTCTTTTTGATTGATATGTAGATGCATTTGGTTTGAGGTCCATGTGCCCTGAATGCATCTTCCTGCCATGTGGGCCCCCCAGGCATAATCTGAAGCATCCGTTGTTAGTGTCTGCCTGGCTGTGGGTAATGTGAATGGCTGTCCCTTGTTTTGGTGACAAGCCTTTGCCCACCATCGAAACTCCTGTTGCAGGCAGGGAATGAGAGTAATCATAGTTTCCAGGCTGTGGCAATGTTGAGTCCAAACACTTTTTAGGTACCACTGAAGTTTCCTCATATGCAGTCTTTCATATAGAATTAGTAGGATGCAGGATGCCATGAAGCCCAAAGCCTGCAGAAATTTTCTTGCAGATAACTGGGCCTTTGTTGCCAACATTTTGAAATAGGTAGTCAGTTGCCTTTGTCTGGTGTGAGATAAGCCATCTGGGCAGTTGTATTTAAGCTTGCACCCAGGAATATTATCTCTTGTGAGGGTACTAGTTTTGATTTATTTTCGTTGACTGTGTACGCTAAGCATGTTAGAAGTCTTTTCACAAATGCCAGATGCTGCAGAAGAATGTCCTTGTTCTTTGCTTGAATTAGACAGTCGTTCAAGTAAGGATATATTTGTATTCCTCTTTGTCTGCAGAATGAAATTACTGGTACCAGGCACTTTGTAAAGACCCTGGAAGCAGTAGATAAGCCAAAGGGCAGTGCAGAGAATTGGTAATGCATTGAGCCAGCCTTGAATCTGAGGTATCTTCTGCATATTTGTCTGATTGGGACATGCAGGTATGCCTCTTTTAGGTCTACAGTCACAAGCCAAGCGTTCTTGCCCAGCATGGGCAGAAGCTGCTGCAAAGTCAACATCTTGAATTTTGGTTTATCCAGGAATGTGTTCAGAATAGATAGGTCCAGTACTGGCCTCCAGGCCTTGTCCTTTCTGGGTACCAAGAACAGTCTTGAGTAAAATCCTTGTCCCTGCCCTTTCTCTGGTACTTGCTGAATGGCCCCCATGTCCTTGAGGGATGAGACTTGTTTTTGCGCCTCTGTCCATTGATTTTTGGCAGATCTGGCCAGCCGTTAGCCTTTGGCAGAGTATGGAAATGGAACTTGTAGCCTTGTGACACAATATTTAGAACCCACTTGTCCTGGGTTATAATGTGTCAATTTTGAGAAAAAAGTGCTAATTTTCCCCCTAAGGGTGCTGTCAGGAGATAAGTGCTTGGTGCAGGCAGGGGGAAGTCATTGGGACTGTTTCCTGTATGGTTGTGATTTGTCTTCTCCAACTCTGGAGGTAGAAGCACTCCATTGCTTTGACCTGTATGAACCTTCTGCCTGGGATCTGCCTCTAGGGCATCTGGATCTGCCCCTTTGAGGTCTGTCTGACACAGGAAAGGACCAATTCTTTGTTGGCCAGTGTCTACTAAACCTAGGTGGCTGTACTTGCAAAAAATATTTGACCGTTTGCATAGATTTAGCTTTGTCCTCCATTTTCTTTAACACCTCTTCTGCCTTAACACCAAACAAAGTATCATGCTGTAAAGGTGCATCTAATAATTTAACTTTGACATGATCAGGCAGATTTTGTTCCTTTAACCAAGCATGCCTCCTAATTACAGAGCCCATAACTGCGGCCATGCAGGAGGCCTCCAAAGAATCAAAACCACATTGCAAAGTATGCTTTCCAACTTGTTCAGCTGCATGCAATAAATCCTGCATTTCCTTGTTTTCCGCACATTCAGAGTTTAACAACATTTTCTGTTTAAGCAATTCCATGACATGCTGCTGATATTTGAGCATATGAAACTGACAGTTTAAGGCCCTTATAGCCAAGGTAGCAGATGTGTAAACCTTTTTTCCCCATCTATCCAGTGCCCTAGAATCTCTGTCAGAGGGGGTAGGGTTTTTTGCAGCGGAAGCCTTAACTCCTTTGGGACCCTGAAAAATAGTTTCTGGGTCTGCAGCAGGGTTTTTAAAAAGGAATTTATGAGAGTCAGGAACCCTGTAATATCTGTCAGGCTTAACAGGAGCTGGAGGTAACGAGTCAGGGGTAAGACTAGACTCCGAAAACACATCATCTACAATGTCTAACACAGGTGGAATGGCTAGTGGCCTGTGTTGAGGTAGTAAAAGGAAATCCCTGAGCCTCTTTTTAGATTCAGAAAAATCTTGGCTCTCCCAGTGGAAATGCTCCCTCATGGTATGCAAGGTTTCCCCAAAAGAATAGTTCTCTGGAGGAGAAGCTGAAGGTATGGATTCTTCAGCATCAGAATCCTCATAGGGGGGAAGAGAATATTCCTGATCAGAAGAGGAATCAGAAGAAATGGAAACCTGATCTGAAGATTCATAGTCAGTCTCTTGCCTAGGCCTCATCAGGAGGGGGATGGGAACCCCTGATCAAGGTAATCAAGTCTTCGGCCATTTTCAGCATCTGTTTTTTGGGCATACAGTCCTGACCACGTGGCTCTTGAGTTTGTTTCTTTGCTTTAGGAGATACTTTAGTCTTTGTCTTTGAAGCTGAAGTCGGTTTAATGTAAAGATGTTTAGGTCTGAATACACCCTCAGAAGCCGGTGCGTATTCAGCGGCTCCAGACCCATCTGAAGGAATAGTATCCGAAGCTCCAATACCTTGAGTTTCCAATGGCATGGCCAACTCCACGTGGGAGTCGGTAGCGGCCTGCGACTCTAAAGTAGCAGGCGTCAGGGGCTGCAAAAGCGCCTCACTGAGAACCGGCGACTGGCTTAGGAGAAGCTTTATCGTCGGTTTTGGGCTTCGGTTGTCTATCTCTCTCCTTTTCTTTGCGTTTTTTTGTGAACTCCGGTAGTCGGGTGGCTATCCGACAACATTTCTGGATAATTAAACTGGTGTCCAAAATAGTTTAAAGCAAAACCATACCGACGCTTAATAGTGCGTTGGTTAAATCTAGCACAAAACCGACAACCAGAAACGTTGTGATCAGGGCCTAGGCAAGGAATACAGTAAGAATGAAAATCATTATGAGATATTTGCTTTCCACAAGAAATACAATTATTTACTTTTTCTGACATCGGTCTGGAGCAAGAAAAAAGTTTCCCCAACGGGGTACTTAGCTTTTTTGAAGACTTCGGATCTGAAACTCGAACACGAAGATCTCAGGAGTTGGCCAACCGGCACTTGCAAACTGCTACTGCTTCGGGCACCTCGTGGCAAGTAAGACTAAAGAAAATGGCGTCAGCCACATCTTTTATACCCCTGACGACCTGACGTCAGGGAAGGGGTGACAATGGCCGATGCAGGACCCAAGACTTTGGAATTCAGGCTGACTGAGGGCAACCTGCCAGCAGGATAACCCAAATGTAATAACTGCAACAGTGAAACACAAAGAACATCAAAGCTAAAACGTGTCAGTTTGGTGACTTAAAACATGAGTTGATAAAGGACAGGCTTGTGTGTTGTATTAATAATGTTGCAGTGAGAAAGATTTTGCTTCGTGACAGTGATTTAATGCTGAGCAAAGCTACTGAGATTGTCAAATCTATGAAGTTACAGAAAGGCACACAAGCATGCTTGCAAGTGATAAGAGCATGGTTTCAGTAGGCTCCAGAGCAAATGTAGACAGCATGCAACACATGGCTAGCAGAAGCAGGCCTAATTACATGGCACCTGCCACCCCTGCAGGCTCCCCATGTAAAACCTGTAGATTTTCAGCAAGTTCTAAGAAAAGGACATGCTCAGTACAGTACAAGGGTGAGTCATCAAAACCCAAATCCAGCTTTATTGTTAACTGTCGTAATTGTGGTGCCAATCATGAGTCTAAAAGAGAAAAATGCTTAGCATTTGGTCAGTAATGCCACAAATGTAAAAAATGGAACCATTTTCAAAAGTTTTGCAAATCATGTAAACCTCACACAGTTATAAAGGAGAGTCACTCAAAAAAGCAAGTTAGTCATATAGAGAGCTGCAATTCTACTTTATATGTAGAGGGTCTATATTAGAACATCGACAGGGCAAAAGAGCGAACGCCCTTACATCAACACAACTTAAGTGAAACCACTAAATTTCAAACTGCCAGAACAGTGATTTTTTTTTCCCAGGGGAAAAAAAACGCTGGGCCATTGTCAGGAATTTGCTGTTTCCTCCACTGTAGTGTGATATCGGAGTTGGTATATTTAAGTAGGGGGTTGTGGGGGGGAGGGTGAAGCCCCCCACTTTATTTTGTCTGTTGTTTTTTTTTTTGTTTGTTTGTTTGTTTTTGCTGGCCCAGTGATTTTTTTTTCCTGAGGAAAAAAATTGCTGTTTTGGCCATTCAAGAATTAGCTGTTTCGCTTAAGATGTGTCAACGTAACGGCGTTCACTCTATTGCCCTGTCGATGTTCTAATATAGACCCTATGTAGATAGTGTATTAGTAATTGGTGAAACGGTTGATGCAGTAAATTTGTTGGCAAAGAACAAAGTGTTTTGTACTGTCCAGGTCAATGGCAAATCCACCGAGCTTAAAGTGGACACTGGCTCAAAGTCTAATGCTATGTCAGCAGAGACATTGGCTAAGGTGGGAACTGGTGAACAACTCAATGTGGCTAGTTGTGGAAAACTTCTTGCTTATGGAGGTGAACAAATTCAAACCGAAGGCTCAGTAGTGCTTTCATGTTATTTGGCAAGGAACTGTTACGCTTGTTACTCTATGTAGTCCAAAGACCTGTACAGTCATTAGTAGGTCTCAAAGACAATTTGAGAATGAATTTGCTTTCTTTTACCAAAGAGGTTCAACATACAAGCACATATCCTAGTTCCAATTTTACTGAAGCTATTTTCTCAGAATATGCTGATGTTTTCAATGACAAGTTGTGCAAACTTCCAGTTGTGTATTTCATTAAGTTAGACCCAGAGGTCACTCCAGTAGTCAGACAGTACAGTTGTGTACACTTACCATAAATGTAGATGTTCGAGTGTATTCACTGTTGCAGTCATCACATTTGGGTTATCTCTGCAAGGGAATCCCTTGGCCGGCCCAAATACCAGAGACTTAGTATTTCTGCGTCGGTTGCTGTCGCTTCAGGACAGATGTTAGGTCATCAGTAGTATAAAGTAAGGCAGCCGATGCCATTACATCAGGTTTTCCTGCCCTAACCTGTCAGGAGCCTCTGGTGGAAGAACCCCACCAACAGAAAGTAAATACCAATATGTCCCTTGTAAGGAGAGAGAAGAAAGAAGAGGGGGATGGAGGGAGGGAGGAAAACCAGGACTGCAACAGTGAATACACTCGAACATCTACATTTATGGTAAGTGTACACAACTGTACTATGTTCTTCATGTTTCACTGTTGCAGTCATCACATTTGGGTTGATTCCCAAAGCTGAGGAAAAGGGTAGAGGCAGTCAAGGAAACTAGGGGCTGGCTAGGATGCCCTGCAAGACTGCAGAGGCAAACTCTGCCCTGGATTTGGAGAAGATAGGCAGGTGGTAATGTTTGGTGAAAGTGTGAACAGATATCCAGGTGGCAGCCTCCAGGACGTCCCTGGTGGGGACTCCTCTGAGGAAAGCTGCAGAGGTGGAGGCTGCTCTGTTGGAGTAAGTCCTGATCCCCTTGGGAGGAGGCTTTCTGTGTTGTTTGCAGCAGAAATTAATGAAGTGTGCTATCCATTTGGAGATGGTTTGTTTGAAGCTGGCTTTGCCCTCTGCCCCTGCAGCAAAGCTAACCAGCAATTGATCAGACTTTCTGATGGATTTAGTCCTATCTAGACAGAATCTGAGCTGCCTGTGTACATCTAGAGAGTGCAGGATCCTTCCCCCTTATTCTGTGGGTTATGGAAAAAGGTAGGCAAATGAATGGATTGGTTGAGAGCCACAATGGATGCCACCTTGGGCATGAAGGATGGGTTAGTCCTTAGGGATACCCTGTCAGCATGGAAGATAATGAAGGGTTCCACAGCCAAGAGTGCTTGCAGCTTGGAGACCCTTCTGGCTGAAGTGATGGCCAGAAGGAAAGCTGTCTTCCAGGAGAGAAATTTTAGCACTGCTTAAGAGGCAGGTTTGAAGGGGGGAGGGTGAGCTTTTCCAACACAAAGTTAAGGTCCTAAGCTGGGGTTGGTGCTCTTCTGGGTGGCCTCAAGTTGCTAGCCTCTCTTAGGAACTGTTTGATCAGAGGGTGTGAGAAAAGAGGCTGCTCAGTGGGAAAATGAGCAGAGATAGCAGAGACATGAATTTTAATAGAGGAAAAGGAGAGTCCACTGCATAGCAGATCAGCTAAGTAATCCAGGATGAGACGGAGGGAGGGCTGTGCCGTATTGACTCCCTTAGCCTGAATCCAGGTGCAGAACCTTTTCCATTTGTCAGCATAAGACTTCTTACTGCTAGGGCACTCACCCTCACGTATAACATCTAGAACATGTTTGTTGAGGTTGGCAGATTGATCAGGGGTTAGGGAATAAGCCAAGCTGCCAAACTGAGTGTCTGCAATTGGGAATGCATGAATTCCCCTTCCCTCTGGGTCAGGAGGTTTGGAATCTGAGGGAGATGCCAAGGTGGCAGAGGGGACAGGCTGTGCAGAGAGGGGTACCAGTGCTGGCGAGGCCAGTCTGGAGCTATAAGAATTGTCCTTGGTTTTTCCTCCTTTACTTTGAGCAGTACCCTGGGGATGAGAGGTAGTGGTGGAAAGGCATAGACTGATAGATTGACCCAGGGGAAGGACAGGGCATCCACTTTCCAAGCCATGCTATGATGCTCCCTGTTGCAGAACTTGCTGACCTGATGGTTGGTGTGGGAGGCAAAGAGGTCGACCTTCGGAGTGCCCCATTTCTAAGTAATTAGGGTGAAGGTTCTTCTGTTGAGCTGCCACTCATGTGGGTGCAGAAGATTTCTGCTTAAGTGGTGGAGTTGCATGGCAGAGGCTGTGTGCCAAAGGGTCATGGCCAACCTGCACAGAGGGTATGACTGAGTCCCTCCCTGCTTGTTGATGTACCATATCACAGTTGTGTTGTCTGTTTTGATCAGGAGAGCTCCTGGGGAGAGAAGGGGCTTGAAAGCTATCAAGGCACGCTGGACAGCTATCATCTCCTTTTAATTGATGTGCAGATGCATTTGCTGTGGGCTCCACTGGCTTGTATGCACCTGCCATCCAGGTGTGCACCCCAGGTATAATCTGATGCATCTGTGGTGAGGGTCTGGGCAGCATGGGGTGGTGTGAGAAAGTAGTCCTTTGTTGAGGGAGCATGCTGTTGCCCACCAAAGAAAATCTTTTCTGAGGCAAGGTATTATAGGTATAAGAGTCTCCAGGTTTTGAGAGTGCTGGCACCAAAGGCTTTTTAGATAACATCGAAGTTTACTCATATGCAGTCTGGCATATGGAATCAGTAGAATGCAAGATGCCATGAACCCCAGAGCTTGCAGGATTTTCCTTGCAGATAGTTGGGGTCTGGTGGCTAGTTGAGAGAAGTAGGCTGTCAGGAAGGTTTGCTTTTCTGGTGTAAGGAATGCCATCTGGGATGCTGTGTCCAGGCTTGCTCCCAGGAATATAATCCTTTGGGTGGTTACCTGTTTGGATCTCTTTTCGTTGATTGTGTACCCCAGGGAGCTTAGAAGGGACTTTACAAAGGCCAGGTGCTTCTGCAGCTTTTCCTGGCTGTCAGCCTGAATTAGGCAGTCGTCTAAGTATGGGCAAATCTGAATATTCCTTTGCCTGCAAAAGGCAATGGCCAGAGTCAGACATTTTGTAAAAACTCTGGAAGTAGTCAGTAGACTAGCCAAATGGAAGTGCAGAGAACTGAAAGTGATGAGATCCTGCCCTGAAATGGAGAAATTTCCTGCATGATTCCCTGATAGGAATGTTGAGGTAGGCCTCCTTTAGGTCTAGGGTGGCTAGCCAAGCATCCTTGGAGAGCA
Organism: Protopterus annectens; assembly: GCF_019279795.1. Lineage (NCBI taxonomy): Eukaryota > Metazoa > Chordata > Ceratodontiformes > Protopteridae > Protopterus > Protopterus annectens. The sequence continues at coordinate 773,936,717 of NC_056745.1, read as the reverse complement.
TGGGTAGCAGCTGCTGGAGGGCGAGCATTTTAAATTTTGGGATCACCAGGAAGGTGTTTAGAATGGATATATCGAGGGTGGGGCACCAGGTGCCCTCTTTCCTGGGTATCAGAAAAAGTCTGGAGTAGAAACTTTGGTCTTTCTGTTCTGCTGGAACGTTCTCTACTGCCATCATGAAAAGCAGGGAAAGGACTTACTTTTGTGCCTCTGCCCACTGGTTCTGAGGTAGATCTGGGAACCCTTTTGTAGTTGGAACGGTGTGGAAAGAAAATATGTATCCCTGGGACACTATGTTGAGAACCCAGCAGTCATTGGTAATGGTGGCCTAGGTGTTTGCATGAAAGGAGAGTTTTCCTCCTAGGGGTAAGTGGAGGTGGGCAGAAAGAGGGGTGGGGAGGAGAGTCATTGCGAGTTCTTACCATAAGGGGGTGGCTTAGAACTCCCTGGTTTTGAAGTGGAAGTAGTCCACTGCTTAGATCTCTGCATTCTCTGTGGCTGTTGTCTGTGGGGTCTGGTTCCCCAGGGTCTGGGCTGAACTGACCTGGTGGGAGCAGGAAAGGACCAGTGTTTGGAGGGGCAATGCCTGCTAAACCTGGGTGGCTGGACCTGTAGGAAATCCTTAACTGTCTGCATAGATTTTGCTTTTTCTTCCATCCTTTTTAAGACCTCTTCTGCCTTAGTGCCAAATAAGTTGTTTTTGTGCAAGGGGGCATCCAACAATTTAGATTTAACATGGTCTGGCAAGGGCTGTTCCTTAAGCCATGCATGCCTTCTGAGGATAGAACTGGTGACTGCTGCCCTGCAAGAAGCTACTAGGGCATCAAAACCATAGTGCATGGTGTGTTTAGTTACTTGACTTGCAGAATGCATTAACTCTTGTAATTCTTTAGATTCTGCACAAGCAGGAAAGGAAGACAATTTTTGTTTGAGGAATTCCAGGGTATGTTGCTGAAATTTTAACATATGGAACTGACAACTTAATGCTCAGATAGCAAGAGTAGCTGAGGTATATACTTTTTTACCCCATCTGTCTAGTGCTCGGGAATCCCTATCTGAGGGGGTGGGATTCTTAGCAGAGGTTGCTTTAATTCCTTTAGGCCCCTGAGAAATTACCTCAGGGACTAGGAAACTCAGTAGTTTTCGAAAGAACGGAAGTCGCAAAAGAAGTCATCGGTTTGTGTCGATAATCAGTAGTGCAAATGCCTTCCTCAGAAGCCAGTGCCTGTTCAGCGGCTCCAGACCTATCCAAGGTAGAGACGACCAGAGGATCCTTAGTCGAAGAAGAGCTTTCCGGCATACTGGAGTCCGAAAGGGTCTTGGTAGCAGCCTGCAAATCCACAGAAGCGGGCATCAGGGGCTGCCAAGTGTCTCACGAAGGACCAGAGAACTGATGACTAGTTTAACAGGAGCGTCTTCGGTAGGTTTGAACCTGTGCGGTCTGTCTCTGTCTTTATCTTTACGTTTTTTCATAAGATCTGCTGTCGGATGGCTTACTGAAGGAGGCATTCGAGGAATGTAAGTGAAAATATCTAGCTACAATAAGGGCCCGACGACGTATAGTTCTGATGTTGAACAAAGCACAGAAGCGACAGCGGGGGACAACATGGTCTGGGCCTAAGCAAGTGACGTAGTAAGAATGAAAGTCTCGGTGTGGTATTTGCTTTCCACAGGCGAGGCAATTGTTAACTTTTTCTGACATTGGTTAGTGCAAGAAAAAAGGATCCCCAACAGGGTACTTAGCTTTAGAAAACTTCAGCTTCAATTTGCAAGAAGAAACTCAGGTAGCAGCCGACCGGCACTCGTGCAAACTGCTTCTGCTTCAGGCTCCACGACAAGAAAGACTGATGTAATGGCATCGGCTGCCTTACTTTATACTACTGATTACCTGACATCAGTCCTGAAATGATAGCAACTGATGCAGAAATACTAAGCCTCTGGTACTCGGGCCGGCCGAGGGCTACCCTGGCAGGGATAGCCCAAATATGATGACTGCAACAGTGAAACACGAAGAAAATCAGCAAGAGCAGTTCCGACAGCTATGCTGGATAAACTCAAAGCTCAGGTGCATAAAATGGTGCAACAAGGTGTAGTTTGTCCAGTTACAGAACCAACTGAATGGGTGTCATCCATGGTAACAGCCCACAAAAAAGGCTCAGATAAAATCAGAATACATACTGACCCAAGAGATTTGAGCAAAGCATTAAAGAAACTGCATCATTCAATGCGTAGTCGAAGAAGTTGCAGTCCTAACACCAAATGCCACTGTTTTGTCTGTCTTGGATGCAAAAAGTTCAATTTGGCAAGTGATGCGTATCACAAATCACAAATCCTCATTATTGACTACTTTCAGTACCCCATTTGGCAGATATAGATTCTTCAGGATGCCATTTAGAATAAATTCTTCAAGTGAACTTAAACTCAATCCTCTGAAGTGCAAATTCAGACTACCAGAAGTTACATATGTAGGTCATTTATTTACTACCATGGGCTTGAGACCAGATCCGTCCAAGCAAGCATCCATACTTGAGATACCAGCACCAGATAATGTTCAGCCTCTACAACGTTTTCTTGGTATGGTCAATTATTTAGGCAAGTTTATACCAGACTTCAGTGAGTTGACAGCACCTTTGAGAGAGCTGATGTGCAAAAATGTTATATGGTCTTGGTTGGAACAGCACCATAAGGCATTTGAAGACCTTAAGCAGAAAACTGCCACCCTACCTACATTAAGAAACTATGATGTCAATAAATCAGTAACTCCTTCCTGTGAGGCTTCAAAATTTGGTCTTGGTGCAGTTATTCTTCAAGAAGCCAGACCAGTAGCTTATGAATCTAGAACTCTTAGCCAAACTGAAATGCAATATGCTCAAACTGAAAAGAACTTTTGGCAATAGTATTTGCATGTTCAAAGTTTCATGATTATATCTATGCTCCAGCTATTCAGATTGAAACTGATCACCAACCTCTAGTTACTATTCTAAAGAAGCCTATGCATTCAGCTCCAGTGAGATTACAAAGAATTATGGTCAGACTGCAAAAACATAACTTCAAAATGGTCTGTACAAAAGGCAAGCATCTTTATCTGGCTGATACCTTATCCAGATCGCCCAGAAATATATTGGAACAGCTTCATGCAGAGAATTTTGACTTGACGTCATGAAAGAGCGTAATTTTTCTACCACGAGACTTGATGAGCTGAGAGATCAGACAAAGACTGATCCTTTTTTGCAAAAGCTCAACCACTACATCAACGTTGGATTCCCGTCAAAGCAATCTAGTGTACCACCTGAAGTGCAAACTTATTTTCCTTACAGAAATGAGAAGTTGATGGAAGATGGCATTATTTTCAAAGGTCCTAGAATTGTTGTTTCTGCTTCCTTACAACATGAATATATCCAAATTTTGCAACGTGGTCACCCAGGTTCCGAATCTACCAAAAGAAGGGTGAGAGAACTAGTATTTCGGACTTCTCTAGTAAGGGACATTGATAAAGTACTTTCTTCTTGTTCAGTATGCAATAGTACTAAACTGCATTTGCAAAAAGAATCACTTCAGCTAAGTCAAGTTCCTGAACTACCTTGGTCAACAGTAGCCACTGACTTATTTGACTGGAGCAATCAGCATTATTTAGTGTTGGTAGACTCTTATTCGAACTAGTTTGTGATTGATTTACTACCTAACTTAACATCTACTGCTGTTATCACCAAGTTGAAGCATCATTTCTCAGTCCATGGTAGTCCACACAAAGTTATTTCGGACAATGTTACCCAATTTACCAGTCAGTTGTTTCAGAAATTAAAAAATTTAGTGGCTTAAGTGAGGATCTTGTCCCTGTTACCAGTAGCTCTATTCAGCCTGTACGTACGAACATTACATATTCCAGGGATTCATGGTCTGTCTGTGAAATTGTCAAGAAACACTGGAAGATTTTGGCTTCAGATGACAACTGTAGGAGACTGCTGGGTGAAACCCTCTCCTTTTGTTTCAAAAATCATCCATCATTAAAGAAAATGCTGTGTTATAAACCCTTGTCTGATCGTGAGAAGGTTATAGTTAGTCAGAGAGTAGGGACCTTTCCCTGTTGTCACTGTAATGTCTGTAGATATATTGATAAGGATGATCATTTTGTACATCCAGAAACAGGACAAACATTTAATATGTGGTTTTATGCAGATTGTAGTACCAAAAATGTTGTTTATTGTGCTTCTTGTGTTATCTGCAAAAGTTTCTATGTGGGAAAGACTATCCGCTGCTTGAGAGACTATATAAGAGAACATATGTATGCTGTCAATAGAAAGGATGATAGGAATGCACTGTCCAAAAATGTTTTGTCAACAAGTTGTGAACATTGGTTCAAGTTTTTTTGTGCTAGAAATATACACACCTAATCTGAGAGGTGGTGACATAAAAACAAGAACTGAATGCACAGAAATAAAATGGATGCATTTGTTAAGGGCTGATGCAGGCAAGGGGTTAAATGAAATCATCCTCATTAAGCCACTGTTAAAATCACGTGACCTCAAACATTGAGTTATATAAGTGCAGTGTTAATTGATGAAAGAATGGATCTGACGAAGTACCTTTGAGTATGAAAGCGCTCATTCTGTTTGTTTTACTAGTATTTTTGTGAACATTTTAAGTATTTTTTATTAAATATTTCGGCTTTTACTCTCTGCCTAGCCAGTGCTATTTTTTCCTTGTTTCAGAAATTTGCAGAAGAATGGGATTTTGTAAATGTTACTAGTAGATCAGAATATCCACAGTCAAATGGACTAGCTGAACGTGCAGTACAGAGTGCAAAGCAATTACTTGAGAGGTCAAAGTGTGATAATACCGATGTCTTTTTGAATTTACAAAATCTCAGAAACATACCCTGTGACGATATACTTGGCTCACCTGCTCAAAGACTCCTATCTAGGCAAACAAGAACAACATTGACTATTAGTTCCAGTTTGTTGAAGCCTAAAGCTAAGAACAGCAGGACAATTAGAGCCCAACTATTCAGAAGCGTTCTTTCCAGAAGTCCAGCTATGACAGCAACCATCTGTCTTCATATATATTTCTAAACGTATATACAACTAAAATATGGGTTCACACTACACTGCTGATACATAGACAGTTGAATTATATACAACTTAAAGATGAAATGCCACTACACAGAATCTTACCAACTCCAAATTTCAAGATCAGTGCAGCAAAACTTTTTTTAAACTCCTTTATTGAATTATCACTTGTGACATAGTTAAATTAAAAGTAATCAAACTGTACTTACAAGTTCACATTTATAAACGTTATACTTCACATATATTGCTATATATCATATAACCTAAGCAACATTACATAAATTATTCAATTTCTACCCCTTTGTAAAAGAAAAAACATCTTTATTAAACCATCATTTACAACACAGGCAATCATACATCTATATAAATGAAAACAAGCTACAACGACATAATCCTGGTTGCAAGTAGTTAACGTCACAAACCATACTGACACACTCCCAGTTGCAAACATTATGCATTGCCTACCCAATAATTTTCCATCAAACATCACACAGCTCATTTAAGTCCTGCCTACATTTAAACCTCATTTCTTTCCTGTATGTACAGTTCAGTGCAAAAAAAAAAAACTTGATGGATATACACTATATCAGGAGAAGAACACTAGAACAGTAGACACCACTCACACTTTAATAGTATGAGATGCTATTTTAAAGTACACAAACCTCCTTGCACCTCCCTCCTTACAGGGTTGTGCAAGGTAACCCCCCCCCCAATTATATACTATTCTCATTCTAATATCAAACTGATTTGTTGGTCTGATGAAGCTGGCGTACTATTGTCAATGAAAGCGCTTACCAATATTGAATAAAGGAGTCCGTTTTAAGAAGTTCGCTCGCTTTTGTTTGTGTTTACCAGTTTTAGTGATTTTTCGGTGTCGAATAATATCACATGATCTTAGAGATGGCTGCAATATTGGAATCACATGAATCCTAGTAATACACTCATCTTCAAGGCTGCAAGACCTCAGAGTAAGAATAATACAGTAGGTGGAGTGTGTGTGTGGGATTTGCAGTCTCCAAAGCTGATGGAGCAAGAGGACAAAATAATTACGTGCGTACATGTTCATGTCACATGCATGCATGCATGAATGCAACAGGGTAAGGTGGAAGGGAGAAGGACAGTTGTGTGCAACAGCAGTCCCACAGAAGCATTCCCAGTGGGGGTGAAACACACTGGTAGAAAATGAGAAGTTCCTAAAATACTAAATTAAAGTCCTTCATGCCAGAGCCAATGACATCAGAAAGGTTGATACCAAACATGCTGGTGTTGAAGAGGTCAACACTGGAAAGGCCAAATCCAAGAAGGTAAACGCTGAAAAGCCTAGCTCAAAAAATGCTGATGCTAGACTGGACACCAGAAGACAGGTCCAATTTAGACACTTGGATAGTTAGCATCAGAAAAGTCAAGTCCATGCTGGACTAACCAATACTTGACAGTAGGGAATCTGAAATGTTAGTATCAGTATCAGCAACAGAGTCTCCACTGCCTGAATTATTGTCACCAGGCATGAGATACCCTGCCCTGAAACACAGAATGAGGCTTCTGGTTCCTTGGCTCTATGGATAAAGGGATTGAGGGTCAAGAATGTTAAAGCATCAAATTTGCATAAGGCGGTAACCAACTAGTTTAGTCTATATTTGAAAAGGTCAGGGGCTGCCTCAAAAAATGGGTGTGACAGGCTTAGAAGAAGAAACAGGTGAAGCCTGAAATCCAAAAGAGGAGGATGTAGCAGATCCAATAACCATAATCAAAGACAGCTAAGTGGTCGCTCTAGAAAGCATACCTACATCCATCTGATTTAAGATGGTGAAGAGGAATCCTCCATTACAGCAGGCTAAGTGGCTGAGGAGGCATAAGGCACCAGCTTTATAGAGTCTTATGACTTTGTTTAGAATACAGTGGGAACTTTTAACCACCTGTGTGGGAGATAATTGTGCTGGCAGACAAGAAACTGAAGCAGAAGACTGATCAGGACAGAGATTCCCCTTCTCTAGGACATAAAACTTCTGAAAAAGTAAAAGGTTCTCTGAAGCTTTTCTATGCCAATCCTGAGTGGCACTGTATGATCCTAGACAGACTGACCACCAGCTGCTGTCATGTTGGGTGCCAATGCAGTATAAAAACCTTATGTGCTGGATGTCAGGCAAAAATGTCCCTGCCACATGTGCACTTAACAAAAAGAAGATAGGATATCATGAGTGACAGTGACGGTGGGTCTAGCTGCAACATTACGAGATATAAAAAATGACCTTCCCAGAGAAAAAGGAAAGAAAGGCAAGGTATTCTTGACAAAAAAATAGAGAAATGTTAGAGAAAACAAAAGGAAAAAAAACACACTAATTGTGTCTACACTTTCAAAAAACACTTCAAAGGATTTAAAGCAGTCTGGGGCCATTTCTTCTGCGCTGAGGCTTCCACACGTCAGTGAAGAACTAGAGAAAGGATTAAGCAGTGCATGAAGGAAAAGGGGATTGTTTGGCAGCATGGGAATGTTTATGAGCTGCGGTACTAACCCCTGCAGTGTTAGTCTTAATGGTTATTAAGAGGGATCTTGGTTACACCTTCTGTAGCTCCATGAGCTTTAATGCAAGAGTGAAATCAAATTCAGTCACAAATACGTCATCATGGAAATTATGATGAACTTGTACACTTGTAAAAACAAACCGGTATTCTTTCTTTAATAACTGAAATAAATTTTTGAGGATACCATAAACAAGTTCCACAATATTGCAAACCTTTGTATTCACTAACATATACTGGTGAGATATGAATACACAAGTAAATTAAAAAAAAAAAAAAAAGCTGTTGGAATCATAACACAAAAAGGAAATACGACTTACCTTTCAGAACTCACCCTAGCCAAAAAGACAAATCTAAATTAAATAAAGCAAAAAAAATAAAAAATACTTGCTTATATTTTCATACCCTGAAAATCTAACGATGAACTAAGTCTGATCTCAATGATGCAAGCACACACACACACACACACACACACACACACACACACACACACACACACACACACACACACACACACACACACACACACACACACACACACACACACACACACACACACACACACACACACACACACAATTTTTGTTTTTATTTCAAATATGGATTGCTCTCAAAGTCAGTTAGTGTAACTTCTGTGGCTGTGTGGCTCTCTACCAGCTGCACTTTCCCCACTACTGGGTGTGCCTAAGAACCTCAAGAGACACCCAGTATTGTCACTCCCCACCACCAGCTAGTTTTGCCAGAACCACCAGACTGGTGATTATCTGGCGTGGTGAGGAAGCAGACTGAAGAACCATGACTGCTACCTGCAGAGGAAGGTTCATCTGAATTACAAGTTTTGGCCCTACCACCACTACTAGCGTGACGGCATCACTGTAGACTGGATGTGCAATGGGGTGTGGCCTGGAAGGCACATCCCCAGGGCCCTGGATGGATCTGCTTCCAGGCTAGCCCAGACTACCAACCCGGCATTCTCAGCGTGTTACAGCTTCAGCTTGGACATCCTGAGAAACCAATCTACCATCAACTTAACACCCGCCAGGATAGGCATACCCATCCTCTCTTGTCTGTGCTATCAAGTGACAGAACTGCTAATTGAACTTGGGTCATCTGGGCATTATTCAGGACATCATTCCTCTATGCCATTGGTGTTGTGAATGTAATGTACTGTAATGTAACAAACCCTGAAGTGATTGGGCTCCCAACAAGGCTGCACACTGATCAACAGGTTGCTTAAGAGTTCCCATAATGTGAAAACTGCAGTCATGAAAAAGGAGGGCCACTAACATTATCAAATTGGATAAAATTCAGTTACTGTCCTGTAATTACATTGCCTGGGTGCCAGCAATGTAATGTGGAGAAAGTAACACAAAATCAACCAGAAAAGGAGAACAGTAAACCCTAACTAGGAAGACTCTTGCAGTTATTCAGCAAAAAGAAGTTTTAAGTTTCACCTTTGTTAGACAAAATAGCTTCCAGTAAATTACAAGAAAATATATCAAATGCAACAGAGATGTTTAAAACAAATAAAATACTGAAGTAATATATATGTAGTCAAACAACAAAAAGCTAGAAAATATAAGAAGTTTGAATTAGCTATTAAATTGAATTGATAAAACAGCAAAAAGCAGATTGAAATGATAAAAAGGCTGGTTGAACATCATACTTTTCAAGAACTGTTTCAAAAAACAGCAGAGTTTGCACACAGAGTGCACAGAGAAAACCTTGAGAGTTTCTGCTGTACCACAGAAACTGGAATGAGCAGACCATTCATTTTATGAAAGAACAAATAGGCAACCCGATTGGTGCTCCACAACAACATTTGCAAGCCAAATGGGCACCTTGTGTGTATGCTATGTACACCAGGCAGAACAGAGGCAGGTTTATCCCAGAAATCAGGGAATATCGAGAAGTAGGTGTGAAATTCAGGCTTCTATATTCCGCTATTTTTAGAATATTTTTCCCCTGGAGGATCTAAGACATTTTTTGGATGCAGACCATGCTAAGGAGATAATAAAAAAGTTTACCCAGCAAAGAGTTAGCTAGCAAGTTGAAAGAAATGATACTTCTCATTCTTCTGACAATAGCAAAGCCCATAAAGATAACTTGCTGGTAAACTATTTTCCAGTGTCCCAAAGGAAAATTATTTGAGTGACAGAAAACAAGGAGGAGCTGATTAGAAAAAATACAAGTATCTTGGACTTGAATCCGAGACCGGTGTTGGGTGGTCAAAATGATGTGGAAGAAGGCCAGCAGTAATGTGAAAGTAGGAAATAAACAGGAGAATTCTAAAGCTTCATTTCCATAAGATGCAGTTTAAACATGAGGAAGAAGAAGCTAAAAAAGCCAAGAAGTTTCTTAACTGTGTTACAGTGGTATGGGACTCTATAGCTTAATTCCCACTTTGCCATCAGGGTGTAAAAGGCCAATGAAGGGACTGAAGATGTAACTATAAGGAGTACAAAAAAGGTTTCTGGTCATGGTAAAATGTGCCTAATACATCTCTTGAAGTAAACTGCTGTGTTATATTGTAAAGTAGATCTGTATAGTATGCAGAAGTAACTTAGATGTAGATGTGAGATGGGAGATCTCAGCCACTACTGTTTATGCTAGTGACATTAAAGAAGTACTTTTTCTGGACTGTAACATATCTGTGGTACATATTGTATACCACCTTATGATTTTCAAGTAGCAAGGCCTTACTATGTCTTGGGAATTCTGATTCTATATCCCAGTGCAAAATAACAATTTCCTTAGTTACAATAACTTGCTCTTACAACACTATGACAAACTATTCTGTATGGAATTTTTAGAATTTGCCAACTCATCACATTGTCAAATAGCATGTTCCCAATTGCCCCTTTCTTTTCCATTACACTTTCAGCAATTACTGTCTGCCTGATGAAGAATTATCTGGTCTGCTTAGGATATAAAAAGAAGTTATGTCCTTACCATAACGTTCCATGCAGAGTGTTCATCTCGCCTTTGTTCTTACACACAGGTTCGGAGCCGATCCTCAGCTCCGAGTCGGCCAAATTGCAAAGCTCTGAATCTCAGAGAAGCTCGAGACCAGCCCATATCCCACAATCCTCCCTGCCATTACTCAGATCTAGTTTGCAAACAAACCAGACCAAAGGATCCAACACCTGCGGTGTTAGAAGCATACATTCTCTTCAGCCATTCAGAGACACTCTCTCACCATAGCAATAACTAATGGTCTAAGCATATATCCCATGACACATGGGAGCATATACCCCGCAAAGGGTCAAGACACGTCGATCAGACTCTAATCCTACCAGTTCTTTCAAACACATGGGGGGAATGTAAGAACAAAGGCGAGATGAACACTCTACATGGAACGTTATGGTAAGGACATAACTTCTTTATGTAAGAGTGTTCAATCTCGCCGTTTGTTCTTACACGGTGGCGATCCCTAGCTCCATGACCCCGAGTGACTCATGGAAGAACATTCCTAAGCACAGTGGAACCAAATGATGTCCTATCCTTGGAGACCTTGTCCACTCTATAATGTGTGATGAAAGTATGTGGTTTAGACCACGTGGCTGCTGCGCAAATAGTGTCCAAAGGCAAGCGAGCCGCATGAGCTAAAGAAGTGGAAACGGATCTGGTAGAATGGGCCTTAGGTTTGGTTGGTAAGGATTAGTTTGATTTAGAGTATACAAATGTGAGTCAGCAAGCCATTTAGATAGTGTACGTTTAGTAATTGCCATGCCCTTTTTATTGTCTGCAAAAGCGATGAAGAGCTGATCCGATTTCCTGAAAGCTTTGGTCCTATCTAAATAAAATCTTAACTGCCTGTGAACATCCAACTTGTGCAACATATACTCCAGTTTGTTAGTATGTTTTTTGAAAAAGGTAGGGAGTTCTATAGACTGGTTAATATTCGTAACTGAACATACTTTTGGAAGGAAAGATGGGTTTGTACGCAAAGAGACCCTGTCTGGATGGAATATCAAGTAAGGTGGTCTAACCGATAATGCCTGCAGCTCTGAGACTCTACGAGCTGAGGTCACGAAACAGCGTCTTCCACGATAAGAACTTTAGGAGGCATGAAGCAGGTTCAAAAGGTGGCAACATGAGTTGCGACAGCAGCAAATTCAGGCTCCATGGAAAGAAAGGTTTTCTGACAGGCGGTCTAAGATGGAAGGTTCCTTTCATAAAGGCTTTACAAAGTCTGTGAGACATAATGGGAGAACCTCCCCCACCAATATGGAAGTTTGATATGGCCGCCAACTGTACTCTTAGAGTGGAAGTAGAAGCTCCTTCGCGAAAAAGGATGGATAAGAATTCTAAAATTTTATGTACAGGAGCTACCAGGGGATCTAAGTTTTGACTAGATGCCCAATATACAAAACGTTTCCACTTACTCGTATAGAGCTTAGTAGTAGAAGCTTTATGAGAAGCAACCAGGATGTGTTGAACTGCCGGAGGGAGTAGATGAGACCTGGCTAGGCAGGGAAGCGGAACAGCCAAGCTGATAGTTTGAGGGACTGTAGAGACGGGTGAGGAACTCCCGACGAATGTGTCAGCAGATCTGGTACTGGGTCCAGAATCCATGGTTCCTCTATTTGATGAGCTCGAAGAAAGGGAAAATAGAAGTTATGTTCTTACCATAACGTTCCATGTTAGTTGTCTTCTTCTCGCCTTCTTCTTGCTGAATGGGTTCGGAGCCGACCTCGGCCCGACTGCCACTCTAAAAGCTCGAGAGTTGGTTCCACGCTCGAGGCTCCCTTATATCCCACAATGCTAGGCAGAGTTACCTCAGATCTCGTTTGTAAGCTAACCCCAGCTTATAATAGTAACAGAATAACTGTAAAACAGAATCCACCTCTAACAACAGGAAGAAAGACGGGTGACCTACATCCTGAACCAGGAAATATGCATAATAGCATATGTCTAAGAAAGAGGTGGTAGAAAGAGAGGTCACAATCAGAACTCCTCTAGGTCTGTCCAGGCCAGGGGAAGGAGGGTGGGATGCGAGAAGAAGACAACTAACATGGAACGTTATGGTAAGAACATAACTTCTATATGTTAAGTTGTCTATCTCGCCTTCATTCTTGCTGGATGGGACCGCGTCCCTAGCACCTTGTCCCGGGTGGCCTAACGGAACAGACTCCTGAGAACAGTGGAACCAAAGTTAGCTCTATGCCTAGAAGCTAAATCCAACTTATAGTGAGAAATGAAAGTGTGAGGAGTAGCCCAAGTAGCCGCTGCACAAATGGTGTCGATAGGCAGTCTGTCTTGGAAGGCCAAAGAAGTAGCCAAAGCTCTGGTGGAATGAGCCTTAGGTTTAGCAGGCAGCTTTTGATGTCTAATTTCATATACAAGGGAAATCAAAGATGTTAGCCATCTGGATAATGATACCTTTGAAACTGAAAGTCCCTTTCTGCTCTCCATAGGAGACAAACAGCTGATCAGATTTTCTGAACTGTTTAGTTCTATCCAAGTAGTACCTCAATTGACGGTGAACATCCAGGCAGTGTAATTTTTGTTCAGACCTATTGGAGTATTCTGGAAAAAGACCGTAGATCAATGCTTTGATTCAGATTTGTCGAGACCACTTTAGGCAAAAAGGACGGGTTAGTTCGTAAGGATACTCTGTCCTTATGAAACAAAAGATAAGGAGGACGACAGCTGAGTGCTTGAAGCTCTGAAACTCTTCTAGCTGATGTAATAGCTACCAGAAAAGAGTTTTCCATGATAATAATTTTAAAGAACAGGAGACTGCAGGTAAGAATCAAAGAAGCAAGAACTAAATTTAGGTCCCAAGGAGAAGGAGGATTTCTTATAGGAGGTCTGAGAAGAAAAACTCCTTTCAAAAAGGCTTTGCAGAGCTTGTGGGACATTAGGGCAGATTCAGAAATACCCACATGAAAGTTAGAAATAGCTGCCAATTGAACTTTAAGTGTAGAGGGAGATGAACCTGCATGGAAGAGTTCAGCTAGAAAATCGAGGACTAGTTGGATGGAAGCAGTGAAAGGATCTATGTCCTTTCCTTGAGCCCAATATGTGAAGCGTTTCCACTTACTCAAATAAATCTTTCGAGTGGAAGATTTATGGGAAGCTATCAAAATATCTCTAACAGAGTGAGATAATTGAGGAAGCCTGGCTAAGGTTGGAACTGGAGGAACCAAGCAGTGAGGTTCAGAGAGGGAGGAGCGATGAAACTGACCCGACTGATGGATCAAAAGATCTGGAACTAGGTCCAGATTCCACGGTCGCTCAAGAGAAACGATGTAGAAAGGGGAACCACACTTGTCGAGGCCAGTAAGGAGCAATGAGGATCAATGAGGCCTTCTGAGCGATAGCTTTCTGTATTACTTGAGAGATCAGTGGGAAAGGAGGAAATGCATACAGAAGTCCCCTGTGCCAAACTTGGACTAGAGCGTCTCTGCTGGGTTGGCCTGGTAAAGGGAATAGAGTGAAATATTCTCTGCACTTGCTGTTTTGGGGAGTAGCAAAAAGATCGCAGCAAGGCTGACCCCACTTGAGAAAAATTTCTCTCACTACAGAGTCTTTCAGAGACCACTCGTGAGGCATGAGTATAGCTCTGCTCAACTTGTCCGCAATATGATTGGACCTCCCGGGGATGTGCGTTGCTATCAGAAAACGCTGAGAAGAAATCGCCCATTGCCACAGTCTGAGTGCTTCTCGACACAGGGGGTAAGATCTGGTTCCGCCTTGTTTGTTGATGTACCACACTACAGACATATTGTCTGTCTGGATTGCAATCGTTCCCAAGGGAAGAGAGTCTTGAAGGGCTTGCAACGCTAAAAGCACTGCTCTCATCTCCAGAACATTTATGTGCAAGTGGCACTCGTTTGGTTGCCATGTGCCCTGGACCATCCTGCCCTGATAATGCCCCCCCCACCCGATCAGGGAGGCATCCGTTGTCAGAGTAGCAACCGGAGGAGGTGGAACAAAGGGTCTTCCCGACAAGAGCTGGGGGGAAGACATCCACCACATGAGATGATTTTGCACGCTTGCGTGATCATAATGGTGTGAGACATTGGAAGTTGCTGGTATGACCATTGAGTAAAGAGCATCCATTGAAGGATTCGCATGTGGTATCTGGCTAATGGAAGCAGAGGTATGGTCGCTGCCATAATTCCCAACACCTTCAGAACTAACCTGGCTTTGATTCTGTTGTTGTTGAAAAGGAGTGATACCAATTTGTGAATGTCTGTTATTCTCTGATGTGTTAGTCTTGCAGACATGTTTATTGTATCTAGATTTGCGCCTATGTAGGTAATAGTACGACAAGGCGACAAAACAGACTTTTCACAATTTATTGAAATACCTAGCTTTTGACAAACGCGAAAAGTGTAATCTCTGGCCCTCAGAAGGAGATGCTTGGTGGGAGCTGTGAGGAGCCAGTCGTCCAAATATGGAAACACCTGGAATCCTTGTCGTCTCAGGTGAGAAGCTACCACTGCCATGCATTTGGTAAACACCGGGGCAGTGGTGAGACCAAAGGGCAGGGCCCTGAACTGAAAATGACTGGTTCCCAGCCTGAAGCGGAGGAATCTTCTGGAGCGTCTGTTCATTTTTATGTGATAGTACGCATCCCGAAGGTCTATAGAGCACATCCAGTTTCCTTTGCCCAAAAGGGAAAGGATGGATTGCAGCGTGACCATCCGAAATCTTGTTTTCTTGACTGATCTGTTCAAGATACTGAGATCCAAAATTGGTCTCCAGTCCCCTGTTTTCTTTGGAACTAAAAAGAACCTTGAGTAGATTCCGGATCCTTGCTGGTCTGCTGGAACTGGCTGAATTGCTCTTTTGCAAGCAGTTTTGAGATCTCCAAAGCTGCTAGATCCCTTTGAGCGGTGGAACATCTGGAAGGGATTTTTTGACTGATTTGGAAAGCGAAGAAAGGGGATAGAATAGCCTTCGAAATGATGGACTGTACCCATTTGTCTTGAGTCAGGGATAGCCAGGCTTCTGGGTACAGTGACAATCTTCCCGACTGCCTCGAAGATGGGCAGTCGGGCAACACCTCAGGGATGCTGAAAGGGCTTGTCAGGAAGACTTCCCGATTGCCCTGGTTCTGCGGACCCCCTGCCCCTAGGGCGACGTCTACCATTGTTATTCCGCCTCTGCCTCTGGCGGGAAACGACTCTGTGCGCCAGGCGAAGTCCCTTGAGATTGTTTACGGAACCACATCTTTCCACCTTTCTGGCCTTTGGGGTAAGGCCTGGAAGGAGTAGAAAATGGACTCCGACGGCAGAAAGGGTCTTGCCATCAGTCTCGCACCTAGTCAAGGTTTCTTTCACTTGGGGACCAAAGAGGATGATCCATCAAACGGGAGTTCGTGAAAGACGCCTTGAAGGGGTCCGCAAAATTGCATAGCCGCATCCAGGCATGCCTACGTAAGGCCACACCTGTCCCTGCGGCTCTGCTCCATCAGCCGTAAGAAAGAGGCATGGAGGAGTTGGTTATGGAGTTAAGGGTAGCCAGCTGCGTGTTCATCTTATCTTGAAACCCGCAGCTGTAGGGTCCTTAACATTTCACTCGCTTCCTTGATCAAGTCCCTTTGAAGACGAGTAAAATGGCACAGGTAGTTCAGCGACGCATGGTAAATGTCGCTGACGAGAACATCCGCTTCCGCATCTGTCCATGGACCTAGATTCTTTGTTAGGTGGATGGACAGGTACTGAAGGATCAGCTAGCTCCTTCTTAGTGGCAGCAGCTACCACCATAGCATCCACAGAAACTCCTTTTGTTAAAAACTGTTTGTCTGCTGGAGCTGTTATGAACTTGGAGGGTCTCCTGGGAGTGGGGTCCACTGAATCAGGAGCCGTCCATGCCTTCTTAGCAACCACCTGCATGAGGGGGTCAAGGGGGACACCCAGGAGGTGGAAGGACGAGAGCCAAACGCCTCAAGATACACAGATTCGTCAACCTAAGGGTTGAAGGCTGGACAATTTCGCACGTGTTTCAGGAACACCGGAATGTCTGCAAATGAGACATCTTCAGAAGGGGAACGGGAACCCTCACAATCATCCAAATCTGTGTCTGATGTGAAGGTCTCAGGTGAGTCAATGTGTTTCCTCTTACACTTCCTCTTCCGAGGGGCTCTTCTGCCAAATCAGGAGAGGCCTCGAAGAGGATGAAATCCCCACAGGGGCTTCCTGAGGAGTTGCGTCTCAGCGGACCGGGAGGAGGGAGTGATTCGACTTAGCCTGAGGCACCGTGAGGGAGGGGGACGGAGCCGACTGTGGAGTAGAGCCAGGCTCTAACACACTCCGCATGACCTCGAATGCACCCCTGTCAGGCAGAGCCAGAGGTCCCCGCTCCGAGCTAAGAACCCCTCGGCACCGACAGTGATGGCTCCGATGTCGGAGCCGAACTCACCAGCCAAAGCACCGAGAGGGAGAGGGGGTCGGACAAGGGTCCGATGCCACTCACCCTCGAGCCGATGAGGGAAGTCCCGCCGAGATTCTTCCAAGGAAGAAACGGAGTCCGACGGAGCGAAGACGTATCGGCTCGACGCTAACACAGTCTCGGTTCCGACATGACCGGCCCGAGCTCAAGAGAGTCGAAGGAGGAATATGTTGATGGACCGGGCAGGCATCGACTGATGAGTCGGGCTCTGAAGCATCTGGGCCAGTGCCTCGGACTTAAGTAGTCGACTCACTACCCTCTGAAGGTCATGATCCGACAGCCTCGATGACCTAGAGGAGTGAGATCTTTGGCCCGTTCAGACAGCAGGGGAGATCCTGGAGCCGAATGAACGGAGCCAAGAGATGGTGACCTGGACCTCTTCCTAGTTGTCGGCTCGAAGGTCTGGTCGGAGCCGACACGGAACTTACTACCTCGGCTCCGATGAGGGGCCACAGAAACTGTGGACTGAGACTTATCGGCTCCAGCCGGAGCCGATGAAGGCAGAGGTTGAGAAACCTTAGGTCTCGGCTCAGTTGCGGAGCCGAAGACCTAGATGCCTTAGAGGGCTTCCCTGTTGAAACAGATAGGGAATCCTCTGGCTTGAGTAAGCCTCTGAGTATCAATTTATTCTTTCTTTCCTGCAGGACCCTGGGGCTGAAGCCATGGCACACAGCACAGGAGTCCTGCAGGTGCAAAGGCCCCAGATAGACACAAGAAGTGTGAGCGTCTGTCAGAGACATTTTCTGACAGCACGCATCACACTTCTTGAATCGAGACCTTTGCTTCTTTAGACATTTTTGAACAGGTGTACACAAACACACACAAACACACTAGTTACACCCTGTCAGGTTAAAATATAATAAAACCAGTAACTAGGATTTTAAAATAAAATAATACACACACTCCACTAGGGAAGGAAAAGCCTGTAGGCTCAAGGAAGAACCTAAGGTTCTTGAGGAAAAAACGGAAATTTTTAGAAAGGGATAAAATTTTCTCTAAACTAAGGGAATTAAGTAAATATATTAAAATTAAAGGGGTTTTGAAAGACTAATTTCAACAAGAAAAGTCACTCACCAAGAACCGGTAGAAAAACCAACCTCGAAGCTGTAGCGGCAAACGAGATCTGAGGTAACTCTCGCCTAGCATTGTGGGATATAAGGGGAGCCTCGAGCCGGTGGAACCAACTCTCGAGCTTTTAGAGTGGCCGAGTCGGAGCCGAGGTCGGCTCCGAACCCATCCAGCAAGAATGAAGGCGAGATAGACAACTTAACATCCATATTTGATGAGGCCAGAATGGGGCTATGAGTATTATAGTCCTTTCCAGGTTCCTGGCTTTCTGTAGAAATCTGGGAATCAATGGAGTTGGTGGGAATGCATATAGGAGACCCGGGGGCCAATCGTGTATCAGTGCGTCCCTGGGGACATCCCCCGGAGGGGGTAGAAGGGCAAAGTAGCTTCTGCATTTTGCATTCAACGGGGAAGCAAACAGATCGCAGCAAGGCTGGCCCCATTTGCGGAAGATCTTTTCCGCCGTCTGTGAATTGAGGGGCTACTCGTGAGGTAACAGGATGGCTCTGCTCAACCTGTCCGCAATGACGTTGGATGACCCCGGGATGTGCGCTATCAGAAAGCGACCCGTGGACTCTGCCCATTGCCAAATTCTCATGGCCTCTCTGCATAACGGGTAAGACCTGGTTTTCCCTTGTTTGTTTATGTACCAGACTACAGACATATTGTCTGTCTGAACTGCTACTGTTCCTAGAGGTAAGAGGGCTTGGAAGTGTTGCAACGCCAGGAACACCGCCCTCAACTCCAGAACATTTATATGTAGAGTGTACTCCATGCTGGACCATTCTCCTTGGACTGTTCTTCCCTGAAAAAGGCCCCCCCACCATATCAGGGAAGCATCCGTGGTTATTGTGGCTGTTGGACTGGGTAGAATGAACGGACGACCCACAGTGAGGTTCTGATCGCGCACCCACCATGAGAGGTCCCGTCTGCAAGATTCTGTTATTCTGATCTCATGCGCTAGGGGTAGGTGTTGGAACGACCACTGCGCAAACAGCAGCCATTGAAGAATCCTCATGTGTAACCTTCCCATAGGGACTGCAATTAGTGCGGCTGCCATCAGTCCCAACACTTTTAACACCAGTTTGGCTGGGGCTTTCTTGCTGACTAGAAGAAGAAGGACCTGCTGTTTGAGCGTTGAAGCTCTTACTGGGGGGAGTTTCAGTAGTGTCGATCGTGTATTTAGATCTGCTCCGATGAAGGAAATACACTGTGAGGGCGATAAGCAAGACTTTTCGAAATTTATGGATATCCCTAAGTGGGAACAAAGGCCGATTGTATAGTCTCTGGCTTGCAATAGGCGACGCTCGGTGGTGGCGGTGAGGAGCCAGTCGTCCAGATAGGGAAACACCCGGAATCCTTGTCATCTCAAGTGAGCCGCAACTACTGCCATGCATTTGGTGCATACTCTGGGGGCTGAGGTGAGTCCAAAGGGCAGAGCTCGAAACTGAAAGTGACTGGCCCCCAGCCAGAAGCGCAGGTGATCTCTGGACGGTCTGGCCATTTTGATGTGGTAGTACGCGTCTTTGAGATCTATAGAGCACATCCAATCATCCTTCTGTAAGAATGGAAGGATCGATTGAAGCATGACCATCCGGAACTTTTCCTTCTTCACGAAGTTGTTGAGATGGCTGAGATCTAAGATCGGTCTCCAGTCCCCTGTCTTTTTTGGAACTAAAAAGAACCTTGAGTAAGTTCCGAATTCTCTTTGGTCCGCCGGGACTGGTTGGATGACTCTGTTTTCGAGCAGCTTTGAAATTTCTACAGCTGCTAGCTTTCGCAGATGGGGTGGCACGTCTGGAAATTTTCTTTGTAGAGGTGGTGTTGAAATGAAGGGGATTTTGTACCCTCTGGGTATAATGCTTTTTACCCAAGAATCTGAAGTAATGTTTAGCCAGGCCAGTGGGTATAAAGCTAAGTGACCCCCGACTGCCTCCAGAGCAGGACAGCCGGGCCTCCCTTCAGAAGTGCTGGAAAGGCTTCCCAGGGACGGAATCCCTGTCGCCTTGGTTATGCGGACCTCCTTTGCCACCAGGGCGGCGTCTTCCATTTCTACCTCCTCCTCTGCTTCTGGAGGGAGTATCACTCTGTGTGGTCTGGAAAGATCCCTGATTCTTACGGAACCACATTTTTCTGCCTTGTTGCCCTTTGGGGTATGGTCTAGTAGGAGCGGAAAAACGGACCATGACAGCAGACAGGGTCTTTCCCTCTTGCTCGCACCGAGTGAGAGTCTCCTTAACCTTGGGCCCGAAAAGTGTGGCACCATCAAAAGGGGCATTGGCAAAGGAAGACTTGAAGGCTTCTGCAAAGGAGCACAGCCGCATCCATGATTGTCTTCGAAGAGCAATCGCTGAAGCTGCAGCTCTACTCGATCCCTCGGCTGCATACGAGATGAGCCTCATGGATGAGTTTACTATGGAGGTGAGGGTGTTAAGTTGTGCTGTTACCTTTTCTGAAACAGCAGCATCTGTGTTACCCTGGAGGGTATCTGTCAGCTCCTTGATGAGATCCTCTGCAAACGTGTGAAATGGGTCAGGTAGTTTAGCGAACGCATGGAAAAAGTCGCTGAACTAAAATGCTTCCCATATCTGTCCATAGTCCTAGAATCCTTATTAGGAGGATGAACAGATG
Source organism: Protopterus annectens (assembly GCF_019279795.1). NCBI lineage: Eukaryota > Metazoa > Chordata > Ceratodontiformes > Protopteridae > Protopterus > Protopterus annectens. Next base: position 773,916,027 of record NC_056745.1, on the reverse strand, counting down.
AGGAAGACTCAGACATCTCCTTTTTTGGCTGCCGCCACCACCATAGCGTCGACAGGGACTCCCTTGGTGAGATAAGATTTATCTTGGGGGGCAGTGATGAACTTGTTTGGTTTCCTAGGGACTGGTTCCACTGTGTCAGGTGTCTCCCACGCCTTTCGAGCAATCATATCCATTAATTCATCGAAGGGCGGGGTCACCCAGGAGGTAGAAGGTTGAGCCCCAAAAGCCTTCAGCAGCACCGACTCGTCCTCAGAGGGGGCTAGGGACTGCCAATCACCCTCCTTTTTCAAGATCTCCAGGATGTCTGCAAATGACACATCCTCCAAGGGTGACTTGGGGGACCCCTCTGCCTCATCCAAGTCGGTGTCAGACGTTAGAGATTCCTGTGGGGAATCTATGTGTCTCCTCTTGCACAACCGTTTCCTTGGGACCTCATCAGAGGGGGCTTCTGGTGAGGCCTCCAAGGAACAGGGGGAACCCTCTGGGGGTGGCTGAGGCAATTGGGCTCGACGCTTGGGATGGATCGTGGGAGCAGAAACAGAAAGTGGCCCTTTTGGGGAAGGAGAAGATTCCCCTGATGATGTGGTTGTCTGTGCAGACAATACCTTCCTCATAAGGTCAAAGGCCCCCAAACCCCTGGCCGAGGGCTCCCCCGGTTCCGAAGAACACGGAGGCATCCCAGAACTAGGTGCCGTGGGCTCCGACCCCGAGGACGGAGCTGAAGCAGTCTGTGCCGAGGCCCCGAGAGGGAGAGTCGGCACCGACAGGTCGGTACGACTCTCGGTCCTGGAACCGAGCAAAGACCGTCGGCTCTGCGACTCCCCTAACAGTTCCGAAGGCGTCAAAGGTGTCGATCGTGCAATGGACGGTTTCAGCACCGAGGGCTCCACTATCATCAGGTCATCTTCTCCCGGCTCCGAGATCTGGATGGGTCTCGAAGGAGGACCCATTGGAGATATGGGGAGGCCTTCTAGTTTCAACACCAACTGCAAGGAAACTGCAATTAACTTGGAAAGGGCCGTGTTTTCCATGAGTTTCTGCACGACACGATCCACATCTGTGTCAGACAAGGGTCTGGAAGAACGAGTCGAAGGAGCCGAAGATGGCACCGACCGAAGAATGGACGGTGGTGGCAGTTCCGACACCGGTTCCAAGATCTGGGGCTCAGGAAAAGATAAATGTTCGACGCTCGGCCTCAAGATCTGTGGAACCAGCGAACGAACCCGAGAAGATGAACTCGGAGCCGATGACATGGGCTCCGACATCTTCGACCCCTTCGAGGATTTAGAAGCCTGATCCGACTTGTCCAAAGCCTCTTGAAAGGCAGGCTTCAGCAATCCTCTGTCTATGAGCTTCCTGCGTCTATCTGTCATGACCCTCCCGCTAAAGGAATGGCAAATAGAGCAATCCTCTTGGAGATGGAGAGGGCCAAGACAGTAGACACAGGAAGCATGATTGTCAGTAATGGACATTTTCTGCCCACACTGACATCTTTTAAAGCCAGATTTAGCTTTTTCTGACATAGTACAATAATAGTAACAATAACTATGAGAATAGAAAAAAAATACTAATCCTATAACAATATATGTATATGAAAAAAAAAAACACACCCAATATATATATATATATATATATATATATATATATATATATATATATATCACACACACACACAGCACTTCTACAATAAACTACTAACTATAAGTATAATAAACTACTAACTATAAGGAAATATCAGAAAAAAATTAGTATCCTTATCTGAAAATAGTAACAACAACTCAATTCTCTATCTGGTCCGAGCTCTCCTCGATCCGATCTGTTGCAGCGGCAAACTAGATCTGAGTAATGGCAGGGAGGATTGTGGGATATGGGCTGGTCTCGAGCTTCTCTGAGATTCAGAGCTTTGCAATTCGGCCGACTCGGTGTGTAAGAACAAACGGCGAGATTGAACACTCTTACATAAATGTTTATGTACACGTGTCCATTCAAAAATTCCTAAACCTTTTGGACTTTGTTGCATACTTGGGAGCAACACAGTTGTCTTCAAACTGATCATTCGTATACTACCTTTCCATTCTTTGTTCTCAGTCTTTTCTAATTTCCTTTTTATTGACTCTTATAGTTCTTATTCAAGATTTTAGATGTCCTGCTATTTTTCCTTTTTTTTTTTTACAGTAGCTTCTGTTCCAGACTTAACTAAACACTCAACCAGAGCTGATCTTTCCTTAGCAATCCCCTATCCCTTTCTCTTTGCCTCTACTCTCAAAGTTGTTTTTAATGAATTTAATAAATGACTTACCCTACTTTTAAAGGTGAGGTTTATAACTTTTTAAAGTGTATCTGTCACTTTTTTTGCTGCTTGGTGTGTAGCTCCCCAGTGGTATATTCTAGACATAGACTTTCAAGCAGAACAGGATTACACACTGCCTTATAGACCATACAGAGGTCATATCTAAGCAAGCCTAGAAAGAAACAGGCTGAAATGGTTCCCGCTGTAACTTTACAATGTTCACTGTGATTTCTAAAGATTGAACGGACTCCTAATTAGGGAAATGGACTGGGAGGTTCTGTGGGGCCGGAGCCTTTTGAAGACCTAATTTCTCTTCAGTTGAGTCAAGACAGAGGAGTCTCTGACCAACAGTTTCAACCCTTAGAGGCTGGAGGACCCTGCATGACTTCCTTGGTTTCACTCCTAGCATATCCTGGTTGTCCTATGCTATATTGGTAGCTAATTTTAACATCTTATTTAGTGAGGATCTATCCAAAATTATATAGAGGGGGTCATATAGGCCTACTACAAAGTCTTTTCTGTAGATGAGACTGGATCAGTGGGTCACACTCCATGCCTCTCACCTCCAACATTTCATTGAATTTGGGCCACCAGAGGGAAGAACATCAGGCTTCCTCTTATATGTGTGCATCTCCTGCCTCTCCTGGAAGGTGATGGGTCCAAGGAGGACAAAGGTGCATAGTCAAGTCTTAATATCACAGACTCTTCAAGACATTTACACCATCAGATCCTCTCTCCAACTGCTGTAAAGGTGGGACAGGCTTATGCAAAAAAAAATTTGGATTTTGGGTGAAGACTGATGCCGGGATCGAGGCAAATGCCAAAGCTGACAAATGCAGAATTGAGTGCTTAGCCAGCACTTACATCACTGCAGAAGACTTGCTATATGCCATTAATACTGATGCCAATAGCCAAAGAGAAGAGCTCATCCAAACTGGCCTCAACACCAACAAGCTTGATGATGAGCTCAGCTCCAAAGGATCAGTATCCAGTCTCAAGCCCCAGACACCCACTGGCACCTGCAAAATCAATGCTTCAGACATCAGCACTTATGGTGTGCTGTCAACAGTATCTTCAGATGTAAATATTGACACATCGGGGGACAGCACCTGACAGAAATATAGCTAGCTACACTTCTGTTAATATTAGATGACAGCAAGTCAAACATGTTTTCTTCTTTTCTTTTGTTTTTTTTTTTTTGTAGTTTCAACAACCAAGAAGCGGAATAAAAGTCAGAACAATAAAGACCACTGGAATTAAGGGGATAGGTTAGAAAAGCATGTAAAGTCCTATGGAGATGATAAACACAGAAAACTGCAAATTTTTAAACAGAAGGAAAACAAGACAGGTTACTTGGATGTGAAGCAGGAATATTAAAACAGAAAAATATCCACTGACTGATCAATGTTCAAAAAAAAATATCAAATACGTTTCAGTCTAGCCTGGGGGAATTTCTTCAATGGGCTGTTTCCTGTAACACAAGAAAAGAAATATGGAGATAAAGGTCCCCAGCAGAGCATTATGGGTAAAGGGGAGGGTATCTGTAGCCTACGAAAGTTTCAGATGCTGAACTGCCTAATGCCTTATGACATTAACCTTTTAGTTAATGAAAATGGATCTCTGCATACCAGATCAAAAGTTATGTACTTATTTTAGCAAAAGATTTATAAGAAGAATGTATGACCTCTGTAGCCAACAGGGCTGATGCCACAGGCATTAGAAATGCTCAGAAAGAAAACCTTCCCAGATCAAGAACCCACCCCTTCCCATCACAAATCACAAGTGGTTATTTCTCCAGTTCTTTAATTATAGCCCTAAGCAGCAAAGAGCAGAAAGCAGATGAGAGAAGGAGAGATGACTCCAGACAACATACAAAGAAATTGGGGTAATGGAGCAGGGTATATTACATTTGATGGACCCTCTTCTTAAAGATATGATATCTGTATATGATAAGTGATCCATCCTTTTTAAAAAAATGGTCAAAGTCCCTACATAATCCTTCTGGGAAATCATCTTCATGGGAACATGCCATAGAAATCAGTGTCCCCAAAAAACAATCTGGACCTAAAGGTCACATGTCTACCTTGCAGTGTCCTGCGAAGTTATTAACAGAAGACTGGGTTGCAGCTGCAGATAAACCATCTAAGAAAACATTATGGGAAAATTTGACAAAATTCAATGCAGCTCTAGTGAAAAAAGACCTGCAAACCGTAGGCAGTGACTAACTAAAGACGGAAGAGTGCGTCAAGCTAAATGCTCTAGAAAGGGGTAGCTTGAAAACATTTTGCTCAAATCTGGATTTTACACAGGAAACAAACAATTGGTCACCTCCGTGAAAAGATTTAGCTCTCTCCACAATGAATCTGAGTTGCCTGGTGGGACACACTAAAAAAGATACTCCTCATTCTAAGAACACAATCAAAATGTTATACAGTCATCTAGGCAGTGCCACTTCAGAGAACTTCTTGTAAAGGTTTTTTTTTTTTTTTTTTACTTTTGTTTTGATTTAGGTCTGTACATATAAAATCGGAGTTGTCTGTGTAGGTCCAAATTTGTTTGTGTCTTTCGGCTTTTCCCGGTTAGGGGTTGCCACAGCGGAACTCCGGTCCGCTAATGATTGGCAGTTGATTTTTACATACCGGCTTGCCAGGCCTGACGCACAACCTTCAACGAAGGTACGCCCAGTCACACATGTCTCCACGCAGAAGATGCTCTAGCTGAGAATCGAACTGGACAGCATCTTACTGTGAGGCGACAACGCTACCGCAGCACCACCACCGCGGGTTGTCTGTGTTGTCTGTGTAGGTCCAAATAATGCAATAAATAACTCTTATTTGACTAAATCAGAAAGAATGCAGTCAGAAGGACTGAATGAGGTTTGCCTTTGTGGTTACCTTATAACAAAATAAGAATTTTCTCACAGATTAACTATCTTTATGAAAATTTAGGTATGGAGATTAACTGAAAAAAGTCTTGTAATTCAGAAGCTCTTTTAAATGAGGTAATAGTACATGAATACCTTTCTGCACAGGAATTTCATATGCATATCTACCGCTGAAGCAAGTTCTAAACGATGAAGAGTAAACACTTAAAGGACAATGTATAAATCTCATAGAGGAACAGGATACTTTAGAGGAAGTCTGACTGGAAGTGTGGGTCAAAAGGAGGAAGAAAGAACTTTTCAAGAACAAAATACAAATCCGACAAAGAAGCAGAATGTTTAGAGGAGATATGATCACAAATGTACTCTTTAGGAAGGCCTTACAGACTTTTAAGGATGGCAAAGACTACAACTTTGAGCTTAGTAGGTAGGTGGACACCGCACCAAGGTGTATTTTTATACAGGAATAACTGACACCTTTATCAAATATTTGAGAAACAATCCTAAACAGATGGTACTGCAGCTGTGTAGTGATTCCAACCTTTACGATAAGCTGAAACAGATAAATAGGCCCTCTTGTGCTTATATGTCTTTCTAGTTTTGGTGCTTCTGGGCAGATGTAAGAATTTGGATGACCTAAAGGAGTGCATAATACCTCTGACCATTAGTGATACTAGAAAAACAATGCCAGTAGTCAAACATAGTGGAGAGCTAGATGCAGCTTTCTGGAGGGCTGGAACAACTGCAACTTAACGGGTTGTAAATGAAAAAGCTCCTCCTAGAGATGAGACCTGTGTAAGAGGAACCAAACCTGTTGAGGTCAAAGTCTGGTTATAAGAATGATTTTGGACTTGTTCTGCCTTACTTTCTATATGAAAATCAGAAACTTGAAAATGGAACAACATAAAGGAGCCTTGGGACCATTTCCAAGTAAGAACATCCCTGTGAGTTTCCCCCAATGGTGGGACTAGGGAAAGGAAGCTGCTGTACTTGGTGCTGGATGAGGATGCAAACATGGCAGCAAGGTTTCCCACAATTTCAATAAGCACTTCCATGTTACTAATGGACTGAGGGACCATGTAAGAAGGTGGGACAGTACTAAGCAATGACCGAGCCTGTCATACACAGAAGTGACTTCACTACGAATGTGGCTGGTAATTAGAAAGCACTCTGTATACAAGGCATATGCCCATAAATTCACTGTTTATTGACAAAGAGGGTAAGGATGAGTCACACCCACCCTCCTCAGCCTGTTGAAATACCAAACCATTGCCATGCTGTTGGTGTTGATGGTTAACACATGTTGCGGAAGGGAATTCTAAAGGGCTTGGGAGGTGAGAAGGACTGCTCTTGTTTCCAGAACACTGATCAACAAACTGGTTTCTGACTGCCTGCTCTTGACAGTAACTCTCCCCCACCCTATGACAGAGGCAGCTATAGTGACAGCTATTATGGGGGGGGGGATCTGGAATGGACTGCCTAGTGTTAGATTCATTTTCTGCAGCCACTACTTTAGAAGTGATCTTCATTCACTGAACATTTTTACCTGAAAGATCTATCAGTTGTGATAATTGAACATTCAGCATCCACTGAAGAACTCACATAATATACCTTCTGTAGGGAACAATGCAGACTGTTGCTACCACCAGTTTCAAGTTTCTCAGGCAAGAATAGGATGCCACTGCCCGAGAGTGAAGAATTTGTGAGACCAGGTTCTGTGGCAAAAGAATCTTATCACTGTACAGATGAATCACAAATAACAGTATGTTTAGAATACAATCTGTGAATGTTAGCATTTCAGTAGGTTCCAACTGGTACTTGGCAATTTTCACTGTAATCTCCAAGGACTTAAAGATGCTGAGAAGAAACTCCTGAGCAGATAGCCTGTTTAGTCAGAGAGTGGCCGGGAGCCAGGCATCTAGGTAAGGAAATATGCTTATTCCTTTCAGCCTCTGGCACATTGCAGCTGTGGACATACATTTGGTGAACACCCTAGGAGCTGAAATGAGACCGAATGGCAGGGTCCTGAACTAGTAATAACAGTCTCCCATGCAATTGTAGAAACCTTGTTAACTCCTTGGGATTCCTAATGTGAATGTAGGCATCGTGAAGGTCCAAACAGTATATCTAGTCTCTTTCTGGTAGATTCTAGATTTTGTTGCAAATTTGGGAAACATACATATAATTCTCCCATTGTTTTTTTTTTTCTTTGTGAATTGCTTATCCAATCTCTCTTCCCAATCCTTTCTAACCTCCTCCGATTGATTCTTATAGTTACCATGCAATATCTTATATGCTCTATTAATTATTCCTTTTTTAATGGCAGCTTCTGTTCTAGATTCTATTAAAAACTCTACCAGTGCCAGTCTTTCAATTAGAATCCCCCTATTTCTTTCTCTTTGCCTATACTCTGATATCAATCCCTGATAGGGAAGGCAATCTCTAACTTGCAGTCCAAATAAATTCTTGGTGTCTTCCCATTCTATCATCTTTCCCTCTCTACTTATTTGCTCCCAATACCCTGGTTCCTTTGCCAGTTTTCTCCAATAAATTCCAGCCCCCACTTTCTATTTTCTGTATCCCTAATTGCAGTCACCCCTATCAGCAGAATCTCCTTTCTCCGTTCCGGTGTTGGATTAGTTCCTAAAATACTTTCTGCTACTTTATGGATATAATATTCTGTATGATTATTGTTATTCTCCTTAAAGGCCTGCATCCAAAATCCCAGTAGCTCCTTGTTTCTTGAGCACCCCCCTGTTTCATCATCATTCCTTTCCACTTTGAATTATAGTTTTCTGCTTGTGCTATGTATAGGAGTCTTAAATGTGCAGCTGTGAAATACCCCTTCAAATTGGACAATCTCAATCTGCCCTGTTCTACTGGAAGAAAGACTATTATTATTACTACCATTACTGTGGGGTATGGAAGAAACACGGTTAACGACAGAAAAAGGAAAGAAGAAAGTACAGTTCAGTAAAACGTCATTTGGGGAATCAAATGGATATCTGTGACTACAGTTAAATGAAACAAATGCTATCACTGCAGTGAAATGAAAGACAAAATCTGAAATTTACTTTATGGCACAGTAAAAGCTACGTTAATAAAAACTCACTACATCAATTCCTTAGCATCCCAGTTACTCTCATGACTTGCTTGCAGTCACAAAAGAAAATAAACTGCCACAGTTAAGCCTCCCAGAAGAAAAAAAACAGCCACAGTTAAGCTTCACTGCTTAAGTTCCACTTTCAAAATAAGCCTATATCCAGCACTTAAAAACACATCTAACTGGCCTTTTAAAAAGTTCTTTGGCAAAGGATCAAAGATATAATAAATCCCTCATGAAACAGAATGACTTCAGTTACATTTCCATTTCCTTGGGGAAAGAAACAGGCACCAACTTCCAGGCAAAATGCATATCAAGGTCAAGACTATGCCAGACAAACCTGAACTCAAGCAGTGTTATCACAACGTAACTAACACTCAATGTAATGCGTGGGAGTGCAATGAACATCACGTCAAAACAACCACTACACAGCTTGTTGGCTGCAAGCTTTGCCGGTCAGTATTTGGAACCTAAATGCTGAATGCACCATTACCTGTAATACATCTCAAGAGTCAGATAAAAACTGTGAATGAGAATCTACATAAAGGAAAACTGCATATGACCTAAGAAACTTCAATTTACAGACTATGTGACCCTTAGAAAATTACTTAATCTCTTATGTTCTCTTTTTCATTCCTGGCAGCCATTGTGCTTAAAAGTATATACAAACTACAAATTACACAAAAATAAAAACAATAAATTAAGTCAGGCTGCAATATAACAAGTATATTGACATTATTATCATCACCACCATCCATCCATCCATCCACAATTCCTTTTTCCCTTTTTTGCACATGGGGTCAGGGTGTCACTTCAACACTGACAATCATTTTGGAACCAAGGTTAATACTGACATTAATATAACGTCTTGTGCATCAGATTAAAAAGCCCATACAGTTTTGGAGGTTGGCCAGAGGCGTATGCTGACACAGGTTTGGTGCATTACACAAATTCATTCTTAACTGCCTTTTTTCATTGTTTTCAGGATGTCTTTTCAACTCAGGAACTGTATTAAATTGCAATGTTAGCAGGGTATTAAAAATGAATAATAGGAAGGTCATAATCATGCTCAAAATAACTAAGAATAAAAGTGCACATGGGAGGGGAAGGAGGGTGGAATTTAGGAGGGAGTATGGAGGTAGATGAAATGCGGAGGGTATAGGGTGATGGTATAACTCGGGGAGCTGGAGAGGTGGGAAGCAGAATGCAGGATTTGCTGAAGACCAATACATCAAGAAGAGGGACTCTGATGTTTCAATGTAATGACAGGGAAAAGCTGAGTGACTTGTGGTCATTTGACAGGGGGCACAAGATAAAGGGCAGTTTATGGAAACTGGCAAATGCATAGAGAACACGTATTGTGTCAGGAGGCAGTACAGGAATGCAGTGATGGATCAGGTGAAGCTGCACTGGAAGGGATGAGGTAAAGCAGGGAATATGGAAAGTACAGTATCAGAAGGATAAATGAATGGTTAAAAGAACTACGATGTGACTGATGATAACAGTGAGAAAGCAAAAGACTTAAGGGAAATTAGAGTGTCACTGGAGGAGTGGGATTAATCAGCATGGTCAAAAATAAGGTAGGCAGTCTACATATGTAGAAAAGCTAGGCCTAAGATGGTGACAACAGGAGGAAAGATTAAAGGCAAGTGTTAGATTCGGACTACACTATAAAGGAAGAAAAGGAGAAACAATGACAGTAACAAATATAGACTTTGGCTTAAGCAATGCAGTTCTTCAGGGTTCTGTTACAGCACAACTTAGATGGGGAGGATAGAGAACGGTTAGCACTTGTGAATACAGACAGTGTAAGGGCTGACCTTGGGCAGTGCAGGACAAATCCTCTTTGGGACAGCCATTATGGGGAAGAATACACCACAAGCTTGTGTTAATTGAGGACAGATAAATGGGATATCGTGCATATAGGCTTGCCAGGTGTTTTAGTGCATGTGGACCTTTCTAGAACATTTGATTTTGTTCCACACAGTGTGATGTTAAGATTATGCATGATATTACAGTAAACAAATTCATTATGAGGTGGATTAGTAAATGGATGACAGCAAGAACACAGTTAAAGCTGAAAATGTTTTTTTTTTTTCAGATGAGTCAATTACAACACTAGACTGCTGTGTCTTTCGGCTTTTCCTGGTTAGGGGTCGCCACAGCAGAACTCCGGTCCGCTAATGATTGGCAGTTGATTTTTATGTGCTGAGTTGCCAGCCCTAACGCACAACCTTCAACGAAGGTACACCCATTCACGCATGTCTCCACGCAGAAGACGCTCTAGCTGAGAGTCTAACCGGTCAGAGTCTTACTGTGAGGCGACAACGCTACCGCAGCACCACCACCGTGGATAATAACTCCAGATATTAAATGATGATAACATGAGAGAGTTACTGTGGACAGGGAATTGACCTAAAAATACTGCTCTGTAACAAAGGACATCTTAAGCCTTAGCAACATGGAGGAAAGAGCTTTATAAGACAGCTGTTAGACCTTATATTAAATACTGTGCTTTGCCTTACTTGTATACTGTAAGCTAGTCACAAAGATAACAAACAGTTCAGAGATTCTTCACAAGGCAGATTAGTGAAATCAAACATTATGTTATTCAGACAAGGCTAGTTGTATTCCGTCAGCTACAGGTTACTTAGGGATGACCTCATTTTAATTTTGAAATGTCTGGCAGATGATCTTTTAGCAGCAACTTTAGGCATTGAGTTTAGATCGAACCACCCAATGAGTAGGAACTTTGGTTAACTTGTTGCCTCCCCCTCTCTAGGAAGGGGGTCATTCCATGGAAAAGCACATAGATCCTATACTGGTCTTCCTTTAAGCCTAAAAATGGCGGACAGTCTAGAAGTATTTAAAACGGGATTGGATGAGTATTTCGGAAACTGGACATCTGCTTTTCCAGTTACTCTTGGCAAGCTCAAATACGGTCTCTTAGGAGACTATGAGTTTGAGAAACCTATACACGGAACATTGCAAGCTGAAATGAAGTGGAAATGATTTGCTGAGGGCTGCAGCAGAAGGTACAAGAACTGGAAGAGGGCTGCATTAATGTATGAAGCTTGGTATCCTTTCTGGAGTTGATTGATGCCCATTCCTCATGTAGGCTGTACATGAAAGAAAGAAAGAATAAGGTATTTCTGTGACTGACTCAAGGACTGACATGAAAAGCAAAGATATGGGAATTCATCCTGGTGGCATGCATAGGGTGACTAAGGGTACTATATCACAGACTGCCAAAACAGATGTAAGATTTCCAAGATGGTTGCACACTGAATAACTGCTTGTTTCTAGCTCGCTCAGTGTGGAAACAGAAACTCAGCAGAGAAAGCCAGTAGAATTGTGTTTATAGGTAAATTTCGGTAAATGGCTAGCTAGTAAGTGCACTCCCTGGATGCCAGGAATAAAGAAACACATTAGACCTGGAAAAATCAGCTACAAAAAGTGAGGAAGAAACACTGACTGGGGAGAGTTCTGCAGCTGTTCAGCAAAAAGTAATGCAACCTTCAGACATGACTTCCAATAACCTACAGGAAGATATAACACAACTGCATACAGACATGGGTAAAATAAACAAAACACTGATACAGTATGAGAACTATAGAACGCACCTTAGGATTTCCAATCCATGTTGGTGTATAACCCTGTCAATTCTTTAAAAAAAAAGCTGATCATAAACCCGCTTTGCCGATTGGATAAAAGAGTCCTTTTTTGGTAAATTTTTATACATTATACATTTATTTAATTAATTTAAATAATTAAGTTCTAATTGTTTTTTTTTAAATTAAATAAATTAGCATCAAACATAGCTTTTCTGTTAAGCTGCTTGGATTTACTACCTGCTTTGATTGTATCTACCTTTCTTGCCGGAAGTGTGTGTGAGTTACTGAGCCAATTCATTCCCAGTATCATTATCCAATGCTGTTTCCTTTCCTATTCTATTATGCCCCTAGTTGTTTGTTAGGTGTTTTCCTTCATTGTTGTTTTTCCTCCATGTTCTGCTATTTTGTCAGTTCTTGTTTTTCTTGTTCTTGTGGAACAGTTTGTTGTTACGTGGACGCTTGACTAACTTTAGCCACACTTTTCAAGCCTTTCTAAGCCGCTGTCGAGTTACTGTGTTATTAACTGTTTGTGTTCCCTTTAGAGGTGTATCCATCTTTAGCTCCTCTGTCCGTGTATCAGCTAACCTCCGGCCAAACTACAAACACTCGACCAAACACAACAAACAACGCCAAAACACCAAAAAAGGAATCGCCAACACAAACCAGTGACGGACCACAACCAGCCCAAGCCAAAGCTCCAGATACAGTATATCAACACAAACAACAAAAGGCTGGAACAAATGGAAGAAGCTTTAACAGATATTCAGATGAGATGGTAAAGCTGGAAAAATCAGACGTCGAAATGAAGAAAAGGCTGGCTGAATATGAGACTGCTCAGGAAGAGATGTTTCAAAAATAACAGGGTTAGTGTACGGAAAACCTAAGATTTTCAGCTATACCAGAGAAGCTGTAAGGAACAGACTGCATTAATTTTAAGAAAGAACAAATTATCAACCAGACTGGTATTCCACAGCAGGAATTGTTAGTTGAAAGGCCACATCGTGTGCATGCTCCAAACCTAGCTATAAGAAAGCAACCTAGACCTTTAACAGTAAGGATGCAATCCTACCAGCACAAGGAGTTGATTCTGATAAAACTGTGGCATAAGGAAAAAATACTAAAAGTGGGAGACAGCAAAGTGTTTGTGGAGAATGATTACTCATTGTACACCAGGCAAAAGAGAAGTAAATTGCTTCCACTATTCAGAGAATGTCGAGATGCAGGTGTGAGATTTAAACTGCTGTATCCAGCTATCTTCAAGGTATTACTCCCAGGAGGGACAAAATCATTTTTTTGATGAAGTGCAGGCTAAGGAGGAAATACAAAAGTTTGTCCAACAAAAACTGAGCTGTGAAACAGATGGGGATTCTGCTTCTCGTTCCTCTGGTAATAAAGACTACTGAGAGACTGCACCTGTGAAACCTTTTCCAGTATTTCAATGTAACATGTTGGAGAAAAGGAAGGGAGCACAACACTTGGCTAGAAGAATCAAGAACTGGTTGGAAATGAAGAAGAGACAGGATTTGGGTGATGGAGAATAACATTAATAAAATAAGTACCTTAAAATGGAATTAGAATGCAATAATTATATTTGAGAAATATGACATAAGAAAATCTGGAAATGTTGGACTTTTTCAAAATTTGTTTGATGTGTGGGGGACTCTAAAGTATATGCTCTACTTCATGTCATTAATGTTTGGAAAAATGTTTTGGGAAGGGGAAGAGAAGGGAGAAGGCTAACTGTAAGTAATGAAAACACTTTATTTTCTTAATAGTGCTGTATTTGTGGTGCATGTTTTTCTTTACATGTATTTTTAAGTGTAATGTGGATTGTAAACAGGTGTTGTCTTTCTTTTTCTCCCCTCTTCTATTTTTGTTCTTGTACAGTTTTGAGAAATATTGGCAATGTCATGCTTAAAAAAGGGAGCCTGATTAAAAAGGAATGACAAAGTTCAAATTAATGTGCTTTTTTCATTCTTGCAATGACTGAGCAAGCATATCTGCAGCTGGTCTTCATGTCTCAATGGAGTCAATCTGATAAAGAGAAACTAGAGACAGTCTGGTGGAAGGGGACTGGCAGAGGGAAAAGAACAGAGAAATTGGCTAGGACATAATGTTCTCTGAAAACAATCTGAGGTTTTTCCAGGTGTAACAGCTTTAAAGATTACACAAAACCAATTAGACCTGAAGTAAAGTTTCTCAGTTTTTTTTAAATGCAATGGGGATACTAATATAAACAGGTGCTTTTGTTTTTTTTTTTTTTTTGTTTGTTTGTTTTTTTTCTTTTTCACCCTTCTCTCTTTTTCTTTGTTCAGTTTTAAGAAATGTAGGCACTGCAATGGGGAAAAAAAGAGGAGTGGAGGCGATGTGGGAGAGCAGAAGGGTCTGGTTAACATATGACAAAAGAAAAATCAGTGTGCTTTTTCCCATGCTTGCATAGGGAGATAAATGAGTTAAAGCCCTAGACTTTATCCAGAAACCAGTTTATTACACAGCATGTAAATTAAAAAGAATATTGAATATTGTAAGACTTTTCTTCTGATAAACAAGGTATCCTTACCAGTTTTGTGCCTGGTTTGCCTGCCCCTATAAGATAATTTGATAAACAGAAATGGCTTGGAGAAAGTGTTTATTGAAAGCATTCAAGTGTTTTCTCAACTGGGAGAGCTATAAAGACATACAAAATCAAATTGCACTTACTAACAGCACAGGCTGTACCATGTGTCTTAGCATGAATAACCTTTCTTTTTGGTTAAATTTAGCCTGTCTGTGTAGCTATCAACTTATAGGTTCATAGGTTCATAGGTTCGTACTAGGCTATCTGCCATAAGGCATTTATAAGCCTAGCCAGAGTGTATGTGGCTTACACCACCCCTTAGAACGAGAATACTACGCCCTTTTCGGGTTTAGTTTACTATGCCTCTGTCTAGTAGTGACACAGAGATGACCCCCGGGGTAAACCTACGATCTCCCATCCATTCGTCGAGATTTCTCTTGAATAGAGTCAGTGAGGGGCTCTGCCTAACATGGACTGGGATTCTGTTCCAGAGTGTAGGGAGCCTCTGGGTTATGAATCTGTCCCTCCAGCACGTCCTATTTATTTCTGTGTTGAGGTTTAAGTCACTTGTTCTTGTGGCTCTGATGGATTTGGATTTTCTGAGGTGGAGCATGTCCATTAATTCAGGATTGGACATGGCCTTGTACGTCAGGCACAGATCACCTCTGAGTAGGCGGTATGCAACTGAATAGAGCTGGAGTTTTTCAGTCGGGCAGCATATGACATATGTTTAAAACCCTTTATCCTCTTGGTGAGGAACTTTTGGGGTCTTTCCAACTGCTGCAGGTGTCGGGTGAGATACATCCCAAATGGGGCATTGTACTCAATCATTGGCCTGATAAGAGAAGAGTACAGGGGCACAATGACCTCTCTTGATCTAGATGTGAAACCCTTCATGATAAGGTGGGCAATATAGAAGGTCTTCCTAACCACTTTGGCAATGTGGGTGTCAAATGAGAGGTTACTGTCAACCTGGGTCCCTAGGTCCCTGATTACCTCTTCCGTACTTAATGGATTACCACCTATGTGGTAATTTGTCGGTACCTTGTTTTTCCCAAAGGGTATGACTATACATTTTTTGGCGTTCAGCTTAAGGCCATGGCTCTGGCACCAATTATCCGTTTCTATGAGGCCTCTCTGAAGGATGTTTGTGTCCGCTGGAGTATCAATTATGGCACCCAGTTTGAAGTCATCTGCGAACTTTGTCAGCCACAATCCTCCTATGTTTGCCTGTACCTCGGAAAAATAAATGCCGAACAAGAGGGGTCCCAGGACTGAGCCCTGTGGGACACCGCTTGTGACTGGCTTAGAGTCTGACATAGCTCCAGCAACTCTGACCCTGTGGGTTCTGTCCTTGAGCCAGTTTGCAACCCATCTTGTGACATATGGGTTTACATTTAAGCTGGTGAGTTTGTCTATGATGCCCGAGTGGGGTATTGTGTCAAAGGCTTTTGCAAGGTCAAGGTAGGCTGTGTGAACTGCCTTACCCTCATCAATGGCCTTAGTGACTGTTTCAAAAAAGTCGACCAAGTTCAACTTAGAACTTATAATCTTATTAGGAAGCAAAAACTTCAATATTTGAAGATGTACATAGTTTTGTGTGTTATTATTAAATTAATAAGTTTTAGGAACTTGTTTTAGTGGGTTGCTTGTTCTGTTTGAGGGCTTTCAAAAAAAACAAAAAGTTATGTAAGATATGGCATAGGCACAAATGATATGACAAGAAACAACTGTATAAAAGACCAACGTGCCAAACAGTATATACATGTAACATAAACGGAACTAGACATTTAACAAAAAAGCAGTTATACGTGGTAATAATAACTATATAGGAAAATGATACTTTCTGTAATATCTTTCAGTCTGAATGGTCTTACAGATAAATATAAAAAAGAAAAAGTAGTGAACTAAATTAAAAAATGCAGAGTTCAAACAGCCATACTACAGCAGACACACCTGGAAAGAAATTAACATGTGAATTCGATAAATAAAGGTTTTCAGGATGGTTATTCAGCAGAATATCTGAGGCAAAGGAAAAGAGGAGTACTTATATTAATTGCAAGATGAGCTCCAATAGTGTTAGAAGAGGAAGAAAAAGATAATAATGGAAGATACATAGTACTAAGGGGCTACTGGCTAGGGAGGAGGATTACAATGGCATGCACTTTCATCCCCATAAAAGTGCTACAATGGGGCTTAAGAAAATTCTGGGAGAAATAATCAGCTTTCAGCAATGGATATTACTTATAGATGGAGACTGGAATTTGGTTTGCAACAGTTAAGGGAAGGGAAAATATACCAAAGGAGGGCAGATTTTTTAAGAATTTTACAAAAATGTTTGGCATGGAAGATGTGAATTCAGTAACAGGAATTCAAAGTGAATTTACATATTACTCACCAAAATACGAAAATTGGGCTAGGCTAAATAGATTTTATATCTCACATTGCAAAATAGGGGGAAATCTCTCAGAACAAGAAAAGGAGCAACTGCAGAATGTTAAACAGAAAATAAGGCATTACCTCGATAATATGTGTGACGCCAGTGCACTGGCCCAGTAATCAAGGAGCCTCAATCCTCACCACTAGCAACAGTGAGGGGCATGCACATTGGGAAGGATAACAAGTACACACACAATAAAGTACAATTTCCCTTAAGAGCACACAAAGATCACAGTCAGTCTGGGGCTGATTTCTCCCTTTCTCTCCAGATCCCCAATAAGACTCCCCATTGGCACAGCTACAGGGTCCAGATTTCTCAGCCTAGTGGTCAAGCCAAAACCTCCAGCACCCTCTCTGTCCAACCAGTGCTTCGTGTCCCTGCCCAAGTAGCTGACACACACATACACTTTGAGATATGAGTTATAATCAACGCACAGACACTCCTGAGGAAGGCTGGCACAGGTTCTCCAGCTATGCTCTCTTCTCTGCCCAGGCTATAAGGTAGAAATTACTGCCACCAATCACTAAAATCAGCTACTAGTAAGGCCTTTATCACAGGGTGTCCAGTTTTACTGTACAATATTATTATTATCCAATTAGTAAGTATGACGAACAGCAAGGCTTACTGGAGTGGCTTGGACAGTATCACTATATACATGCAATGTACTCTAGAGTTTAAATTATCTCTACACAAAGCAGCCACAGTTGAAAGGTTTAAAAATATTTAATAATAAAAGCACAAGACAATTCTCCTCAGTTCAACACAGTGCTAGTCAAGAGTTCAGACATCACAGGAAAATACTTAAAATAATACTGTAGAATAGTCTGACATAAATATAGGCCGGCCGCTGTGGTGCAGCGGTTAGCATTGCCACCTCACAGCAAGAGGCTCTTTGGTTCGATCCTCGGCTGGGGTGACTTCTTTGCGGAGTCTGCATGTCCTCACTGTGGTCGTGTGGGTTTCCTCCGGGTGCTCCGGTTTCCTCCCAAAGATATGCTGTAGGTGGATTGGACACTCTAAATTGGCACTAGGTGTGAGTGTGTGCATGTGTGTGCCTTCTGTGGAAGGTTGGGCACCAGGCTGGCAACTCGACACCGTAAAAACTCCACTGCCAATCATGAGCAGACAGGTGATCCGCTGTGGTGTCCCCTAACCAGGAAAAACCAAAAGAAGAAGTAGTCTGACATAAATATAGAAAGCAGCTAGTCTATTTTTTATTTCTAAGGGAAACAATGTTCTAAATAACTTACATACATACAGAGCAAAACAAAGTACTAGTGAGTTGGTGTGTTCAGGTTCAGACAAAATCCAAAATGCTCTGATTCTCTCTTTCTCTGAGAAAGTCTTAAATTGAATAATAAATCACTGCTGACTCATTTTAGATGACATCATTCTTAACAGTTCTGATTTAGCTTCCCAGTCTAACAGAAACTCAAAATTTGCATTTCTTTTTGTAATGTGCACCTGCAGGAAGCCACAGCAATAAGATACATTATATACGTAAAATCTAACAATTAACTCTGGTCTCAAAACAATAGAAAGAATTTGCTGGTCCAGACATCACGTCTCCGAGTTTGAGATCAGTCATACAATGCTTGACTTACTAGCTTTCTTCCAGCAGCGTGCTCTGTGGTTACATTTTTGAAGCTCAGTACAACATATAGTTTAATACTAACATATAGTTCTCCTTTACATTTGCAAAACCAACCTGTGGATTATATTAATATTTACAAATCACATAGAATTACTTACAAGATTCTACCTGGCTGGGTTGGCAGCCTTTCAGTTTTTACAATATGCATGGGTTTAGAAAGATTGTTGTTAAGCAACTGATTTTGATAATAATTCTAAAGCACAAAAGCTTTTAGCACAACAACTCAGGCAACAGTAAGTGGAAAGGCTGTCATCATACTTAGGGAGCCTATAACAAGGAAGATAACAAGAGAACTGTAGAAGTATTATAAATATTTCAGAAATTTTATGAACATTTATATAAAGCAGAGAAATATGGAATTCAAGAAAAGGTACAAATGGAGATGTATGTGGAATAATTAAATATGCCAAGGTTAGAGACAGATGAGGCTCAATTACTAACAGGATAGGAAGGGATGAGATAAAAATGGCTACGTATAACCAATATACAGGAAAGTCCCCAGGAATGGATGATATTCCCATGGAAGCTTGGAAGGAAAAACTGATAAAGATCTGGAAGGTTTTGTTTAACAGTATTTTAAAAGGAAGAGAAGTGCCAGCATTCAGGAAGAAGGCGGTGGTAATGATAATGCCTAAAGAGGGTAAAGATCCATTGGATCCAGCTTTATACAGGCCCATTTCAATACTAAAAAGAAGTTATGTACTTACCATAACGTTCCATGTGAGTTGTTTATCTCGCCTTTATTCTCACTGATGGGTTCAGAGCCGATCCTCAGCTCCGACACGGCCGATAGCAAAGCTCAAGGTTTGCCAGTAGCTCAAGCCCAAGCCCCTTATCCCACAATGCACTGCCAGAATTACCTCAGATCTGGTTTGCTGCTATATACATACATATACATACCCTTTTATATATTTGTACCAAGAACACTTCCCAAGGGGGAAGAAGAAATATTGAATAACCAGGATGGTACTAGCCTCTAAGTCAACAATCAACCAGGAGGGGGAAGGAGGGAGGGACGTGAGAATAAAGGCGAGATAAACAA
Source organism: Protopterus annectens (assembly GCF_019279795.1). Taxonomy (NCBI): domain Eukaryota; kingdom Metazoa; phylum Chordata; order Ceratodontiformes; family Protopteridae; genus Protopterus; species Protopterus annectens. Next base: position 773,896,446 of record NC_056745.1, on the reverse strand, counting down.
CTAATATGGAACGTTATAGTAAGTATATAACGTCTTTATGTGAAGTTGTTAAATCTCGCCGTGTATTCTCACTGATGGGTCATGTCCCTAGCACCCTCAACCCTGGGTGGCTCATGGGAGTATGTTCTTCAGTACCGTAGAACCAAAGGAAGACCTCTCCCTTGAAGCCTTATCTACTTTGTAATGCGTGATAAAGGTATGAGGCTTAGACCAAGTGGCTGCAGCGTAAATATTGTCAAGGGGCAATTTAGCTTTAAAGGCAGAAGACGTAGAGACGGCTCTGGTAGAATGAGCCTTAGGTTTGTGTGTCAATGGCATGTTCGCATTTTCATAAACAAAGGATATACAATTGGATAACCATTTAGATAAGGTTGTTTTAGCCACTGGATTGCCTTTTCTTGCTTCTGAGAAGGATACAAAAATTGGTCTGATTTTCTAATATCCTTAGTTCTGTCAAGATAAAATCTGAGCTGTCTGTGAACATCAAGTTTGTGCAGCATGTATTCCAATTTGTTAGAGTGGTTGGGAAAAAAGACTGGCAGCTCAATGACCTGATTGATATTTGACTCAGAACAGACTTTAGGTAAAAATGAGGGGTTTGTTCTGAGAGATACTCTATCAGCATGGAAAATCATGTAGGGTGGTCTGATAGATAATGCTTGAAGTTCTGACACTCTGCAGGCAGAAGTAATGGCCACAAAAAAATATTGTTTTCCAGGATAAAAATCTGAAATCACAAGAAGATGCTGGTTCAAAAGGAGGAAGAATAATTTGAGACAGCATAAGGTTTAAATTCCAAGGAGAATAGGGAATTTTGATCGGAGGTCTCATATGAAGAACGCCTTTAAGAAAGGTCTTGGATAATTTATGGCCCATAACATTTGAGCCATCAAACCCAAGGTGAAAATTTGAGATGGCAGCTAACTGAACTCGAACTGTAGCAGAATTTGTCTTGTATCTTCTGAAATTGAATGAAGCCTGGCAATTAGGGGAAGTGGATTAGCCAAGCAGTCAGTTTCAGGGACTGCAGTGAAGGATGAAGGTCCCCTGACGGGTGCGTCAGAAGGTCCGGAACTGGGTCCAGGATCCATGGATCTTCCAACAGATGATGGTGGAGAAATGGAAACCAAATCTGTCAAGGCCAGTAGGGGGCTATGAGTATAACAGTCCTTCCCAGCGATTTTGCTTTCTGTAAAAATCTGGGTATTCATGGGAAGGGTGGAAATGCATAAAGGAGACCCGGGGGCCAATCGTGTAAAAGTGCATCTCTCGGGGGATGACCGGGAGGTGGTATTAGGGCAAAGTAGCTTCTGCATTTTGAACTGATGTGGCTGGCAAAGAGTTCGCAGGAAGGCTGGCCCCATTTGCAGAAAATCAACTCCGCAACATGTTGTTTGAGAGACCACTCGTGAGGGAGCAATATCGCCCTGCTTAGCTTGTCCGCTATCACTTGGTAAAACTTGAAACCTGGGAACAAAATGCTGGCAGCAAATGAGATAAGAACTGTTTTATTGTAAGAGCTTTCGGCTCGGACCTTTCCGAGCCTTCTTCAGACAAAACAGTAAAGAATATCAAACAAACATTTAAATAAACAATTCAATTAAAACATCAATTAATATTTAAAGTGGAATGCCTTAAAACCAGTTTGCTTAACTTTGTTGTGTGTCATGAAACACATAACCTACTAAAAGGACAATTTCCAAAAGTAATTACATACTAAAGTAGAAATTATCTTGACATAATAAATAAATAAATTACATTAAATTTAATACATAAAAAATTGTGAATTGTACCAAATGGTGCAAATTCATCTTCTATTAAAAGACAATAGATTCAATACGCATTTAATAGAAAGTGCATCATTCAGCCCTGGAAATACATGGGCATTCGTCAAAATCTGCCATTTAAGCTCATCTACTTCTAACTTAATTTGCCATGGACCCCCTCTAATATCATTAATTCTTCTTTGCAATATGAGAAACTTAAAAGAATGTGTTGGATTTGAAAAAATATGCTTTGCTAGGGCATTGTTACAATCCCTATTTTTAATAGCGTAACAATGCTCATATATTCTTTGTTTAAATTTACGCTCCGTTTTGCCTATATAAAACGCCTCACAGGATTGGCATAAGGCTGCATAAACTACTGCTTGAGTTTCACAATTAAATCTGGAATTAATATTATACTTAATGCTGTTGATAACACAACTATTTGCTACTAAAATATTTTTACACTGGGCACAGCAACCACATTTAAACATACCCTTAATTCTAGAGTGTGTGTGACATATTTCATTCTTTTTTTCAAGTATATTTTTGAGATTTAAACCTCGTTTGTAGGTTAATTTAGGTTTATTACCTAAAACTCCCAACAATGCTTCATTACCATTAATAAGAGCCCAATTTTTATATAATATGTATCTTATCTTGTCATGATCGGTCGAAAAAGTATGCAAGAAACTAGTATTAAATGACAACTTGTTTGTACTAGTTGCCATGATGTTATCAGGCTCACATATAGGGGTACCACAAATTTCAACTGATATTTCATTGGGACTTTGCTCAAGTCCATGACGTGGATTTAATAATGGAAGATAAAAACCAGAGTTTCTTTTGTGTTGTACTTCATGTCTAACAGCTGAAATTAGGTGATTAGGATACCCTCTATTTAGAAACATGTCTTCCAATAAGTTACATTCTTGTTCAAACTGCATATCATCAGAAACCATTCTTGCAGCTCTCACCATTTGCCCTTTAATAACAGCCCGTTTCTGATGGTGAGGATGGCAACTAGTGTAATGCAAAAAAATGTTAGAATATGTGGGCTTCCTATATATTCTACTTTTGAAACAAGAATTACACTCATCTTTCTCTAACAAAATGTCAAGAAAACTTATAGATTCAATACTTGATTCATAAGTAAATTCCAAAAATGAAGTTTTTTCAGACATTTTGTTAATGAAATCAGGTATGATACTATGTTCTCCTACCCATAAGTAGAACATATCGTCTTGGTATCTTGTATACCAATAGACGTTATTTTGAAATAATGGTTCAGAGAATAGATAGTTATGCTCCCATAAAGCCATAACCGTGTTAGCAAAACTTCCACCGCATGGGGAGCCCATGGCGACACCAGACTTCTGTAAATAATAATTATTATCAAAAGTCATATAGTTATTAGTTAACACAATATCCAATAGTGTGGTAACTAAATAAATAGTGTTATGATCAGCTTTTTTCTTAACTAAAAACTCAGCAACCCATTCTATACCTAAATCGTGGGGGATGACCGTGTAAAGATCCTTGACATCTACAGTTAAAAATAGACAATCAGGTTGAAATTCTAGATTGTTAATATTCTGTAGAAAAAAACACGAATCATTACAAATCTGTGTTTCAGTGTCAAGGAATGGTTTAAGAATGCTATCGATATATTTTGCACACCCATAAGTTATAGAACCTCTCCCATCAACAATTATTCTGAATGGGGGTTCTAGTATGGATTTATGAATCTTGGGTGTGCCAAAGATAGCCGGAATAGTTGGAGCCAACATCATTAAATAATTATATAACTCTATGTCAATAGATGCCTCTAAATATAGGTCCTCAATAACCTGTTTAATTCGTCTATATGCTCCATTGACTTCATTCAGTGAAACTTGACAATAAGAGTCAGTACAGAGGTGGGTTAAAATATTTTCTGTGTACACTGATTGGTCCATTAAGACCAACCCTCCACCTTTGTCAGGTTTCATAATCCTAACATCACAATTTTGTAATAAAGCAATGAGGTCACGCTCGTCACTATTTAAATTGTTATATTTAGTTTTAAAATGAGAAGCGTTTTTAATGGCTCTCAAATCAAGTTCACACATTTTCTCAAATGCTATTAAGTCTGGGTGTATAGACGGGTTAAAGACACTAGCAACCCTAAGGGAATTGTTGTTAGATGTAGCATTCCCCAACAGCACATTCAAATTTAATTTGCGGACAAACAACTTAAAGTCTATAATAGTGTCCGCAATATTCATACTTCTTGATGGAACAAAGGTAAGACCCTTAGATAAAAAATCTACCATGATGTCATCCACATCAACACAGGTATAATTATAGATCTTAAAGTCGCCTTTAGATGAAGTTACAATTTTTAAATTGGAAATTTCATCAGGCTTGTTGATCATCTCCTGCGTTGACGTTTGGTGTTTCTCGATGGTTTCCAGTTGTTGTTCTTCTGACCTTTGCTGGGCGCAGGATGCCCCCTCAACTGAAAACCCTGATTATTCTCGTCACTGGTACCACTAGTGTTGTTATTGCGGTTCAATAGTCTTTCACTACGTCGCAAAGGTTCATTTGAAGTTGTGACATCCGTGTCAGATGAACCAATATTAGTGTCATTATTTGGTGGAATACCATTATCCACCAAAAAGCCAGTGCCATTATTAGGGCGATTGCTAGGGGGGTCAGGATAAGCCTGGCCTTTAGAATATGCTTGTACATCTCTCACTAATTTCTTCTTCTTAGTTGCCAAAAGTTTTTCGATTGCTGTGTCAATACTTGTATATACACGACAGTATTCAAATTTATATCTAGTAAAATCTGAATGGTTTTTAATCACCTGATCTAAAATGTCCAAATCAGATTTGTATGAATTGATTTCTAAGTTATAATAATTGATAAGAGCTTTTAGAAACTCCAATGCTTGACGGTCAAAAAGTTGTATTAGCTCATGATGAAATGGTGATCCTGCTTGAAGGCCTGCCGGATATCTCCATTGGCGAAGGCCTTTAGGTACAACATGCTTACTGATACATTCTTGAAGGTAGGAAACTTCAAGCTGAAGTTTCCTACATTTAAACATCTTGCCGTCAAGTTCATCTATCAAAATTAGTAAGTTATTAGGCTGAGAGTCGTTAGAATCACTCCCAAAAAGCCGATGATTAAGAGAGCCGTTAAAAAAGTTGTCATTTCTAAAAAACGTTGCCACAGACAGGAGATTAGTCTGTGGTTCATTGTTATTAACTAAACCAGAAATGTTATGGTCTAACCCGCTTCCGTTAGGTGAAACATTAACAGGATTACCTTGACCAGGTTGAATACTGGCTGCGGATCCAGCGGGTGTGTTGCAAACAGAGGCAGAACCAACCCTGGAAGCGTAACTAGGCTGTAGTCCTGTTTCTCTAGATGTCGAGGGATTGTTGTTGGATAAAAGTCCATTAGAGTTGGCAGTATTTGATAGATTGTTGGTAACCCGATAGTTACCTCCACAAGCTGAGGCATCCACTTTCTGTGAAAGTGCTTCCACTCGTCCGAGGAGCACTTGAACTAATGCGGTCAGGTTACCGATAGCGTCTTCCTGCCGCAAACTGTTGCTATTTACACTATTTGAACTTCCTTGTGAAGAATTCTCGCTTTCCTCAAATAAAAGCTGCGATTCAGCTCCGTTCCCAGTAGCCATAACAACCACGAAAAGAGTACTTCCAAAAACGAAAACTTGGTAAAACTTGAAACCTGGGAACAAAATGCTGGCAGCAAATGAGATAAGAACTGTTTTATTGTAAGCGCTTTCGGCTCGGACCTTTCCGAGCCTTCTTCAGACAAAACAGTAAAGAATATCAAACATTTAAATAAACAATTCAATTAAAACATCAATTAATATTTAAAGTGGAATGCCTTAAAACCAGTTTGCTTAACTTTGTTGTGTGTCATGAAACACATAACCTACTAAAAGGACAATTTCCAAAAGTAATTACATACTAAAGTAGAAATTATCTTGACATAATAAATAAATAAATTACATTAAATTTAATACATAAAAAATTGTGAATTGTACCAAATGGTGCAAATTCATCTTCTATTAAAAGACAATAGATTCAATACGCATTTAATAGAAAGTGCATCATTCATCCCTGGAAATACATGGGCATTCGTCAAAATCTGCCATCCGCTATCACGTTGGATTTCCCAGGGATGTGCGTTGCTAACAGAAAACGCTGGGACAACACAGCCCATTACCAGACCCTGAGGGCTTCTCGACAAAGGTGGTAAGACTTGGTTCCACCTTGCTTGTTCAAGTACCAGACTACTGACATGTTGTCCGTCTGAATTGCAATAGTTCCTAGAGGGAGAGAGTCCTGAAAGTACTGCAACGCCAGAAGCACTGCTCTCAACTCTAGAACATTGATGTGCAGATGTGGTTCTTGATCTGTCCATGTGCCTTGGACAGTCTTTCCCTGAAAATGCACCCCCACCCTATCAGGGAAGCATCAGTGGTCACAGTGGCTACTGGGGGGAGAACAAGAGTCTTCCGATTGTGACATGAAGAGACATCAACCACCACCAATGGTCTCTCCTGCAAGAATCCGTGATGAGAATCATGTGGTGCATCGGTAGTTTCTGGTAAGACCACTGAGCGAAGAGGAGCCATTGAAGAATTCGCATACTGCCGCCATCAAACCTAGCTCCTTCAATACCTCTGTTGCTGTAGCTTTGTTCTTTGACACCAGTGAGCTGAGGTTTTGTCGGAGAAGAGAGACTCTTTCAACAGGGAGACATAGAGTGGTAGTTGAGGTATCTAATTCTACTCCTATAAAAATGGTATGCTGCGATGGCAATAAGGCAGACTTTTCGAAGTTGATTGTAATGCCTAATTGATGGCAGAATGTCAGAGTGTATTGTGTTGCCTGAGTCAACTGATGCCTGGTGGCAGTGGTGAGGAGCCAATCGTCTAGGTATGGAAACACCTGGAATCTTAGACGTCTCAGGTGAGCCGTGACCACTGCCATGCATTCGGTGAACACTCTGGGGGCTGTGGTGAGACCAAAGAGCAGGGCTCGAAACTGGTAATGATTGGCTCCCAGCCGGAAGTGCAGATGATCTCTGGAGCATCTGTTCATCTTTATGTGCGCGTCCTTGAGATCTATGGAGCACATCCAATCGCCTTTCCCTAGGAAGGGAAGAATGGACTGAAACATGACCATTCGGAACTTCTCTTTCTTTACGAACTGGTTGAGTCTGCTGAAGTCCAAGATAGGTCTCCAGTCTCCTGTTTTCTTTGGTACCAAAAAGAATTTTGAGTAAGTTCCGAATCCAACTTAGTCTGCTGGGACTGGTTGGATGACTCTTTTTTTCTAGCAATCTGTGGACCTCTACGATTGCTTGTTCCCTGAGATTGGGTATAACATCTGGGATTCTCTTTACAGGAATTGGAGGGGAAGAGAACGGTATGAAATATCCTCTGGAAATGATGCTTTGTACCCAAGTATCTGATGTTATGTTTAGCCAGGCTTCTGGGTACAAAGACAAGTGACCCCCGACTACCTCCAGAGCCGAACAGTCGGGTCCCCTTTTAGTGGCACTGGTAGGGTTGACAGGAGAACTGACCCCTGTCACCCTGTTGCTGCAGACCCCCTCTGCCACGGGGGCGTCTTCTGTTAAAGGGGTATTTTTCCCCTGGAAAAAAAAAAATAAAAATATAGAAAGCAGCTAGTCTAATCTTATTATTTTTTATTTCTAAGGGAAACAATGTTCTAAATAACTTACATACATACAGAGCAAAACAAAGTACTAGTGAGTTGGTGTGTTCAGGTTCAGACAAAATCCAAAATGCTCTGATTCTCTCTTTCTCTGAGAAAGTCTTAAATTGAATAATAAATCACTGCTGACTCATTTTAGATGACATCATTCTTAACAGTTCTGATTTGGCTTCCCAGTCTAACAGAAACTCAAAATTTGCATTTCTTTTTGTAATGTGCACCTGCAGGAAGCCACAGCAATAAGATACATTATATACGTAAAATCTAACAATTAACTCTGGTCTCAAAACAATAGAAAGAATTTGCTGGTCCAGACATCACGTCTCCGAGTTTGAGATCAGTCATACAATGCTTGACTTACTAGCTTTCTTTCAGCAGCGTGCTCTGTGGTTACATTTTTGAAGCTCAGTACAACATATAGTTTAATACTAACATATAGTTCTCCTTTACATTTGCAAAACCAACCTGTGGATTATATTAATATTTACAAATCACATAGAATTACTTACAAGATTCTACCTGGCTGGGTTGGCAGCCTTTCAGTTTTTACAATATGCATGGGTTTAGAAAGATTGTTGTTAAGCAACTGATTTTGATAATAATTCTAAAGCACAAAAGCTTTTAGCACAACAACTCAGGCAACAGTAAGTGGAAAGGCTGTCATCATACTTAGGGAGCCTATAACAAGGAAGATAACAAGAGAACTGTAGAAGTATTATAAATATTTCAGAAATTTTATGAACATTTATATAAAGCAGAGAAATATGGAATTCAAGAAAAGGTACAAATGGAGATGTATGTGGAATAATTAAATATGCCAAGGTTAGAGACAGATGAGGCTCAATTACTAACAGGATAGGAAGGGATGAGATAAAAATGGCTACGTATAACCAATATACAGGAAAGTCCCCAGGAATGGATGATATTCCCATGGAGGCTTGGAAGGAAAAACTGATAAAGATCTGGAAGGTTTTGTTTAACAGTATTTTAAAAGGAAGAGAAGTGCCAGCATTCAGGAAGAAGGCGGTGGTAATGATAATGCCTAAAGAGGGTAAAGATCCATTGGATCCAGCTTTATACAGGCCCATTTCAATACTAAAAAGAAGTTATGTACTTACCATAACGTTCCATGTGAGTTGTTTATCTCGCCTTTATTCTCACTGATGGGTTCAGAGCCAATCCTCAGCTCCGACACGGCCGATAGCAAAGCTCAAGGTTTGCCAGTAGCTCAAGCCCAAGCCCCTTATCCCACAATGCACTGCCAGAATTACCTCAGATCTGGTTTGCTGCTATATACATACATATACATACCCTTTTATATATTTGTACCAAGAACACTTCCCAAGGGGGAAGAAGAAATATTGAATAACCAGGATGGTACTAGCCTCTAAGTCAACAATCAACCAGGAGGGGGAAGGAGGGAGGGACGTGAGAATAAAGGTGAGATAAACAACTAATATGGAACGTTATGGTAAGTACATAACTTCTTTATGTGAAGTTGTTAAATCTCGCCGTGTATTCTCACTGATGGGTCATGTCCCTAGCACCCTCAACCCTGGGTGGCTCATGGGAGTATGTTCTTCAGTACCGTAGAACCAAAGGAAGACCTCTCCCTTGAAGCCTTATCTACTTTGTAATGCGTGATAAAGGTATGAGGCTTAGACCAAGTGGCTGCAGCGTAAATATTGCCAAGGGGCAATTTAGCTTTAAAGGCAGAAGACGTAGAGACGGCTCTGGTAGAATGAGCCTTAGGTTTGTGTGTCAATGGCATGTTCGCATTTTCATAAACAAAGGATATACAATTGGATAACCATTTAGATAAGGTTGTTTTAGCCACTGGATTGCCTTTTCTTGCTTCTGAGAAGGATACAAAAATTGGTCTGATTTTCTAATATCCTTAGTTCTGTCAAGATAAAATCTGAGCTGTCTGTGAACATCAAGTTTGTGCAGCATGTATTCCAATTTGTTAGAGTGGTTGGGAAAAAAGACTGGCAGCTCAATGACCTGATTGATATTTGACTCAGAACAGACTTTAGGTAAAAATGAGGGGTTTGTTCTGAGAGATACTCTATCAGCATGGAAAATCATGTAGGGTGGTCTGATAGATAATGCTTGAAGTTCTGACACTCTGCAGGCAGAAGTAATGGCCACAAAAAATATTGTTTTCCAGGATAAAAATCTGAAATCACAAGAAGATGCTGGTTCAAAAGGAGGAAGAATAATTTGAGACAGCATAAGGTTTAAATTCCAGGGAGAATAGGGAATTTTGATCGGAGGTCTCATATGAAGAACGCCTTTAAGAAAGGTCTTGGATAATTTATGGCCCATAACATTTGAGCCATCAAACCCAAGGTGAAAATTTGAGATGGCAGCTAACTGAACTCGAACTGTAGCAGAATTTGTCTTGTATCTTCTGAAATTGAATGAAGCCTGGCAATTAGGGGAAGTGGATTAGCCAAGCAGTCAGTTTCAGGGACTGCAGTGAAGGATGAAGGTCCCCTGACGGGTGCGTCAGAAGGTCCGGAACTGGGTCCAGGATCCATGGATCTTCCAACAGATGATGGCGGAGAAACGGAAACCAAATCTGTCAAGGCCAGTAGGGGGCTATGAGTATAACAGTCCTTCCCAGCGATTTTGCTTTCTGTAAAAATCTGGGTATTCATGGGAAGGGTGGAAATGCATAAAGGAGACCCGGGGGCCAATCGTGTAAAAGTGCATCTCTCGGGGGATGACCGAGAGGTGGTATTAGGGCAAAGTAGCTTCTGCATTTTGAACTGATGTGGCTGGCAAAGAGTTCGCAGGAAGGCTGGCCCCATTTGCAGAAAATCAACCCCGCAACCTGTTGTTTGAGAGACCACTCGTGAGGGAGCAATATCGCCCTGCTTAGCTTGTCCGCTATCACGTTGGATTTCCCCGGGATGTGCATTGCTAACAGAAAACGCTGGGACAACACAGCCCATTACCAGACCCTGAGGGCTTCTCGACAAAGGGGGTAAGACTTGGTTCCACCTTGCTTGTTCAAGTACCAGACTACTGACATGTTGTCCATCTGAATTGCAATAGTTCCTAGAGGGAGAGAGTCCTGAAAGTACTGCAACGCCAGAAGCACTGCTCTCAACTCTAGAACATTGATGTGCAGATGTGGTTCTTGATCTGTCCACGTGCCTTGGACAGTCTTTCCCTGAAAATGCACCCCCACCCTATCAGGGAAGCATCAGTGGTCACAGTGGCTACTGGGGTGAGAACAAGAGTCTTCTGATTGTGACATGAAGAGACATCAACCACTACCAAAGGTCTCTCCTGCAAGAATCCGTGATGAGAATCATGTGGTGCATCGGTAGTTTCTGGTAAGACCACTGAGCGAAGAGGAGCCATTGAAGAATTCGCATACTGCCACCATCAAACCTAGCTCCTTCAATACCTCTGTTGCTGTAGCTTTGTTCTTTGACACCAGTGAGCTGAAGTTTTGTCGGAGAAGAGAGACTCTTTCAACAGGGAGACATAGAGTGGTAGTTGAGGTATCTAATTCTACTCCTATAAAAATGGTATGCTGTGATGGCAATAAGGCAGACTTTTCGAAGTTGATTGTAATGCCTAATTGATGGCAGAATGTCAGAGTGTATTGTGTTGCCTGAGTCAATTGATGCCTGGTGGCAGCGGTGAGGAGCCAATCGTCTAGGTATGGAAACACCTGGAATCTTAGACGTCTCAGGTGAGCCGTGACCACTGCCATGCATTTGGTGAACACTCTGGGGGCTGTGGTGAGACCAAAGAGCAGGGCTCGAAACTGGTAATGATTGGCTCCCAGCCGGAAGTGCAGATGATCTCTGGAGCATCTGTTCATCTTTATGTGCTAGTACGCGTCCTTGAGATCTATGGAGCACATCCAATCGCCTTTCCCTAGGAAGGGAAGAATGGACTGAAACATGACCATTCGGAACTTCTCTTTCTTTACGAACTGGTTGAGTCTGCTGAAGTCCAAGATAGGTCTCCAGTCCCCTGTTTTCTTTGGTACCAAAAAGAATTTTGAGTAAGTTCTGAATCCAACTTAGTCTGCTGGGACTGGTTGGATGACTCTTTTTTTTCTAGCAATCTGTGGACCTCTACGATTGCTTGTTCCCTGAGATTGGGTATAACATCTGGGATTCTCTTTACAGGAATTGGAGGGGAAGAGAACGGTATGAAATATCCTCTTGAAATGATGCTTTGTACCCAAGTATCTGATGTTATGTTTAGCCAGGCTTCTGGGTACAAAGACAAGTGACCCCCCGACTGCCTCCAGAGCCGAACAGTCGGGTCCCCTTTCAGTGGCACTGGTAGGGTTGACAGGAGAACTGACCCCTGTCACCCTGTTGCTGCAGACCCCCTCTGCCACGGGGGCGGCGTCTTCTGTTATAATCCCTTCCTCTGCCTCTAGAGGGGGTTTCTCCATGTGTGTGTCCTGAAAGGCTCCCTGTGCTTTTCGGAACCACATTTTCCCTCCCCTAGGGCCCATGGGGTAGAGCCGAGTAGGGGTAGAGAAAGGGACTCCAACGGCAGATAAGGTCTTGCCTTCCTGCTCACACCTGGTTAAAGTTTCCTTTACTTTGGGCCCAAACAGTGATGAGCCATCGAATGGGGTATTAATAAAGGAAGACTTAAAGGGTTCCGCAAAGGAACAGAGACACATCCAGGCTTGTCTTTGAAGAGCAATGTGTGAACTAGCGGCTCTACTCGAACCATCAGCTGCATAGGATATGAGACGCATGGATGAGTTTACCACTGAGTTTAGGGTAGCAAGCTGGGTGCTGACTTTGTCGGCCACCCCTGCAGCTACTGTACCCTGGAGAGTATCTCCTAGCTCTTTCAGGAGATCTCTCTGTAGTCTCGTAAAGTGGGTTAAGTAGTTCAGTGATTGCAGAGAAAAAGTCACTGAACTAAACATGCGCTTCCCATATCTATCCATGACCCTAGAAACTCTGTTAGGGGGATGGATAGAGGTGGATGTCTCAGATACTTCCTTTTTGGTGGCTGCAGCTACCACCATGGCATGAACAGGCACTCCCTTTGTCAAAAATGGCTTGTCCACTGGGGCAGACATGAATTTATTGGGCTTACGAGGAACAGGTTCCATGGCCTCCAGTGACTCCCACGCCTTACGAGAAATCAGTTCCATGAGCTCGTTGTAAGGTGGAGACACCCAAGAAGTAGAAGGTTGAGACCCAAAAGCGTTCAAGAGCATGGACTCATCCTCGGTAGGGGTTTTGGACTGCCAATCGCCCCTCTGACTAAGGATCTTTAGTATCTCTGAAAAGGAGATATCCTCAGAGGGGGATCGAGGGGACCCTTCTGACTCATCTAAGTCTGTATCAGATGTCAAAGACTCCTGTGGGGAGTCTAAGTGCCTCCTCTTGCACAGACTCTTCCTGGGCACCTCTTCAGTGGGGGGATCTGGGGAGGTCTCAGAAGAGTAGGGGATGCCCTGTGGGGGTACCTCAGGCTCGGGGTCTCTATGATTAGAGGGACCGGTAGATGTAGAAACAGACACAGGCGCTTGAGGGGAGAGGGAAGGCTGAACCGATGCTGATATTGTCTTTGGAGACAAAACTCTCCTCATAGCATCCTAGCCACCATGGCTCCGAAGAGAAGGAGTGGACGGACCCTAGAGTACCGTCCGATCCTCCTGCACATAAACCCTGGGCTCCGAGCCCGAGGTAGGAGCCGAGCTCATCCGAGCCGAAGCCCCGAAAGGAAGAGTCAGCACCGACAAATCGGTTTGACTATCCTCCCCGGACCCGACAGGAGAGCGTCGGATCCTAGAGTCCTTGGTCAGTGCAGAGGACATCAGAGTAGATGAAGCCGATAACACCGGTGTGGGTATCGGCTCCAAGGGTTTGACGACCATCGGTTCAGTTTCCTTCGGCTCCGAGAGTCCAGTACGGCTCGGAGGAGAAGTAGACAAATCCGGTTCCATGGTCTTCGGCACCGACGAGCTGGTCGGGCCGACAACAATTTGGCAAGTCCTGGTGCCTGTAAAAGCATCTGCACTAGCAGATCCATGTCCAAATCTGAAAGGCTGACTGAAGACTTAGCTGAATGCACCGAAGGTGCTGACTGGAGCAGAGGTGAAGAAGGAACTTCAGAGACCGGCTCCAAAACCGAGAGCTGGCTCTGACTCAAAGGTACACTCGGTTCCGAGGTCTGTGGAACCGATGACCCTCCTTCTGAAATTTTTGCCTTTTTTGTCACTTTGTCTGAAGATTTGGATTTTGAGGATTTGGAGGACGTGCTAGTACCCTCATGGCTACTCAAAACCTCAGAAAAAGATTGCTGTAGCAATCCCCTATCTATTAGCTTCCTCCTTCTCTCCAAGCGGACTCTTGAAGAAAAGGAATGCCAAATGCTACAAGTGTCTTGGAGGTGTTTAGCCCGCAGACAGTAGACACATTGGATGTGTCTGTCAGTGACGGACATTTTCTGAATCCCGATTTAGGATGGGATTTCTCCTTTTCATTGGACATAGTTAATAACAAACAGTAAACTTGTAAAGATCCACAAAACTACTAAGCCCAAACAGGGCACTAACTATAACAATATAATTACAGATTACAAATATAGGGCTAAGAGGCCCACAGAGAAGAACCCTGACTATTAGAAAGACTAATAAGAGTAAATAGGGTAAAGGCCCACACAAACCAAGAAGCCAACAGGGCACTAACTATTTAAACTGTCTAAAATTACATAAACTATAGATTATATTAATAAACAACCTGATATGAACACACAACTATTTTAGTAAGAAAAAGAAAAGGTTTTTTATAAACTTGCTGTTATTTTTCCCACAAATGGTCCGAGCTACCTGGATCACCGAGATCTCTCTTGCCGCAGCAAACTAGATCTGGGGTAATTTTGGCTGTGCATTGTTGGATAAGCGGCTTGGTCTCCAGCTACTGGCAAACCTTGAATTTTGCTATCGGCCGTGTCAGAGCCGCGAGCCCATCAGTGAGAATAAATGGCGAGATTTAACAACTTCACATACTATGATTATAAAGTGTTTATGTCTATAATGGCTAAAAGAATGGCAAAAGTGATACCAAAACTGATAGATATGGATCAGTGTGGTTTTGTTCAGGGGAGGCAAGCATTTGACATTATTAGCAGAACACTGATGATCCAGAGGGAAGCAGAATGTAAGAAAATATCACTTTTATTGGTGGGTCCTGATGCAGAGAAAGGATTTGACAGAGTAGACTGGGACTTCATGAGCAGGGCAATGGAAGCATTTGCTTTCCTTGATGCAATTATAAGGCTGATTAGAAGAATATATAAGGGATCAGAGGTGCAAATTAAAGTGTCTGGGGTCCTCCTCGATAATTTCTGCTTGATTATTGGAAACAGGCAGGGTTGTCCTCTTTCCCCTTTGTTGTTTGTATTACATTTAGAACCACTGGCAAAGAAAATAAGGGACTCAGAAATTCAAGTATACAATTGATATGCCAGTCAAGAAAAGCTGGCTCTATTTGCAGATGATATTATTTTATACATGACAAAACCAGAAAGGAACATTACAATGTTGTGGAACATTTTAATACAGTTTCAACTATTCTCGGGATACAGCATTAACAAAGGTAAAATAAAGGCAATAGTGGTAAATTATGTACCCACACACAAATTGGTCCAACAAGTATTTAGGAGTATGGATTAGAAATGACTGTTGTGGTAGCTAAGGATATCTGAGAAGAGACAACTTGGGATAAGCTGATTCTTCCAATAGAACAAAGTGGACTAGATTACCCAATTTGAGGGGGTACTTAAGAGCAACACCTTTAAGGCTCTTATACATAACAAAAACAGAAAACTATAATTTAAAGAGGAAAGGAATGATGCTGATACAGGAAGGAACCTCAAAAAATAAGGAGAGATTGGGATATTATACGCAGACTCTTGAGGAGGACAACAAAAATCATGCAGGCATTATATTCATAAAACAGCAGGGAGTATTCTAAAAACCAAACCAGCATGAGAATGGAGAAAAGAGATTTTGCCAACAGGGATGACTGTGGTCAGGGATACAGATAATAGGCAAGATGGGACTGGAATTTATTGGAGAAAACTGCCAAAGGAACTAAGGTATTGGGAGCAAATAACTTGAAAGGGAAAGGTAATAGAATGGGAAGAGGCCAAGAATTTATTTGGACTGCAGGTTAGAGATTGCTTTCCCTATCAAGGATTGATATCACAATATAGACAAAGAGAAAGAAATACGGGGGCTTCTGAATGAAAAAAACATTACTGGTAAAGTTTTTAATAGAATCTAGAACAGAAGCTGGCTTTACAAATGGAATAATTAGTAAAGCATATAAAATACTGCATGATGGGCAGCCACGGTGGTGCAGCGGTTAGCGTTGCCGCCTCAAAGCAAGAGGTTCTCCAGTTTGATTCTCGGCTGGGGTGCCTTCTGTGCGGTGTCTGCATGTCCTCCCTGTGGTCGCATGGGTTTCCTCCAGGTGCTCCGGTTTCCTTCCACATCCCAAAGACATGCAGTAGGTGGATTGGATACTCTCAATTGGCCCTAGGTGTGAGTGTGTGCATGTGTGTGCCTTCTGTGGAAGGTTGGGCGCCAGGCTGGCAACTCGACACTGTAAAACTCCACTGCCAATCATGAGCGGACAGATGATCCGCTGTGGCGACCACTAACCGAGAAAAGCCGAAAGAAGAAGAAGAAGATAAAATACTGCATGACAATTATAAGAATCAATCAGAGGAGCTTAGAAAGGATTGGGAAGAGAGACTGAATAAACAATTCACAAACAGACAATGGGGGGATATATGTATATCTCCTAAATATGCAACAAAGTCTTAAAGTGTTTACCCCAAGTAGACTCCAAGGAATTTTTCCTCAGGTGGATGGCAGGTATTGGAAGTGTGATGGGCAAGAAAGAGGTGGCTGGGAACATATTTTTTGCGAGTATAATGAGCTGGCAGACTTTAGGGATTCCCTGTGGACCGCTCTGTCGGAGATGCTGGGTGAGCAGATTGGATTCACAGGGGAGATGATTTTTTTAGTTGTAATCCAGAATTGGAATTGCCTAGACATAGTAAAGACTTGCTGAGTCTAATTATGGTGGCTGCCAAAAAAGCAATTACTAGAAAATGGAAATCAAAGTCTAGATCAACTTTACTAGAAGAAATTAATATAGTAACAGAAATAAAACAACTGCAATTGGGATCTTTAGAAAAATGAAGGAGCAAACTAAATAGGAAAAAATGGGAATAATGGGACAGATATATGCAGAACAGGAATGAGGTTTAAGAAGCAGGATTTGAATGATCCATATAATGCTTAACTGACAATGACTGGATGGATTATAAGTGATACATAATGTTTGCATCTACAGTTGTTTCAATGGTGTCTGGGATGTATACTGTTTGCAACTAAAGTGGTGTCATTTTGACTTTCATTTATATAAATGTAAGATTGCCTATGTCATATGTAAACATTTAATAAAGATGTTTGTTGGGAAAAAAAACACGTGTGTACGGTTAACTACTAATGACAGACAGAGTGGAACAGTATACTTGTCATAATAATAGCTCTTTAAGAGTGGGTCCATCCTTCATAATTTCTAGGTGTAAGATAGCATGCATTAGGACTGCCTGCCATTCCAAACTTACACAGGCTGCTGCGCTTATCATCTATCCCATAATGTACCACAGGCTCCCCTTTCAAGACCTGAGGTAGTTACACTGACAAAGAACTACAAGCTAAAGAGACCAAGATAACCAAGGCATGGGAAAAAGGGATGGTTTATTAGAGAAAATGGACCACTCCTACAGATCTGCCTTTATGGTAAGTACATAACTTTCATATCTGATAGGAGTGGGTCCATCCTCTGTAACCTTTGGGACAGAATCCCAAACTCTTCCTAATGATGGGAGGTCCTAATCCAAAATATCTTTAAGTGGAGTAGCATCATAGAAGGTATAAATTAATTACAGTACATCTCAAAGGTGTTCAAGGATGACTAAGTAGAGGTTAAACAGACATTATTCAGTGACGTGTTATTAAAGAATGCCAGTAAAGCAGCCCTAGTGAAATGAACCTTTTAAAAACATGCAACTGCTTAGTAAGGGAGACAAAACAGGACGAAATGCAGTAAGTCTTTTAACATAGAAACCTCCACAACAGGTGTCCTCTGCATGCATGAGATATGCAGACTTCTTGCTCCATCAAATCTGCATTTTGTTCCCTCTGGATTTGAAGGGTCCACTAAAGAGATGGAAACTGGCTGGAGGAATCACAGATATGGTAGCTATCACATGACCAAACACTTTTTCTAAGTCATTGTGAACCTATGATGTTCTGAAACTGTACTGCATTTTAGAAGAGCGACAACTTTAGACATGAAGTCATGGATCCTGTCTCTGGTAGCATTGCCTTTCAAACAAATGTGTCCAGCTCACAGCATCTGAAAACTAGAGGCTGAAATGCTAACTGAGATTTAGGAATGCTCAGAATGATGCCCAGACAGTAAAACACAGGCTCCACCACCAGAATAAGCTGATACTAAGAAGATGAAGCAACAAGCCAATCATCCAAGCAGGAAAAGATCTAGGCTTCCTGCAGACAAAAGTGCATCTTCACCTTTAATATGCATTCACTGAACACTCTAATCACTGAAGTCAGACCAAAGATAAGTGGTCTCAACTGGTAGTGACTGGCTATGTCTCTAAAGTACAAGAAACTCCTTTACCATTTGGAAACTTAACATGCAGTTAAGCTTCCCCCATTTCCAAACAGCACAGCCAATCTCCTTCTGATAAAAACAAAAGGACCATTTGAACAAAGACAATATGGAATCTGTCTCTGGGAATATATATATATATATATATATATATATATATATATATATATATATATATATATATATATTTAGGCTGCTTGAGTCTAGAAATCCTGAGATACCTGGTCTTTACTGGCACCACAAAAACAAATTGTGAGTACAGTCCTAGCCCTCTCTGGTCTTGCAGGATCTCCTCAATGTTTCTTTTCTTTAATATATGCAACACCACTAGCATTCCTGCCTTCATTTGATGGGGTGAAACGACAAGTAATGGGAAGGGGGTGGAGCACTGGGTCTAAACAAAAGGCATTCTACTATCTCTGGTAATATTAGTCAACAGCCAATGGTTGGCAGACAGTCGAGTCACCCTCAAATGGTCATTTCCTGACAAGCAATGCAAGCTGTAAGTAGTCTGAAGAGATAAATCCCTTACCTGAGCCTTGATTGTTTCATTTGCAAAGAAGCCAAAGTTGTTACACGTCTTGCCTGGGCTCTGGAGAAGGACTTCTACAGGAGAAAAAACTTGATGCCAAATGCTATCAAAGACTTCCCTTCCAGTTGTTCCATACACTCCCATGTAAATCTTATCTTATAAGTGCCAGATTTCAGGATCATGAAAGAGAACATTCATAAAAGTCATTGAGGAACCCTCAGTGAAATCAGTAAGACAGAGCCAGGCATGTCGATGGCCAAGGATGCCACACCAACAAAATCCTCTGCCACGTTAAAGGCCATTGCACATAACAAGGCTGGCCATACTGAATAATACAGTTAAATGGGACAAAAGCTTCTCCCTTCTGGGTCTACCTGGCAAAAGGTCCATGCTGGAAATCATCTTGTTAAACACATCCTGAGAGAACTCTACCACATGGCCCAAGTATGAAAGCACTCTTAAGTCAGTCTCCAAGGATGTGTGCACATACGCATTCAGAAGTCCAGGTGAAAATAGATGGCCTGTGGCTTACCAAGTCTGCCGATGACTGCAGACTGGGTGCAATCAGTGAGTCCCCCAACAATGCTGACATACTACAAAAAGGGCTTACAAAGACGAATGACTGACGCCAAAGCCACAGACTTAAAATAAATGCATAAAATATGTTATCATCCCTTTTGGCAATGGGGAAGTCCCTGCAAATTACAATATTAACAGGAGGTTTAGCTTAAAACCAGTGGTGAGAGACTTGGGAACACAGGTTAATAGCAACCTTAACTTCGATCACCATGTGTCCGTAGTGGTAAGGAAGTCCTTCTGTGTTGCACATCTCATAAGTAAGGACATCACATACACAGTTAAGGATGTTATAACTTCAACTTCCCTGTACTGATCCCTCATCAGACCACTAACAGAGTACAAAGCTCCCTTCTGTATGTATCTCACCAGACACCTGCAGCAGCTGGAATGACCTCAGAGGTTTCTCACCAAGAAAATTCAGGGCATTCAACACATGACCTACATGGACAGACTGAAGGCCCTGTCCCTGTACTCTGTAGCTTATAGGCTGCTGAGAGGCAACTTGTACCTAACCTACAGAGCAGTCTCGGACCCTACCCTCGTGGAAATGCTGCATATCAGCAAGTCAAATGGGACAAGATTCGCTCGCTCTAGAGATCTTAACCTAGCCTGTGACATTAAGAGGACATGCTGTTGAGACAGATATGTCTCCTAGAGATTGCCAAACTCCCAATTCACGTAAAACAGAGCTTCTCAATGACCCTATTTAAACATAACTTAGACAACTGGATGGGAGACTGTAAATTTAACCCTGGAGTGTCACCTATGTCCCTCTTGGATAAAGGCAGTTGGCGCTGATCATAGACTCTCACTGCAAACATAAACTGTACAACCTGATCAATAAGGGGAACAAGGGTATAACATGGCTAGGCTTATAAAGGGCCTAGGACCAATAGCCTAGTAACCTCCTATAAACCATAATTCCCAAGACAGTCAAAAACGCAAGCCATTTTATTGGCTGGCTGAACTTCAGGACTTTGAGGGGCAAGAGGTATATTTTCAGAAAGTACAGTTGTGTACACTTACCATAAATGTATATGTTTGAGTGTATTCATTGTTGCAATCATCACCTGTGGGTTATCCCTGCTGTGGTAGCCCTCGTTTGGGATGAATACCAGAGTCAATGTTTTTGTGCACGGGCTGCTGTCGCCTGTAGTTTGACATCAGGTCATCAGTGCTATAAAGCAAGGCAGCCAACGTCATTACATCAGTTTTTTTTGCCCTAACCCATCAGAAGCACAAGGGAAAAGAGGGAAGTGGTCCTGGTGGCTAAAAGCCACCTTGGGAAGCTTATGTCCCCTTAGGGGAAGATGTTAAATGGGGGATGAGGGAGGGAAACCAAGACTGCAACAGTGAATACACTGGAACATCTACATTTATGTTAAGTGTACACAACTGTACTATGTTCTTCGTGTTTCACTGTTGCAATCATCACCTGTGGGAGGATTCCCAAAGCTGAGGAAAGGGGTGGAATGATAGTTTGAGTCCTGGGTATGGGTGAGGAGGCCCTGCAGAATTGCAGAGGCAAACCCTGCCCTAGACTTAGAAAAGAGAGGTAGGTGGTAATGCTTTGTAAATGTATGGACATAGTTCCGGGTGGCCGCTTCCAAGATGTCCCTGGTGGATAGTCCTCTGAGGAAGGCAGTGGACATGGAGGTTGCCCTAGTAGAGTGGGTACAGATAGATTTAGGTATGGGTTTCTCACGTAGTCTGTAGAAGAAATGTATACAGTGTGAAATCCATTTGGAAATGGTTTGTTTGGAGATGGGCTTCCCCTCTGTCCCTGGGGCAAAGCTTACCAGCAGTTGGTCTACTTTTCTGAATGGCTTAGAATAGTCCAGATAGTATCTGAGTTGTCTGTGCACGTCTAGTGAGTGTAGAATTCTTTCCCCCTTGTTTTGAGGGTTGGAAAAGAAGGTGGGAAGGTGTATGGCCTGGTTAAGGGTCACATCAGATACCACCCTGGGCATAAAGGAGGGGTTAGTCTTCAGGGAGACTCTGTCTGCATGGAAAATGATGAAGGGCTCGACAGCCATGAGAGCTTGAAGTTCCGAGACCCTTCTGGCTGAGGTGATAGCTAGTAGGAAGGCAGTCTTCCATGAGAAGTATTTCAATTCTGTAGAAGCAGCAGGTTCGAAAGGAGGTAAGGTTAGTTTTTCTAACACATAATTCAGGTCCCAGGGTGGCGTGGGAGCCCTTCTGGGAGGCCTGATATTAGAAGCCCCTCTGAGGAATTGCTTAATCAAATGATGAGAGAAGTGGGGTGGGTCTGAATCATAATGGGCAGAAATGGCCGAGGCATGAATTTCAATAGAGGAGAAAGAGAGGCCACTATTGAGCAACTCTGCTAGTTAATCCAGGATGAGAGGGATGGAAGGTTGGGAGGTACTGCCCCCTTTGGATTGTTTCCAGGAGCGGAATCTTTTCCATTTTCCTGCATATGATTTTCTTGTGCTGGGCCTTCTGGCCTCTGTGATGATGTCCAGGACCTGTTTGTTTAACAGGGACTCCTTGTTAGGTTTTAGTGTATAAGCCATGCTGAACAATTGATAGTCTGTAAGTCTGGATGCAGTACCTTCTCCCTCTCCTGGGTCAAGATGTCTGACATCAGGGGAAGCAGCTTTGGGGGCTGTAAGGACAGGCTGCGTAATAAGGGGTACCAATGCTGTCTAGGCCAATCTGGAGCAATGAGGATGACCTTTGGTCTTTCCTCTCTTATTTTGATCAGATGGTTGGGAATAAGGTGCAGAGGAGGGTACGCGTACACAAGGAGGGAGTTCCAGGGGAAGGTCAAGGCATCCACCTTCCATGCTAGGAGGTGATACTCCCTGGTACAGAACTTTTGCAGCTGGTGACTGAGGTGCGAGGCAAAGAGATCCACTTTTGGAGTCCCCACTCCTGAGTGATTTGCAGAAATATTTCTCTGTGGAGCAGCCATTCCTGGGGGTCCATTAAGTTTCCTCTTAGGTGGTCTGCCAGTGTGTTGTTGACCCCTGGTAGGTATTGGGCAATTAGGTGTAGCCCCATGGAGATGGCTGTAAGCCAGAGACTCATGGCTAACCTGCACAGGGTGTAAGATTGGGTGCCTCCCTGCTTGCTGATGTACCACATCACTGTGGTGTTGTTTGCTTTTATAAGGAGAACCCTTGGCCTGAGATGGGTTTGGAAGGAAGTCAGAACCTTTTGCACTGCCATCATTCCTTTCTGACTGATGTGCAAGTGAAGTTGCTGGGCATTCCAAATGCCTTGGGTGCACCTGCCTGCTAGGTGAACGCCCCAAGCAATGTCTGAGGCGTCGGTGGTGATGGTCTGGCCAGAAGGGCAGAGGATGAAGGGAAGACCCTTGTTCATGGCACAGGCCTCTGCCCACCAGAGAAACTCAGCCCTTATACATGGGATCAGAGGGAGTGTGGTTTCTAGGGACTGAGAGTGCTGACACCAAGGTTCTTTAAGTACCACTGAAGATTTCTCATGTGAAGCCTGGTGAGAGGGATAAGAAGAATGCAAGATGCCATGTATCCCAGGGCTTGCAGGAACTTACTCGTAGTGAGGTGACTTCTGGAAGCCAGCTGGGTGAAGTAGAGAGGCAGGAAGCTCTGCTTTTCTGGGGATAGGAAGACCATTTGGGATGCTGTGTCCAGCACAGCTCCCAGGAAAATAATTTTTCTGGTGGGGTTTTGTTTTGATTTCTTCTCGTTGATGGTGAACCCTAGGGAAGTTAGGAGTGATTTGACAAAGAGAAGGTTCTGGAGCAACTTTTCTTTGCACTCTGCCTGAATGAGGCAGTCATCCAGGTAAGGGTAAATCTGTATATTTCTCTGTCTGCAGAATGCTATAGCCGGGGCCAAGCATTTGGTGAATACTCTGGGAGCAGCACATAAGCCAAAGGGCAGCACAGAGAACTGAAAGTGTTGATATCCTGCTCTGAAGCACAGGAATTTTCTGCACAATTCCCTGATGGGGATGTGGAGGTAGGCATCTTTTAGGTCTAGTGTCACTAGCCAGGCATTTTTTGTTAGCATAGGCAGGAGCTGCTGCAAAGTTAGCATTTTGAAACTGGGGACCACCAAGGAGGTGTTCAGTTTGGATAGATCCAGGATGGGGTGCCATGTGCCCTCTTTTCTGGGAACAAGGAATAGTCTGGAGTAAAAACCTTTTTCTGTTTAATCTGGAGGGACAGGTTCTACTGCCCCCCTGGGATATTAGAGTTTGGACCTGTTTCAATGACTCTGTCCACTGGTTTGGGGGGAGGTCTGGGTACCCTCTTGGAGTTAGAAGTTCACTGAAAGAGAATCTGTATCCCTGAGAAATTATTTTTAAGACCCATTGGTCCTTGGTTATAGAAACCCAATTGTCTTTGAAGAGGGTGAGCCTTCCTCTTAGTTTTTGATGAGGGAAGAAAGGGCAGAGGGGGGAGGGAGAGTCATTGTGAATGCTTGCCATAGAAGCTTGGCTTAGAACTCCCTGCCTTAGAGACGGAAGTGGTCAATCGTTTGCTTCTTTGCTGGCCCTGGGATGGGGTCCTGGATGGCCTGTCCCTGTGGGGTTTACCTTGGCCCTGTCTGCTAGGTGCAGGGAAGGCCCAGTGCTTAGAGGGAAAGTTCCTGCTGAATCTGGTAGGTTGAACTTGAAAGAAATATTTTACTGTTTGCATAGATTTTGCTTTGTCTTCCATCTTTTTAAGCACTTCTGCTTTTTCCCTAAACAGGCGCTGCTTATCTAGGGGTGCATTAATAAGTTTAGACTTGACATGATCTGGGAGAGGTTGTTCCTTTAGCCATGCATGTCTCCTAATAACAGATCCTGTCACTGCTGCCCTGCTAGAGGCTTCTAGGGTGTCATATCCACATTGTAATGAGTGTTTGGCCACTTGACAAGCAGAGTGTAGTAATTCTGCCAGCTCTTTTGAGTTTGTCACAGTCAGGAGAGGTAGCAATGTTCTGTTTTAATTGTCCCAAAGTGTATTGTTGATATTTTAACATATGGAACTGACAACTGAATGCTCTGATAGCTAAGGTTGCAGAGGTGTATACTTTCTTACACCATCTATCCAGATCTCTGGAGTCTTTGTCAGAAGGAAGAGGATTATTGGCAGAACTAGTCTTAGCTCCCTTGGGTCCCTGTGTAATGACCTCAGGGTCTGCAGCAGGATTCCTGTACAGGTATTTGTGAGAATCCGGTACTCTGTAGTACCTGTCAGGTTTACTTGAAGCAGGAGGCAGCACATCCGGGGTTAAGCTGGAGTCATGGAAAACATCATCCACCACTTCCAAAATAGGTGGGATGGGCAGGGGTCTGTGCTGGGGCAGGTCCAGAAACTCTCTAAGTCTTTTCTTAGACTGTGGGAAGTCTTGAGATTCCCATTGAAAATGTTCCCTGAGGGAGTGAAGGGTTTCCCCAAATGAGAGGTCCTCTGAAGGGGAAGCAGAAGGGATGGATTGCTCTGCATCTGAATCCTCATAAACAGTTAAGGGATGTTGTTCCTCTTCAAAAGCAGAATAATCAGATTTCTCAGACTCTTGGTCTGTCATAATTTCTGGGGAAGGCTGCCTTTTCCTTTTAGGAGTGGGGGCTGGAGTACCTCGGACAAGGGAGATGATATCCTCCACCATTTTAAGCATTTGAGCATAGGGTGGGGGAGCAGTAGCAAGATGGTGGCTAGAAGCAGATTTCCTAGGAGTGGTCTGGCTTCTAGGCCTGAGTGAATCCGTCGGTCTCTGAGAAGCGGTAGTCAGATGCGAAGGCGTCAGTTTTTGTTTAAATCTGGTAGTGAGAAAGGCCTCCTCGGAAGCCGGTGCCTGCGTCGTAGCTCCAGACCCAACCGAGGCAGAGACAGCCAAAGGCTCAGAAGATGAAGTAGATTTCTGCAGCATACCGGAAAGGGTCTCGGCAGAAGCCTGCATAGATAGCGAGTCGGGCATCAGGGGATGAGAAAGTGCCTCAATGAATTTTGGAGAACTGATGATTTGCTTAGCGGTAGTGTCGTCGGAAGGCTTAGTCTTGTGTGGCCTATCTATATCTTTATCTCTACATTTTTTTCAGAATGTCCACAGATTATTGGCTGACGGATGCCATATCAGAATTCGAAGACAGACCACGAAAATAATTGTTTACAAAAAGAGCTCTATGGTGAATGGTTCTCACATTAAAGAGGGCACAGAACTGGCAACGAGGGATGTCATAGTCTGGGCCTAAACAAGTAATGCAGTAGGAATGAAAGTCTTGGTGTGGGATCTGATTTCCACAGGCGAGACAACTGTTAACTTTTTCGGACATCAATTAGTGCAAGAAAAAAGGGTCCCCAACAAGGTTCTTAGCTTTAGATGTTTTCTGCTGAAATTCAACTTTTGGTAGCGACCAACTGGCACTCATGTTAACTGCTTCTGCTACGGGCTCCACGGCAAGAAAGACTGATGTAATGATGTCGGCTGCCTTTCTTTACAGCACTGATGAACTGATGTCAGACTACAGGCAATGGAAGCCGTCGCACAAAAACACTGACTCCGGTATTTGGGCCGTCCGAGGGGGTACCACAGCAGGGATAACCCACAGGTGATGACTGCAATAATGAAACACGAAGAAAGTACAGTTTTGTACCTACCATAAATGTAGATGTCCGAACAGGATAGCATCTGCAGTCATAACAAATGGGTTGTCCTGTCATCATCAGAGCCTTTCGTCGGCGGCGGATTCAAAGTCTGGGTCCGGCCCTTCTCGGTCGCTTCCCACGCCACATCTCATCTCTGGTCTCTTGTATAAAGGCATCCGATGCCATGCATTTTTCTCAGTGCTTTCTTGCCCAGAAGCCAGTTGCCTCTTTGAAGCTAAATAAATGATAAATGCCAAAAAAATAAAAAAAAAAAAACAAACACAAAATAAGCATGTAATAACATATATACAAACAAATACAACAATATAGACTCCCAATAGGCTAGCTAATAGGTAAGTACAATAGGAGAGTACAGAGGGAGGGGAGTAATGGGGAATGCAGATGCTATCCTGTTGATCCATCTACATTTATCTACATTTACAGGTACAAAACTGTACTATGTCATCAATAGCCGAGTCCCAGTCAAATATATAATACCATAAGCTTCAAAGGGGTGGGTGAAGGAAAAAAAAATTGTTAGTTAGTTAGGATACAGCAGTAGCAAACCCCTAAACCCCCTGCTCGGTATAGAGGTAAAGTAAAATAATTATATAAATATAAATGCAAATGTAGGAGGGTCCAATAATACCCTCAATAATGGTTGCCTTGCCCTCTTCGAATAAGAAAGCTGTGGTAGTGGCGTAGCCCTTTGTAGAATGAGGTCTTTGTGTTCTGGTGGAATTTTTTTATGGTGGAGGTAATAGAATCTTTGCAAATTTCTATCATTTGAGATTTGGAATTTGAAATTTGGAAATTTTCCCTTCCTTCCTCATAGGCTACTAAAAACTGGTAGTTTTTTTTTTGGTAATTTTGGTTCTGTCAGTGTTGTCAGTGTCTCCGTAACTTTGAAGGTACATCAGTGGTTCCCCCCAGTCTGTCCCCGTGGGAGAAAGGTTTGGGAGTGGATTGGGAGGTGGATGTTCTGGGGTAAATAAATGCTTAATTAGACCTGGTAACCATAGATCATGATTATGTGGGATTAGTTAGGATGGATTATTATGGAAGATTAGGGAGAGTAAGTACTTTGCCTTGCCATAATGCTTTGTAGTCTACCTCCTTTGCTGAAGAGTAGGTGTTGTAGAAAAAGAAGTGTTGCTGCTGTGAGTGGAAGTCAATGGTTCTGCTGTCAATTTTCTAGAGGAGTGTCAATTTTCTAGCCACAAAGTTCAAGTTTAATGGTGGTGATGGTTTGGTCCTGAGGTTTTGATCCAGGATGCAAACTGATGGAACTGCCTGAGTAGAGGAGCTGCATTCTGATCCGAGGCAGTGATCTGCTGAATGGAAATAGCTGATGCATGTTGATGGAGTGAAAAGACATGAGCCTGTAAGTAAGAGATGTACAATATCTATATTTGACTTTGTCTTTACCTCTTTTCAATATCATCTTGAAAACTTTTTTTTTTTCCCTTTTCCAAAACTTTTTCATTTTCCTGCAAGGAGTCTTCTTGAATATTATAACCCCTTTAACCCTTTAATGTCTTTCTGCTGCTACCCTTTGTGGCAGGCAGTTGTTTGCTGCTAGTCCGGTTGTCCCCAGTGAGTTGTGCAATGTTTTGAGTTTGTGATGATGAGTGTGTAGTTGTGCAGAGTTAACATCAAGGCATCCAGGGTATTGACCACATTGTCCCCTTGAAGCCCTCTCAGCAATGGGGTACAGTGTTGTCTTGGCCAATTCGAGCTAACAGGATTATTCCTTTGTGCCTTCCTGATTTTCAGTGGGAAGTGGTACCTTAAAAGGATCAAAGGAAGGGTTGAAGCTGTCAGCATCTTCCATGTTCCAGGGTGGCATGCAAAGGCTTGTGTCCATTAGGGGAGGATTAGGATGGTTTGAATTGGTCATTTTTTGGCTGTGCCCCATTTCTTTGTACGAATAGGTGGATTTGTGGCATTCATCCCGCATTCTGCATGGTTCTTCGAATGCGTGCTATCATGTTTCATTTCAGGCACATTCTGTGTGTGGTTCTCTGCTAGGTGTCTGCCCGGGGTAGCTTTGAGCCTGTAACTGGGTGTTACAGTATGAAGTCATGCCTCAAGTTTGTTGATGTACCATATGACTGTGGTGTTGTAGGTGCCTATCATTTGTTGGCCTTACCACATGAATGGTCTGTTGTCTGTTGTATTATCATTTTGAGGCCTCCTTTGATTTTCTGTCTTTTCTGCAGTATGTGCAGGTTTACTGCCATTGTTTGGTTTTTTTGCTTGTGTCTTGGTCCTGGCTCCTCTTGCCTAGGCAATCCCGTCGCAATTTGTGGTTTGCTGGCTTGGCCTGTGGTGATGGAAGTGTGTTGTGATAGTTGACTAACTTGCCCCCTTGTGGAAGTGTGGGTTTGGCTTTGATTTCGCATGTGACCATAGGAAAGACTCTTTTGCTGGCTGACCATTGCTTGGTTGGTTTACCCTGTAGCTTAGCTGAGACCATAAATTCTTTAGGTACCGCTGCAAGTGATGCATGATGCAATCTGGCCCAAGGACTGCCTTGATTTTGCTGCTGTTAGTTCTGCTGTTTTTGTTAATTGCTGCCTGTTGGTTCTTTGTTGTTTTAGGAAAGCAGTTTGGTTTTACTTAGTTTTGCTTGCCATGCAAGTTAGAAATTGTTGTCGTTGGTTGTTTTGTTGTCTAGCTTTGATTGATTGAAATTGTATCCTTGTATCCCAATAAAGCAAAGAACTGTTTGTAGATCTATGAACATGATGGCTTGTTGCTTCTGTTTGCTTTGTTGTCAACCCAGGCTTGTTGGTTTGTTAATTTTTTTGTCCTGGCCAGAGTTATGGATAAATGATAATTTTTGTTTGTAAATACTCTATGTTGTAGATGCCATTATAATAACTGTAGCTTGAGAATAATCAATGGAATAAAGAATCTGCAAGAAATCTATTGTATCTTCTGCAATTTGGTCCTATGGGGGGCAACAGGTATCTTTTGCAGCGTATGTTACCAGCACACTCACACTCCAGCATTCTCTAGAAGTGCCAAGGGTCAGGGACAAGCATGCCCATTTTGGTTACTGTATGGTCAGCATTTTTTCATTTTGGGGCAGAATGTGTCTTCTACTAGGACAGGTCTGGAATGAATTTAGACAGATCTTTTTGCTTGGAGGAGAGAGTCTGGCTTCTAAATAGTTTCATCTGTTCATCTTTTGCTATTCTTTTTTGAGCTTTCTTTGTTTTGTCTTTGATCTGCTGGTAGTTTTTTGATTTACTTTTAAGGTGTGGGAAAGTGGAACCTCTAGCCTCTGGTAAGTGTGTGACAGAACCAACTTGTTTTGTCTGGTTGTGCAAATCTTTTTGTCTTTGTGCCAATTTCTTTTTCGCTAAAAAATAAAATATACTTTCCGCCTAAAGGGCAAATGCTTTGAGCCCTGTGATCCTGGTCTTGTCCTGGCATAGTGTGTGTGTCTGCCTTCTGTAGGCAGTGGTTGTGGCACACTGTCGCTTGTTATGCTCTACCTCTGATTCACTGTAGGCACCTCCTCTGGTCTATTCTACCTTTGCGTTTATTTCCTCCTCTGAGATTTTTGAGAGATCAGGAGGGACCAATTTCCTGCTTGAGTTTCCAGGGGCCAGTGCCTGTAAGACCTTAACTAACTGTTGCATACTTGTTTGCCTTTGCCTTTTTCTTACATTTTCTTAATTACTTGCCAGTTTTTATCTAACAATGAACTGGCCTTATCTATAGGAGCATCTAACAGCTTTGAGCATCTACTTCAGCAGATGCCTATTCTACTTTCAACCCATCTGTCACTTTCTATATCTAATTGCAGTCATCACTGTGCAGTTCAGCCACAATCCATAAAAACAGCAGTTAACTAACCTGTTATTTTATATTTCTAAATTTGGCTGATCTATTTTTTTAGTAATCATCTAAAGTCATCTCTTACAGCTTCTTATGTAACTGAAAATCTTGGGATTGGATCATATGAAACTGACATTTTACTGAAATCTAGAGAGAGAGAAAAGAAGTAGCAACTTTGAGCATTTTTATAGCTTTTTCCCTGGTTTGTAATTTACATGAAGTCGACCATCCGGAGCGTGTGTAATGGTTCAGCAAAAGACAGGAAAAACTGTTCCATCAGCTCCGGCTTAAAAAGCCTGTTAAGTGGGTTGAAGCTTGTACAGGCCGAACAGGCTGCTCGTCGTATAATAGGGTAATCAGACAGACACAGTAGGTGAACAGCTTAGGTAGGTATTTGTTTCCCACAAGTTAAACAGAAGACTTTTTTCTGTGAACGCTAGTAGGAGTAAAGAAGAGAACAAGACCAGGCATTTTTTAAGTCTTTAGAGTCACCGGTAGTAAGTAATATCTGGATCTGACCGACCCGCACTTGCAGAACAGCTTCGCTTAACTTGCCCACTCCCAATGATGAAAGACTGAGGAAAATAAGCTGATGCCTTTGGTTATAAGACCAGCAGAGATAGCGTCGGGTGTCATCTGCTGTAAAACCTCCTAGCCACTAGGGCAACTGTGTAAGCGATGGCACAAGCAGCCTCAATAGCCACCCTGGCAATAGCTAAGACTGGGGCAATTACAATGAAGTCTGATCCCTAAACCAAAAAAATTTTGAAAAGGATGTGGGATTTAAGGACCATCCTTCTAACTCATCATCTCCAGAATCTCCCCAAATTTAGAATATCTTAGGTAGATATGGGAGAATCTTCCTCTTCCTCACCATTATCCAAATCAGTCAGAGTGGACTCCAAAGGGGAATCAAGGTACTTCCTTTTGCACCTGACCTTTTTATGTGTTCTTGCAGTGAATATGGAAAAGAAGGTGAAAGGGGGAGGAGGAGAAAAAAAGAAGAAGAAGAAGAAGAAAGGCTGTGGCCTGAAGTAGGTGAATGGACTCCATGAACACCTTTGGTCCGACTATCCTTCCTAGCAGTATGACTGATAGGCACAGCAAATGAAGAGTCTGGGTCACGGGAAAAGACTGGAGCAGAAGCTACCTGGGTGACAGTAGAAGACCAGACATCAAAAGACTGAAGGCATGGAACTGATGGAAGCTGAGCAAGGTACTGAGTCCAAGGATCTGAGTACCCCCCTGCTAGGAGTCATGAAAGCAGACACTTTAACTGATATCAGAAAGGAAAACCAATAATCTTACAACATTAATTCCCTGATCTCAACTAAAGAAACACATGGCTCTTTCAACCCAGACAGTATCAACCCTGGAGTACTCAACCCTCCTCAGACTGAAGAGGACAGCCCCATTGATTTAAGAATTTTTAAAGTAATGGGGAACTCTAGAAGACCGACAGACATAAGACAGAGGGCCCACTGCCATCAGCACCACACCAACTGATGCCAGCCTCAACAAGATTAGTACCACAAATGTGGAAGCCAATGAGGAAGCATGTCAAGTTGGACTCTTTCTCATATCTACCTTCTTCTCAACTATCTGTCTCACTGCAAACATCGGGTCTGTTGTGCTGCATCCTCATCTGAAAGCAAGATGGGAAATGGGCAGTTCAGACTCAGCCTGTAGCTCCAGCTGACTGTGCTAGTAATTGTTTTCATCATGCACCTTTAGTGCTCAACTACATGCATCACATAGCCTCCACAACATGTGCCTGTGCACATGTGGCTACCATTTGTCTCTTCATTCTGACTTGTTGAGTGGACATTACCTCTTTAGGAGATGGTTTCAGTAAGGCTCCTGCCTGGTGCAGGCAAAAGACTTAAGTCCTTTATCTGTCTGCTGCATAGGGATTATAAGTAGTGCCTACTAAGATCAATTTGATAGTCCCATGTATTAAGAGTAATGCCTGGCTTGGCAGCTTGCCAGAACACTGATGATGCCAGTGGTATCTCCCAATTTGGTTAGTAGCACTGCCATACTTATACAGACCTGTGGAGGAATCACCCCAACCTACTTTGCAAGTAAGATGTAGACATTAGGGAGCACGAGTGAGTATTCTGTACTAAGCACTGTGTATATGGTTTTGCTGTTTATTTGCTGAATAACACCTGTTGCTGTTTTATTATTATGCAGTCAGGGACAAAATCTACCGATTACTGTATGTTTTACATTTTATATCAGCAGAGTAGATTGCCTTAACCTGGAAGACCTACCTGAGGAGAAATGGCAGGCTTTCCAGGCAGTAAGGGAATCAATATGCAGATATCTATCATTTAAAACTGAATTCCAAGTTGTCATACACATGTGCTAATGTGTTACACTTTGCACTACCTGTTTTTTTGTTTGTCTTCTCTTTCTACTAGCTGTAGTGCAGGATGTAAAAAGGCAGCATTCACCTGGGTTTGCATCAACTGACATGCTTGCTGCTGAGTCATGCATTTCTCTGTGCAGGGGAATGAAGTCAACATGTGGAAGCTGAAATAAAGGGCTTGCCATTGGTTGCCATGGGCACCTCTTCAGAGATGGGGAGGATCCTCTTCTGACAGTGTCTGAACTGGTCCTCCTTGGTCATCCGGTATCAAGTGCTTGGGCGACCATCGCTTAAGTGAGATGGCTGCTGGACTCCCACACTGGAATCCTGAAGCATTTCTTTGTGCAGCTGACAGTGTCACATGGTAAGATGGTACCATCCACCATGGCAAGGCCTGTCCAAGATGTTGGTAGGTTCTCCTCTGGACTGGTCAGACTGGCCCTCTGTACCCTCATCTTTATCTCCACGATGGTGTCCTCCTTTCTTGTGTGTCACTCCTTATACCCTGTTTGCATTCTAATCCTTCCCATTACCTCCATCAGTCTGTCTGCGTCTCTACACTGTTGCCACTTTTTGTGTCCATACTTCCCCTGTCTGCCTCGGCCTGCATTTTATGTTTGTTTATCTGCCTCTGCTAGCTTGCTTATTCTCTCCTTTCTCCCTACATATTCTCCACACTACCACCCACCTCTATCCTTCTTCTTCTTTGAAAATGAAAAATGGGCACACGTTTCAAAGAAATGCCCTTTATCCGTCTATCTACCTTTCCTTAAAGTTACACTTATATGTGCTCCCCTGCTTGATCATACACCATCTCTGACACTCCTATCTCCCCCTCTCCTCCCTGTTTATATTATGAGTTGATAGTTTGATGTGCCAACCTTCTGTGGCCTATTCACAGTGCCTGTGTTGCCATTATAAGGCACTTCTCTTAGAATTTGAATGCGTTTAACATCCTGCACACCAACGCACTGTGCCTCTCACATCAACCATGTGCCCACCCATAGCACAGCTGCCTGAGTAGAATGATTGCTGTCATTAAAATGTCCATGCTAGTTTACTATGCAGAACTTTCTCCAGCATACCAGTTCTATGTAGGATCAAACACATAGCTAAACCGCATCGGGCTGCATAAAAGTAAAACAGCAGTGATATTTACAAAAGTGCTGCAGCATTGCAATCTTTCTGAAACCCACCAAGTGTTATCTTGCCTTTTCATATAGTTATACTTCTAGGCTCATATTCAAACTATCATCATCCAAAGAAGATGTCCCACATAGGTGGCAGGTTGGTGCAAAAGTATCACTTAATCAGGAAATATTAGTCTGGAACAGGATTGTGATAAAAAGGAACTTGAGCAGGAGGGAATATACAAATATTTGGGAATGGATGAAGGATGGACAATAAAACATGAACAAATGTGAATAAAACTCAGTAAGGAATACTTTAGTAGATTAAAATATTGAAAACAGCCCTGACATCTAGAAGCAAAATCCAAGCTATAAACCAATTTGCTCTTCTTGTTCTAACTTACAGTTTTGGGGTGATTTATCTGCCCCAAAGGGTACTGGATCAGTTGGACAGGAAAACAGAATAATGCTTCATGCTTATCAGATGACATATAAAAATCACTGGTTTCCAAAATTATATATTCCTCATTCTGAAGGAGGTATGGGGCTCCTTGAAATTGGTTACATGTATATATTTGCAATCATAGGACTGCATATATATCTGCTGACCTCATCAGATCCAAATGAATAGAACAAGAATAAGATGACTTCCTTACTTAGTTTAACAGGAGCATACTGGTGTCACGCAGGAATGGAAACCAAACCAGAAGCAGACGAAAATCAGGCAGCAACTGAATGTGCCAAAAGAAAGAAAAGAAAGAATATAAGTAGAAGTATAAGATGACAAGGAAAGACATTTGGAAGAGGCATAAATATAGTTGCAAGTACAGAAAACTCCTGGAACTACCTTAGGTCGATCAGGATCTGACCCAGAAATAGTTAAGGAGAGGTGAATTTAACCAAAAAGATGAAAGGTTAATACTGGAGGCACATGACAGTGGACTATGTGCAGATTGGTTTACAAAGTCCATTGAACATGTGGGAAAAACAGACAAATGCAAGTTCTGTAAAACAGAACTGGAAACAGTTGCACACCTTGTTACGAAGTGTGATGTAGTAACAGCAGAGGGCCTGTATACTGAAAAGCATAAAAATGTGGCAAGACTGTTGCATTGTGGATTACACAAACATTACAATATTGAAGTAGCTGAGAAGCACTGGAAGCATGAGCCACAAAGCATTATAGAGAATGATAAAGTTTATATCACATGGGATCACTCATTACCAACAGTTCAAAAAATAGATGTGAGAAAACGGTACTTATGTATTATTGCAACCAGATTTTCATGGTTGTGAAAATAGCATACTTCAAGTGAAAGGAGTGCATGCAACACTGTAAAGTGTTATTGAAAGTCCTTATTGTTCACTAAAAAGTGTGGACTATCTTCAAGAAGACCAGAAAATTAAAAAAAATCCTCTTCCTGATTTGCGTGCATTACAGATGCATGCTTTAATTGTCATGGCTGGTATCGTAAGCGCCGATTTCTGCAGGTTGTAAAAAGGGTGTAAGAACAAGTTTAAGAAAGTGTCCCTATAATGTGGGTCAAATTTAACAAATGTGCTTTATTATTACAGAAACGCAGAGCACAAGGGATGAAAGACTTCACGAAAAGTAACAGCTCCGACTCATCAACGAGTAGTGCTGTCAGTAAATAACAGTGTGCGTTTCTTTTCAGGCTTCATCTCCTTCAAAGACAGCACCCCAAGGAAAGTGTGTGTGGCTGATACTTTGCCACTGCGTGCTTCCTTTCCAGTTCTCTATTAATGTTGGTATGCTGAATTAGGTTCCTGCCATCTGATTTGTGGTCAGCCTTGCTTGAGGTAGACGGTAAAGGTGAAAGGGAAAAAAAAACAAAATACGGGAAGAATACTGGCAGCTTTGGAAGTTGCTTGCAATGTCAGGTAATGGCAACAGTGCTACATCGCATATGATTACATTGTGTAACTGCCGAGAGAAACTACCTGTGTAGGTGTACAGCTTAGTGTGCTCCTGATAGTTAAGCAATGTAATGTGACAGTAGAAAACAGTTTGAAGATAATTTCTGACTCTTAAATGCCCTTGTTTCATTTGTAGTATGCTATTTTCGCAACCACAAAAATCTGGTTGCGATAATACGTAAGTACCAAGAAAACTAGATATAGTAGTACATCAAAAGAAGACAAAACTAGCATCGATCATTGAAATTGCTACACTCATTGATTATGGTGTCTAATGTACAGAGAGGCACAAAGTCATAAAATACCAGGATTTGCATGCAGAAACGACAGCAACGTGGATGAAGGATACTCAGACAGTTCCAACTGCAGTAGGAGCAATGGGTCCCATTAAAAAAAATAATTTACAGTCTTCTTTAGATATGCTACCAATGGGTTCTCTTTATAATTTCGAAATATTGAAATCCCGACTTTCAGTATTTCGAAATTCTATAGCCGAAACCTTTAAATACCAAAACCCCATAACTGCGAAATTTAAAATTGCGAACCTACAGTACAAACACACCACACACATACGCATACACACAATCTCCCCCCACAGTCAAACAAACAATCCTACACTGCACCCCCACACTCCCCTACTTATATATACTAACTCCGAGATCGCACACACAAAGGTAACTCACACACACACTTTTCACAGCCCCTTGCACACATGCACACATCACAGCCAAAACACACACTAACATATACTAAAGCCCCTAACCAACGCACTCATACGTACTTACCTACACTTACTCCTATGCATTCACACACCCCAACACCAGAAGCTACAAACTTCGGTATTTTGAATTTCGTGCTTCTGGTGTTTCGGAATTTCAAGGCTTTGGTATTATAATTTCGAAATACTGAAAGTCGGGATTTCAGTATTTCGAAATTATAAAGGGAACCCACTACCAATACATGTAACTCCAAATGAATTGCAGAAGTTAATTCTGAGCACATTACAGGTGCTGCAAACACCACTTCTGGCTAACATCAAAGAGTGAAAGAATACTAATTTTATGAACTTTAATCATACTTTGACTTAGGAATTAGGTCCATTCCAGTCACTGTATAGAGAAAACCAAAAGACTTGGAGAACTTAAACCATGACCACTACTATACTTTCCTCATCAGAAGTTAAGTCCTATAACTATAGCCTGCAAACATTTATTTATAAAAGCCATATCAACAGTTTTAACTAATATAGTTTACTTACAAAACTGCTCCATTCCAGTGTTTAATGCTAATTGTTCTCAATTTTTTATCCTACATTTTTAGTAGTTATTTTTTTTTTCTTTTTGGTTTGCAGGTTCAGTGGCAATGTATCTGTTTGCTTCTAAACCAAAAGATGAAATCACTATAGTAAAAAACCTTTCATCAACTTTAAACATAAAATGAATGCAAACCTTAGCTGTTTCAGTGAACATATCCCTTAGTTCTCATTGATCAAACATTGTTGAGGCGTACTAAAAACGTTGTCTGGGTTAACAGACAAGAAACCTAAAGCCCTGGATTTGGCTTTAAATTAAAATGTTATAATGGGTAGGAAATGTTTTTTTCTTTTCTTAGAAAACTTTGTCACATTGATTTGAACTAATCTGAAAGAAATTGCTACACCCATTGATTATGGTGTCATATGTACAGATAGACACGAAGTCATAAAATACCACAATTTGCAGGCAGAAACGAGGGCAATATGGAAGAAGGATACCCAGACAGTTCCAATAGTAGTAGGAGCACTAGGCAGCAATTTCAATGATCATTGCTACTTTTGTCTTCTTTTTATGGACTACTATATCTGGTTTTCTCTATACCAAGTGATATAATAAATTTCATCATTCTCTGTAATACTTTGTGGCTCATGTTTCCAGTGCTTCCCAGCTACTTCAATATTGTAATGTTTGCACAATCCTTATTGCAACAATCTTGCCACATTATTATGCCTTTCAGTATGCAGGACCTCTGCCGTTAAGAGTATCACACCTAGCAACAAGATGTCCGACTGTTTCTAGTTCTGTTTTACAGAACTTGCATTTGTCTGTTTCTCCCATACGCTCAATGGACTTTGTAAACCAATGTGTATGTAGTCCACTCCCCTGGGCCGCCAGTATTAACTTTTCATCTTTTGGTTTAAATTCACCTCTCCTTAACCATTTCTAGGTCAGATTCTGATCGACATGAGGTTGTTCCAGGAGTTTTCTGTATCTGCAAATATACTTATGCCATTTTCCTCATTTCTTGCCTTCTTATCTGATCCTTCCCTTATATTCTTTCATTTTTTGGCACATTCAGTTGCTGCCTGATTTTTGTCTACTTCTGGTTTGGATTAATTTCCCACTTGACACCAATATGCTTTTGCTAAACTAAGCATGGAAGTCATCTTAGACTTATTTTCTTCATGTTTCAAAATTTTCACTATGTTTGGATCTGATAAGGTCAGCAGATATGTATGCAGTCCTATGACTGCAGATCTCTACATGTAATCTGTTTTGAGGAGGCCCATACCTCCTTCAGAATGACAAATATATAATCTTGGTATACACTGACAGAAGCAAGTTCAAAAACTTATGGGGCCAGTCAATCATCCCAAAACTGTAAGACAGAACAGGAAAAGCAAATCGGTTTACAGCCTGTACGTTGTTCCTAGATATCAGGGCCATTTCAGCATTAATCTTAGTCTTCTAAAAATATTGCTTCCTGAGTTGTGTTCGCGTTTGTTCATGTTTTATTGCCGATCCTTCATCAGTTCCCAAATATTTATACACTCCCTCATGCTCAAGTTCCTTTACATCACATTACTGTCCCAGACTGATATTTTCTTTGTGCTGCAGCTTTCCTTCTTTAAATGCTACTTTTGCATATTTATCAAGACCAAATGACATTCTTACATCATCATCTGAGAAAGTTTTGACCACTTCCAGTTGTGCTTTCAGCTCCTCATCTGATGATCTATACAGTTTTAGAACATCCACTAAAAGAAGATGAGACGTCTTTACATGTTGTTATTTTCTGGGAGCCAAATTGCAACTAAGACCTAATCTGTTAAGCACAAAGATTAACGGTTCAAGGGTAAAAGAGAGTCACCCTGGAATATCCCCTTTGAATTTTTATGCCTGAGATAATAATTTGTCCTTTATCATGGCTTAGTTGCAAAGTGGTTTGCTACTGTTTCATGCTCACTGTAATGTAATCAATGTAGGGTGTATCTTATACATCTGTAAGCACTCCTTTATCCATGAATGTGGGATGCTGTCAAACACCTTTTTTTTAATCTAACAATGCCATACTTGGATTCTTCCTCTTTTTACAATTCTCCATTAAGACTTTATTTAAGAATAAATTATCCTTTGTTCCATATGACTTTCTTTTGTTAGCCTTTTGTTCTGTTGCCATGACTGAGTTTCCTTCTAAATAGCTATAAACTCTGTCAGCATCAGTTCCAGTGTATAGTTTATACATCCCTGGAGGGCAAGTTATTGGTCTATAGTTTTTAGCAAGGCTTGCAGGGTCACTCTTAAGGAGGAGTATTGTTTTACCTGTTGTTAACTAGGCTGGTGTCCTGTTTGGGGTCCGCATATAAGTAGTTCTTACTCAGGGCTAAATCTTCATGTAAAGATGTTAATACATTTAGCCAGAAGTTAGGTACTACATCTGGGCCTGGGGGTTTTCCGTTAGGAACTTTTCTTAATTTTCTTTCAATTTCTCCGGGCATTACATCATCCCATTTCATATCCTATACATATGAACTTCTTACTTTTTCTTTTACTTCTTCTATCCATTCAGCATCTCTATTATGTTCCACAGGATCTTCATAAAAATTTCTCCAAAATGTGTCTATTTCTTCTTTTTTTGGTGGTATTTACATTCCTCTTGCTTTGTTTCCCAATTTTCTGTAAAGCCTTTTTTTGTGTCTTTAATGAATTGCTTACTTTGTACTTTTCCTTTATATTTATCTACATACCTTCTAAGTTTTTCTGCCTGTGTTGATATCTTTAGTTTATTAGTTGCACTAGTGCATGACAGATTCTGGTCTATTCTAACACTTCACGTTGCTTTTATTGTGTCTATCTTTCTAAGTATTTTATCTGTACCCTATTCTATACTCTTCTAATAATGACACCTCTTGTTTAATTGCTTTACAGTTTTCTCTATTCAATATTTTCATGATAGTATTTTACTTCTTCCCTTTCTTTCCCTTATTGCCCTGTATTTCTGTGGTAAGACTTTATTCGTTATTAATTTAGCTGCACGGTAATATATCCTGTTTACTTCTGTTATGTCACAAGAATTTCTGTTAACAATCTTGATTACTGGGTTCATTTGTTTTAACAGACTAACATTTTGGGGCTTACTGACTTTCTGTAATCTATTTCTTTCATCGATCTTATATCCATCTCTATTAAATCAAGCAACTCTTCCCTTAGATAATTTTCTTCTAAACTGAAGATACATTCTTTGTTATCTGTTTCGTACGGGCATTCTACAGAAAGGTCCATGACATCTTCCTGTAACAAAATCTCTTCAGCTGCATTCTGCATCATCCATAGCTCATTCATATGGGAACTCACCGACCAATCACTCCACAACATTGACTACTTCAGAGTTGCCCCTGTTTTCTGTTCCTTCCCTTGCTGTGCAACTTCAACTGAACTTTTGTACTGGTTTCTGCTGAAGGCTCCAGAGAATCTTCATGTGGCTACTTACTGATCAGATGCTTCCCATTCCACCTGTTTTTCTTAATTTGGGGATTCACTGTTCTATTATGCTCTGACATTAGCAGAGTTGGATATCTTCTACAATAAATCTATCACTTTGCAGCTAATCCATAACTTGGGTTTCTATTTCTTTAACTCTTCCAATCTTCTTTTCTAATTCCCGCCGTTGTTTTCATATTTTTTGTATTGTAAAATTTTCCATATCCTGATGCATTTGCCTATATTTCTCTTCAAATATCTTTGCTGCTGCTTTTTTGTATTGATTAGCTTTGCTTTCTCCTTTACATAAATATTGCAACACATTAGCTCTCTTTTTCTTTTCCATGTCCGTATTTCTGCTTCAGATGTCTCCTGCTCCACCTGTTTCTCCTTATTTTGGGGACTCACTGTTCTATCATACTGTAACATGACCTCATACCTCTCAACCTGGAATCATAAAAAAATCTGGACAAAGGCCCATGAAAAATAGGTACAACTGGCCAAAAATACGCATGCTGATTAACATAAAATCTGATTGCAAAATTACGTAGCCTCACCCACTCCAATGGAGTTGTGGGATACCAACTTTTAAATGCAAATTGAAGAACAGGCAAAATCTTAAATACAACAATAGTGTTTTAACACAAGCACCAAGCACTCCACTAACACCAAATGAAACATTTCTCCTCAATGATCCCATCTGCAGTGTGCCCATGAATACACAAGCACTTCACTGACTCGAAAGAAAATATTTCCCCAGGAATACCTTCTGTAGTCTGCAGATGTACGCACAGTCACCACACAGACTCCAAAGGAAACATTTAACAAACAAGTCCTTCTGTAGTATGCCAGTTTATGAACAACCGCTCATCTAACTCCAAAGGAAACTTTTCCCCCAAAGATCCCGTCTGTAGTCTTCCCAAGTATCCACAAGGAGTACACTGAGTCTGACAAAAGAAGAAATATTTCCCCAATGATCCCTTCTGTATTCTGCCTATGTATACACAAGCACAAGCACTCCACTGACTGTAAATTAAACATTTCCCTTAATGATGCCTTGTGTAGTGTGCCCATGAATGCACAAGCACTCCACTGACTCCAAGTTTGCCCATGTATAAAAGCATTCTACTGATACACAATGAAACATTTACCACAACAATCCTTTCTGCTTCTGAAGTCTGCCCTTGTACGCACAAGGATTACAACTGACAGCTGACAAAACAAAAATAAACATTTCCCCCAACAATCCATTTTGTATTCTACCCATGCAGCCTCATCAATCTATCCAGACTGGATTTACATTCAAGACAAATTCTCTCAACAATGAGAAGAACCATTCTGTAAGGTAAGATAAAAAGGGAATCTGAAAACCCTCATGCTGTTCACGTGACTACAATTTTCTGAGCTCCCATTAGCATCTACTGAGTCTATCGTGTACATGTAAATTACTTAGGGAACACATCCACCAAAATGATTTGGAAATCCACCAGTTACTGAAAGCAAATGTATGTCACCATACAAAATCTGAATGTTCTCTGACCTTGTTAAGTAGCTCAGATAAAGATTTGGGGACCTTGGTCTGCTGCTTAAATGTGTGTGTGAGAAAAATGTTTTCACATGCCATACTGCCATACTTGCTGACAACACTGCAGATGTAAACCCATAGAAGGGTCCATGTGGTCTATCCCTTAGAAAGCAACATAAACTAAAAAGCCTCATCAACAATACTAAAACATACATCTGTTACAAAGTGCTTTCCAAAATGTATTTTGCAAGTTTTTCTTCATAATCCTAAAATGCTGTATTTAAACTGTGTTATAAATTTAAATATAAATGATAACATTCTGTAACACCACTGCCCCTCATGTCTCCAAAACTAAAAATAGAACAAAACACACAAAACATTTAAAAAGGCCCTAAGAATCATAATTCAGCACTTGTAGAACCAGCTAAGTTCACTGGAATGACTGTTTTCTGAAAAAGGTAAAAAAATTGTGAACAGTAGAACATATAAGGGAAGCTGCCTCCAACTGCTAGATCCTAACTTTCTAAAAGTACTGCGATTTTTGCAAATATCTTCAGTGTACCCTATAGTCACTTGAGCACTTTAAATATATGTGTGGTGAATTAAAAGGCAAACAAAAAATCCATTTATTGACTTTCTGCTAACAGTTTGCAAA
Organism: Protopterus annectens; assembly: GCF_019279795.1. Taxonomy (NCBI): domain Eukaryota; kingdom Metazoa; phylum Chordata; order Ceratodontiformes; family Protopteridae; genus Protopterus; species Protopterus annectens. The sequence goes on along the minus strand of NC_056745.1, from coordinate 773,854,278 downwards.
TTTCAGGTATTAAATTAAATAAATACACAACTCAACACTCAAACACAACCTGCAACACAAAATTATTATCCATACCACAAATGTGTCAATTGTCAATAATATAAGTAAACAATCCAATAGTTTTGTTTGACAAAGATATATAGTACATAAGGCATATCAACTGAACTAAAAAAACTAAATCGCAGCACCTATTTCATGCCTACTGCACAAATGCACAAATCATGACAAGACATGCCTAAAACAAAAAGCTGCTTAGCATTCTTAACAAATTGCCACATTCTATGTTAGCCCTAATCATAAATTCACACCTGGTCTAGTTCCTCTGTTTTTGAGGAATAGAGGCAGTCAGTAAATCACTCCCTAAAATCAAATATAAATAACATTTGTGGGTCACATTTGGATTGCACGGCTAGGCTTATAAGGGCCCTAGTGGTCATTAGCCTAGTATACACCTATGAACTGGCTTATAAGGACCCTAGTGATCGTTAGCCTAGCATACACCAATGAACCTATTAACCTATAAATGAAGTGACAATACAAGGCAGTGATGTGCTCTAACTGAGTATTTGCTGATGGGTTTGTTTCCCATTGAGCTTAACAATCCTTCACAGCAACAACTGCCTTACCCTCTCACTCCACCTATTCAATAATCCACAGAAGTATTGTCAAAGCTAGTTCATTATGTACTTAGGAATAACACCATCTAATAGTCAACAGCAGCTGGACAGCACAGTGGTAAGGTTGTCACCTCACAACAAGAGGTACTCCGGTTCGATTCTTGGCTGGAGTGCCTTCTGTGCGGAGTCTACATGTCCTCCCTGCATTGGTGTGGGTTTCCTCCCACGTTACAAAGACATGTGTCTGGAGCATTTCTCAGTGGGCCGCCACTGAAAATTGCCTTCATTCCAAGTCGGACTTTCCCAATAAATAAATTACCCTTAGTTTGAAAGGGGAAGCTGAAAATGCAGCAGTTATCCTGTAGAAACTGGGAAACAACACCACTTAGTGCAATAACCTGTTCATTTCTGCTCTACAATTTTTTTTATGACAGGATGGGCTCAGAGGCTTTCCTTGTCCTTACAATGCACAAATGTAGGTGCCTTGACACAGACTTTATGCAGATGAAAGCTCAACTCATTACCATTTGTAAGTCATTCAAGTTCCACATTGTGCTGAATGACCATATTTTCATACTGAATATTCCACACAGTGTTGTGCACACCCGGTGCCGTGCACACACCTAGACGACTGTGAGGAGCACTGTGCATGCATGCTTTACCCATGGTTCAAGGGGAAAATATGTAATTGTACATCTTACCTAACAGAAGTGGAGTTGTTGTAATGCATGCATTATTCATAGCATATGAAGAGATACAGAACTGCCATGTTTCACACCTTAAAGTGCAACATTCAAACATTCTTATACAGTACATATACTTGCACTGTTTCGCCAACAGTCACACAAATTCGCCATCTATCATAACATGCTGGTTGGTACACCCAATCTTGGAAGTGGGCACAAAATATCTGCTATTTTCCCTGTAACTTGTCACATATAAAAACATATCTATAGACGTTGAAGGCAATACTCCTAGGGCACAAATGTGGTACTTTCTGCATAAGGGCTACAGCCACAGGCTGTTACATAAGGGCTTTGAAAGGTCTCAGTATAAGACTGAGGCCGGGAATAGTTTGGCACATACAGTGACACAAACATTGGCATCCTGTGCATAGGTTACCATCAGTGTTGTTACCATTACAGTGACATGAGGAGAAGACATCCTGACCTCCTTGGCAGTGGGAAACTGAGGTTAGAGCTGAAGCACTACAATTACTTACCCACACTAATCCAGCATAATTAAAGCTGGACACACAGAGTGATGTAAGTGCCTCTTGCCTGCCCATTAATATTAAAGTTGTAAATATGGCTTTGTATGTTTAGTCTTCCACATTCAAAAGCAAACTTTAAAAGTACATGTTTTTTTTTTAATGCTGCAAAATAAACTTTTGTTTTCACACAAAAAAGTGTTTGGTAGCATAAAGATGCATGCGAACATTTTTTTGTGTGAAAGCAAAAGTTTATTTCATGCATTTAAACTTGATCTTTAAGAGAAGGCAGGAACTGAGCAATGTAATGGTCATGTAATCCTAGACTGAATAACTGTTAAAAAGAAAGAGAACATAAATGTAATGTATAATGTATGAATATGACAAAGTTAACATGGTTTGTTTTCTTTTCTATTAATGAATGTGTGGCTAAGTCTTAAGTAATAATTTAATAAAGGTGTTTAAAAAATGAAAACATGAGTTCAGAAATGGAGACAGCTGTGGGCTGTCCAGGAATGCAAAGACACTGCATCCCACAGACAGACTGCATGGGCAGATCTGTACAATCAATATTCAAGTCACCTGCAGAGGACAGAGATTCAGTTATACAACAAAGCAAACAGTATGTGGCAGCAGGGTCAGATAGTTACTGTACACTGTTTTTGCAAAATGTCCAGATTTTTGCCTCATATTTTTGGTGTGTTCCCCTAAAATCTGTCCCTTTCTGGCAAATAGCTGTGGACTGAAGTCAAATGACAAACATTTGAGTTTTCAGATTCCACATCCTTTGGAAAATCCATGCTAATGCAAAACCTATTAATCCATCAACTTTCTAAGTTTGTAAGGACAATATTTAAAATATATCCCTATTTGTCCCCCCATCATTTTAGGCTTTGTCCAGATTTTTTGCTCTAAGAGGTTGAGAGATATGCACAGACTGCATGGGCAGACCTGTACAATCAATATTCAAGTCACCAGCAGAGGACAGAGATTCAGTATACAATAAAGCAAACAGTATGTGGCAGCAGGGTCAGATAGCTACTCTACACTGTCACCTCAATATATAACCCACCTTCTTACAAAGCTATGGGCATAAAATCATGCACCCATGCTTATATAGATGGAACCACTCTAAGGGATCCAAGCTCCACAACCATTTGCCTGTATTCCCACTCCTTTAGTCATATGAACCAGGGGTCTGAACACTGTCATCAGCAAGAAATGACTCTTCTCCAAAATATTTCCAGTCAAAAAGGAAGTATCATGCACCCCCCAATTACTAAGCAGCAGCATTCTCTGCCAACTTACAAAAACAGCAGTATTAAAAAAGTCCAAATGCAAACACACAGATATATAACCAATAACAGTTTCAGACAGTACCTGTCGTGCTTACTGATCTCTGCTACTCACTTAATAATACAAAATTTAGAAGTCACCACAGTGTTTAGATGTGAAGAGCAGTCACTCACAAGTACATTTTATTTTTTCAAAGTTAAACATAATACAGCAGGGCTACTATGTAAATAAGACATCTTTTTATAAAGTAGCCCTGATATATTATGAGTGTCCCCAAAATAAAAGGTACAATATAAAAGCAGAAAGATATTGCAGTAGTGAGGTCTATATAGTTCATTCTGTAGCCCCTATGTCTCTTGCAACCCCAAGAAATAACGGATTGCTATGATATACGAATAAAGCATTCGACGTATGAAGGACTTCTACATCACTTGGGAACTAATAGGTTTCTATAACAGCATGGATTCTAGAGAAATCTGATTCTGCCCAAAAGCAACAACAAAAAAAAATAATTAGTTCAAAGTGTATGAAGAGTGGAGGGGGCATGGAGCTCCAGAATTTTGCAGAATTAAGCATGTGAAGTGGACTGGCAGTGAAGATGTATGTTACATGAAATCAAGAGATTATTATGTGTTTAATTTTACAATTACTACTTCTTTTGAGAAATATACTGGGCCAGGTTTCAAGCATAGTTAGTAGGGTACATTCCAGTGGCAATATGACAGCTGCTCTTTAAGAAAAATATAAATAAATCAAAGGCAGTCAAAAATGTGAAGTTCAATAGCAGTTTTGACAGCACACAGAGAACCAAAGAAGACAATGGAAATGGTTAGCAAACAGGAAAACAATAAACATTAAAGATTATCTTCCTTGAAATCTTTAAGGGGAAAAGTATATATATATATATATATATATATATATATATATATATCTATACAGATTATCATGTGCTATACACATCCACTCAAACAGAAAATGTTTAGTGGATGAGAATGAAGCTTGTACATTAGATAATCCTTATATCCTGTTTCTCACTCAATAAATGCTGGGCAGGCCGTGTGTCTAGTGACAAAGCATGACAGAGCACTTTCCAGCTCAGGAACCTATGAAGAATGCCAGCTTCACCGTACTCATCCTTAATTGATGAACTTAATCAATGTGACTGAATAAACTATTAGCTGATGAACAACACATAAAACGTGACACATTTTTTACTTTAGGCTCTGAATTTGGAACATGAATTAGGTCCATAAAATTGCTAAGTATGTCTTCCTCTGTACTTTGCTTCCAGACTTTAAGAAATAATACTTCAAAGAATTGTAGAAAAATATGTTAACAACACTCTCCTTCTAAGTGACACAAGTGACTACCAGGGTTAGGTATCGCAGCATGGGATTCACAGAAGCCTCCAGCCAGACAGCTTTAATTTGTTGATGGTTGTAAAACAGCCAACGCAAGAAGCCAAAAGAAATATGAGACTTTCTTGTGACCTGATTGCAGGCTTCGTAATGACAAAGGATATTCCACTTGGATAAACATTTGTGGAATCTGATTGACTTGTTTACAACTTCATGTGGATGTAAAGTGACAAGTTTTCTCTTAGGTCTGGAGAAGGCTGGAAACTCCAAAGCATCATGTTGCTAGCAGAGTCTTACGTCAAACTATTAGAGCACAACTTCTATACTAAAAGTATTCAAGAAGTGGCAGCTTGCATTCCCCAAAAAGAATGAAATTCCAAACAGTGGATCTGATATGTGATGTCTATAAAAATGAACATTAAAAAATGAAATGTCACATGTTGTGCTTGTCTGGAAAACAAAAATGCGCACTCGTGTTTGTTACGCCAGGCATATTCCTTCACTTGATGAGCTCAAGTTCGCCCCTCCAAAGCTTTCTGTAACACAATGAACTTGGTTTCACTATCTCACCTGTAATAATAACGTTTAGGCTATCACTGGGCACCATGTCACTCAATTCCAGATGGTAATAGCCCCTGTTCTGCTGCCTTTTTGAGTTAGCATAACTAAAAGTCACAGCAACAATACATTCTATAATTATGGGTTCAAACTACACACACCAGACAGCAAAGAAGCATGAATATCTTGCATTTAAACAATGAGCTATTAACACACACTGTTATTCACATGCAAGGATGGAAGGATTTTTGTTTTTGCCAATAAAATTCAAAATAATTATTTTTTTTTCTTCTGAAAGGGACTAGAACAACTTTAGTCACTTAGATGTGACAGGAAGCATTTTAGCTGTATTACTTGTGGCTTCATCTCCTGGGAGGCAACACAAATGATGATACTATCTCTTGATGACTTAACCAAGCAATATTTTCTGTTAACTAAACAACCAATTCAAAACCCTAACAACAAATTACTAATAAAGGAGCCAGTATTATACAGTCTTGAGATAGTATGTTAAAATAAAACACTCCTGGCTTTAAAATAACTTTCCTGAAGAGGAAATTGATCCTCGAAAGCTTTAGAGGAGCACAGTCTTCAGCTTCAGTATAGTTCTGAAGGGCTTTGCGCCAAAACTTGTCTTTCAGTCAGCTCAGCTCGAGCTGCTTGACAGTTTGGGCATGTGGAAGGTGCACTGAAGCTTTGGAAGCTAGCCAACCATTATATGTTTAGGAGTAAATAACCCATATAGCTAAGGCTACTGCAGCGGTGAGCAATATGATGAACATCCTCAGGCATTAGCTCAGAGTAACACACCCACTTACACTCTTTACACTCACACCTAGGATGCATACCTCTAAAAGTTAAAAGGATGCAGACTCCAAATATTTAAAGCCCACTGAGTTCATATGATAAACATTCCAACCTAGCAGATTCTAATTTGGAATGCATTAATGTGGCACAACTCAATGCCAGGAGTCTCAAAAAAAATGCCTGGACCGAGGCTCTACTGCAACTTGGACATATTCATTTATGTGTTGTTACATTAATGTGGTTTCACAGCAATGACACACTCTTTTCTTGGGTATAATGCCTATCACATCTTCAGACCTACTGGCAATTGTGGGGGAGTATTAGTTTTTGTCAAAGAAATCATCACCTCACAACAGAATCCTCGGGATACCACATTTGAACACCTAGAAGTGAAAATCACCATAAAGATGACTAATTACCACTTATTAGCTAGCTACAGAACATCATCTACGCCCCCAACTGAGCATGCTAGTTATGTTAACACATTAGTTGAAATTCCCATTAAACCAAAGACCTTTCTACTGGGAGACTTTAACTATCCATCAATAAACTGGCTGACCTACACTGCCAATAGATGGCATGTCCAATACTTCCTTGACATTACAAATGCTAACTCTCTTTCACAAAGTTAACCATCTTACTAGGGGTTCCAATATCCTTGATCTAGTCTACAAAAATATGGCCAGTTTTTGCAAATCTCTATATGTACCATCATGCCTTGTTAAATCAAACCATAATATAGTACCTTCTCCTTTACAACTGTGATACTCCCCCTGTAAACAGCTCTGTGTTTTGGAATATCTCAAAAGCAAACCTTCATTGTTACTTCACCAATCCATCTACAATCCTTTTTAGCCATTTTTGCACATGGGATCAGGGTGTCACATCAACAGTGATGACCATTCACTGTTGTTCATTTGGTTACTTGAAGACCTAAACAGATTCTGTTGTAATCCTTCACTGAAGGATCCCATTCCTAAAGCTGCTTCCTATGCTTCTGACGTCTATTCCCACTTAAACAGTACTTCTGATAGGAAGTCCTGGTCCTCACCAAGTATAATGAGAAATTAAAAAACAAACTAGTGCGTGGAATGCTCATACAAATAAATCATACAACAAAAGACAGGAAGAAATTGCTTAATGCTTGTAAAAGGTCTCATTCAGCTTACCTTAACAGCACACTTCAGCAAACTAACAAAGAGCTTAAGGGAACAATTAGGAAGCTCAAAGCTGAGTATGGACTTAAAATGGCCACTATAACCAAAAAGAATTTCAAATCATCCTTTAACTAAGTCAGAAAGTTAAGAACTATCACCCAACAATATTTGGAGCCAGTCCACAACAACATTACATTTTCTGACTCAAAGGAAATAGCTAATATCCTAGCTAACAAAGTTTACTCCATCTACAGTTATAGTTATTCCATACGTTCCACAATGCAATACAAATGTCATCAATGGAAAGTCTGCTGGCAAAGGCTGTTGATGTGGCTACTGTCCTTGTAGAGTGAGCTTTTTGTTTAGATTCTAGGGACAAGCCCTTTTTATTACAGTTAAATGAAATGTAATGTGATAACCATCTTGAAACAGTAACCTTAGCAACTGCTTTGCCTTAAGGTTGCCACCCATCCCACTATCAGCAGGACACTCACGGGATGAGCTGCCTCATCCCGTTGCCTGTTGTGAAAAGTAGTGGGACTTGAAATTTCCAACTTTTCAATCAAACTGAATCGCCATGGAAAATCTGCAATTACTTCTGGCTTTTCCACAGCAATTCAGTTACATCACCAACCCGGACCTGCAGGCAGAGCTATTCCATGTTAGGCCCGGGTGTTTTAAATCGTGCGGCAACTGGCTGCAATTAATGAAGAAGGTGGGGATTGGGACAAGAAGAGCCCTACAAGGATGACAACTGCACAGCGGTTTGTTTTTAGTGTTTCTACAGCCGCTAAAGGAAAAAAAAAAAGTTTTTTTTTTCTTCCTAACATCCAAGCCAGCCAACAATCCATCCATTCATCCAGCCATCCATCCATTCATTCATCCAGCCAGCAAGCCAGCCATTCATCTAGCCAGCCATCCATCCATTCATCCAGCCAGTCAGCCAACCATCCATCCATTCATCCACCATCCTTCCATTCATCCAACCAGACAGCTATCCATTCATCCATCCAGCCAGCAATCCAGCCATCCATTCATCCATCTATCCAGCCATTAATCCATCCATACAGCGTTCATCCATCCAGCTAGCTACTTCCACCAACCAGCTAGCCACTCCAGCAGCCATCCAGCCAGTCAGCCACTCCAGCAGCCAACCAGCCAGCTAGCTAGCCACTCCAGCAGTTAGACAGCCAGCTAGCTAGCCACTCTCCAGCACCCAACCAGCCAATTAGCTAGTCACTCCAGAAGCCAGCCAGACAACTAGCTAGCTACTCCAGCAGCCAGCCAGCCAGCTAGCTAGCCACACCAGCAGCCAGTCAGCTAGCTAGCCACTCCAGTGGCCAACCAGCCAGCTAGCCATTCCAGCAGCCAGCCAGCTGTTGTACCCATAACAGCATCTTCTTCACTACTCCTGTGGTGACATCATGGTAGAGGGTGTGGCCAGTGTCATATTGGCCACACCCCCGTGTCCCACTTTGGCCTGCTTAAAAGGTGGCAACCCTACTTTGCCTAATTTTGGTCATGAGAAGGCCACAAACAATCATATTTCCTGAATTGTTTAGTCCTATGAAGACAGAATCTGAGTTGGTGATGAACGTCCAACATATGTAGAATGTACTCACTCTTTTTTTTGAGAATATGGGGAAAAAGACTGACAAACTTATTGACTGTTTTAAGTTTGTTTTGGATGCCACCTTAGGAAGGATCCATTATTTCTTACGAAACTCTATCCTTATCAAAAACGAGATAAGGAGGTATACAGGAAAGGGCCTGTAACTCTGAAATCCAGCTAACTGACGTAACAGAGACTAGGAAGATTGTCTTCCAAGATTGGAACTTTAAATAAACTGTAGCTGCAGAGTCAAAGGGGGGTTGAATTAACACTTGGAGCTGGATGGTAATATCTCAGGAGGAACTATACCTCTGATATGTGCCCATAGTAGAAAATTTCCTCTCAAAAAAGACATTAAGGAGATTTTTAAGGAAGCTATAGAAGAATTATTCTGCCCTATGTGTAAATTTGAGATTGCGGCCATTTGAACCTTGATGGTGGAATAACTGGAACCATTGTGGAATAGTTCAGATAAGAATTCCAATATGTAAAGAACAGGTGCAGAAAAAGGAGTCTAAACCTTTTGACATGACCCAAATGGAAAATCTCTTCTACTAGCTATCACAGTTCTTCTTTATGTTTTGTTTTTGAGAGGCTGATATGATTTGAACAATCGATATTGAGAGCCTGGCATCTCTGGCTATGGTTACTACTGAAGGAACCAAGCAGTTAATTTCATGGACTTCTGATTCAGAGGAGGTAATCTGGACAGTTCTGTTAATAGGTCTGGGTACTGATCCAACATCCAAGGGGAATGCACTAGTACAGGAAAGGAAATCATGTTTGTCTGGGCCAGAAATGAGGAATGAGGATTACTCTGGCCTTGTACCTTCTTGATTTCTGTATGAATTTGTTCACTGGGGCAAGGGGAAAAGGCATAAAGAAGACCTGGGGCCCAAATGAGGACCACAGCATCTCTTGGTGACTGTCCCTGTGGAGAGATCATGGCAAAGTAACTGCTGCACTTGTTGTTTAGACAGTATGCAAAGAGGTCACAACAAGGTTGGCCCCAGTGATGAAAAGCATAGGTTGTCAGTTCTGCTCATTTTTTCCACTAATACACTGGATGTCCCCAGTATATGCATTGCTATTAGACAAAGGTGTGAAGATATTGCCCATTACCAAACTGTCATGGCTTCTGGACAAAGAGGATGGGAATGTGTTCCTCCCTGTTTGTTGAGGTACCAAACTACTGCCATGTTGTGTGTATGGAAAACACACCCTTGGGAAGGGTATCCTGGAATGTCTGCAACTCTAGGAGGGCTGCCCTCATCTCTAAGATACTGATGTGAAGATTGGCCTCTGGAGTTGGACAGGTACCTTAGACTGTCTTCTTCTTCTTCTTTCGGCTGCTCCTGTTAGGGGTCACCACAGCGGATCATCTGTTTCCATTTTTTCCTGTCCTCTGCATCTTCCTCTGTCACATCAACCACCTGCATGTCCTCTCTCACCACATCCATAAACCTTATCTTAGGCCTTCCTCTTTTCCTGTTACCTGGCAGCTTCATCCTTAGCATCTTTTTCCCAATATACTCTGCATCCCTCCTCAATACATGTCCAAACCAACTTAATCTTGCCTCTCTGGCTTAGTCTCCAAACCTTCCAACCTGGGCTGACCCTCTAATATACTTATTCCTAATCCTGTCCACCCTCGTCACACCCAGTGCAAATCTTAACATCTTTAACTCTGCCATGTCCAGCTCTGACTCCTGCCTTTTTGTCAATGCCACTGTCTCCAACCCATATAACATAGCTGGTCTCACTACCCTCTTGGAGACCTTCCCTTTCACTCTTACTGGTACTCGTCTGTCACAAATCACTCCTGACACTCTTCTCCACTCACTCCATCCTGCCTGTACTCTCTTTTTTACCTCTCTTCTACACTCACCATTAATCTGAACTGTTGATCCCAAGTATTTAAACTCATCCACCCTCACCACCTCTACTCCCTGCATCCTCACCATTCCTCTATCCTCCCTCTCATTCACACACATATATTCTGTCTTAGTCCTGCAGACCTTCATTCCTCCTCTCTAGAGCATATCTCCACCTCTCCAGGGTCTCCTCCACCTGTTCCCTACTCTCACTACAGATCACAATGTCATCTGCAAACATCATAGTCCACTGGGACTCCTGTCTGATCTAGTCTGTCAAGCTGTCCATCACCATTGCAAATAAGAAAGGGCTCAGAGCTGATCCTTGATGTAATCCCACCTCCACCTTAAACGCATCCGTCACTCCCACCGCAGACCTCACCGCTGTCACACTACCCTTGTACATACACTGTACCACTTTTACATACTTCTCTGACACAACCAACTACCTCATACAATACCACAACTCCTCTCTAGGCACCCTGTCATATGCTTTCTCTAAGTCCGCAAAGACACAATGCAACTCCTTCTGACCTTCTCTGTATTTCTCCATCAACACTCTCAGAGCAAACATCACATCTGTAGTGCTCTTTCTTGGCATGAAACCATACTGCTGATCACTAATCATCAACTCCCTTCTTAACCTAGCTTCCACTACTCTTTCCCATAACTTCATGCTGTGATTGATCAATTTAGTCACTCTGTAGTTCTGCACATCACCCTTATTCTTAAAAATCGGTACCAAAACACTTTTTCTCCATTCCTCAGGCATCCTCTCACTTTCCAAGATTTCATTAAACAATCTAGTTAAAAACTCCACAGCCATTTTACCTAAACACCTCCATGCTTCCACAGGTATGTCATCTGGACCAACCTTTCCATTCTTCATCCTCTTCATAGCTGTCCTTACTTCCTGCTTGCTAATCCGTTGCACTTCCTGATTCACTATCACCACATCATCCAAACTTCTCTCTCTCATTCTCTTCATTTATCAGCCCCTCAAAGTACTCTTTCTATCTGCTCGACACACTCTCCTCGCTTGTGAGTACGTTTCCCTCATTATCCTTTATCACCCTTACCTGCTGCACATCTTTCCTAGCTCGGTCCCTCTGTCAAGCCAATTGGTACAGGCCCTTTTCTCCCTCCTTAGTGTCCAGCTTTTCATACAACTCTTCATACGCCTTATCCTTAGCCTTCGCCACCTCTCTCTTTGCCATGCACCTCATCTCCTTATACTCCTGTCTACTTTCTTCATCTCTCTGACAATTCTGTATACTCTCCTGTACTTCCTCATTCCACCACCAGGTCTCCTTGTCCTCCTTCCTCTTTTCAGATGTCACACCAAACACCTTTCCGGCCATCTCCCTTACTAGCTCTGCTGTAGTTACCCAGCTATTCAGTAACTCTTCACTGCCACCTAGTGCCTGTCTTAACGTGATAAGTGATAGGTGATATTCATCCCAACCCAGGTCCACCCACCCCAACTACCATAAACAATTCCATATTCCTTACTTCATTCAACTCCCAAAGTATAGTTAAAGTCCCAAACCTCCACGCCTGGCTCATACATAACAAACCTGACATCCTATCCATTTCTGAAACATGGTTAAAACCTCATATAAAAGACTCTGAAATAACTCCACCTAACTATTCTATTATCAGAAAAGACAGAGCCCATAAAAAAGGTGGAGGAGTAGCTCTCATTTACTCATCCTCCCTGTTAGTCAATCCCTACACCAAACCTATTCCGCACTTTAATAATGCTGAACTTCTCCTAACTTTACTTCAAGTTAACAAACACAAACGCATTTGTCTAGCTTCCCTCTACATCCCCCCAGGAGACAATATTTCTACACTTGAAGGCATCCTCTCCTGGCTCTCCAACATTAGCAACGAAACTATTATCTTAGGAGAACTGAATATTAACTGGGCCACCATTCAGTCTCCAACAAACTCTCTCAACATCAACCTCTACAATTTTTCTCAACTAATAAACTCCATAACACGCCCCTCAAAAAATCTTTCCACTGGTAGTATTCTAGATTGGATTCTAGTCTCCCATCCCCACTATTTCTCTGATAGTGGCACTCTTCCAGATTCCCTCAGTGACCACTTACCCATCTTTACTCACCGTCTCCCCTCAAACCTACATTGCACCCATAATTACATTACTACCCATAACCAAAAAAACTTTAACCCAACAACCTTTTCAAACTCCCTTAAATCAATAAACTGGAATTGTCTAAAAACATCATCTCTAGATAACGCAGTTCACCACTTTAACTCAACATTCTTAAAAATACTTGACTCCCATGCTCCCTTAAGGACAAAGCAAATAAAGATTAATTCCGCGCCATGGCTGACCAAAAACACACTAGCATCTATGCGGCACAAAGATAAAGTCTGGGCACACTACCAGAAAAACAGAACCCCATTACTTCATAACGAATATAAAACACTTCGAAATAAAGTTAAAAAACTCATCATCTCTGATCGTCAAAACTACTTTTCGACACTCCAAAACAATAATAAAACAAATCCTCAGAAATTCTGGAAAGGTATTTCTACCCTTCTTAACCCCAGCAAATCAGATACCCCTTCCCCAGACCCAAATATTCCAGATTCAGATTTAGCTACCCAATTTAACTCTTTTTTTCATTGAATCTATTTCTAAATTAACCTCTTCATTTTCTACCACCACCACATTCTCCAACATACCTCCACTCTCCACTAGCAACACTCTACCCTGCACTACTACATGTCCCTCATTCCCATCAACTAACTCTATACTATCTACCTCTTCTCCATCTCAAACTTTCTCATCATCTTCACTACCCACTAACACCCACTTTTCCCACTCTCCTCTATTCTCACTAAAACCAATTCCCACTTCTACTATAAAGAAACTCCTTAGGAAACTAAAGCCATGTACAAACGCTCCTGATAACATCCCTTCTTACTTTCTCAGTATAGCTGCTGATGCAATTGCCTACCCCATTAGCATTTTAATTAATCGCTCTATACAAGAATGTATAGTACCTCAAATCTGGAAACAGGCCTTTATCATACCCTTACATAAAGGTGGCAACAATAACAATGTAACCAATTTCCGCCCAATCGCTATCCTGTCTCCCATTTCTAAACTCTTAGAAAAGTGTGTCCAACTTCAACTCCTACCACATCTCTTAGATAACAACCTCCTAACTCACTCACAACATGGATTCAGACCACATCATAGCACCATGACAGCCCTCCTCTCCTTCCTTGAAACTGTAAACAAAGCCTGTGACTCTGGCCAAATTGTATCTACCCTACTTCTTGACCTCTCCAAGGCATTTGACACCATCTCACATAGCCTGCTTTTAACTAAACTTTCTGAACTTAACCTAGGTCCTTCCTCTTTGACTTGGTTCTCCAGCTACTTATCCAATAGATATCAAGCAGTAAAATGGAAGAAAGCCACCTCCTCATTTCTTAATACCCCTACCGGAGTTCCACAAGGCTCCATATTGGGTCCCCTTCTCTTCAATATATTTATAAATGATTTCCACAAATCTATCCCATTCTCAAATATCATCCAGTATGCAGATGATTCAACTATTATCTGCTCTGCCTCATCCATTCCCACACTTCTAAAACTTACACAAGATGCCTTTTCAACCACTGAGCAATGGATGAAAGATAATCACCTAGCTCTCAATGCTTCTAAAACCAAATTAATGGTATTTACCCCCACTAAAGCCACTCCTTTCAATATGAATACATTCTCAATTATGAGTCAAAATAACACGCATCTGGAACTGGTGACAGATACCAAGTTACTTGGGGTCCAAATTGATAACCAACTAAAATTCAACTCCCACATACAACTAAATATCAAAAAACCCCACCCAAACCTAGGTATGCTCTACCGACAAAATCATTACCTTACACCTGCAACTAAAATCACTCTTTCTACTTCCTTTCTCATCCCCTCCCTTCTCTATGGAGCTCCACTCCTAACTAATCTACAGTCCTCTGTAAAAAAACAACTCTCCTCCTGCTACAACAAAATTGCCAAGTTCGCTACTAGCCATAAGTCATCAACCCACCACTGTCTCTCTCTCTCCAAAAACTAAAATGGCTAGAGCTACCTAATCATCTAACCTACACACAATTAACTCTCGCCCACAAACTCATTCTCAACCCCTCCCTTTGTCCCTCACTTTCTTCTGCCTTTAAAATGCATCTGCCAAATAGAGTATTAAGGTCTCATAATCAAAATCTATTAGAAGTGCATAAACCAATTCATCCCCCTGGAAAAAAACTACTATCCTACGGCCCAGCACGCCTCTGGAACTCCCTTCCACCTTCCATTCGCACAATCCCTAACCATTTGATTTTCAAAAGATCTCTTCATTCGCACCTAGCATCCCAGTGGGAATGCTCATGCTCCCACCCCACATAATTAACTCTGGCTACCTCATCTTCCATCCTTCCCCTGCTTCTCCAGTAATTCTTCCTTTTTTCCCTAACACTCACACTCTGTTTCCTATGTAATTTGCAAAAATGTACTAGTCTGATATAATGTACTAGACTGCACTTCTTAAGTTTATGCATCATAATATGAATTTACTTCCAGTATTACTTTGTAATGTTACTTTGTTAGTCTGTATCATCTATATGATCCATCATAAGTATACAGAATTTCTAATGTATGCTGAACTTTTTTGTAATTATTTGCTTGAACTTTTTGCATTGTATAACTATCATTAATAACCTACTGTATTGAGATTGTTATGGAGCTTTTCTCCCCAGGACTCCATTGAAAACGGGTTCATTTTGGCCCAATGGACTATCCTGGTAAACCAACTGCAAATAAATAAATAATAATAAATAAACTACCTTACCTTAGATTGTCGTCCATTCAAAATGCCCTCCCAACCCCAGAAGGGAAGCATCTGTGATTACTACAGCTACAGTTTGATTTGTATGGAATGGGAATCCTTTTTTTTTACTGAGGGAGACATTATCTGGTTTGATGATTCTTTTTTCCAGCTGCATGGACATTTCTGTGCTGGTTTTCACTGACTGGAATGAACATCAGGAACTTTCTTCTTTTTTATTAGAGGAAGAGAAAAGGGAATTGTACAGCCTCTAGAAATTATGTTTAGCTCCCAAGAATCTGTTTTTATGTTTTGCCAGGCTTGTTGGTGCAGGTGCACGGATAAGCATCCCCCAAATGCCTCCAGAGTGCAGTAGTTGGGCAACCTTTCAGGAGCACATATAGGGCTTTTCTGTGAAAGGACCATGAAAGCCTTGACTATGTAGTCTGCCTCTGCCTCTAGGACAATGTCCATTTAAGTTACCTCCTCCATATAATAAGGTCCAGTCTAAGGGGTGTCCTGATAAAAACTCTGATTTGAAAACTACATCTTCTTTCTGGTCCTCTGATTCCTAGAAAAGGTTCTTTGTAGGGTGGAAAAATAGATTCCCACTCTTGGTTAGTGTGTCTTTTACCTTGGGTCATACAAGAGTTGAACCATCAGAGGCATTAATGAAGGATGTCTTAAAGTGTTCTGCAAAATCACACAGCTGCAGCTAGGCCTGCAGATACAGGTTGATGATAGTGCCTGCTTCCCAAGCCATACCATCAGCCACATTAGAAAGTAGTCGCATGGCTAGGTTGGAAGTAGACTGGAGGGTAGAAAGCTGTTTACCTGACAGGGACTTGCAGAACTCTTTAGTCAAGTCCCTCTGGAATCTAGTAACATGGACCAAATAGTTCAACGCTCTGAGTGAAAATGTTGCTAAAGCATATGTCCATTTCCCAAACTTGTCCATAGCCCTACACACCCTGTTAAAGGGTTGGACTGAGAAACATTCTTCCAACAATTTCTTTTAGTGGCTGCTGGTACCACCATAGTCCACTGGTGGACCTTAAGTCCAATGCTTCCTGTCTTTTGGGGCTGCCAACATCCTGTCTGTTTTCTTGGGAATTGGTTCCACCTAGTCAGGGTCCTTCCATGCCCACTGAGCCATAAGGTCAACAAGGGGGTCAATGGGCGATACTACCCAGGACGAGGTTGACCCAGAACCAAAGACTTCTAAGAACACAGACTTATCTGGTGAAGAGTTCTCTGTGAACCAGCCCCCCTCTCTAGTTCATCAATTCAAGGATCTCACTGAAGGTGACATCTTCTGACGGGGACCTGGGAAGCCCCAGACTTCATCCAAATCCATCTTCAGTAAATGACTCTGGAGATGAGTCTATGTGCTTCCACTTGCAAGTCTGTTTTCTATGAATCTGTACTGTTTGGAGATCAGAAGGTCCAGAATCAGACTGGGAGTTAACATAGCATTGCGTCTCAGAAGCCTGTGTTACCGACTGTAGCTGTCTAATAGGAGGGTGCGAAGCAGAAGCAAAATCCTGCTAGAGTTTGGATGGAACCGAGCTGGATGGAGGAGCTTTCACCTCTGGCAAAGGCAAGACCATCTCAAAAGCCTCAAAGGCAAAAGTCTCAATCTGTCCTGAAGATCTCCTCCCATCCAAAGATGATAAAGATACCTTGGTGCCAATGGGTCTCAACCTAGAAGCCTATCTCAGATCTGAGCTATCAAGTGCACATGCCCCAAGGGGAAGGGACATATCTGAAAACTTCAGAATCGACCCATTGACCCAAACCCCGGCACTGACTTTTCAGTTCCAAGTCTCTTTCCAATCCAAATGTACTGGAATCAAAAGAGAAAGGGATGTTGTTGGAGTAGAAGTAGCTCAGAATGTTTGGTCTGATGAAGGTGCCCTGGGGCAAGTCACTTCCAGTGTAGTTGGGTCCAAAGGGTGGACCAGGACCGGAGAGAGAGAGATAAGTGAACAGGCAGTTGGACCAGTGCTCCGCATGTTCAAAGGGGATGGCATAGAGAAAACCCCAAGTTGAATTTTCATTCTGAGGAACTTCCCATCATTTTGTCGACATTTTGTTTGGTTAGACTGTTGGATGACTGGGTAGAAGAAGCCACTGAAGATGGTCTGGAGTATCTCCATTCTTGGAGGATGGGTGAATGTAGCTTAGGGTTCACAGGTTCCAGAGAAAAATGCTGCCAGGGAGAAGAAGGTCAGACCTGAGGAACTGTTGGATCTGACTTTCTTGGAGTCTTCTGGTTCAGACAGGCTGAAACAGTGGGATCTGGGAACTGTTTCCTAGATTTTTCTAACTTGTCCTTGTTGCTATTTTTCAGAATCACTCTTCTCTTTTGGTTTGCCTTTAGTCTTTGGTTTATCCTACTTTCTGGTAGGAGAAGCTGCAGCAGATTTAGTGGAAGCTGTAGAGATGGAAGACCTTGTCTGTAGAGGAAGGAGGTCCTTAACTATGAGCTTCTCTCTCAGAGTTTGAGGTGCCCTGGAACTTAAGGAAGCACAGGCCTGGCAATCTGCATCAAGGTTGGCAGCGCCCTAACAATTCAGACACAAGGAGTGCAGGTCTTGGGGAGGAAGTCTGGCCCACATTCGGAGCATTTTTTGAAACCCTGGCATTCTGACATGTTTGCCCTGTTGTGGTCTAGCTGCGTAAGAAAAACAACACAGTAACACTATAATAATCTATAAAAACTCACCAAAAATCTATCAATATGTATATATACAAATATATCAAAATGCAGTAAGAAAGCAACTGTAAATAGCAGAGTCTAAAGCTAAACTAACTGTGAATTCACACTAAATCCTAACTACTATTTCACTATTACTCTAGCTGCAGAGATGGCAAACTTAAAACACTATTTATTTATTTTATTTTATTTTACATTTGTTGACCGGGATAGTCCGACTGGATACATGTCCATTTTCAGCAGAAGCCTGGGCAGAAAAGCTCCAAACTTACAAACAGATAAAGACAAACAAGTTACAGTATATGCACAAACACTGTATTAACATATACATTACAGTCTCACATTTCAAGGCTATGAAGAATACAGTTTATATTCAGAAATATATACAAATATGTTACGGTTTCTCTTATCAAACTTATAGGTGTAGCTTATGAACAGAGTATCTGCAGAGATGTTACAGTTTCTCTTTTCAGACCTTTTAGTGTAAGAGGTAAGTTGCTGTAAATAAAAAATTGCAATGATATGGAAGTAGATTAGGCTTTAGTCAGGGTTAGAGCAAGGACATAACCAGTCAGTTTTAAAATACTGGGTTAGATTTTTTTTTTTTAACTGATTAAGGGAGGGGTTCAGAGTAAGGTCAGATGGGAGCGAATTCCAAGTTTTGCCTACTGAATTTGCAAACAAAGATTCTCCAGATAGGTTGTTAGCGTTGACAGATTGAACCAAAAGTTTTGTAGTGGAACGAAGTGGCCTAGTGTTTTTGTAGGGATGGATAAAGTTTTTAAGGGAGGGTGTTTTTTCTGGATGGTTAATAATCTTGAATGCTACAGTAAGTTGATTATACTGAATTAGCCTGGGAAGTTCTAGCCATCCTAAGAGGTTTAGGTTTCGACAATGGTGTGTCCTGCAGGGGGTTCCTGTGGCAAACCTGGCAATTTGATTGTAGCAGCTAGACAGTTTGTTGAGATCAGTTTTGTTCAAGTTGGTGAGTATTGGCGAGGCATAGAGTAGAGTTGAAAGCAGATGGGTATGGGCAATGGCAGTCCTAGCTAGAGGGGTGAGAAAAAGGTTTGTTTTTGTATAGGGAACCAAGTTTTTTATTAATGGTTTTAAAAGTTTGGTTTACGTGCATATCATATTTGAGATTGTTGTCTATTACAACACCCAGGAGTTTGGTATACATATCTGGTGAGATTATGGTCCCATTGTTAGATGTTATAGTAAACGAATGTTGAGAGGATTTCTGAGTAGGGGAGAAGAGCAATAGCTTTGTTTTATTGGGGTTTAATATCAGCTGTTGATTAGAGATCCAGTTTTCCACTGTATTAAAGGTTGTATGGGTTAAACTAAGGAGCTCTGTAGGGGTAGAGGCTAAGCAAATCAGGGTGGAGTCATCAGCATATTGTATACAGGTTGCGTCTGGGAATACAGTGTGGAGGTCACTGATAAAGAAGGAGAAAAAAGGGAACCTAATATGGAGCCTTGAGGGACACCAAGGGTAACAGGGAGAAGGGTGGAGAGTTTGTCCTGCCAAAGGACAGCTTGCTGTCTTCCACTAAGATAAGATTGAAACCACTGGTTGTTTAGGGATATTTTCTTTAGGGTAAGTAAAAGTAGCTGGCGGTTAACCACGTTGAAGGCCTTGGAAAGATCGAGAAACAGGGCAGAAGACAGTTTGTTGTTATGGTTGGAATTTCTGACATTAGAAAAGGAGAGGAGGGCTGTGGTGGTACTGTGCCGTAGTCTAAATCCATGCTGGGAGTTGGCCAGAAGATTATGTTGAATAAGCCAGAGGGGAAAAGATAGCTATTGGTCTATAGTTTGACAGCTCAATGGAGCTGCCTCCTCTGTGGAGTCGTATGACATGTGATATTTTCCAGACAGAGGGGATAGAGGCTTCAGTTATGGTTCTGTTTATCAAAACAGAGACAGGGAATGCTATAACATCAGCAGCTTTTTGCAGGTAGTCTGCAGAGAGGAGGTCAGCTGATAGGGTGGTTGGTTTGAGTTTTTTAATTAGGGCTCTAATGAGTGAAGTTGGAACTTTTTGGAAGCTGAAGGAGAAAATGTCACTGGGTTTAGGGGTATCAGCATTAAGACAAGTGGGTTTAAATTTGCTAGCAAGGGCCTGGATGGTTTCTGTAAAGAAATTGTGGAAGGTGTTGGCAATGGGCTCTGGCAATATTTGGGTTGGGGCTGAGGGGGGTTGGAGTTGTGGATTGCTCTGGGTGGAGGAGTTTGTTAATACCTGCCCATAACTTCTGTGGCTTGTTGTGGTGTTTATGCTGTAGATGGCAGAAATATATATTTTTTGTCTAGTAATATGGATTTTTTTGTATCATTCCTATATTGTCGAAATTTGAATTGATCTTGTGGGGCTTTACAGGAGTGCCATGTGTTCCAGGCATTATTTCTTTGGATGATCTTTAGTGAGCCAGGAGGCAAATTTTGTTTTAATTCTAATAGAACGTGTGGGTGCATGGTTGTCAAGTATGGCCAGGAATGTGTTATTAAAGTGTGTTACTGCCTCATCTAGTGGCAGTTGTTTTAGAATTGCCCAATTGCATAATTTAAGTTCTTCTAAGAATTTATTAAGGTTAAAATTTTTGTTATTTCTTATTGTTTTATAGTTGGATAGATGTGGACATTCAACTTCATGCCTAATAGTATACGTTAAGAAATGATCACTTAGATCTTCAGGGAGACTACCTGATTTGTACATGTGGTGGGGGCTATTAATTAGTATCCAGTTTAGGATACTTTATTGTTAAGCTTGCTGATCCTAGTAGGGGAGGTTATAGTTTGTGTAAAACCATGTAGCTTTACGTGGGTGGTTGGGGTCTCTGCAGTGCAGGTATTCCAATCTATACTGAGGTTCCATAGAACAATGGTCTCTTGGGGGTAGGCACTGGATAGCCAATAGAGGATGTCTTCTAGGGTCCCTGAGTTATTACTTGGGGGAATATAGACACATACTATGTTTATACATTTGTTTTTATTTATTTGTAGCTTGGAAATCAAAACTTCTGCTTTGTTAAATATAGGTGGTTGAAGGTTGTCTAGAGTAACATTTCGGGTAGTTTTTTAGAGAACAGCAACCCCTCCCCCTTTCCTGGTAGTACAACCTAGCCTGCGTATATTACACCCTGGAGGTAGAATTTCATTATTTGGCATACTTGGTTTTAACCATGCTTCGTTCAGACAAAGTATGTCGGGGGAGTAGGATGTCAGGGGGGCATGGAGATTGTGGACCTTACTGTTGATGCTTTTAATGTTTACGTGGCAGGTCAATAGTGAGTTGGGGGGGTCTATTTAGTCCTTGTCTTATGTTTGGGCTGCTATGATTAGAGTTAGTGTTGTCTGGGGATGGTGGCCCCACTAACTATAAACTATTGAAAAAAACATGCTAACTATCTAAATCTAAAGACCCATCTATTTAACAAACAAATAAATTGGAGTGATATATATTTTAGTAGGGAGAAGGAGAAAAGGATTATATTGTAAAGGATATAGTTTTGAAGATAGTCAGGTGGCGTTTGAGATCTGAGGTACTAAGTTGGAATGGAGGGAATTATGGGTAGGGGAGGAGTCAGAACTCTGGATCTGAGAAACTTCAAATTCGGTACCAAGGTCGGATCCAATTGGCTCTAACAACCCACATGTTGAATCAGACAAAAACAGATAAGAGTGGTTTCTTATTTATCAGGAGAGACTGGCAACCCTTTCTCTGTCCTCAGCCTCTTACAGACTCATTTGTGGAGATCTGTGTCTAGCCTTTAAAGCCATGAAATATCCAACCATATATGTCCTCCTATTCCTTTGCAGAGCTAGTAGTACCTCAAATACTCAGTTAAATGAGCTAAACTTTCATCAGCAAATATATACAACATGTTGGTGTGATAAATTCATATCCCAATGTATCCCTCACCTCTGGAAAATCTTCCACTACATACTTAGAGGCCCTCTTAATGCAAAAAATCATGCTGTCCACTGTACTTCAAGTTACTCAGTTAATCACAGCATCCTGCAGCTGCTGGACTACCAGCCACTGCTAGGAGTCACAATAAATCCTGCTATCTAAAAAGCCTGCATCTCAGAAGGAGATTTTTTTTCCTTTTGACCCCTGTAACCATCAAGCCTCCCTCTTGTCTGTCCAGCATACTTGCTCCCTCACAGGTAAGAGTCTTATAGCCAATTCAAGTCCTCATAGAGGCAAGGGTTCTGTAGTGGGGGCAGTGTCATCATCATGATCATGCTCAGGAAAGTGGGAGTATTTCATTTATGGCTGTACCAGTTCCCAGAGTGCATGTCTGCTACAGTCCAAGAAATATATGCATTGGGAATAGGTGAAGGGCACTTCTCCTGCTACTGAAAGGTGCTGCCATTCCCCCATGAAGTCAAAGCACCTCTGGTAACCTTTTTTTTCTCCAGGGATTTAACACACACTATGCACCTCAGGTATGTGCTCCACAACTCTCCCCATAAGACAGCCTAATAAACATTGCCATGTCATTTTTATCTCTCCCCCACCCCACCTTGTCCATCTCCTCAACTGCCCAGGCCACTGACTGAACCTGGATATACTGGGTATTACTAAGGGCTTGATCATGCAACACTATGGACATTGTTTCCTACGAAAAGGAAACTAACTCCAACACACAGTCCTTGCCCATAATCTAGCCATCTAGGTTTGTTCCTGAACGCTAGTAACTGATGCAATAATACATCCGTCATCCATCATATCTCTTGAGCTCACTGTATTCCCTATGGTAAAAAAGTAAATATGGCTTGCAAAGCTACTATTCAGAACTAAATAAACACTGCATATTCAATAAAGAAGCCTGAATTTGGTGCAATGGGAAGATAAGCAACAGCCATGAGTAGAATCCAAAATCCTACTCTTTTGCTAAACAATTTCTGAACACTTCTTTTTAAATTAGTGTGGGCTAAGAAACCCAGATAGATTCCGTTTTATGTCAGAAGAGGGTCTGTGAGCATGTTACATGTGGCGGTAAGACAAAACAATTATACACAGCGCCAAGCTTTTCTAGCATACACCACAAGTCTCCAATGATGTTTTCTAAATCTGCAATGAAGCTGGAAAAACTGCTTACCACAATGCTTCCCAAAGTTAAGAGACACTATCCTGCACTTTTGGCAAAATGGCTGTGCCAAGGCTATTAACATGGGTAATCTGGTAAGTGCACAGGGCTTAGAACACCAGTCTTATGTTTGATGGCCTTAAAATGGTGATGTTTATGACCATTTCCTGTGGAAACACTATTGCTGTCTTGAAGCCTTGTATGTGAAGATAAAGTTCTTCTTAGGTATGCAGTGTTCATTGGTAGGTACTAGGCTATAGGCCCAAGGGCCTAAGTAAGACTAGCCAACAAGGTTCCCTGGCTTACGCCACCCAAGAAAGTTATTTTCCTGTGCCCCTGTCGAGCAGAGCCACAGAAGTGATCCCCGGGGTGTATTTCATATTTCCCATCCACTTATCAAGATTTTTCTTGAAGAGTGCTAATGAGGAACTTTGTTGTACTGCACTGCTGTAGATCCCCTATCAGCTTTTGACTGCCTTGACTGAAAAATAATTCACCTATAAAGGAATGCTTGGCAGTTTAGATCAATGGGTTAAGGCTATGAACTGTTAATGAGCTTCATCCTGCAGTTCTGGGTTTCATTCACCCAACTTGTGCTAGTAAACATGGAGCAAATCATGACTAGATAGTGTTTCCAGGTCACCCCTGAAAAGGGAGACTTATGTCCCGTGGGTTTATGTAGTTAACAAATAAATAAATACATAACATTGCATACATACGTACATACATATAAATGACACATCAAATGCCCTATGCCACAGATCTTCATAATTAAGAGAAAAAAAAAGAATAAATGAAATCTATGAAAAAAGAAATCCCTAATGATGCAGTTGTTGTAGTATTAGTGATATCATAATTATACTTAGCTCTACCAGAAACAGTCTTTGCAGGTTATTAGGAGATATGTCAGCAGTTTTGCTATCTGGCAATCAGGGACCTTAGACATGCTTCATGGTAATTTGCAAAGTGGCTGTAACACATGCAATTGTGCCATGCCCGTCCCATGCTTACGACTGCTCATTATGAGGAAATGCCATTAACTGTTGTCCAGTGGAAATGAGAACTTAATCTGACTTTGGATTTTTTTCTTAAATGTTTCTGGGATTTGTAGTCCACCCTGACAAAATTATCTACTATTTTGAGAAATTAATGTTTTGTACTGTGTGAGGAGGGATCCACGCTGTATAAATGAAATTACTCAGAACTGAGTGAGAGGGAGGTCACCTAGAAACCAATATTCTCCTGTTCCCAATAAGCATTTAAGAGTTTCTTGGTGAAGATGTTAAAAATAATCTGGAGAATGTTTTATCTTCCTCAACAGCCGAAGAATGGCTCTTTAAAGAGAGTATTTGTAAAGAAAGACTATTCCTCATTACTGCCCCCTTCATATGGGAAAATTTCAACTCTTCGGTCTCAAAAAAAAACAGACAATTCAAAAAAGGTTAGAAGACACAATACTTGAAATGGGAACTGAGGAACTGATAAGACTGAGACAAAGAAAAGCTGGAAAAATGCCATGTGATAGTGTGACCTCTAACCACGGGAAACTTGCATCTGCAGTGTTGACACTATATCTAGCATTTTAAAAGTCTACCTAATACTTTTTTTTGCAAGGTGGTATGCTCTGCACTCTGTCAACTTCACATCCTAAGAACTAAATAAGAGTCTCAAAACTTAGTCACAGGAGACAGCTCTATGGTGTAGAGGGACAGGCGAAGCTTGATTATAACTCAAATGAGCAGGGTTCGAGTACCCAGCTGGAAGCTGTTGGAGCTGGCTGATGAGAGACAGGAATGAAAAGGTGCATCCTGCTCACCTCTCCCTGGAAGAGGATTGGAGTGAGTGTCCGGGGATGCACAGATGGATAGAGGCATCAGCCTTTGGAGTTACTGGGGGTTGTATAACTTGTAAAAGCAGTTGGCAAGCCCTATAACCACCAACCCACTACAGGCACAACAAGATAAGGATGGGATACAAAAAGAAGTAAAGTCGGAGAGGGCAGGTATATATGTAAACTGAGAGTGACTATTAAAAGCCAGTAGAAGTAGTCAAGAGAATTAACAAATAAGAACGTATGGACTGTCAAAAACTCAAAAACATGTAAGGAATAATTCTCACAGAGGAGGAAAGAGTGAATTAACCAGGTGGACATGTAGACATCTGCCCAAACAAAGAACTGAAAAGTAATTGGGATGGATGGGAGGGAGTGGACAATACCTTGCAGACTTGTACAGTAGATCCCTGTCATGCCCTTTCAACTCAGGGGATGAAGGAGATATTATTACTGCTTCAGTAAAGGCTAAGTGCCCTCACCTTGGGAGCAAAAAAGATGTTATATACAGTTAATATTTTGGTTCTTTGTACAAGGTGAATAAGATTAAACTTAAGCAATGTAACACAATACCAATAGTAACTGTGCGAGAGATATGGGTCTAACTAGTAGGCATGGTAGGCGAGCTGAAGAGGGGAATGGGAGAATGCAGAAAAGAGTAGGACAGTTAACAACAGACTCATACTGTAAAGGAAATTCTCATGGTAATCAGGAACAAAGTAAAGGAGAAGCAGTAAATCTACAAAGAGAAATTCATAAGGTATAAAAGTAGGAATGAAACAATATAAACATGGGAACAGGAATGTTAACATAAATGGGTTGACTAACCCAGTAAAAAAAGCGACAGAATATTAACCCAACCTAGGAAGTGTGGGGGAGGTTTGCTGGCCCTTCAGGAAACTCATCTAGGGGAAGATGAGCATGGGAAATTGGAGAGGAAAGGGTATCAATTTTTAATATACTCTCAACACCTTGGAGATAAAAGAATGGGGTAATTATTTTGGTGAGAAAGGATGACAACTAGAGATGATAAATACACTTAGGGATAATCAAAGGTGTTATGTTGAGGTAAATGATTACCTCTATGGTGAAATAATTACTGTTACAATGACATATGTACCACCTGGAAGTAAGCAGGATGTAGTAAGGCACATGCTGTTAGAAATAATAGTTCCAAAAAGGTGTGCTATTACTTACGGAGGACTGGAATTTGACACTTCCAGGTAAAAAGGTGAAAACAATGAGGGGTAGGCAAAGAAGAAATGAAGCTGAGAGAGCAGTTAGTGGCTTGCTAAAGATTATGGGAATGATGGATGTTTGAAGAATGATTCAGGATACAAGGAACCAGGGGTATATTTATTACAATCCCAAATTCAACAGGCGGCTTAGGTTAGAAATATTTTTTATAACAGAAGAACACCTGGGAAAAGTGAATCATATGACAGTGAGACAGATAGCATCTCAGATTATGCATATGCACAATACTATAACTATAGAAACTGCTGTAATCAGAAGGTTACATTCAAAGTTTCCAGTGCACCAGCTTCTAGCCAGCCAATACAAAGAGTGGTAGCCTGGTACACAAATGGGACAATTTAAAAGATGGCATAGAAAGACAGTGAAAGGGGGAGCAAAGACTGTGAATATATTTGCAAAGAGGAAAAGGCAGCAGAAGCTGGATCGAATTACAGAGCTTTAAATAAGAACAAAGAGATTAAATGAAAATAGACAAGGGATAGCTAAAAAAATATTAAGTGTAGTGTGTGTGTGTGTGGGGGGGGTTTACTATGTCAATGCCTAGCAATGAAAAACCTATGTGACTAACCAAAAGCTCTAAAGATACTAGCAGCCAGGTTAAAGCAACATAAGGCGGCTAGCACCATTTCCAAATAAGGCAATCAGGGAGGCAGGAATTAATAACAGCACCAAATGAGATACTTGCAGAATTTTAAGCATACAAAGCAAAGTTTACACATGATTAAATACGGGGATCAGAGAACAAAATATGATACCATTTTTGGAAGGATTGCACTTACCAAGACAGAATGAGGATCAGGCTAACTCTAATACAGGAAATAACACAAAAGTAAATAAAAGAGGCAATAAAGAAGCAAGCAAATAAGAAATCTCCCAAGTCAGATGGTCTGCCTATAGAGATCTGGGGTCTAGGAGGGGATAAGTTAATACAATTTTAGAATAAACTAATGAATGAGGTGATGCAGTCTAACAGACTGCCAAAATCCTGTCAAAAAGGGATTACAGTGGCAATTCATAAAAAAGGAAGAAACCCACATTATCCTGAAATTTTACAGACCTAAAATAGCCTTAAACTATGATTATAAAGACTTTAATGAAATGAATGCAGTAAGGTTAGTAAATGTTTTGCCAGGATTTGTGGGCCAAAATCCATGTGGGTCTGGAGAGAAGGACTTTAATGATAAACCATGGTGTGCAGGTTAGAGGAAATAAGTTGTCCATTGTTTGGTTAGATGCAAAAAAGTACATTATAGAGCTGAGTGGTCATGTTTCTTTAAGGTAGCAATGGGGTTGCTACAGAAATTAACACGCATCTTTGTGGGGATACATAGGAAATGACAGCTCAGGTGAAGATCGCAGCCCCTCTATCAGAGGAGCTGCAGATAAGGAGAGGAACCCAACAGGGATGCCTGGTTTTCCCAGTATTATTGGCCATGTACCTAGAACTGCAGCAAGGCAAACAACTCATAGAGGTTATCAGTGGAGCAGAAAAGTGATTAAAATTGCCCCATTTACTGATGTTATTACTTAGAATTTTGCCCAACCAAGAACAGATATGAAGATGTTTGCTTTAATGGAAGAGGTTGGAGCTTTCTTTGGTGACTAAAAAAATAAAGGCCATTGCCTTGAAAATTAATATCAGGGAGGATACATGTCCAGAAGGAGAAGAAAAAGAGATGTGGAAAGACAGGGAAATTAAATACTTAGTCGTAAGACTGAGAGAAACTTATGGTAGTTCAATGTAGAGAACTTATGAACAACAGGTCAGGATAAAAACAAAAGGAAGCCTACAAACATGGAAGGCTTTGTGGTTAGATATGGGCCACAGAGTACAAGTTTTGCACTGACATGTCCACATACACTCTATATAGCACAGTTTATTAGGACACCACCTGAGAAGGAAATAATTAAAATTATAGACTTGGTGAGGGAATTTGTTTAGTTAGGGAAAATGTCAAGAGTTTTTTAGGATAAACTAACACTTCCCAAAGAACAAGGAGGTTTAGGGGTACCGAATATTGATAAGTGCTTAAAGGCAATTCAGTTAAGATTTTATGCCAAATGTCAAAACAAGGGGTTAACTTCTGAATGGTAGGAGATGATTTGCGAAAGATACCCAGGGACTCAAGGTAAAGAGTTATTGAACACATTTTGTGGAACTGGCTCTCAGAAACTGAGATATGCATTACTAGACACTCTTCAGTAAAGATATAAGCCTGACATTGTTAAGCAAAAATCTAAAAAAAAAAAAATGGAGAGACTTAATCATGCACATAGGATGAACACTGTTAAGTAAAAGATGGAGGACAACACAAGGAGATGGCATCTCCTAGAGACTAAGTTAGTTTACTGGGAGCAAATGTTTAGGAATGGGAGATACTACAGTGGGAAGGAGGTAAGAGGGAGAATTGAAATAGGTAATAGCCTGTCTTTGAAACACATAGACTTAGAGACATTAAGAGGGAGGTGAGCCACGTAAGTAAATGGCAAACCCCGGAGAATGAGTGGCCACTAATGATCAAGTGGGTATTGACAGCTAGACAAGCTCAGAAGTTAGGAAGACATCTAATATCTAATGAATACAAAGTGGTACAAATGGGGAGAATAAAGCAGCATTACAATTCAGGACTGTCTGGGAAAACTTTTTTGGGAAAATCCACTGATGGGGATCTAATCTGCAATATACTGTATAAAGTGCTAAAGTGAAAGAAATTCCAAGTATTTGCCAGAAAGTGCTTGCATAAGTATGTTTATACTCCACAGATGATAAATAAGATGCTTCCAACAGCACAGTTTAACTGCTGGAGGTGTGAAACAGATGAAATGGGAGACTGGAGACATATTTTCTGGTCCTGTGTTAAACTGGGCCAGTTCAGGAAAGACCTAGCTACACTAATGCAAGAAACTGCACAGGGGAAATGGGTTTGTCAGAAGAGTTATTTTCTCTGTGAATTAAAAATCAAAAGGTTGCAGATAGAAGGATCTAAGCAATTACATGGATGTTATGCCTCAAGGCAAAGAAAGTGATAACTAAAAACTGGAAAATAATGGAAAGCCTGATAATCCATTAAGTGGAAATTTTACTAGATTTATTAAAACAAGAGGAAGAGAAGAAAAGAGAAAATATGGAAATGCTTGGCTGCCACAGTTACAACACAAAGACATGATAGGAGAAGGCTTGCGACAAACACAGGATTGATGGCCAGCAGTTTACACAGCTGGGCACTCTGTAAATAGTTTATCCATAGTTAAAGATGAGGGTAATAAGTTTAAAAGTTTAGAAAGTGAAAAGTTTAACAGGAAGCAGAACTGGAATAGGAAATGGTACAAAAAAGACACGAGCTAGATACCAAAGCTAAGGAGGGTTAAAAGATGAGCATGATTATCTCATACATTATTAACGGGTTTATATCACAAGATCGAAACATGAAAACAGCGAACACCATAACATCGAACTTCAAACTCCGAAAGCGTAAAACTCAGAAAGCTGAGAACAGAGATTTATTTTTTCCCTGGGGAAAAAAATCGCTGTTCCAGCACAAAACACGAAACACACAAACACTACAAACCATTTCTAATGTGAGGGGCTTCACCCCCACACCTCCCAACACAGGGGGCTATGCCCCCCCCCTTAAATATACCAACTCCGAGATCGCACCATGGTGGAGGAAACAGCGAAGCTGCAAAAACGGCCCACCGAGTTCTTTCCCTGGGAAAGAATTAAATGTTCCGTGGCTTCGCTGTTGTCAGTCTTTGAGGTTTTGGGTTCGTTATTATAACATTCGAAGTTGTGCAAATTCGATGTTATGATATAGACCCATTATTGACAACATAGAATTCAAACAGGAAATAGTATGTTAACAGTAAGGTTAAATAATAATTTTTAAAGTTAAATATGGAACTTCATCCTGTTACTGTTTTTACACTTTAAACAATGGGACTGTAATGAGTAGGAGGAAGAGCTTAAACATTTAAGTAATTAAATTACTTGTTCTAGCTACTACAACGTTAACTTTCTCAGCGAATGCTGTTTAAAAGAAGAACTTTATAGTATGTAAAAGCAACAGCTGATTAAAAATATGGACAAGCAACACTGTGCATAGTTTACTGCTGCACCAAGCATGAGTATTATACAATCTGAAAAACGTGTTTGTATGATGATAAAAAAAAAATAAAAAAAAGGAAGAAGGAAGGAAATGAAGGCTTCTGCTTTTAAGTTTTTTAGCCTTTTTATCTTTCTTCTCCTTTGCATAATAGCTTTATTAAAGCATCAGCAAACCTGGCACAATTGGATGTCGTGATTGCCAGAGGGAAGACACTTTAAGTGCATGTCCACTGGATGAATATGTCTGCAGCATACAAACTGAACTTCAGAAGTCAGTTTTATCGGTTTTGCTAGCTTTGAATAAGCAAGGGTCAATAACATGGTGCCTAAGTTGCTGCCAATCAAAAGTTAGCAGAATAAAAAAGTAAACAACTTCTAACAAATATGACTTCACAGAGTCAAACAGAGAAAAGGAAGCACTATCACTAAAGGTAAAGTAGCAAAAACATCCAGCACAGCTTCACCGCTACAGGCTTGGGGAACTTAAAAAGTCAGACAAGTTCATCTGGTGGAAAAAAAGACTACAGGTTTCCAGAATGCAGACGTATCTAGTCAGAGGGGTCTGGACAACATAAAGGAGGGGATGCAGCCTGGGAAAATTCTAGTTGCTCAAGGTAAACTAGGCAGTGGAAAATACAACATAAAATAGTGCATTTCCAATAAAGGATTTTATTATTAGCAGAGGACTGGAACATAGATCATAGAACTGAAAAAAAAAAGATTATTGCATTTAGTAAGGGTGGAAAATGGAATCAGGGTCCCGTTTAGGTAATCGTGATTAACAGACTGCTGGATGGGAGATAAACACAGACGTCAGAAGGGATATACCTACTATAATCCCAAATGGAGGACCTGGTTAGGAACAGATAAGGTGAAGATTTGTACAGGGCACAGGAGAATGACAGACACAATTAAACTAGGGCCAGGAAAGAATTCAGACCATGCATTTATTCAGTTAGTCTTAAGACTGAATCAATAAGCCCCAACAAAATTAGAACGGCAGTTTCTACATACATGTTGGGAAAAAGAAAGATTTAATAAACAGGTTATGAATCGAATACTGGGAGATGTAAAAGATGTTAACGGAACAGAATGGGGTTAAGCGAAAGAAAAAGAAATGCAGCAGTGGTTAAAGGGAGTAAAGTAAAAAGAAAAACAGGGAAGAGAGTATCAACTTAGGATCACAGGGGGAGTTGCAGTTAAGAAGGAGCAGCTTAATGGATGAAGAGGTGATTAACCTTAGAAAGATAAAGGGGAACCTCCAAAAAATACAAGACAACAAAATTTGAGCCCAAACAGCTGCATTTAGAGAACTTAACCAGGGTAATACACCAAGAAACCAGGTTAATACACCAAGAACTGTTGTATTTTGTATTACTTTACTGCCTTTTTCTATTCTGAATACTGTGATTTGTTTTCTTTACCTTGTGTTTTACTTCTATTCTGCTTTTAACTGCATATTAAAACTTGAAAAGAGACCACAGCTCTGTCTCTTTCGGTCAGGCAGAAATTTTTTTCCCCACCCTCCCATCCGGTTACTGTTGTGTTCTTAAACACCCCTGTCTTTCTAGTTGCCTGCCCCTTATGTTAATTTGACCATATATCTCATTTCGTCTCTGCTTTTACTGGCTTGTGTGAGTAAGCATAAAATTATCATTTTGTGAAATCACTCCCCTTCAACTATTTAAATTAATTGGCCCTCCTACTGTTTTCCATAGTACCAGAATACAAAAGTGACCACCCCCTTTCAATCTGTCTAGCTGTTTTACAAATAGTGACTCTCCACGAAAACTTAACTTTTTAGACAGGTAAAACTTAAGTTACCTACTTTCACATCTAACTCCTCTAGTGCACACTTCAGTGTTTAGGATAAGCCATTTTTTTTCATCTCACCTTTAAGCATCCCTGTGACTAGCACTTGCTCTAAAACCTGCTGGAAAGAATTAGGAAGCCTTAAACTGATACAAGCACTCAACTCTCCTTGTTAATAAGGAGAAATTAATTGTAGGTACTAAACAGCCTACAACTGCAAAGTACCTTGCTAAGGTAAGGGAAAACAGCTCTTGTACTTTACAAAAAAAAAGCACCACACCAGGCATGTCCAAGGGTTAGCTTCCGGTGATTTCTCCTGTCCAGCTGGTGAATCTGGGCATACTGGGGCAATGCAGCAACTGCCTCATGTACACAGACAACCCTCTCCTCCTACCACCCAACACTACAACCAGCGAGAGATGCACTTATATAGCCAAACTGGAAGCAAAGCTCTCTCCACCCAAGATTGTGCTAGACAGTCAAGAGGAGAAGGCTAACACCTGCACATTCATTTTTTGGATGTTAATTTACAGCGTCAACCAGACAAAAAATTATGAGCGACAGTTTATTGAAAATATCCACAATACAACAGCCTGCTACACGCCTCTAGTTTCCACCCCAAACATACCATTAATAACATTCCTAAATCTCAGTTTTTGCGTTTGAAGAGAATTTGCTCTTCACAGCAGGATCTGACACAATCCCATCAGGATTTGCCAACAGATTTTTAGCTAGGGGATATAGTACACAGAATATTAACTCGGCCATGCAATGGGCTAAAAACCAATCAAGGGATACCTTATTAGAATACAAACATCAACCCAGGAAGGATAATAAGGACACCTTGAGAATGGTCACTACATTTAGTAGAAACACAGCATATCTTACTGATGTTATTAACAAACACTGGAATATTTTGAACACCAATGAACAATTGGATGACCTTTTGGGGGACAAATGCCTATTTTCCTACAGGCGGGGCAAAACTTTGGGTTCCCATTTTTCTCATTACAAAAAAATCATGCCTCAGGATGCTATTTATCATCAAACCACATTAACAGGGGAGAGTTTGGTTGATTCTTACCCATGCGGACATTGCACCTTCTGTAAACATGTTTTCAAAACTAAAACCTTTACCAGTAATAATACTGGACAGTTATACAACATTAAATGCTTCGCTAATTGCGGAACAGATTGGGTTATATATTTGGCCACTTGCATCTGTCAAGCTTTCTACGTGGGACAAACTTCCAGACAATTTAGATTCCGGATGTCAGAACATTTAGGGGACATTAGGAATGCCAGAGCCACCAATGCTCTTTACAGACATTCACTGATTCATCAAACAGCGAACTTTACATTTACAGTTATTGACAAAATATCAGACAATAGATCTTTCAAAACGGGGTGGCACAGTATATTAAACATGAAGGAAAGGAAATGGATTGTAAAACTAGGGGGTTTATTCGCACCTGAATTAAATGATAAATTGTAAAGCTTTCCTTTCTTTTCATGGATTGGATACCATTCAGAATTATTTAGTACTCTTGGGTGGGTACCAAGAGTACAATAGTTTGAAAAACAAAAACAGAAAACAAAAACACAAAAGAAAAAAACAAAAAAAGAGCAAAACAGCAAATATGCATGGATTTTATTATGTTTTGTATTGCTTTTTTGTGTTTATTATCTGGTATTAGACCAGTTTTGTCTTGGACAGGAAATGATGTCATGGGCACTTAATGAGATTAAGTATTTATTGCAGGGTTATCACTGTTTTTTGTAATGTACCACTGATGAAAGCTACAAGTTGAACCAGTCTGGTTCTTAGAATAAATCTTCATGCTCCCAAGGTGCTGGCTCTTTTTTTGATGTTTAACATCTGCACTACACCTCAAGCAACACATAGCCCTTTTAAACCCACACCACCAATACCCTCACATAGCAAGACTAAACCTGCATATGCAGTAACCTGCCCAAGCAACAAGGACCTCTGATACTGAAACTCAAACTGAGACCTGGTTCAAGGCTCCAGAGAGCACTCCTGCAATACCAGGCTACAATTCTTACCACACTTTTCGGCCACCAAACCAGAACTGAAACACTAAAGGTGGAGGAATGTCCATATTCACCAAGGATATTCACACCACCAGGCTAGTTACCCAACAAAATGCGTCTGAAATTCTCCAGGTGCAACTAACACTACGTAAGACTGCAATACAAATTGTAACTTGCTACAGATTCCCCACCAAACCCCAAGATTCTCACTACACCTTTCTAAACATACTGGAAAATATTAAGATACAACCAAACACCCTAATACTGGGTGATTTCAACTACACTGCCATTAACTGAGAAAACTACTCGTGTACCAACACCGTTGCCCAACAGTTCTTGGAATTCATAAATTCCATTGCCCTGGATCAACTAATCCATAGTCCCACCAGGGGCTCCAGTATCCTAGACCTGGTCATTACCAACATGGGAAATCGATGCTCCACACCTATGGCCACCCCCTCGTTGGTCAGGTCTGACCATAAGCTAATCACCCTTGACATCCACATCTCTCCCCCACCCTCTAAAAAGGAAACCTCCATAAACAAATTCTCCAAAGCCAACTTCATGCTACTCAAGTCAGAAGTGACAAACTTCATGACACCCATGCAGACAGGAACTGAAATTTCGACTGCTGAATCCTACACTAAGGCACTGTATGAGCACATCCACTCGTGCATGAATCGTGCCATCCCAAATAGAACCAAGACGCTCTCCTCTAAAAAAGGGAAGCCAATCTGGTGGTCCCCTGCCATAAACAAACTCTACAACAGAAGGAAGAAACTGTTGCAGAAAACAGGAAAATCCCAGGATGCAAAAAACTCACTTACCAGCCTCAGTAAAAAGTTGAGATCCCTCAAAAAATCCTCCAAAGCTAGTTACGAAAATAAAATTGCCAAAGATTCCAAAGACAACCACAAGGCATTCTATAGCTATGTCAAGAATCTAAATGGCAATGCTCACATCTGCTCTGGCATGAAATATACTGATCCCACGGATATCGCCAATATCCTGGCAGATCAATTCAGTGCCAACTTAACCTCCCTCTCGCCCCCTAAAGGGCCCATCTTAATACCAAAAGATTGCCAAATTCCTGTAATAATGGCCACACAGGTAAAAAACGCACTGTCCAAAGCTAAGAATACAGCATCCATGGGACCAGACGACATCCCGGGCTGTGTACTACACGAACAACAAAATGAACTGGCACGTCACCTAAGTGTCATGTTTAATCACAGCCTCACCTTAGGCTTTGTGCCCACTGAGTGGTGCACAGCCACAGTTATCCCCGTCCACAAGGACGGATCCACCTTGGATCCTGGGAACTACTGACCCATCAGTCTGACGAGCCTGATCTGCAAGGCCATGGAACGTATTATCATTGAACTTATAAACAAAGACACTGGCAACCTTCAAACACTGGACCTCTCCCAGTTTGGGTTTGTGAAGGGCCGATCCTGTCTCCTGAACCTGAGTGACTTCTTCGAATCAGTCTCCAGAGCTGTGGACAAGGGTAAGGCAGTCCACACAGCCTATCTGAACCTCACCAAGGCCTTTGACACCATCCCCCACTCTGGAATCATAGATAAACTTTCTAAGCTTGGCATTAATCCCTACGTCACTCGATGGGTTGCCAACTGGCTTACTGACAGAACCCACATTGTAAATGTAGCCGACTCCAAATCCAGCTCCAGACAAGTGACAAGTGGAGTACCTCAGGGTTCAGTACTGGGACCTCTCTTGTTTGGCATCTACTTCTCTGAAGTACAGGCCAACACTAAGGGACTCTGGCTAACAAAGTTCGCAGATGACTGCAAACTGGGAGCCATTATTGAATCCCCAAATGATGTGGATATTCTACAAAAGGGCCTTACAGAAAAAGATGATTGGTGCCAGAGCCATAGGCTCAAGCTCAAAGCCAAGAAATGTATAGTTACCCCCATTGGGAAAAAACGTGTACCCACGAATTAACACATAAGTGGCAGCACACTATACACCGAAAGTGTGATAAGGGACTTAGGGACACAGGTGGACAGTGGTCTCACCTTCGATAACCACATCACCACAACAGTCAGGAAATCGTTCTATGTGGCACACCTCATCACTAAGGGCTTTTCATCCAGAAAAAAGGAGGTCATTGTCCCACTGTACTCATCCCTCATTAGACCCATTATAGAATACAATGCCTTGTTTGGTATGTACCTCTCAAGACATCTGCAACAACTGGAAAGGCCACGGAAATATCTCACTAAAAGAATCACAGGCCTAAAGCATATGCCCTATGCTGACCATCTAAAAAAATTCCAGCTATACTCTGTCACATACTGTCTACTTAGAGGCGAGCTCTGTTTAACATACAAGGCCATGTCAAACCCAGAGCTGTTGGACATGCTACACTTAAAGAAATCCCAATCCCTCAGAGCCACACACTCCAGGGATCTGAACCTTGTCATCACAATGAACAAAACATGCTGGAGGGATAGGTTCATGACCCAGAGACTCCCCAGACTCTGGAATAGACTGCCCATACATGTCAAGCAGAGCACCTCTTTGGCCCTCTTCAAAAGGAACCTTGACAATTGGATGGGAGATAGGAAATTCACCCCGGGGATCAAGTCAGTCACCCTGCTAGACAGGGGTCCTGGGAAGTAAATATTGTGGGAAGAAATAGCCAGGGAATTGTTACGGTTAGGCTTGTATAGGCCCTAGGGCCGACAGCCTAGTACCAATCTATGAACCTATGAGAACACTAGCAAGCAAACTTGAGCAGCAGAATGTGGAATGAGACGTTTTTTAGTTAAAGGAGGAGGGGGAAGAGGAAATGGAGAAGACCTTAGCTAGGAATCATAGCATTTTATGGAATCTTTAGAGGGACATTATAGGGAAGAGATGATAAGAGATGGGAGGGAATGGAATGCGATGGAATTTTTGAATGAGATGCAGATACTCCCAGTGTCAAATTTGTTAGGAGATAGATTACTGGCAGAGATTACCAAGCTGCTATGGATACACAGAATGGAGGAAAATCTCCTGGTGTGGATGGAATCCCAGTGAAGTGTGGGGGTTAGGGGAAATTAAATTGATTAAAACGTGGGTTTCACCATTTAATTGTGTTTTAAAAGGAAAGAAAGCCCACAGTCTTGGAAAGAGGGGTTACAGTACTCCTCAAGAAAGGAAAGATCTCAAACTGGCTACTTCCTCCAGGTCAATATCAGTTTTAAATCATGACTATAAATATTTATGTCAATTTTAGCAGCTAGACTGGTGCCAGTTATCATGGAGGTTATAAATTCAAATAACATTGATATGCATGGGGGATAAGCAAATACATGATAACATTTCCCCCTCCCCTTGCTGCTTCAGTCTTGCTGGATGCCCTAATCCCCCTCCATTACCTAGTTTATCTAATCTTCCTTCCTCCCCAGACTTATCTAAATGTACTGGGGCCACTGTGGAGCTTAAGGACGTCCTTGAGGATAGTGCTCGTAACTGCTTCTGCTGGGGGGGTTTATATTACAATCTACCCTTGTTTTTATGCCCCCACCCCTACATTCATCGACAATGTCCAAGGGCTACTCCCCTCTGTGAACCATGCTTCCCCACAGGGAACATCTTCAACAAATAGCCTCTCCCTACCCCCAATAGGCATGTCCACTCTTCCCTGCCAGTGTCAAAGGCACCCGAGCCGCTAATCAAACTCTGGTAGCTTGGGCCATAGTTAGGGCTTTATCCCTCTATGCCACAGTGCTGGGCAATATTTGATAACATTTTAAGAACACTTATGATAATACAAGGTGTGTGGAAGGTGGGGAGGACAGAAGCAGTGGTTTCGCTGGAAGCAGAGAAGGATTTTGCTAGGGTTGCTTGGGCATACTTGCATGTAGTGCTGTAAAAGATGGACTTATCTAGATCTTTTATAAAGCTTTTATGAAAACTTTACCGTGGGGCAAATGTTAGGATAAAAGTACTGGGGGAAACAGTCTGATTCATTAGTAGTAACAAGGGATACCATTCAAGGAGATGCACTGTTCCCCTTCCTGTTTACAATATATTTTTAATCCTCAGCCATTTGGTTACATCACTACAATGTAAGAAGATATTCCTACAGAGAATATACATTTTCTCTTTAATATGCTGAAGAAATCTGGAGAGGTTTCAGGATATGAACTGAATGAACAAAGAAAAAAGAAAGTAACAGGGATGAACATGAATCAAATGTGGGCAGCAGCAGCAGAAAAGCATCCTCGAAACTGGAGGGAGGAACAGCATAAATGTTTAGGACTATGGTTGGGGGGGACTATTAGGTAGTGCTGCAGACATATGATAAAATGTTAGAGAAAATACAGGGAAATTTAAGGAAATGGAAACAAATCAATTTACAGTTAAATGAGAGGATACAGGTGCTGTACTGGAACACAATCACACATATATTTTATTCAGGACAGGCTTTTGGGATGCTTCTAGAATGTAAAATATTTATAAACAGTTAAAAACTTTTTTTGTGTGTGTGTGGTAAGGTCAAACAATGAGAGTAAAGGAGGAAAGAGTGGTGTTATCTAATGGGGGGTGGGGGCTTGATTTGGATCTATACATCAAATATCAAAGCTATGCAACTTTCTTTGATAGTTAGTATTATGGGCAGTAGCAGAGGAGATAAATGGATGTATATATTACAGAAACGAAGGTGGTTGAATGAGGTGAGGCCAAAGGAAGGAAAACCAAATTTGTCAAGGCCAGTAAGGGGCAATGAGGATAACCTTGCTCTTCAATATTGCAGCTTTCTGAAGAAATTTGGGAATTAATGAAGTGGGAGGATATGCATAAAGGAGACTGGGGGAGCCAATCATGAAGTAGAGCATACCTCAGGGATTCTCCCTGTGAGGGGATTAGGGCAAAGTAGCTGCTGCACTTGTTGTTCAGGGGGGATGCGAACAGATCACAGCAAGGCTGGCTCCAATGATGGAAGATCATGTTCGCATTCTTCTTGCTGATGGACCACTTGTGAGGTAGAAGAATCCACCTGCTTAATTTGTCTGCTATCACATTGGATTTCCCCGGAATGTGCATTGCTAAAAGGCAGTGGTTGGAAGAGATCTCCCACTGTCACACTCTGAGAGCTTCCCGACACAATGGGTAGGATTTGGTTCCTCCCTATTTGCTGATGCACCAGATGACAGATGTGTTGTCTGATTGTACTGCAACTGTCCCCAAAGGGGAGCATTCTGAAATGCCTGCAACGCTAGCAGCACTGCTCTCATCTCTAGGATATTTATATGCAAAATGTCCTCTTAGGGGGACCAGGTGCCTTGGACTGTCTTCCCCAGGTAATGCTCCCTCCCCTGTACTAGCTGGGAAGCGTCTGTGGTCACTATGGTCTTGGGCTGAGGGGGAATGAATGGAGGACCTTGTAGAACCTGGTATGAATGAATCCACCACTTGAGATCATTCTTGCAGATGTGAGTGATTCTTATCTGGTAAGACATAGGCTAATAAAGAATTAACCACCGAGCAACTAACATTCATTGAAGAATTCACATCTAAAACCTGGCAAGTGGTAGTAACGTTACTGCTGCCACCATTGATCCCAGAGCCTGAAGGACCAGGCGGGCTGAAACTGAGGTGTTGCACATTATCTTTTTGACTTGGAATCTTATAGTTTGAACTCTCAATAATGGAAGGGAAGCAATGGTTGTTTTTGTGTTGAGAACCCCTCCCATAAGCTATAAACTCTGAGTTGGTTGCAGATGAGACTTATTATAGTTTATGGTTATCCTCAGAAGGGAGCAAGTCTGCAGAACCTGGTCTTTTGCCCATATGAGTTGATACCTGGTCAGAGCGGAAATGAGACAGTCGTCTAGATATGGAAACACTCGGAATCCTTGCAGTCTTACTTGAGCTGCTACTACTGGCATGCACATGGTAAACACCATGGGGGCTGTAGTGAGTCCAAAGGGCCATACTCTGAATGGATAATGACTGTCTTCCAGCCTGAAGGGTAAGTATCTTCTGGATAGTCTGTTAATTTCTGTATGAAAGTACACATCCTGAAGGTCTTCTGAGCACATCCAGTCATCTTTAAAAAGAAAGGGGAGAATGGACTGAACCGTGACCATCTGAAACTTGGTTCTTCAAGCTGTCTTGTTTAGTTTGGCGACATCCAGAATTGGTCATCAGTCTCTTGTTTTCTTTGGCACCAAAAAGAACTTTGAGCAAGTTCCAGATTCTGTCTGTACTGGCGGGACCTCCTAGATGACTCTTTTTTTCTAGCAGAGTTTGTATTTAAATTGCTGCTTGTACCCTCTGACTGGGTAGAACACTAACGATTTTTCTTGAGATTGGAGGTGAAAGGGAAAATAGTAATATATAGCCTCTGGAAATAATTTTCTGCATTCAAGTATCTTTTGTTATATCTAGCCAGGCTTTCTGGTGCAGGGATAATCATCCTCTGACTGTCTCCAGACATGGACAATTGGGCATCCTTTCAAGAGCACTGGTAGAGTCTATCAAACAACGATTCTCTGGAACTCTGGTTCTGCAGGCCACTTCTGCCACAGAGGTGTCTTTGTCCATTAGAGTTCCCTCCTCTGCCTCTGGGGGAACCTCATTCAAGTGTGTCTTGAAAAGGACCCTGAAACTTTTTGAACCACATTTTTTGGCAACATCGTTGATTCCTGGAAATGGTTTGTTGAGGAGTCGAAAAATGCACACCCATGGCAGACAGGAACTTTCCATCTTTTTCACACCTGGATCAAGTGTCTTTTACTTTGGGGCCGAATAAAGACGTTCTGTGAAAAGCAGCATTAACAAAAGAGGAATTGAAAGGCTCTGCAAACTCACAAAGGTGCATCTAAGCATGTCTCCCTATGGAAACGTCTGAACCCGCTGCCCCTGAGGAGATCAACCTCATGGTAAATTGGATATGGATTGTAGAGTCATTAGCTGGGAAGTAACAGATGCCTGTACTTCATCAGAAACAGCATCCAGGAGGGTATTTGATAACTCCTTGATCAAATCCCTCTTTAGTCTAGTAAACTGTGCCAAACAGTTCAGAGACCTCAAAGTGAAGGCTGCTGAAGCATAGACATGCTTCTCAAATCTGTCCATCACCTGCAACTCCCTGTTGGAGGGATGGACAGCGTAACTTTCCTCGGCTAGTTCCTTCTTGTTGGCCGCCGTAATGACCATGGCATCAATAGGAACTCTCTTCCCCCACAACTGTCTATCGGCAGGTGGTGCCATTATCCTATCTTGTCTGTGAGAACGGGCTCTATGGTGTCAGGGTCCTTCCAACCACTGTGAGATCAAGTCAATGAGCTCATCAGCAGGTGGAGTCACCCAGAAGGTAGTGAGTCCAGTATTAAAAGCCTCCAGGAGAACAGATTCCTCAGACGTAGGGTTGCTGGGTGTCCAACCATCTCTCTGTTTTAGAATTTCTAGGATGTCTCCAAACAAGACATCTTCAGCAGGTGATCATGGGGACCCTTCATCGAAATCCATGTCTTCAGTGATGGACTCCTCTGTGGAGTCTATGTGTTTCCTCTTACAAATTCTCTTCTTAGGGACCTCCTCAGTGGGGCACTCTGGGGAGGAATCAGAAGAGGACATTACAATTCCCTGGGTGGGAGCCTGGGTTTTGGTACTGGCTGTCCCTGTTGAAAGAGATGTTGAAGCTCTGAGCACTGAGACGTCACAGTAGAAGACTTAGGATTCGAGAGGGATGGATCCGTCAGAACAATCAAGACAGAAAATAATGTCGTCGCAGCCTCGAAGATAGAGCAGCTCAGAGATAGAGAAGAAAGTTGGATCTGAGAAGACAATCTTCTCAGTCACAGGAGCCCTCCTCCCTGCTCTGAGGGCAAAACCTCCAAGGTGGAAGCCAGAACCGAGCTGTCCAGTGCCAAGGCTCCAAGGTGCAGAGATGGCTGCAAAAGCTTTGGAGTTAAATGCAGCACCTTGGATACATCTGCAAAAAATAAATAAATAAAACTTCTAAGCTTGTTTCCTGCCTTTCCTGTTACTAGAGTAGTCCAGATACAGATTTACTGTATCCAGGACTGTTTTGTAAGTTACTGAGTTCCCCAGACCGTTACGTGTTAGAGGGAAGCCTTCCAGTTTATCAGTGGGAGTGGTAAGCACTAGGTAGCCTATCGACCACAAGTGGAGTGGTTTCTGGCTCTGAAATTGTAGTTTATTGGCCTTTCGGCAGTTTTTCTATCCCTTTCAACTTTCTGGTTTAAAAGCCTGTGTTTGTGCACTGCTAAACTGGGATAAAGTATTACCGGTGCCAGAATGTCTGCTCTTCAATTTTTCCTTTAGATCTTGCGAGTTCTCTTCTCTCTTGCACTTTAATTAGCTTATTCCCCTATCACTTCATCAGGCTTTTTGTAGCATTTATTGTAGCACACATAAGTGCTATCAGCACTAGACATCCTATAAAGAAACAGCTCCAGTACTTTGTAATGATTTCCATCCTTCCTGGCATGTCTAAAGGTCAGTTCCCTGTGCTTTCTCCTATTAACCTGATGAACTTGGGCATTCTGAGGCAGTGTAGCAACTGCCTCATGTACACAGACAACCCTCCCCTCTTACCTCCCAACATGCCAACTTGTGAGAGAGCCACTTATATCTCCAAATTGGAAGCCATTCTCCAGCCACGACCAGAATAGCTGGTCAAGAAGGGAAGGTCAACACCTGCACCACACCACATGGAACACACAGCCCTCCAGAACACCCACCACCCCAGCTCTCACATAAAAACACAAACCACACACCCACCTTCATGGAAGCTTTCAGTAGAAATCTACCCAAACAGCAGAGACCTCCAAGGCAGAAATGCACTTGACCACCACAACACAGCACAAACCACAAGACACATGCTCACCTACACAGTGTGCCCCTCAACCTAAGTTCCTAAGGCACAACAGTTTGCCCAATACAATAATCATAGGTGACTCAACAGTGAGGCACACTGATATCTCACTCACTAGGTTGAATAAGGAGAAGGTAACAGTCAGCTGTCTATCAGGTGCCAGAATCCAACACATAACACACTCACTCAGGTCACTCCACAAGTACAAGTATGACTTTGTCATTGCCCATGTGGGTGTGAATGAACTGAGATGCACCTCCCTGGACTACATGAAAAGAGACATGGTGGAGCTCTCAGATTAGGTGGTCCAGGCAGGTATGACCCTAGCCCTGAGCAGCATCCTACCGTTGCCCAGAATGATACCGCAGTGCAAGCAGAAAATTATTGACATCAACAATTGGCTAACTTCTAAGGGGATCCAGTATCGGTCTTCTTGGGATGACATGATTGACAGACCTCGATGCTTTGCCAGAAATGGCCTGCATCTGTCACTCCCGGGTTTCCGGGCACTGGCTAAGGCTCTTGCCACCCCTAGAGTGCCTTTAACCAAATTACCACCATAACAGCTATAAATCAATGCAATCTGATGGTCACGCTGCTCAACGCTAGAAATCTAACTCTCAAGATGCACTCACTTGAAGCACTCCTCAAAATGGAGAACATCGACATTTGTTCTGTAACAGAGACCTGGTTTAAAGCAGTAGAAAGCACCCCTGCAGTACCAGGCTATAAGTCATTCCACATCTTTCGGCCCCAGAACATGGACCGAAGCTCCAAAGATGGTGGGTGTCTCCATATTCTTAAAGGATATGCACACCTCCAGACTAGTAGCCCAGCCTAATGCATCTGAGATACTTCAGGTACAACTAACATTGGGTAAGGCGGCGATTCAGATCATAGCCTGCTATAGGTCTCAAACATGTCCCAAGACTCTCACTCCATGTTCTTAAGTACCCTGGTAACTATTAGGGTCAAATC
The DNA here is from genome assembly GCF_019279795.1 of Protopterus annectens. Lineage (NCBI taxonomy): Eukaryota > Metazoa > Chordata > Ceratodontiformes > Protopteridae > Protopterus > Protopterus annectens. The sequence continues at coordinate 773,810,199 of NC_056745.1, read as the reverse complement.
CAACACTCTCATACTAGGTGACTTCAACTACCCCTCCATCAACTGGGAAAACTACTCATGCATCAATACACTGGCCCAACGCTTCCTGGAGTTCATCAATTCCAATGCCCTTTACCAGCTCATTCTTATCCCCACTAGAGGAAGTAACATCCTTGACCTGGTTATTACTAACAAGGGCAACCGTTGCTCTACACCAATAGTCAATTCATCCCTGGTTAGATCCGACCACAAACTAATCACCATGGAAATCCACATCTTGCCCAGACCCCCTGCAAAGGTAACCACCATGAAAAACTTCTCAAAAGCTGACTTTGGGCACCTAAAAACAGAGATGGCTACCTTCACGGCACCCATGCCAATGGAAAAATAGATGCTTGACTTCCAAATCGTACACCAATGCACTGTAAGAACGCATACATAAATGCATGGAACTAGCCATATCCAACAGAACCAAGACACTCTCCTTCAAAAATGGAAGCCAATTTGGTGGTCCCCTGCCATTAATATAGTCAACAACAGAAGGAAGAAACTGTTGCAAAAAAAGGTGAAGTCCCAAGACTGGAAAAACTCCATTATTAGCCTCAACAAAAAGTTGAGATGCCTCATCAAAACCTTTAAAGCCAGCTATGAAGGCAGAATTGTGGCAGACACTAAAAACAACCACAAAGCTTTCTACAGTTATATCTATAATCTCCACGGCAATACCCAGATTTGCTCTAAGTTACTGCACAATGGTAACTCCTATACTGAGCCAACAGATATTGCCAACATACGGCTAACAGATTTAGTGCCAACATTACCCCTATCCCCACCCCCTAAAGGACCAATCACAATACTGGAAGTATGCCAGACACCCAGCATTACTGCAGCACAGGTTAAAGCTGCATTGTCCAAGGCCAAGAATACAGCTTCCATGGGACCCAATAATATCCCTGGCCGTGTTCTAAATGAACTACAAAGTGAACTGGAACCACATCTGTGTGCCCTGTTCACTCAAAGCCTCACCTCAAGCTTTGTCCCTACTGAATGGCCCACTGCTACAGTCATCCCTCTCCATAAAGGGGGAGAGAGTACAGACCCTGGGAATTATCACCCCATTAGCCTGACTAGTCTGATATGTAGGGCTATGGAACGCATCATCATGGGCCTAATTAACAAGGATATAGGGAATCTCCAAACTCTAGATCCTACGCAATTTGGTTTTGTGAAAGGTAGATCATGCCTGCTCAACCGGGTTGACTTCTTTCAGTCAGTCACCAGAGCTGTGGATGAGGGTAAGGCAGTTCATACAGCCTACCTTGATCTGTCCAAGGCCTTTGATACAATCCCTCACTTAGGAGTTATTGATAAACTCACCAAACTAGGCATCAACCCCTGTATCATTAGGTGGACTGGAAACTGGCTCACAGATGGAACCCACAGTATGAAAGTAGTGGACTCCATGTCAGACTGCCGACTAGTCACGAGTGGAGTCCCACAGGGATCAGTCCTGGGTCCTCTCCTGTTTGGCATCTACTTCTCAAAAGTGCAGGCCAACATGGATGGACTCTGGCTGACCAAGTTCGTAAACGACTGAAAACTGGGAGCCAATATTAACTCCCCAAGTGATGCAGACATCCTGTAGAAAGGCCTCACTGAGACCAATAACTGGTGTTGAAAACATGGCCTTAAGCTTAATGCCAAAAATGTGTTGTCATCCCCTTTGGGAAAAACTCAGTTACCACTAATTACCACATCGATGGGAGCCTACTGAACACTGAAGGCATTATAAGAGATCTGGGGGACATAGGTTGACAGCAACCTCTCTGACCACCACATTGCCACTGTGGTCAGAAAGTCCTATGTGGCACATCTCAATACTAAGGGTTTTGCATCCAGGAAGAAAGCAGTCATCCTCTCTCTCTCTCTACTCTTCCCTCATTAGGCCAATCATAGAGTATAATGCACCATTTGGCATGTACCTCACTAGATACCTGCAACAGCTGGAAAGGCCACAAAAGTACCTCATGAAGAAGATCCTAGGCCTTAAACACATGTCCTACACAGACTAACTCAAAAAAACTCCAGCTATTCTCTGTCTCATATCGTCTGCTAAGAGGCAATCTCTGCTTGACATACAAAGCCATGTGTGACCCAACTCTGTTAGAAATGCTACATCTAAAGAAATCCCATTCCCTCTGCACCACATGCTCCAGAGACCTCAACCTCATTACCACAATCAACAAAACATGCTAGAGGGACAGGTTCATAACCCAGAGACTGCTCATGCTCTGCAATAGACTTCCCATACATGTCAAGAAGAGCACCTCACTGGCCCTCTTCAAGAGAAATCTTGATGAATGGATGGGAAATAGAAAGTTCACCCTGGGGATCACTCCAGTGGCTGTACTTGATTGAGGCACTGAGAACTAACATTGGGCAGCACAATGTCAGGGCACTTTTATGAGCTAGGCTTGTAAAGGCCCCAGGGCCATTAGTCTAGTACACACCTATGAACCTATGAGAACATCTCAGATCCGAAGATAAAGTTATCCTTGGATCCGAGCCAGAAAGATCCCGATGGCTCGGATCCAAAAACTCTGAAGCAACAAGAGTCAGAGGAAGGATCTGTAAAGGGGAGTAGCAGACACACAGATCTCCTGACCCAGAGGGGTAGCAGCTGAAGGAACACTAATCTGGCTCTGCATCAAGAGAATCTTCTTCACCACTTTTTCTAAATCGTCTTCTGTAAGGCTTCTGGAAGAACAAGTGGAGTATATGGATGGAGACCTGGGTCTTTATAAAAATGAGGAAGGTACCCTGTCAGGGACCAGATCCAGTGTCAGAGAGTACCCTGTTCTAAGAAGTAAGTTGTCAGTAGTCTGAAAGTCAGGTTTGGATTGCATTGGATTCGACAAAGTCAGATCCAAGAGCTTTGTCTTTATCGGATCCGACTTAGGAGATGTTGGATCAGATACATTTTCCTTAGCAGGAACCTGTATTTTTGCCTTTTTGGGATAAAGGGTTGAGACCAGGTCCTTATGAGACCTCTTTCTTGAGGAGTCTGAAGCTGAGGAGGAGGAGGAAGATGCCTTCAGAAGAGAGGTTTTCCTAGTTTTTGTCTTAGAGTGAGTACCCTAGTACCCTGTGATATAGCCTCTCCAAATGAAGACGGAAGAGGACCTTTCAGTATCAGCTTATTCTTACATTCTACTAACGCTTGGGGATTAAAGCCATGGCATATAGAACAGTCCTCCTGTAAATGGAGAGGGCCTAGACAATAGACACAAAGTGTATGGGCATCCGAAAGTAGCAGCTTATGCCCCCAATTTGAACACTTTTACATTCTGCTGGTTTATCCTCCAACACTACGACAAAAAATGTATTGAGGAGAAAAAGGATAACCGTTAATGCTACAATAACAGAACAAATAAAAGTTGTTGTTTTTTTGGATAGGGAAATATAGAGAAAAAGAAAGGGAAGGAAATAACAACAGTGGTAAAAGAGCTACGACGGTATCAGAGAAGGGAAGAAGATGCTAACAATGATATCTAATGAGTACAAAACGTACGATAGACAAAGAAAGGGTCAGAAACAACAAGAAGTATATAAACACATGTAAGGGACAGTAATAGAAAAAGTTTTTAAGTAAGGAATACAAAAAAATAACACACTTATCTGAAGAATGCTTGAGAGAGATGGAGGATCACTTCTTTTGCTTGAAGCAGCAAACGAGAACTTTGATAATTGGGGTTGGTGCATTGTGGGTAAGGGAGAAGCTTAAGAGTTTTTGGTTGCCAAGAGCTTTAGCAATGGCCAAGTCAGATCCAAGGGATCAGATCCGAACCCATCAGCTGAGGACAGAATGAAAACTGACAACATCAGATTCATTTTTAAGCATTACTTTGCAAATAGTACTGATACAAATAGTAAAGACATTCACCATACACTTTGGAAGTTTGATTATTTTACATAAGTCAAAAGACATGTTAACATGTGATAGCTAGAGATAACAAGAACAATGACAATGTGTACAGGTTCAGTATATGTACATTGGCATCAATGAGATAGGATGTCACTAGAGAAGGAACAGAAAAACAGAGGAGGAGGAGGAAGGGTATAAGCAGAAATAATCTAGAAAATATAAGAAGCAAAAGTTCTGATAGTGAAGAGGTTGAGATAACAGTAGATAGGTATGATGATGAGGTGGGTAGGGGGTATTAGTATGATAGGATTACAGATATAGGTTAGTTGGAGGAGGAGTCATGGGATAAAAGAGAAAAGAGACATGGATAAGAAAGGTGAAAGAGTCAGGGTGACTGAGTGAGATTTGCAATAGAAGAAAAACAAAAAGAAGGTATAGTCAGAGTGGGAGCATGAGCATAGCTTTCAGGAAGTTATGTGTTGTTTTGGGTTGCGTTTGAAATACGTGGCAATGTTGTCTTTAATACAAGTGTGAAACTAGATGATGATTAATGTTATGAACCCATCAGTTCTGAGCTGACTCATCTGCGATAGTTTAAAAGGGGGAAGGAGGGGAATTTATAGTACAATATGAGCAGCCACTATCGGAAGAGAGTTCACATCATGCATGAGAACTCTGACATATGTACTGTTGATAACTGGTTTAAATAAAGTTTATTATTTAAAAACAAACAAACAAATAAACTAGACAGTGGCTATCTGTTGTACTTACCTTGAAGCCAAATATTATCTGGTCAGACCCCTGGAAAATATTTCAGAAATATCATTGGTCAGACCCCTGGAAAACACTCTACACCATGGTGGCATTACTCATATGCAAGGTATAGTCAGACTGGACTAACAAAAAAGGTACAGGAGCCAGATAGTAGGACAGCACACTGAATGACAGTCATGTCAAGGATGGGACATCAACGTATATAAAATACAACTTTGTGTGAAAAACAAAGCTGCAAAGACGAAACTGTTTTCTCTTAAGATACAGTGAACTTGGAGTTGATTACATTAAGTAAATTAATGGGGGAGTAAAACCTCCTGCAGAGGGCCATGAGGATTTTACCCACCACAGAAAACAACTTCAAAAGGTTTATGCAAGTGCCATTTTACACTGTTTGTTTTGTAAGGCTTATTTGCACAAATAACCTCTCTCCTGCTACTCCAACCCCCAAGAGACAAGTGATCACTGATCTGGTTAAACATACAGTAAAACAAAATACGAAATGACTAGGCTTATAAAGGCCCTGGTGGTTGTTAGCCTAGTATATACCTATGAACCTGTAAAAAAAAAGCAGAAGCATTAAATGCAGCCAGAGTAAAGTACAATGATGATATTTTTTCTCCTTTTATTATATCCCTATGAATTCAGACAACTTTCTACACTTCAGTGGCACTAATAACATACCTGACTGAATCAGCAGTAATTTAATGTGATTATCATGATGGCAACTTGCTTTGTGAGTGTCTAGAGTAATACAGTAATGAAAATGTTTTCATATTTCATAGGTTGGTACTAGGCTATCGGCCCTAGGGCCTATGCAAGCCTAGCCATAACAATTCCCTGGATATCTCTTCCCACAATATTCACCTCTCTGGGCCCCTGTCTAGCAGGTCGACCGACATGATCCCAGGGGTGAATTTCTTATCTCCCATCCAATCATCAAGGTTCCTTTTGAAGAGGACCAATGAGGCACTCTGCTTGACATTCCAGAGTATGGGGAGTCTCTGGGTCAGGAACCTATCCCTCCAGCATGTTTTGTTCATTGTGATGACAAGGTTTAGATCCCTGGAGCATGTGGCTCTGAGGGATTGGGATTTCTTTAAGTGGAGCATGTCCAACAGCTCAGGGTTTGACATGGCCTTGTATGTTAAGCAGAGATCGCCTCTGAGTAGACGATATGCCACAGAGTATAGCTGGAGTTTTTTAGACGGTCAGCATATGGCATCTGCTTTAGGCCTGTGATTCTTTTAGTGAGGTATTTCTGTGGCCTTTCCAGCTGTTGCAGATGTCTTGTGAGGTACATACCAAACGGGGCATTATACTCTATAATGGGTCCAATGAGGGATGAGTACAGTGGGACAATGACCTCCTTTTTTCTGGATGAAAAGCCCTTAGTGATGAGGTGTGCCACATAGAAGGATTTCCTGACTGTTGTGGCGATGTGGTTATCGAAAGTGAGACCACTGTCCACCTGTGTCCCTAAGTATCTCATCACACTTTCGATGTTTAGCATCCTGCCACCTATGTGGTAATTCATGGGTACATGTTTTTTTCCAAAGGGGATAACTATACATTTCTTGGCATTAAGCTTGAGCCCATGGCTCTGGCACCAGGCATCTGTTTCTGTAAGGCCTTTTTGTAGACTATCCACATCATTTGGGGATTCAATAATGGCTCCCAGTTTGCAGTCATCTGCAAACTTTGTTAGCCAGAGTCCCGTAGTGTTGGCCTGTACTTCAGAGAAGTAGACGCCAAACAAGAGTGGTCCCAGGACTGAACCCTGAGGTACTCCACTTGTCACTTGTCTGGAGCTGGATTTGGAGTCGGCTACGTTTACAATCTGGGTTCTGTCAGTAAGCCAGTTGGCAACCCATCGAGTGACGTAGGGATTTATGCCCAGCTTAGTAAGTTTATCTATGATTCCAGAGTGGGGGATGCTGTTGAAGGCCTTGGCGAAGTCCAGATAGGCTGTGTGGACCACCTTACCCTCGTCCACAGCTCAACTTGTGGCAATGCGAAAACTACCACAATACTTGCTACGTTATTTTGCAATAATTTTTTAACTTTTAATTAAACAAATGCATGTTACTCAATGTTATTGTAAAGTATCTAAACTACTGCTAACTCCTGAAGCTTTGTTTAGCAAAATCTTTGATTAAGAGAATGGCACCAGGAGACAGAAAAAAAAAACGTAGTTAATGTTATCTTCTATCAAACCCCACCTCTATTTATTATACCAGTTTATCAACTTTTTCTCAGTCAAAGGGCGTCTGTTACAGTTACCAGCAGATCTTACTAATCTGACCAAGATCCCTCAATAAAAGAGAGGCAAAGAGATATCTTCTTTTGCCAAAAAGGTGGCATCTCACTCTTATTGTCCTAAGTAGTGATATCTTGTTCCTCAAGTAAGTTTATACCTAAACACCACAACTACTCAATATCAACACGCCCAACTTAACTCATTCACACTCCTAGAGCTTAGGTCATCCTTACCAGACTTTTTCAAAACACACACCAAGATCAGATTAGGAGCATAGACACTTTTAACATCAGTCTTATGACTGTCACTCATTACTACAGGACTCACCTTGCAGATCTGAGGAAGTACTGATTTATAGATAATGAGATACACAGGTGTTTTGGTGGTCAGTATAAACCCAAAGCTCACAGCCTTACTCCTTAGGCTGCAGAAAGACGAAAGAGGGATGCAGATCGCATGCACTTGGAAGAATCTGGATTGAATCTCTCCCCCATTTGGATGACTGACCGGTAGTCCCTACTGACCATCAACCAGTGCTTCTCATGCCTAGTTACATCTTCAATCACTACGACACAATAGGATAAGGCAGTGCAAATCTATCCCCTACCTGCTAGAATCTAGTCTATCAAATCTCCTTTACCACCTAATATAAATTCAGAGAATGCACACTTTCCTCTTTCTGCTTCATTTATGACTGACAAGGTAAACCACACCACCAAATCGGTCATCCATTAGGTAGTACTTTTTTCTAGGTTGTTTTTGCCCCCATGCCTGCTGAATAACAGGGGTCCTCCTGTATCAGAGAGCACCCTTTCATTTCCCACACACCTGAATTATGAGTAGTTATAACATACATACATAGTATACATACTAAAGCAGGGTATCACATATACAACTACAGTGACCTTTCAGTCAATGAAACATTTTTTGACCTGTTTACTAAGGGTTTCAAATATGTACCGAATAGAAGTAGTAACATCGTAAAAGTTATTTTAGATCTTAAACTTTTTATTAGAAAACTTAATTTGGAAAACATCCTAGGCACCACTGTACACTGTCAGGATTCTACTCCTAATAGATCTAGTCGCCTGCCTTTCTGTTACATTGAAGCTGTTTTTACTGCATTTAACTTAATATTGCACTTGGAATCCTTGTTTGTTACTATTTGACTGTATTTGTAGCAAATTCTTCTGTGTAAGCTGTAGTAGCTGATTCATAGCATTTATAAGTGTTTGCTGTACCTGTTTCTGCCTGTTTTGTGAAAAAAAAAAAAGAAAAAAGAAAAAAAATATCTCTTGTTTTTCCTGCTTTACTAGTTTAGTCCAGTTTCAGAGTTGCTGATTCCTGGGCTTTGGTTGTAGTTCCTGTGTACTGTTTCCTTGCCTTATTTGGGGAGAGGAAGCTACCTTGCTTACCAGTGGGAGTGGGAAGCATTGAAGCTGCCTTTGTCCAGTGTTGTGAGGTGTCAGCCAGAAACCAGTAGTTTATTGGTCGCTTTGGGCCAGTTTCTAGCCTTTTTGGAGGCCCCTGGTATAAAGCAGCGTAAACGCGTTTTCAGCTTGTACCTACTCAGCACAGACTCCACGTGGGCCAGCAGAGTAATCCAGGCTGCAGAGAGCTGAATAAGTGACTTTTCTTGATACTAAGTATATTTTTGTTGCTTTCCACATCTGAATACTCAGCGACTGTATTTAGCCTGCCTTTCTGTTACATTGAAGCTGTTTTACTGCATTTAACTTAATATTGCACTTGGAATCCTTGTTTGTTACTATTTGACTGTATTTGTAGCAAATTCTTCTGTGTAAGCTGTAGTAGCTGATTCATAGCATTTATAAGTGTTTGCTGTACCTGTTTCTGCCTGTTTTGTGAAAAAAAAAAAAAAAAAGAAAAAATATCTCTTGTTTTTCCTGCTTTACTAGTTTAGTCCAGTTTCAGAGTTGCTGATTCCTGGGCTTTGGTTGTAGTTCCTGTGTACTGTTTCCTTGCCTTATTTGGGGGAGACGAAGCTACCTTGCTTACCAGTGGGAGTGGGAAGCATTGAGCTGCCTTTTGTCCAGTTTTGTGAGGTTTCAGCCAGAAACTAGTAGTTTATTGGTCGTTTTGGGCCAGTTTCTAGCTTTTTCCAGCCCCCTGGTATAAACGCGTAAACGCGTTAGCGGAGCTGCCACTGTTTGCCACTGTTGCACACTAGGGCAGCGCCGGTTAAGCAGGTTGAAACTATTCGGGCTACCTAAAGTCCACTCTTCAAATTTTCCCTTAAAACTACCTGCCTCGAACTATACTACTGATCAAATCAGCGTATCCTATAACTAAAAAGATCATCTCTACTTGACTCCAAGTAGACTATTCTCTATCTGTTAAACCTAGCACTTGCTCCTACAGTACTTATTACCTTGATACGGCACTCTTGTCATAGATAGTACCCCAAAAGGCAACCCCCATTTCTCGGTCACCCACGTCCCCGGAATCTTTTTTTAAAGTTTGTTGTCTATCCTTCTAGCATGTCGAGGGATCAGTTGCTAGTGTCCTCTCCTGCTCAACTGGTGAACCTGGGAATATTGAGGCAATGTTACAATTGCCTCATGTACACAGACAACCCTCTCCTCCTCCCACAAAACACAAATACATGCGAGAGATGCAACTATACGGCCAAACTGGAGGCTGAGCTCTCTCAACATAGGACTGGCAAGACCAGTCAGGAGGAGAAGGTTACCACACACACTATAGACCCAGTCTCACATAGTACCATTACAACCTCAAATCATACACATAAACACACAAAGACATACTCGGAGGCTCTGATCAAAAATCTACCAAAACAGCAGAGGCCACCAAAGCAGACACCCAAACAACCACCACCTCAGAACACAACACCTGCAACACATAGACCTCACAGTCAGAGTGTCAAACAGTCACAGCCCTTAAGGCCAAACACAATGCCAGACACACTAGTCATTGGTGACTCCATAGTCAGACACACTGACGTCCCGCTCACCAGACTGAGTAAGGAGAAGGTCACAGTAAGCTGCCTGTCGGGCGCTAGAATCCGCCACATAACGCAAGCACTCAGGTCTCTCAACAGCAGGTACAAATATGACTCAGTCATTGTCCACGCTGGTGTAAACGACCTGAGACGTACCTCCTTGGACTACATGAAAAGAGACATTGAGGAGCTCTCTGATTTGTGTAGCCCAGGCAGGTATGACCCTGACCTTGAGCAGTATCCTACCTTCACCAAGAATGATACCACAATACAGAGATAAGATGATCAGCTTTAACAATTGGCTTAAACACTGGTGTCATTCAAAGGGGATCCAGTATCTGTCTGCCTGGGATGACATGCTGGACAAGCCACGCTGCTTCGCAAGGGACGGCTTGCACCTGTCACCCCTGGGATTCGGATATTGGCAAAGGCTCTTGCCACCCCCATAGTGCCTTTTTTAGGCAAGGCTCAAATTCTAAACCTACCACCCTAGAACACAAAAAAGGAAAAAAACTAAGGGTAATGCCGCTCAATGCCAGAAGTCTAAATCTCAAAATGCATGCACTCGAGGCCCTTCTCAGTATGGAGAACATCGATGTCTGTGCTGTGACAGAAACCTGGTTCAAGGCTCCTGAGAGCACCCCAGTGCTATCAGGTTTTACCTCATATCATGCGTTCCGGCCCCAAAATCCGGACAATACCAAGAAAGGAGGGGGGGTATCCATATTCATCAAGGACACCCACACCTCAAGACTGGTGGCAACGCACGATGCATCGGAGACCATCCAGGTGCAATTAACCATAGGCAAGACTGCTCTGCAAATTGTAGCATGTTACAGGCCACCCTCACAAACTCAGGAACCTCACATGGCCTTCCTGAAAACACTAGAGGGGATAAATGTATCACCAAACACCATCATACTAGGTGACTTCAATTACCCTAATATAGACTGGGAACACTACTCAAGCCCAAACACCCTAGCCCAAATGTTCCTGGAATTCATAAACTCAAATGCCATGGAACAACTAGTCACCATCCCCACAAGAGGAGATAACATACTTGATCTCATCATCACGAACATGGGAGCACAATGTTCAACACCGGAAGTATACCCCTCACTGGTGAGATCAGATCACAAACTAATCTCGCTGGAGGTCCTCATCCCACCCCCACCTGAAACAAAAAAGACCACAGTAAAGAACTTCTCAAAAGCTGACTTCACACTTCTAAAGACTAGTGTGGTCTCCTTTAAGGCCCCCGAGCCGGCGGAAAACAGTACTCAAGCCGCTGAATCCCTTACAAATGCCTTCTACCAGCACCTGCAGGACTGCATGGATAAGGCAATCCCAAGCAAAACAAAGACTCTTTGTACCAAAGGCAAGCGTCCAGTCTGGTGGACCCCAGCCATAAACAAACTCTACAACAAAAGGAGGAAGCTACTACAAGATAGAGCAAAATCCTTAAAAGGTAAGACACCCTTGATCACTATAAGTAAAAAACTAAGAGCTCTCATAAAATCATCCAAAGCAAATTTCGAGAGAAAAATAGCTAAAGACTCAAAAGACAATCATAAGGCCTTCTTTAGCTATGTTAGAAACCTAGGAGGAAACTCTCAGATATGCTCAGAACTAGTTCAAAATGATGTGAAGATTACTGATCCTACAGACATTGCCAACATACTGGCTGACAGGTTCAGTGCAAACTTCTCCCCTCCCGCCAAAGGAGAGATATCTATACCAAAGCGATTGCAGCCCCCAAACATCTCCAGCCCAAGTGAGAACTGCTCTCTCCAAAGCAAAAACACAGCATCCATGGGACCTGATGGTGTCCCCGGCTGTGTGCTCCACGAACTCAATGAGGAATTAAACCCACAGCTAGGACAGCTGTTTAATCAAAGTCTTACCTCTGGATACGCACCCAGGAGTGGCGCACTGCAACTGTGGTCCCACTTCACAAAGGCGGTGCCTCCACCGACCCTGGAAATTACCGCCCATTAGCTTGACAAGCCTTATCTGCAAAGCCATGGAGAGGATCATAATGGACCTCATAAATAAAGACATAGGGAATCTGCAGACTTTGGATCCAACCCAGTTTGGCTTTGTCAAAGGCAGATCATGCCTTTTAAACTTGGTTGACTTTTGAAACAGTCACCAAAGCCATTGATGAGGGAAAGGCAGTCCATACAGCCTACCTCGATCTGGCTAAGGCCTTGATACAATACCCCACTCGGGTATCATTGAAAAACTCATCAGCTTAAATGTTAACCCATACATCACAAGATGGGTTGCAAACTGGCTGAGTGACAGAACCCACAGGGTCAGAGTTGCTGGCGCCATGTCAGACTCAAAGCCTGTCACAAGTGGTGTCCCACAGGGCTCAGTCCTGGGCCCACTCTTGTTTGGCATCTACTTTTCAAGTACAAGCAAACACAGGAGGGTTATGGCTGACAAAGTTTGCAGATGACTGCAAACTGGGCCATAGTAGAAAACACTTCTGACACAGATATCCTTCAGAAGGGTCTCACAGAAACGGATAACTGGTGCCAGAGCCACGGCCTAAAGTTAAATGCCAAAAATGCATAGTCATACCCTTCGGGAAAAACAAGGTTACCCCTAGCTACCAAATAGGTGGCAATCCACTGAACACAGAAGAAGTTATCAGGGACCTGGGGACCCAGGTTGATAGTAGTCTGTCATTCGACACCCATGTAGCTAAGGTAGTTAGGAGGACCTTCTACATTGCCCACCTTATCATGAAGGGATTCTCATCTAGATCAAGGGAGGTCATAGTCTCCCTTTACTCATCACTCATCAGACCAATGATTGAGTACAATGCCCCATTCGAATGTATCTGACCCGACACTTGCAGCAGCTGGAGAGGCCACAAAAGTTCCTCACCAAAAGGATAAAGGGTCTCAAAAATCTGTCCTATGCTGCCCGACTGAAAGAACTCCAGCTCTATTCAGTCGCACCGCTTGCTCAGAGGTGACCTTTGCCTAACATACAAGGCCATGTCAAACCCAGATTTGATGAATATGCTTCACCTCAAAAATCTAGATCCATCAGAGCCACAAGGGCGGAGACTTAAACCTCGACACGGCTATTAATAGGGCGTGCTGGAGGGATAGATTCATCACCCAAAGACTCCCTATGCTGTGGAACAAAATCCTGGTACATGTGAGGCAGAGCACCTCGCTGGCCTTGTTCAAGAGAAATCTTGACCAATGGATGGGAGATCGCAGATATACCCCAGGGATTACCTCAGTGTCACTGCTCGACAGAGGCACAGCAAAATAATGGGTATAGTTCCCCATACTAAAGGGGTGGCGTAAGCCACAAAACGATGGGCTAGGCTTGTAAATGCCCTCGGGCAGATAGCCTAGTATGAACCTATGAACCTATGAACATTTAACCCCCCTATACATCCCCAATTGAGGAATTTGGAGTATAGAATGGAAAGACAAATCAGAACAACAATATTAAACAACAAATTTTCCCCCAATTTAACTAAGGCAGAATTTGAATTGCTTTCTGAACTTGGTCATAATCCTAATGTCAGGGTTATGGAACCTGACAAAGGGGGTGGTACGGTCCTCATGGATAAGATGTTGTATGAGAGTAAGATGCATGCCATATTACATGATGTAGCTCGATATACCCCTGTTTCTATTAGTGAAATTCATATTTCATATAAGAAAATCGATTTGGCCATCAAGGATTTATTTGATCAGGAAGTTATTGATTTCAGTACTTATCGCTTTCTAGAAAATGAGAATCCTAGAGTACCTACGATTTTTGGGGTGCCAAAAATCCACAAGGACCCAGGTAACCCACCCTTGAGGCCCATTGTTTCAGCTCAGTGTTCCAAGACTCATCCCCTATCCAAATATTTGGATTGGAAATTGAAAAATTTATGGGGTAGGGAACATCACTTACTCAAGGATTCTTGGGAATTTTTATGTAAGATTCAACCCGAGTTCAATGTACCAAATTTACAATTTCTTACCACTGATGTGGTTGATATTTTTTCAGTAATTCCCCATGACATTGGATTACTATGGGTGGAAGAAGCACTTAGGGAATGTCCTCAGGCTAGCCAAAATGATATTTTTCTCATTCTGGAATTGACTAAATTGGTGTTATACAATAACTTTATTTACTTTGCAGGAGAGTACTTCAAACAATCAACAGGCGTGGCTATGGGTGCTAATTGTGCCCCCACCTATGCTGATATTGTATTATCAGTATGGGAAAAGAAGTTTGTTATTAACAGTAGATTCAGGAGCAATTGGATATTTTAGTCCAGGTTCCTGGATGATATCTGTATTTTTTGGACGGGCTCTACTAGCACCATAGAGGAATTTATTAGTTATCTCAATTCTACTACTGAATTTTTGACTTACCTATCAAATACATTCTGAAAGGGTCAACTACTTGGATGTTACATTAAATAAGTGCGATATTGGCTTTCAATCTTGTATTTACAGAAAACCTACATTTTCAAACAGTTATATCCATTTTCTGAGTTCACACCCTAAGTATCAGAAGAAGGGTTTTGTTAAGGGTCAGTTTGTCCGGGTATCACGTATGACCTCTGAGGAATCACAATATCAAACTGAATGTGCCAAACTTACAGCTATGTTTAAGGAAAGGGGTTACCCGGATGACCTTATATCCAGTGTAAAACAAGAGGTGCAGGAAGGTAGGTTAACCAGATTTCGACCCATTTTGGGTATCGGCAAATTGGACATCTCCAAACATGATGGTGGATCAGGTAAACCCCCCCTTTAGGTTCAACAAGGCTTTTATCACTGAATATAGTGCAACTGCTGGTTACATTAGGAATATTATCGAGCGTGAATGGGATTCCTTTCAGGACATTACAGATTTGAGCAATCTTAAAGGCAAAACAGTCAGAACAGTGTACAGAAAGGGTAACAACATTAAAAATATACTTGAATACGAGCCTAGGATAAACATGTATTCTATTTCACGTAAGGGTACATATAGGTGCGGGTCGTGCTCTCAGTGTAAACATATTTTGCACACCAATAAAGTATTTCTCCCCTCTAGAAATAGATTGATTAGGGCTACTACATTCTCCAACTGTAACACCATAGGGGTCATTTATCTGGTTGTTTGCCAATCATGTCCAGCATTTTATGTAGGCAAAACCGAGAGACCCCTCAAGAGGAGAATATATGAACATCATTATGAAATGAAAAAACAGAATTCTAACAATGCCCTATATAGACATTCTTTGGTCTGTTCTGGGGCAACTTTTTTATTTTTTGTGATTGAGTCCTGGGCCCGTGACAATAGGGGAGGTCCCTGGGAAACACAGTTAGAACATAGGGAGATGTACTGGCAGATCCTGCTGGAAGCCAATAAGACTCCAGGTTTAAATGAAACCATTTCTATAGTACCATATCTTAAATTAAAGGCAGGGAAACTATAATTACTTTTTGTTGTACCAATTCTGTTTTGTACATGATCCTATGATGGCTCATATTGTTTATTGTACCACCTATTGAGGTTCCAAATTACATTTTCTTGTATTTTTTATGTCATTTTACGATTTATGATATACATATTATCATTTGGGATGTTTTTTATGTGTATTTTAACAGTGGAAGTTTACTTCGTTTTTTATACATATGTTTTTAAATTTTAATTGGCTAATTGTTTAATTGAAGTGGGTGAACGTATATAAGTTGCTTTTTAACTAACCATTGATTATCTGATGAAGTCAAGGTGTTTTTGACGAAAACGTTGTACTTGTATTTACTGGCGTTAATAAACAGAGTGGTTGAGGTCTTCCTGGACTGATATCTTTCATTGTTTGGTCTATTTTATCAGTAGAGTCTCATTTCGGATATTAGTAGTTATAACAGCTGACTTTCCAAGATATTTTGTCCACAATCAAACATTTACTCCAAACAACTGTCAAAGTGCTTAGGTCAAGTACATTATTATATAACTTTAGTTTAAATTTGTACTTAACTTGTATTTCATCAGACAAGGCCTGGAAATGGTAGGCAAATGAGTTCAGCATTTATACATACTTTTTATTTTCAAGTTAGTGTCTTCTCAGTTGATTCAAAAACTAAGAAAGTACAGTTGTGTACACTTACCATAAATGTAGATGTTCAAGTGTATTCACTGTTGCAGTCATCACATTTGGGTTATCCCTGCCAGAGTAGCTCTCAGTCAGCCCAAATACTAGAGGCTTAGTATTTCTGTGTCGGTTGCCATCACTCCAGGACTGACGTCAGGTCGTCAGTGTTATAAATTAAGGTAGCAGACACCGTTACATCAGTTTTTCTTGCCCTGTCAGGAGCCCCCAAGAGGGATCTAGGTTATGGTGGAAGAACACCACCAGTAGAAAGTACATATGAAAAACATCCTTGTAAGGATAGACAGAGAGAGAGAGAGAGACGGAGACAAGGAGGATGGAGGGAGGGAAACCAGGACTGCAGCAGCGAATACACTCGAACATCTACATTTATGGTAAGTGTACACAACTGTACTATGTTCTTCATGTTTCACTGCTGCAGTCATCACATTTGGGTTGATTACCAAAGTTGAAGAAAAGGGTGGAGGCAGTCAAGAAGACTGGGGGCTGGCTAGGATGCCCTTCAAGATTGCTGTGGCAAAGACTGCCCTGGATTTGGAGAAGATAGGCAGGTGGTAATGCTTGGTGAATGTATAAACAGATGTCCATGTTGGAGCTTCCAGGATGTCCCTGGTGGGGAGGGCTGTGCAGTTCCACCTCCCTTAGCCTGGATCCAGGTGAAAAACCTTTTCCACTTGTCAGCATAAGACTTTCTAGTGCTAGGGCGTCTGGCGTCACTTATAATATCTAGAACTTGTTTGCTTAGATTGGCAGCTTGAAGCCAAGTTGCCAGATTGAGGGTCTGCAATTGGGGATGCATGAATTCTCCATTTCTCTGGATCAGGAGTGTTGGGATCTGAGGGAGATGCCATGGTGACAGTGGTGACAGGCTTTGCAGCAGAGGGTACCAGTGCTGGCGTGGCCAGTCTGGGGCAATCAGTATTGTCCTTGGTTTTTCCTCCATTATTTTGAGCAGTACCCTTGTAATGAGTGGTAGAGGGGGAAATGCATAGACTGATAGTTTGACCCACTGGAAGGATAGAGCATCCACTTTCCAGGCCTTGCTGTGAGGTTCCCTGGTGCAGAGTTTGCAGAGCTGATGGTTGGAGTGGGATGCAAAGAGCTAGACCTTTGGGGTGCCCCTTTTCTGGGTTACAAGGGTGAAGGTTCTTTGGTCTAGCTGCCACTCGTATGGGTCCAGAAGATTTCTGCTTAAGTGGTCTGCCAGAGAGTTTAGACAGCCTGGCAGGAATTGTGCTAGCAAGTGTAGTTGCATGGCTGAGGCTGTGTGCCAAAGGGTCATAATGAGCCTGCACAGAGGGTATGAGTGAGTCCCTCCCTGCTTGTTGATATACCACATCACAGTGGTGTTGCCTGTTTTGATCAGTAGAGGCCATGGGGAGAGTAGGGGTCTAAAGGCTGTCAGTGCTTGCTGAACAGCTAACATCTCTTTTTGGTTGATGTGTAGATGTATTTGGTTTGGGCTCCCTTGACCCTGAATGCACCTGCCATCCAGGTCTGCACCCCAGGCATAGTCTGATGCATCTGTGGTGAGGGTCTGGGCGGTGTGGGGATGTGAGAAGGGTAGTCCCTTGTTGTGGTTGCATGCTGCTGCCCAACAAAGGAAATCTTTCCTTAAGCAAGGTATCATTGGTATACGAGTTTCCAGGTCTTGGGAGTGTTGACACCAAAGGCTTTTTAGGTACGATTGTAGTTTCCTCATATGCAGTCTGGCATATGGAATGAGTAGAATGCAAGAAGCCATAAACCCCAGAGCTTGCAGAATTTTCATTGCGGATAACTGGGGTCTGGTGGCTAGTTGAGAGAACTAGGTTGTCAGGTAGGTTTGCTTTTCTGGTGTAAGGAATGCCATCTGGGATGCCGTGTCCAGGCTTGCTCCCAGGAATACAATTTTTTGCGTGGGTACTAGTTTAGATTTCTTTTCTGTGATAGTATACCCTAAAGAGGTCAGTAGGTCCTTCACAAAGGTCAGGTGCTTTAGCAACATTTCCTGACTGTCTGCCTGAATCAGGCAGTCGTTTATATATGGGTAAATTTGAATATTTCTTTGTTTGCAAAAAGCAATGGCAGGAGCCAGGCATTTTGTAAAAACTCTGGGAGCAGTGGATAAGCCAATGGGAAGCGCAGAGAACTGAAAGTGCAGTGATCCCACCCTGAAACGGAGATGTCCTGCAAAATTCCCTGATTGGGATGTGTAGGAAGGCCTCTTTTAGGTCTAGGGTGGCTAACCAAGCATCCTTAGACAGTATAGGTAGAAGTTGCTGGAGGGTGAGTATTCTGAATTTTGGTATTACCAGAAAAGTGTTTAGGATGGATAGATTGAGGATGGGGCTCCAGGTGCCCTCTTTCCTGGGTACCAGGAAGAGTCTGTTATGCAGGAACATGGTCTACTGCCCGCATCGAGAGCAGGGAAAGGACTTGCCTTTTGGCCTCTGCCCACTGGTTTGGGGGAAGATCTGGGAGCCCTTTTGGGGTTGGTAGAGTGTGGAAATAAAATTTCTATCCCTGGGACACTATGTTGAGGACCCAGCGGTCATTGGTAATGGTGGCCCAGGTGCTTGTGTGGAAGGAGAGTTTTCCTCCTAATGGTAACAGCAGATGGGCACAGGGAGGGGTGGAAGCGTGAAATCATTGTGAATTCTTACCATGAGGGGGTGGCTGGTTTTGAAGAGGAGGAACTCTATTGCTTAGATCTCTGCATTCCCTGGGGCTGCTGTCTGGGGGTCTTGCTTCCCCATGGTCTGGGTGGAGCTGACCTGGAGGGGGCAGGAAAGGACCAGTGCTTGGAGGGGCATTGCCTACTGAACCTCGGTGGCTGGACCTGCAAGAAGTCTTTAACTGTCTGCATAGATTTAGCTTTTTCTTCCATCTTTTTTTAAGACCTCCTCTGCCTTGGTGCCAAATAAGCTGTCTTTGTGCAGTGGTGCGTCCAGTAATTTGGATTTGACATGGTCTGGCAAGGGCTGTTCCTTTAGCCAAGCATGCCTTCTAAGGACAGAACCAGTGAGTGACTGCTGCCCTGCAAGATGTTTCTAGGGTGTCAAAACCACACTGTAAGCTGTGCTTAGGTACTTGACTTGCAGAATGCATTAACTCTTGTAACTCTTTATTTTCTGCACAAGCAGGAAAGGAAGATATTTTTTGTTTGAGGAGTCCCATGGTATGTTGCTGATATTTCAGCATATGGAACTGACAATTTAGTGCTCTGATAGCAAGAGTAGCAGAGGTGTATACTTTTTTACCCCATTTGTCTAATGCTCGGGAATCTCTATCTGAGGTGGTGGGATTCTTAGCAGATGTTGCTTTAATTCCTTTAGGTCCTTGAGAGATAACCTCTGGGTCAGCAGTAGGATTTTGGAATAGAAATTTGTGAGTGTCAGGGACTCTATAGTACCTGTCTGGTTCCCTGGGAGCAGGAGGGAGGGTGTCAGGAGTCAAACTGGATTCCATAAAAACATCATCCACAACATCCAGGACAAGAGGAATGGCCAGAGGTCTGTGCTGTGGAAGATCTAGGAATTCCCTGAGTCTCTTTCTTGACTGAGGGTAGTCCTGACATTCCCTTTGGAAATGTTTCTTTAAGGTATGTAGGGTTTCCCCAAAGGAAAAGTTCTCGGGTGGAGAGGCTGAAGAGATGGATTCCTCTGCATTAGAATCCTCATAAGCTGAGAGGGGATGCATATCTTCATAATCAGATGCATCAGAGCCATCGGACTCCCGTTCAGATAAAACTACTGGGGACAACTCTCTTTTTCTTTTGGAAGGGGTAGCCTGGCTTCCCTTGATAAGCATTATAAGGTCTTCTGCCATTTTAAGCATCTGAGAGTGAGGCAAGGAAGCAGGTGCCTGAGATTGGGTCATCAGTTTCTTGGGTGTGGTTCGTACCCTGGGCCTTAGAAACTTGGTAGCTTTTGAAAGAACAGTAGATGCAAAAGAAGTCATCGGTCTGCGTCAAGAATCCATAGTGCGAAGTACTTCCTCAGAAACAGGCACCTGCTCAGCAGCTCCGGACCCATCCAAGGTAGAGACATCCACAGGATCCTTAGTCGATGAAGAGTCTCGCAGCATACCGGACTACAAAAGGGTCTCGGTAGTGGCCTGCAAATCCACAGAAGTGGGAATCAGGGGCTGCAAAAGCGCCTCACTGAGGACTGGAGAACTGACGACTAGCTTAAAGGAAGCGTCATCAGCAGTTTTGGACCTGTGCGGTCTGTTTCTGTCTTTATGTTTACGTTTTTTCGGAAGATCTGCTGTTGGATGGCTTACCAAAGCCATATCGGAATTCGAGGACTGAGAGTGAAAATATCTAGCTACAATAAGGGCCTGATGACGTATAGTTCTGGCATTGAACAGAGCACAAAAGCGACAGTGGGGGATGTCGTGGTCTGGGCCTAAGCAAGTGACACAGTAGGAATGAAAATCTCGGTGTGGTATTTGCTTTCCACAGGCGAGACAATTGTTAACTTTTTTTGACATCGGTTAGAGCAAGAAAAAAGGATCCCCAACAGGGTGCTTAGCTTTATATGACTTCAGCTTCAATTTCGGAAATGAAAAACTCAGGTAGCGGCCGACCAGCACTCAAGCGAACTGCTTCAGCTTCGGGCTCCTCGGCAAGAAAGGCTGATGTAATGGTGTCAGCTGCCTTAACTTATAACACTGACAACCTGACGTCAGTCCTGGAGCGATGGCAACTGACGCAGAAATACTAAGCCTCTGGTATTCAGGCCGACTGAGGGCTACCCTGGCAGGGATAACTCAAATGTGATGACTGCAACAGTAAAACACGAAGAACATCTGCTTTACTAAAGGATATTTAGTTGTTTACATTAGTTCTTTGATATACTTTAGTTTGCATAAGCTGGGTCAGGGGAGTTACAGCTGATCAGCCTGACATCAGTCATAGCCAAGTTAAAAAATATTATAAGAGACAAAGAAAGAGAGAATGACTATCAATTTTTTTGATATCCAGTGACTGCTAAGTTGTATAAAGAAAATATATATTGCAGAAAATCTGGATTTAACTCATTATAGCCTAGTAACGCCTCCAAGTGTTTTGTTAGTTACATCCTACTGATGCCTCTAGGCATCTAATATAGCCTGTTTGCATTTGCACTAATAATTACAAAGCCATGCTACATTCAAGTTATAGAAAGACTTCATTTTAAGGTGTACGTGATGGGCAACACTACTGCACTGATATCTGACCTTTGTCTTGAGCAGATACAGAGATACTAAGCATTGTTGATATATTATTTATTTATTGGCATCAACTTCCTTTTTCCATTCTGTACGTGGGGTCCAGGTGTCACATCAACAGTGACTTTTCCCTACAGCCAAAGTTCACACTGCCAGGTAGCTACCCCAACATGCATGGACTGTTTATTTAAACTGTTATAATTTTCAAATTTCTACAAATATCTCAACAACCAAGTAATACAGACAGAACTGCTTATCCTCATATAAAAGATCACAAAAGGACAAACAAAAATGTTGCTGACAGGAAGTATGTAACTTGAGTGGTTGCTGACACATTGCAAATTGTTTAAAAATACTAAAAAATTAAAATTTACTTTGTTTATAAAATCTAGTTTAAGACCTTTAAACTAATAACAACTACCACAATAAGATTTGTTTGTGTTGAACAGTTTGCCATTTGCATTTCTTTAGTAATCCTTATGGCTCCAGAGAGACGAACATCTGTTTCAAATGCGAGGACATAACTTGATTTTGTCAAAAAACTTGGAATACAAGCATTGGAAGTTATAATACAAACCTCAAGAAGTCCACTAGAATTACACTACAGTCTTTGACTTCTGCCAAGACGTATGTGCACAAATATTTGAGAAAAAGGGACAAAAAGTGAGGTGGTGGGGGGGCTTCATCCAAAGAGAGAATGATAATTAGTGAAGTTCCATAAGGCTCAGTGCTGGAATCTGCCCTGGTTAACATGTGTTTGACACACACTACATTAGAGATGACAGGATACACCTATTTGTGATAAAGTGGAATACTAAGGGATGGTAGGATCAAGGGTGGGTATGAGAGAGGGTATTGGGGCACAGCTACCCACATGAGAGGGTGACTGTACAGTGACCATGGTCATCCTCAAAGTTTACGCAATGTGCAGCTTGTGATTCACATCATCGAAAGAAGGGCTTAGTGACTTATATTTGCTTTAATGTTATTGTTCATATCACCATAAAGGTCATAATATTTGTCATTCGTTCCAGTTAAGCGCCATCTAGTGCAGTGCTACTGGCTAGACATATAGTCTCTTTTTGCCTGAAATTTATAATTATCTATACATTGTGTAATCTGTTTATGTATAAGCTTAACTTTCACCATATGGTTCTGAACTACAAAGAGAAATTGCCACGACAAATTTCTGGCAAATATACGCCACTGGTGACAAAACCATTTGTTTCAAAAGTGTTGTTCTGGTCTTTGCACTGTTACAAAAGTCTTTGCAATTTGCTGATGCTAGAAGTGAATTACGAAATGACACCATATTAGTGTCCAAGAGCCACAATTACAGTCTTATAACTTGACATCAGGAGAAAGATGCACAGTCAAATAAATGGCATGCCGTCTGCGGTGACAAAAGGTAAAGCTTGCATGAAAACATTTAATGTGCACGCATAACTAGACAGGATGATTTGTATGCTGAAGTATGAATTCTAGAATGTACCACTGATACTATGATTCCTCAGTTATGTACAACATTAAAGATTCTTATGTACCATATGATAATAACTTCCTTGCAAGCACTGCTTATGGTAGCCAGAGAGGCCAAATAAGGCATTTCTTACCTGTCATGTTTACGTATCAGCATCTTACACCAACCCTGCTGAGTTAGCTTCAAATTTTAGCTACCAAATGCTAGCTGTTCTACTTAATTAATGTCTTATACAGACTGGAAAAGATCCAGTGATCTCTACCAGTCATGGCAATGAGTTACCGTGACAGCACCTGCTCCTTTCTGAAGCAATTACTATGTCATCCTGCCAATAGTTAAAAAAGCACCCTGGAGACCCTTCAGAAAGCAGTCCATTAATCTCTGTCCTGGCATGAATTATAATCATCGATATAAGTAGATTTACTAATTGTACATGCCTGTCTATAGCAGTAGAGCAAACAAATTAAATAAAAATGAAGACAAAAATATATGGAATACTTGCCATGAAGTATTAATTTGTTTTGCTGGGCTGATACTTACAACAACCTGAGTTCAGTAATCATGAAGAGATAATATTAGTCAACAGATCTCTTACTGTATCAGATAATGACTTGACCAAGACTGCATGAGCTAAAAACATATGAAGAACACATATGATCTTCAGCTGGTATACAATCACCTGCAGCTACAGTACAAACACTTTTCAAGTTCTGTCTGCAGCCTTAACATTTAGTTTACCAATATGCTTTATGTTTCTAGTCAGCCTATGTGAGGTACTGATATGCTATTAACAACAAATCATTTGCAGTGGTCAACAGGAAAACATGACAGGAATGAACACAGATTTTTTTTTAAGAAACATATTACAAACACATTTCACACTTAGTAATCACATTAACAAACATTTCAAGAACTTTCACAAAGGTATTAACATTAAAAAAATCACTATTAAACAGCCTTAATCTTGGTTCATTATTTTTGTTTCATGCAAAACTGTGATAGGATTTGCATAACCGGGTATACTTCCCAAAAAGGAGCTGTCATGTGGCTATATGTCACACCTGATCCCCCATCTAAACTGCTAAACCACGTGGTCCATTTATTGAAATAACTTCACTTATTTCATGAACCCACTATTATCTTCTCCTGCTCTGCAATCAATGACACTCTCTGCCGTTTTGCACTATGTAATGGCTACTACTTTTGGCTTCCTTTAAATGACTATCAAATGCTCCAAAGGTCTCTTCAAAGCCACCAGGTCTACTGAACCTGCTCAGCCTTCCCCAGAGTAACTTCCATCCCATGTCCAGGGTCAGGGTTGAGAACAAGGCTTCCTGGAGCAGTCTGAAGAGTGTTTTTCTCATGAGACACCCCCCCCCACACACACACACACACACATACACACACTCCCATATCATCCTAAGGAAGATGTGCATGGAGCTACACTGGTATATTGTCCACACTTCCGAGTAAGACTCACCCTACAGTGGTACATTGTCTACACTTCAGAGTAAGACTCACCCTATAGTGGTATATTGTCCACACGTCTGAGTGAGACTCACCCTATAGTGGTATATTGCTCACATGTCCAAGTAAGACTCACCCTACAGTGGTATATTGTCTACACTTCAGAGTAAGACTCACCCTATAGTGATATATTGTCCACACGTCTGAGTGAGACTCACCCTATAGTGGTATATTGCCCACATGTCCAAGTAAGACCCACCCTATAGTAATATATTGTCCACACTTCAGAGTAAAACTCACCCTATAGTGGTATATTGTCCACACTTCCAAGCCAAACTCAGCTACAGTCCTGCTCCCCTACAAACAACACTGCCCATGTGTCTCTGGCCTCCACTGGGGATCAACCTTGAAGACGCGTTTGAGTGCACACCTCCACCCTCCCAGGATGAATCTAGTTATCCTTCCTACATGCACCATCAAAAATTCAACGTGCTACTTGAACTTGGGTCACCTGGACCATAGTCAGAGATTTATCTCTCAATCCCACTATTTTTTTAACTATCTGCATTATTAATACAATCATAATTCAGAAATGTTGATTCTTTCTGGGGTCCCAAAAAGTACAAAATAGGATTAAGTACTACCCCCCTCTCCCAAACAATTCCCATAACACCCTTTGCACCTCTAATTTGAAGTTACTGAGTTTTGCACAATCCCTGAAAATAGAAGTTATGTCCTTACCATAACGTTCCATGTGGAGTGTTCATCTCGCCTTTGTTCTTACACATGGGTTCGGAGCCGATCCTCGGCTCCGTGTCGGCCGCTTGCAAGCTCTGCATCGAGAAGAAGCTCGAGACAACTTAATACCCACAATCCCCCTCTGCATTTACCTCAGATCTAGTTTGCAAGCAAACCAGTAGTCAGAGAGAGCACACTCATGCTTATATCACATATGTACAGAACTAAGAGTCTATATATATATATATATATATATATATATATATACACATATACACATATATATACATGTCAACTATATACACAACAACTGCAATGCAGAAGCAGAATGCCTCAGGCCAGGCACCAAACTGAACGTTCTTCCTAAGGGCGGGAGGGTGGGAATGTAAGAACAAAGGCGAGATGAACACTCCACATGGAACGTTATGGTAAGGACATAACTTCTATATGTGATAGTGTTCAATCTCGCCGTTTGTTCTTACACATGGGTAGCGTCCCTAGCTCCTTGTTCCTGAGGAACTCACGGAAGGACGTTCTTGAGCACAGTGGAACCAAAGGTTGCCCTGTCCCTAGAAACCTTGTCTACCTTATAATGAGAAATAAATGTATGTGGCTTAGACCAAGTAGCAGCCGCACAAATAGCGTCTAGTGGTAGGCGGGCTGCATGAGCCAGGGATGTAGACACTGACCTTGTGGAATGTCCTTTGGGTTTGTGCAAAAGAGTTTGATTTGAAGAATCATAGACATAGATGATACAATCAGTTAACCACTTAGAAAGAGTTCTTTTGGTAACCGCTACTCCTTTCCTGTTATCAGCAAAGGCTACAAAAAGTTGATCAGTTTTTCTGTGATCTTTTGTTCTATCCAAGTAAAACCTTAGCTGTCTGTGAACATCTAATTTGTGCAACATATACTCCATTTTATTGGAGTGATTCTTGAAGAAAGTGGGTAATTCAATGGACTGATTAATATTATTAATAGAACAAACTTTAGGAAGGAAGGATGAATTAGTGCTAAGAGAAACTCTGTCAGAGTGAAAGATCAAATAAGGGTGCTTAATGGAGAGAGCTTGAAGTTCAGATACTGCCTAGCGGATGTAATGGCTACCAAAAGAGAGTCTTCCATGACAAAAATTTCAATGGGCAAGAGGAGGCTGGTTCAAAAAGGGGCAGCATTAACTTAGATAACAATAAGTTTAGAATCCACGCTGACGTAGGAATTCTAATTGGTGGTCTAATATCACATGCCCCTTTTAAAAGTGCTTTACAAAGTCTGTGGGCCATAACAGAAGCCCCACATTCTTCCACATGGAAATTAGAAATGGCAGCCAATTGAACTCTTAATGTGGCAGGAGAAGCACCCTGATGGAACAAGTCTGTTAAAAACTCTAATATTTTATTCAAAGGAGCTATAACAGGGTCCACTTGCTGTGTATTCGCCCAGAATACAAAGCGCTTCCATTTACTAGTATATGTTTTAGTAGTGGAAGCTTTATGAGAAGCCACTAATATATTCTGAACTGCAGGCGAAAGAAGATCAGACCTGGCTAAGTTGGGAACTGGAGCAGCCAAGCTGCTAGATGGAGGGACAAGAGCGAGGGGTGAGGAGCCCCTGACGAGTGAGTCAATAGATCTGGCTCTGGGTCCAGGATCCAGGGTCCCCGAATGCAGTGTGTCATGAGGAAGGGGAACCAAATTTGACGAGGCCAGAATGGGGCAATGAGGATTATTGTCCTGTGTAGGTTTTTGGCTTTCTGGAGAAACTTTGATATCAGGGGGAAGGGAGGAAATGCGTACAGGAGTCCCGGGGGCCAATCGTGGATCAGTGCGTCCCTGGGGACTTCCCTGGAGGGGGTAATAGGGCAAAGTAGCTCCTGCATTTGGCGTTCATTGGAGACGCAAACAGATCGCAGGAAGGCTGGCCCCACGTGTGAAAAATCTTTTTCGCAACTGACTGTTTTAGGGACCACTCGTGCGGTAACAGAATTGCTCTGCTCAGCCTGTCGGCTATGACGTTGGATGACCCCGGGATGTGCGTTGCTATCAGAAAGCGACCCGTGGACTCCGCCCATTGCCAGATTCTCATGGCCTCTCTGCATAGCTGATAGGACTTGGTTCCCCCTTGCTTGTTTATGTACCAGACTACCGACATGTTGTCCGTCTGAACTGCAATAGTTCCCAGAGGAAGGAGGGGAGCAAAGTGTTGCAACGCTAGAAACACTGCCCTCAACTCTAGAACATTGATGTGCAGATTGTACTCTAAATTGGTCCATTCGCCTTGGACTGTCTGTCCCTGAAAGATGCCCCCCCACCCTATCAGGGAAGCGTCCGTGGTCACCGTAACTGTAGGCGTAGCACAAATGGTCTCCCCTTGAAAAGGTTGCACGTCTGAAGCCACCAGTTTAGGTGTGTTTTGCATGTGTTCGTTATAAGAATCTCGTGTGTTACAGGTAGTTGTTGGAACGACCATTGTGCAAACAGTAGCCATTGTAGGACTCTCATGTGCAGTCTTCCCAAGGGTATTGCAATAAGAGAAGCTGACATGAGTCCCAAAACCTTCAGTACCAGTTTTGCTGGGGATTTCCTGGACAAAAGAAGAAGACGTATGTGAGTCTGAAGTGAAAGTATCCTTTCTGGAGGAAGTCTTAGAATTAACTGATGTGTATTTAATTCCGCTCCTATGAATAAGATACTCTGTGATGGCTGTAGTAAGGATTTTTCGAAGTTTACGGAAATTCCTAGGTGAATACACAGTTGAAGAGTATAGTCTCTGGCCTGTACTAGTTGACGCTGGGTGGTGGCAGAAAGGAGCCAGTCGTCCAGATACGGAAACACCTGGAATCCTTGGCGTCTCAAGTGAGACGCTACCACTGCCATGCATTTGGTGAAGACCCTGGGGCTGAGGTCAGACCAAAGGGCAGGGCTCGAAACTGAAAGTGACTGGCACCCAGCCGGAAGCGCAAATGATCTCTGGATGCCCTGGCCATTTTGATGTGGTAGTATGCATCCTTCAGATCTATTGAGCACATCCAGTCGTCCTTCTGTAAGAATGGAAGGATCGATTGAAGCGTGACCATTTGGAACTTTTCTTTCTTGACGAAGGTATTGAGGTTGCTTAGGTCCAGAATGGGCCTCCAGTCCCCTGTTTTCTTTGGAACTAAAAAGAACCTTGAGTAAGTCCCGAATCCTTTCTAGCCCGCTGGGACTGGTTGGATGACTCTTTTTTCTAGCAGCTTTGAAATTTCTATAGCTGCTGGCTCTCGCAGATGGGGCGGTACATCTGGGAGTCTTTTCTTTGGAATGGGATGGGATAGAAAAGGTATATTGTAACCTCTGGTAACCACGCTTTTTACCCACTTGTCTGTAGTTATGTTTTGCCAGGCCTGAGGGTATAAAGCTAAGCGACCCCCGACTGCCTCCAGAGCAGGACAGTCGGGCCTCCTCTCAGGAGTGCTGGAAAGGTTTACCAGGGAGTGTATCCCTGTCACCTTGATTCTGCGGACCCCCTCTGCCGCCAGGGCGGCATCTTCCACCTCTGCCCCCTCCTCTGCCTCTAGAAGGGGCATCACCCTGTGTACCTGGGAAAGATCCTTGGGGTTTTCGAAACCACATTTTTCCACCACGTTGCCCTTTGGGGTACGGTCTGGTTGGGGTGGAAAAACGGACTCCGACAGCAGACAGAGTCTTTCCCTCCTGCTCACACCGGGTAAGGGTCTCCTTTACTTTGGGGCCAAAAAGAGTGGCACCGTCAAATGGGGCATTAGTAAAGGAAGACTTGAAGGCTTCCGCAAATGAACATAAGCGCATCCAGGATTGTCTGCGAAGAGCAATCGCTGAAGCTGCTGCCCTACTCGAACCTTCGGCTGCGTAAGAGATCAGCCTCATGGACGAGTTCACAATGGATGTAAGGGTATTAAGTTGCGCTGTCACTTTCTCTGAGACAGCGGCATCTGTAGTACCCTGGAGGGTATCTCCCAACTCTTTGACTAGATCCCTCTGTAGTCATGTAAAGTGGGTCAAATAGTTCAGGGATCGCATGGAAAAAGACGCTGAACTAAAAATGCGCTTCCCATACCTGTCCATAGTCTTAGAATCTTTATTAGGGGGATGGACAGATGAGGAAGATTCCGACATCTCCTTTTTCGTGGCCGCTGCCACCACCATAGCGTCCACTGGAACTCCTTTTGTCAAGTAAGTCTTGTCCTGGGGTGCAGTTATATACTTATTGGGTTTCCTTGGGACTGGTTCCACTGTGTCAGGAGCCTCACATGCCCTTCGAGCAATAAGTTCCATTAATTCATCGAAGGGCGGAGTGACCCAGGAGGAGGAAGGGCGAGCACCGAATGCCTTCAGCAAGACTGACTCATCCTCAGAAGGGGGAAGGGACTGCCAGTCACCTCTCTGTTTCAGGATCTCCAATATGTCAGAAAAAGAGACATCTTCTGAAGGTGACTTAGGGGACCCTTCTGACTCATCTAAGTCAGTATCGGATGTCAAGGATTCTTGTGGAGAATCTAAGTGTCTCCTCTTATACAATCTTTTCCTAGGGACTTCTTCGTGGGGAGCATCCGAAGAAGCCTCCGAGGAAGAGGGGGCACCCTCCAGGGGTGGCTGAGACACCAGTGCTCGACGTTTGGATGTGGCCGTGGGTGCAGAGGAGGATAACGGCCCTTTATGGGGAGGAGAGGTTGCTTCTACTGAAGTGGTTGTCTGGGTAGACAACACCTTCCTCATTAGATCGAAAGCCCCCGGGGCCCGAGTCGAAGAATCTCCGGTTCAAGAAATGGGAAGAATCCCGAAACAGGCACGAAGGCATCGACCCGAGGACGGAGCCGAATCGATCCGCCGAGGCCCGAGGGAAGAATCGGAACCGAACGTCGGTTCGACTCGCCCCGGAACCAAGGACAGATCGTCGGCTCCGAGACTCCGGTACGGGTCCGGAGTCGAGGTGAGAGGAACAGACCGAGAAAGGGCGGTTCTGGACCCGAGGGCTCCACAATCAGAAGATCAACCTCTTCCGGCTCCAAAGACTGGACAGGTCTCGGAGGAGGAATGGATGGAGACAATGGGAGGCCTTCAAGTTTCGACACCAACTGGGTGGAAGCTGAAATAAGTTTGGATAGGGCCGAATGCTCCAATAACTTCTGCACCACACGATCCACATCGACATCGGAGAGCTTAGAAGAAGAACGGGTCGAAGGAACCGAAGGCGGAGCCGACCTCAATAGAGTCGAGGGAGGGAGCTCCATCACCGGTTCCAAGACTCGAGGCTCAGGAACTGACACCAGTTGAACACTCGGCCCCGAAGTCTGTGGAACCGGTGATCTAACTTTACTCAAAGAGCTCGGAGCCGATGACTTGGGCTCCGACGTCTTCGATTCCTTCGAGGATTTGGATGCCTGGTCTGAAGCATCCAGAGCCTCCTGAAAGGAAGGTTTTAATAACCCCCTGTCCATGAGCTTCCTGCGCCTATCTGTTATGACCCTCCCACTAAAAGAGTGACAAATTGAACAGTCCTCTTGTAAGTGGAGAGGGCCAAGGCAGTAGACACAGGAACTATGGTTGTCAGTAACTGACATTTTTTGGCCACACTGGCAACGTTTAAAGCCTGATTTAATTTTCTCAGACATCTTACAGGTAAGAGAAAAAGTCAAGTCCAGTATAAGAGACAAATCCAATAGAAGAAGTCAAATCCGATGTATATGTCAGTCCGGTTGTCAAAATTAAGTAAGGGGTGGTAGGCCCCGAAAAACTCTAACCAGTTAAATAAACTTAACGGTACCGAGAAATTCTACCTACACACACACACACACACACACTATGTCTACCAAAAGGTACTTTTAGAACAAATTTTTCTAAAATATAACAAAATTAAAGTTATATCTTATCTCAAGATGCTCGAGCTAGATCCCAGCGATGCGAACGCAGCAGCGGCAAACTAGATCTGAGGTAAATGCAGAGGGGGATTGTGGGTATTAGGTTGTCTCGAGCTTCTTCTCGATGCAGAGCTTGCAAGCGGCCGACACGGAGCCGAGGATCGGCTCCGAATCCATGTGTAAGAACAAATGGCGAGATTGAACACTATCACATGCACTGTTCCTATTTCTCCCTTTTCACATTTCCAGTTTTCCTAATTGTCACTTGTAAACATTTTACTGACTCTCAACAGGGTTATAAATATACCTGTGCAGGCACCTCCAGGCAAATATGTTAAATTCCCTAGCTCTTGTTGCAATAAAGATCACTTTACAACTTCTCTGCCATATTTCCCTGTTGCAAACAAATTCTAACTGCGTCACTTTTGTCTTCCCAGCCCTTTCAGGGACTGCTTCTTTTGGACACCTGCAATGACTTAAACCTTAGACCTGCTTTGATGCTTCTCTTTACCACCTCCTCTCTTACTTATATAAACCACTATACGAAAGTTAGCAGATTTTTCCATTCTCTACTCTACTTTCTCATATTTTTGCCTCCTGCAATATCTAGTCACTCTCATCCAAAGAATATTGCCTCTGTACTTCCTCCTAATTCTTGTCTCATCCTTTCCAAAGCCTGGTAATTATCTTTAAATGTGCTATTTCTTCTTTTAAATCTTCAAAAAAATATTTTGCATCTGTCTACTAGCTTACTGCCAACAGGCATCAACACCAACTCCCATTCAGCCAGTTCTCCCTAAGCTATACATATAAAATAAGAAATAAAAGAATGCCTTGAGATGTATTAGGCAAAACATTGAAGAGAAAAAAAAAAAAAAGTTTACTTATATTCTTTACAGCATATCTTCATAGGTCCAGATTTGTACTTTCTAGTACAGAAAGGCTGTTGAACAGGTTTTCCTTGAATATATGTTTTTGACAATGGATATAAAACCTGTATCAAGCTGCTTTCTCTCCCACTTGGCCTTTTTGTTTCTGCAATGTGTTGGTCCGAAGAAGAAAATGATGAAACAAAGACCTCTTATTATCTGCTATGGCAGCCAAAACTCTCTAAAGGACCTGGGCTCCACTATCATCACTGTCAAGTAGGTGGAAAAGTTAACAGAGACCTCCAGATAAAGGGATAACCCTTGCACTGAAGCTGAACGGGTAACAGAAGAAGAACAAAAAAACAAGTTCTGATGGCTCAGAATCAAGAGAGGAACCAAATTCAGTGACAAAACAATGTTATGCAAGGACCCCACATGGGCCACCCAGAAGGCTAACACTGACACCGGCATCAAGAAAGACCATGCTGATTTTGACACCAATGTTTCTATTTTTTTGGATACTTCTTCCTCCCATCCTTCCTCCCATCCTTTATTATCAGCTCAGTCCTCATGCTCCATCTGCACTGGGTCCACCAGCTTCTCCATGCCCCTCGAGACTTATTCCAGTAATCTGCTGGGGCTGGCCATGGATCGCAGGCAACAGGGCTCGGCACATCTGTGGAGTGACTTATTGGCCTACCCTGTATCCCCCTCCCCTTTTGGCAACTGAAGAGGCATGCAATGTGGTGATCTGCGGCGTATCACCCTGCCTCTGCAGCAACTCAGCCAGCCCCACTGCTCCCTCTGAACATGTCTCCTCTGGTGATGTCCCCAGCCTCCACCAGGGATCTTTATCTAAGAGACTCCTTGTCTGTGTACTTAATAAAGGATTTTCGACTGG
Organism: Protopterus annectens; assembly: GCF_019279795.1. Lineage (NCBI taxonomy): Eukaryota > Metazoa > Chordata > Ceratodontiformes > Protopteridae > Protopterus > Protopterus annectens. The sequence goes on along the minus strand of NC_056745.1, from coordinate 773,777,616 downwards.
AAACAGACTGCCTGCCTTGCTTGGATTACTTTCGAATACTTAGTAATGCTGTACAATTATATATTTTCTATTATTATTATTTTTTTTGGTTTTGTTTTGACTTAAGACGAGTTTAAGTTCGCTACTTCTACTACTATTGTCTGATCTGATTAATATACAGTGATTAACTAGAAATATATGGATTGAAAATCTTCCACACAGAGAAATTTCTTACACTGTTTTATCTAAGAGACTCCCATGCACCACCTTTCGCCCTCAGGATGGGTACACACATCTCCTCCCTGCCACTCTGTCAGTCGCCAGAAGTGTTAAGCAAACCCAGTTCACTTGGACTGTAGTCAGGCCTTTATCCCTTTACACCACCAGTCCGGCTAATGACACAAATGTCTCTATGCTGGCAGAAGAGCTGGGAGATCTGCTCAGTGCTGAAACAGTCAATTCTAATAAATCAACACTGATACCAATGTTGATGCTTGTATCAACCCAACATCACCCAGTTTCAAGAAAGAATCGAAACAGAATGAAGTTGAAAGCAGAGGACCCATGAACTTCAGGACAGTACTAGTTGATGCTGACTTCAGTAGAGCTAGTACCAAAATAGGAACACACCAATATATAAGCATTCAAGATCATGAAATCGAAGGGTGTAGATGCTATATGAGGGTAGCTTCAACTTGGTGGAATATACAACCAAGCAAATATATGCTTTCCACCAACATCCTATAATCTATAATCTATATTAATGACCTAGAGTTGGCATGGGTGGTCTTTGCACCAACATTTCATAAGTAACACCCTGAAAGCAACTCACCCAGAAACAGAGCCTAGATAAATACTGAAGAAGGGATGTTATCTGACAATGAAACAGCCACTTGGGAAGACTGGGAGCTACTACCTTTAGACTCCATTGCCTTCATTAGGAACTTTTTGAATGGAAGCTCCACAGCTGGACAGGATACCTTAGAACCTAAAGAAGGAAATCAGTATTCCTTACTTTTCTTCATGGTAGAATGAGGTAATGGAACTGAGAAAAACAGTGAAAGCTTCATAGTGAACTTCTTAAGAGATCTCAGAGCCAAAGAATGATATGCACTAAGTACTTACAATCTATACATAAACACCAAAGTTTTATATCAGGCACATAGAGCTTATTTACAAAAACAAATCTATAAATGTTTCCCTTCTAGGCCAAAAGATAACAGAACTAAATTCCCTGCAAATATCACATGTATTATGATTGACACTTCCCCTAAAAAGAAAATGAGTGTTAACGTGTTTCTCCTGTGGCAGAATCTTCTCCCTATGGCGGCAGCAATGGAATTTTCACTCTTTCATAGAAAATGGAGTGGTAAGTCAAAACCCTACCCAAACCTAAAAAAAAAGATATTAAATGTGTAGCAAGGAGAAGCAAAGTCTACTCCCACTAATGCAAGAAAAAAGTAGTAGATAAATGTGTGTATGTACCTTTAAGAAGCTATCCAAGTGCTTCCATAAGTGTATAAATACTGTGCACACTGCCATTTTGTAGTCAGCTGGTGAGATGTAGGCATGTATGTATGTAAGGTCCCTCTGTTAGCCAGTTCGTTTGTATTTTTATGATGCTGCTATCCATCCTGATGTGTTTCTATGTATTAAAGCATCTAAAACTAAATACCCCGCCTGCTTGTCATCTACGTTAGAGAGGGACAAGCAACATGGTGTCAGAATGGGATCCAGAGTTACAGCCATAAGGCAACCGATTAGAAATGGAGGAATACAGAGGCGTGAACCATCCCTACTGTACGTACCCTTTGCAAAACAGGTCAGAAATTAATTTCAGATGTTAAAACTTGCTCAACACTACTTCTTATTTGCAAAATGTGAAATGAGGCATACAGAACGCTCTAAACAATATTCACATAAACCGATACGTCTGATATTGATAACAACATTAGAATTACTACGGAAAAATATTTGAAATAAAGTACAAATTGCATAAAACAAATAAAATAAGAGGAAACAGCATTTTCGCTAAGCACGTATTTTTTGTATCAGTCACACATATTCGAGCTATCAGAAGTGTATAAAGTGTTTGCAAGTTTGTGCAGTATTACAGTAAAGCTATTTTGCAAAGTATGGCCATTACAGGGCATATTCTACAGAGTACAGCCATTACAGAGCATATTCCGCAAAGCACAATATTTTGAAGAGTTCACTGTGCATCTGAATGTTATTACAAGCCCACAGAACAGTTTGCTCGTACATAATTGCAAGGGCCATATTTTCAGTGTTTGTACATACTTTCTGGGCATGGCAGATGGATTTTGCAAACCCAGTGCACTTGTGTTTGACAGTAACATTGCTGAGAACTGGAGAGCGTTTGAGCAAGAGCACGACATTTTCACACAGGCTGCATTTTCTGATAACGATGACCATACAAAGGCATTTATTCTGCTCAATTTAGCTGGGTCAGAAGCCATTGAAAGGGAATGTTCATTTGTGTATGCACCTGCTATCTATACAGGAGAAGGGAAAAATGTCATATTGTTGTACCAGCTGAGTCAAGGGAGGACCCTGAGTGCTTAAAACATGAATTTGGAGAAATGTCTAACCCCTGACAAATGTTACAATGGAAAGGCCTTTATTATACACAAGGGATCAAAAGCCTGGTGAAACTTTTGCAGCACATATAACACATTTGAGAAATAAAGCTAAAACATGCAGATCTGATGATTTTAGAGATGAGATGATAAAGGACAGACTTGCATGTAGTATTAAAGATGCTGTGTGAAAGATTTTGCTTCATGACAGTGATTTAACTTTGAATAAGGCCACTGAGATTTGTCAGACATACAAACTCATAGAAAAGCACACAAATATGTTTATAAATAAGAACAGCTCTAGAAAGCACTGTGACAAAGCTCAAGTTGATAGTATGCAGCAAGTGGTTAAAAGAAACAGGCCCAAGCACATGGCAGCAAATATAGCCCCTGCAGCACTCACTGGTAAACCCCCAGAACTTTCCAGCAAATTCCAGAGTTCATACAGTCTCAGTGAAGCATAATAGTGAGCCAGCAAACTCAAAACATGGGCCCCAACCTAGTTTCATTGCCAACTCTTGTAATTGTGGTGGAAGTCATGAACCTAAAAGGGAGAAATGTTTAGCTTTTGGTCAGCAATGCCACAAATGCAATAAGTGGAATCATTTCAAAAGGCTTTGTGAATAAAAATGCTTACATTATTTTATTAAAAGGGAACATTTTAAGAAATGAGTGGATTAATTAGAAAGTTACAACCCTACTCTTTATATTGATGGTGTGTCAGTGCTTCATGAAACAGTTAATGCAGTAGATTTAAGGGCAAAGAATGAAGTATTTTATACTGTTCGGATAAAGGACAAACCCATAAAGCTCAAAGTTGACAAAGGTTTCAAGTGCAATGTTATGTCAGCAGAAATATTTGCTAGAGTGTGTCATGCTGAAAGGCTTGATTTGGCAAGGTGTGCGAAGCTTGTTGCTTATGGTGGCAAACAGATTCAAACTGAAGGCTCAGTAGTTGTTTCATGTTACTCTGCTGGAAGAAGCTACAGCTTATTATTTTATGCAGTCAAGAGGCACTTCCAGTCATTATTAGGGCTCAGAGACAGTTGGGAAATGGGACTGCTTTCATTTAACAAGGACGTCCATCACCTTAAAAGACCACTAATTTCACCCAGTACATTTTTTTCTACCTATGCTGATCTTTTCAAAGACAAATTTGGGAAGCTTCCAGTTGTGTACTGCATGAAGTTAGACCCAGATGTCAGTCCAGTTATCAGGCCAGCACGAAAGGTTCCAACAGCCATGCAGGACAGAGTCAAAGCCAAGCTAGATAAAATGGTGAATAAGGTGTAATTTGTCTAGGTGGAACTCCAACTGAATGGGTATCTTCCATGCTGGTACTTACAAGGAAAGCTCAGATGACATCAGAATATGTACTGATTCACAAGATTTGAACAAAGCACTAAAAAGACCTCATCATCCAATACACACAGTCAAAATGCCAAATGCCAAATGCCACTGTTTTTTCTGTCTTAGATGCAAAGAGTTCATTTTGGCAAATTCAGCTTAACAAAAAATCCCCACTGCTCACTACTTTCAGTATTCCATATGGAAGCTAGAGATTTTTGAGAATGCCACTTGGGATAACTTCTGCAACTGAAGTCTTTCCACGTGCAATGGAGCAACTTTTTTCTGTGTATCCTTGTGGTATTATAGTAGACATACTAGTAGGAGGTTATGGTCAACCTGAACATGACAGTAACCTCAGAAAAGTTTGGAAAGAGCACGTCAAGTGACTCTGAAGCTCAATCCACAGAAATGTCAATTCAGGCTACAAGAAGTTACTTATATTGGACATTTTGTTACTAGTACAGGCCTACAACCAGATGCTGCAAAGCAAACACCCATTCTTGAGATGCCAGCTCCAGGCAATGTTCAAGCCCTGCAACATTTTCTTGGCATGGTTAAGTATCTAGGCAAGTTCATTCCAGACTTGAGCCAACTTTCAGCACCACTTAGACAGCTGACACATAAAAATGTAGCATGGTCTTGGTTAAAGCAACACCAAAGAGCATTTGATGTCCTGAAACAGAGAATTGCTAGCCCACCAACTCTCAGATACTATGATGTTCACAAACCAATTACACTTTCCTGTGATGCTTCAAAATTTGGTCTTGGCATAGTCATTCTACAACAGGATAAATCTGTTGCCTATGCATCGAGAACTCTTACCCAAATTGAAATGCAGTATGCCTAAACTGAGAAAGAGCTTTTGGCAATTGTGTTTGCATGTTTGAAGTTCCATGATTATGTTTATGGTAGACCTATCTAGATCGAAATAGGCCACCATCCTCTAGTCACTATTTTGAGAAAGTCTATGCATTCAGCTCCTGCCAGACTGCAACGTATGAGGCTATCATTTCACTATTGTCTACAAGAAAGGCAAACTCCTTTATTTTGTTGATACATTACCCAGATCACCCAGAAACACCACAGAACAACATACGACTGAAAACCTTGATTTTGAAGTCATGGAAGTGAAACATTTTTCGTCCACACATCTTGATGAGCTGAGAGATCACACAGTCACAGATCCAGTTTTACAAGGCTCAACCACTTTATCAGTCAAGGATGGCCATCAAAGCAATCTAGTTTATCCTGAGAAGTGCAACCTTATTTTCCATACAGAGATGAAATTTTTGTCTAACAATGGTATCATTATGAAATGTCCGAAAGTAATTGTTGCAAAGTCCTTGCAACAAAAGTACATTATTATCTTGCATCATGGTCACCCAGGAACCAACTCTACCAAAAGAAGGGCAAAAGGATTAGTATTTTGGCCTTCTATTTTACTAGACATTGAGAGAGTATTTTCATCGTGTTCCATGTGAAATAGTACTAAGCCACATCAACAGAAAGAACCACTTCAGGCTAAACTAGATTCCTGAACTATCTTGATCGACAGTAGCCACCGACATCTTCGAGTGGAATGGTCAACATTTTATTTGATGCTAGTAGACTCTTACTCCAATTGGTTCAAGCTTGACTTACTTCCCAACCTAGCATCCAGTACTGTCATTACTAAGATGAAGAGTCATTTTGCAGTACATGGTAGTCCACACAAAGTTATTTTTGACAATGGCACGCAGTTTACAAGCCAACAGTTCAAAAGATTTGCTGAAGAATGGGACTTTTTTCATGTCACGAGTAGCCCAGGGTATCTGCAGTCAAATGGTTTGGTATAATGTGCAGTTCAAAGTGCAAAACAGTTACTAGAGAAGTCCAAATGAGACAATAATGATGCTTTCCTGACTCTCTTGAATCTCAGAAATGTTCCTCGTGATAAACATCTTGGCTCACCTGTTCAGACACTTCTGTCAAGACAAACCAAAACCACATTACCAATCAGTAGTCGACTGCTGGTTCCATGTGTCAAGAACAACAGGTCGTGAAAACCAATCTGTTGAAGAAGCATTTAACCCAGAAGTCCTACTATGATAAAACCAGCAAACCGCTCAATCCAGTATGAGAAGGAGAAGTGGTAAGGATGCAAACATCCAAAGGTTATGATCAGATTGGAGTTGTGAAGAATGTTTGCCCAAAGCTGAGACTGTACATTGTGGAATCCCAAGGAGAAAAGTTTAGGTAGAATCGGAAACATTTGAGACCAGTGTCTGAGCCAATGCCACAGCACATAGCCTGTGAGAAAGACTCTTTATCTCAGAGCGAGTTGCCCGGTGTTCCAATTCCAGTAGAACTTCCAGAGAAGATTCCCGTTCTTATAATGAATCCAGACGTTTCTGATACGAGTTGTTCAACAAAGACTGTCCTGTCCCTGTTGCTAAATTCAGTCCAGATTGTTATGTTGCGAGATTTGGTCGTATCTCCAGACCATGTAGCAGATACAAGGCAACTTGGACATGAACACTGTGTTTTGTTTCTGATGTCTATAGTAATGCATGTCTAACTCTGATATTATTTTTTCAAAGGGCAATCTTTTTAAGAGGGAGGATGTAGATCAATATGTGTGTGTATGCACCTTTAAGAAGCTATCCAAGGCCTTGCACAAGTGTATAAATACTGAGCGCGTGCAAGCCTGACTGCCATTTTGTAATTAGCTGTTCAGACGTAAACATGTATGACTGCAAGGTCTGTCTGTTAGCCAGTTTGTTTGTATTTTATGATGCTGCTATCCATCCTGATGTGTTTCTATGTATTAAAGCAACTAAACGAAACACCCCACCTGCTTGTCATCTATGTTAGAGAGGGACGAGTGACAAAAGTGTAAGCCAATAGAACACGTCTATCAATGAGTAAACAGCAAGCTGCAAAAAAATGAAAACTAAATGGTAAAACAACTTCCCTTACAGGGAACACTTAAACATGAAAAGTACTAAAGACAAAACTGAGTGAATGAAAAAAAGGTCTATGCCCAATATGGAAGCATAGAATAGGAAAGCAAGTTGAACATGAGAAAAAACTTTAAACTGCATAAATAAAGGCAGCTAGGAAAAGGCAATAACCACCTCTGGAATCCCAAAATGGGGAAAAAAAAGAAAGAAAGAAAAAAAGATTTTTGCAACTCATAATCTGACCTTTGAAATAAAAATAAGTAGCTTGGGACCGCTGGAGGGAGAGATGGTGAAATGCATCATGGGATGGGGCAGCTGCATACCTATCAAGCTCTCAGTGTAAGAAATCTGGACAAAGCCAGAAATAATGGGGGACAGAGGCCCAAAAACAGGGACAGATTTTAAATATTTCTCCTATAAAGTTAGAAACTTGTTAGAACAACAGGTTTTGCTTTGCTCTGTATTTTCTGAAAGATGTCAAGTCTGAAACCAAAAGTCTGTCATTATTTATTATTATTTAATGACTCCAATCCTCAAAGATTTGCCAGAAAGCCCCAAGTTTTATGAGGAAGGGACCAAAAATATGAGGCAAAAATCTGGACATTCTGTGAAAATTTGGACAGATGGGCAGCTAGAGAAAATTTGGTATGCCAATCTCTCCTACTGCCTGCTGACTTAGTCCTAGGGATTATATAGGATTAACCTACTCTTATCAATGCAAGAGATAAGGAAGTTAAGAGCAGTTTAGAAACTACATCTGATGAGTTAAGGATCAGACCAATCAACCACCTTCATTTTGAACATTTTCATCATGAATCAAACGAAAAAGGAGTAGGTCAGGCACATGACTAGACAAGGGCTATACAATACACAAACACACACAAACAAATATATATATATATATATATATATATATATATATATATACATATATGGTTTACCATCACAGTGTCACAACACACGTGTATGACTGGTCATATACCCAAATCAAAATGTCAAGAAACTGCACCACTGAATCCTCAGAACAGCAAAACTCCAACCTAATGAATGTTGACAGTCTGGGAATGTTGACTTTGTTCGAAACACCTGTCACTCTTCTGGATGTCTTCTATGACCGTTATGCAAGGGGCAAGTCCCCCTGCATCCCCCCATGTGGGGGGGCCGCACCCTCACACCCCTTGCTAATTATACATATTAACTCCAAGGTTGCACTACAGTGAGGGAAGGGATATATGTCCCGATCCCCACTGTAGTGAGATCTCCACTCAGAATACTGACCTTGCAAAAGAGCAAATGCACACTGGCATTCGCTCTTTTGTGACTTCAGCATTTTTTGGTTCGCTAATACAAACTGTTGACAACAGCCTTTGCACATCTGCTGTCGCAGATGTGCACCTCGACATTGTAATGATATATATATATATATATATATATATATATATATATATATATATATATATATATATACACATGCAATATTCTCACCAAAGAGCTATCTAACTCTACTTAAAGAGAATTCTAGTTCTAGAAGAAATAAATAATATACACAAGTGCTCAAATTAGCAAGAGCCACACACAATATTAAACTTTCATCAAATGTGTGCCTACCCGGAGTATAAGCATCTAGTTTCTGACAGACTCCTCTCTCTTCCTAAGAGAAAGGTGTGAAGATCTAGGGATCACCAATAGGTGACTCTATGGTGGTGACTCAGGAGTCTTGGCAGAATTGCTTTTGGACAGAAGGGCAGATGTTCTACAGCTGCATGGAACAGCATGTGCTTTGCAGGTACATGGTACTGCATGTATATATCTTGAGGATAAATGGATTAAAAATCTGCTCAAGTCAGATGGATGTCAGGGGTGCTGCTGCTCAGTGATCCCCAGACTAGTCCAGTAAACCATGCCTTAACATACACCCCTTAAAATAAACTTAAGGCATAATACCTCATGGGGATACATTTGGGTTGCATGGCTAGGCTTATAAAGAATCCACTGGTCGTTAGCCAAATATAGACCTATGACCCTAACTGTATAAATTGCAAATGTACATGGCATGACTTGCTATGAAGGGAAGGAAGCTCTTAATCAGAAGAAATATAAAAGGGCAATGCTGCAATAAGATAGTAATGGGTTTAGATCAAGGGAGCAGTCTGTACACCAGACAACACCCTTAGAATAAAATATGTTTTTGCGACACGAATGCCTAGCCAGCACTAAATATACTGACTTTTGTGTAAAGCTCACATTCCAGTCACTAGGCCATTAGCAGGACAACAATATGATGATAGTTCCCCTCCAGCAATGTCACATTTTCAAATGTTTCTGTTACAATCACTACATAAAATCACTAGACAAAGTACAGCTGCATAAGTCCTACTAAACTGTAACAACATATATTAGTAGAACACACTGCCTTACTGGTATTCAGGTAATACTCATCTGCTATTGTTCCTTTGGCACTTTACCACAGCTGTGAGTCCCTCCAACTGCCTGTCTGTGATTGTGATGGCCCTATCACCTGGCAGTACAGGGACTGCCTTTCAGAACCACAGACAGGACTCTTTCAGTTTTTCTACGGTCCAGCATGAAGAGAAGATGAAAAATGCAAGCTCTGCAAACACCTGTTGTTCCAAACCAAAACCCCCACACACACACAATAAAAGCTACTGAGCATAACTCAATGGCATATCCAGCAGCAATCTACATACATCCAAAAAAAAGGAGGATAGTGTGTGGGTACAGCCAATGAGGCAGTGTGTTCTATGAACATTTACTGTGTGGGTACAGCCAATGAGGCAGTGTGTGCTATGAACATTTACTGTTAGAAGTAAGCAGGATTTACATAACTATCCTATGTTCAACAAACACACTGCCTTACTGGCATTCAGGTAGATTCCCAAAGCTTGCCCAACCTGGGAACAGGAATGACATGGGTTCAGGAGCCCCTACAGAACAGTCCTAGCAAATGCTGCTATGGATTGAGAAAAGGAATCCAGCTTGTAGTGCTTTGTAAAGTTATGGACAGAGGACCAAGTTGCTTCTAGAGTTCACTCCTTTCCGATATGTCATGGAAGAGGAAAAGTTCCAAGTGGAATGCAACTTTAGTTTGCCTTGATTCGCTTTGCCATCGTAGGTGTACACTACCAGAGAACAATCAATGATCAATGGTTTACTTAGAGACAGGTTCAACCTTCTTTGTCCTTCTGCAGGAAATAAAAAAGCCTTTCAGCCTTCCTGAAGAGTTTTATTCTGTCAAGGTAGAACCTGAAAATCAAAAACACAGGTTCAGCAAGCTGAAAGTCCACCCAAGTAGTAAAACAAAGTACTATGTTCACTCGTATCGTAGAGTCAAGCTGTTCAAAAAATTCCAAAGAGAATTACGGAACAAACAAGTCCATGGGTTTAATAAAAAGTTTTACGCGCTTTTCGTTTTCCTCAATCGGCTAAACTTCATCAGAAACATGTTAAAGTAAGTTACAAATGCAATTTATACAAACAGCTGGTTAATAATTAACCAATTAAATGTCTTACACATTGTCTCATTTTTAAAGGCAAACCAGTTCATAAAAACTACAGCAACTCTGCGCACAGTAATAAAGGGAGTTAAATAAAGAAATGACCAATCTAAAAAAATAATAGTCACAAATGTCTAAAAATACAGTATAAAAAATACTACATATCTCTATATTAACTATAGTCTAACAACAACCATGCATAAATTACCCAGTTAATGTAAACAAAGTTAAGCATGCATGGGTTTTCCACCCTGTTTTATTACTGGAAAACTCTCATATAAGATGGTTAGCAGCAAGTACTAAAATGCCTTACATAGCTACCACTAACAAACATCCTAACTGGAGCAAAATTTCTACTTCTTTAAACTTTTTAATTTTAGGATACTACTGATGGAACAAGAATCATTCAAACCAGGCGGGTTATAGGCATTTAGTCTAACTTGCCAAGATAATTCAAGTTCCTCTAACTTCAAGGGTCTAGGCCCACCCCTACTATCAGCCTTTACTTGATCTATAATAATAAATTTAAAGGCATGTTCTTGGTTGGTGAACACATGTTTAGCTAAAGCGTTTTCCAATTTCTGTTTCTTCATTCACATGTTTCTGATGAAGTTTGGCCGATTGAGGCAAACGAAAAGCGCTTAAAACTTTTTATTAAACCCGTGGACTTGTTTGTTCTGTAATTCTCTTTGGAATTTTTTGAACAGTTTGACTCTACAATACGAATGAACGTAGTACTTTGTTTTACTACTTGGGTGGACTTTCAGCTTGCTGAACCTGTGTTTTTGTATTTACAAGTTTGACTGAAGGTAGAACCTGAGCCGTTGGTTCACATAAAAAACAAACGAAAGAAGCAGCAAAGACTGGATAAGAAAATTTTCTTTACTGAATTCAGGTTCTGGTACCTCGGCCTTCGCCTTCAAATGGAACAATGTTACAAAATGCAAACCAGTTTAAATACACCTTGCACAACCAATTAAGCAATGAATCAATCAAAGTAAACACTTCCTAATTAAAGAAATATACATACAATAATATATATAATTCAATATCTAATAAATACTAAATAATAAATAATTGCATTCCACAGAATAAATATTATTTCATATATTATATTTCTAAATTCATACCATTGGGAAATAATGTTCCATAGTTTACAATAAACCGTGATTCCATATTCAATAATTTGCTCTGAAAATTGAAATTATTTTCACCCATTCCCCATGGTTTAGCCAAAATACTGAATTTAAAACCAGAGTGGTCTCCCTCATGAAACTGACAGAAATGGCAAGCAACTGGACTATCCAATCTATTATTCCTAATATCCCCAAGATGTTCCAATATTCTTAATTTAACCTTACGTTTTGTTTGCCCTATGTACCATTTTGGTTCTAAACAACTGCAACCAATAATATATATCACCCCTGAAGAGTTGCAATCAAAATGATCTAATGCATGGTAAATAACCCCATTAATACTCTGACCATCTAAGTTGATTGGTTCACATCCAAGGTATGATGTATGCTCTCTCCCTTACTCTCAGATTCTGGGTAGAACACAGGAAGGTTAATAGACTGACTGAAAATGAATTCTAAGACTACATTTGGCATGAAAGAGGGGTTAGTGCATAACACAACCGTATCCCTGTGAAAAATCCGGTAAGACTATCCCACCATAAGAGTTTGCAGCTCCTAAAAAAAAAAAAAAAAAAAAAATATCTCTTGTTTTCCCGCTTTACTAAGCTAGAATAGTCCAGTTTCAGAGCTTGCTGATCCCTGGGCTTTGTTTGCAGTTCCTGTTACTGAATCTTTACCTAATTTGGAACAGAGGAGGTTCCCTTGCTTACCAGTGGGAGTGGGAAGCATTGAGCTGCCTGTTGGTCCAGTTTTGTGAGGTTTCAGCCAGTAACTTGTAGTTTATTGGTCATTTTGGGCCAGTTCCTAGCTTCTTTCAGCCCCCTGATATAAAAAACGCTAAACGCGCGTTTTTTTGGCTTGTACCTACTCAGCACAGATCCTCGTGGTGGCCAGCAGAGTAATCCAAGCTTCAGAGAGCTAAAAAAGCGACTTTACCTGATTTAAGTATAATTTTGTGGCTTTCCACTTCTATTTATCTAGCAACTGTATTTCGCCTGCTTGCTGATACATTGTTACTGTTTTTCTGCATTTATTCTGTTTTTGCACTTGTTTCTCAATTTGTTACTTTTAAAATCTGTAACTGTTGCAAATTGTTTGTGTAGGCTGTGATAGCCGATTTATAGCATTTATAAGTGTTTACTGTATCTGTTTCTGCTTGTTTTCTGAAAAAAAAAAAAAAAAATATCTCTTGTTTTCCGCTTTACTAAGCTAGAATAGTCCAGTTTCAGAGCTTGCTGATCCCTGGGCTTTGTTTGCAGTTCCTGTTACTGAATCTTTACCTAATTTGGAACAGAGGAGGTTCCCTTGCTTACCAGTGGGAGTGGGAAGCATTGAGCTGCCTGTTGGTCCAGTTTTGTGAGGTTTCAGCCAGTAACTTGTAGTTTATTGGTCGTTTTGGGCCAGTTCCTAGCTTCTTTCAGCCCCCTGATATAAAAACCGCTAACCGCGCGTTTTTGGCTTGTACCTACTCAGCACAGATCCTCGTGGTGGCCAGCAGAGTAATCCAAGCTTCAGAGAGCTAAAAAAGCGACTTTACCTGATTTAAGTATAATTTTGTGGCTTTCCACTTCTATTTATCTAGCAACTGTATTTTGCCTGCTTGCTGATACATTGTTACTGTTTTTCTGCATTTATTCTGTTTTTGCACTTGTTTCTCAATTTGTTACTTTTAAAATCTGTAACTGTTGCAAATTGTTTGTGTAGGCTGTGATAGCCGATTTATAGCATTTATAAGTGTTTACTGTATCTGTTTCTGCTTGTTTTCTGAAAAAAAAAAAAAAAAATATCTCTTGTTTTCCGCTTTACTAAGCTAGAATAGTCCAGTTTCAGAGCTTGCTGATCCCTGGGCTTTGTTTGCAGTTCCTGTTACTGAATCTTTACCTAATTTGGAACAGAGGAGGTTCCCTTGCTTACCAGTGGGAGTGGGAAGCATTGAGCTGCCTGTTGGTCCAGTTTTGTGAGGTTTCAGCCAGTAACTTGTAGTTTATTGGTCGTTTTGGGCCAGTTCCTAGCTTCTTTCAGCCCCCTGATATAAAAAACGCTAAACGCGCGTTTTTTGGCTTGTACCTACTCAGCACAGATCCTCGTGGTGGCCAGCAGAGTAATCCAAGCTTCAGAGAGCTAAAAAAGCGACTTTACCTGATTTAAGTATAATTTTGTGGCTTTCCACTTCTATTTATCTAGCAACTGTATTTCGCCTGCTTGCTGATACATTGTTACTGTTTTTTCTGCATTTATTCTGTTTTGCACTTGTTTCTCAATTTGTTACTTTTAAAATCTGTAACTGTTGCAAATTGTTTGTGTAGGCTGTGATAGCCGATTTATAGCATTTATAAGTGTTTACTGTATCTGTTTCTGCTTGTTTTCTGAAAAAAAAAAAAAAAATATCTCTTGTTTTCCTGCTTTACTAAGCTAGAATAGTCCAGTTTCAGAGCTTGCTGATCCCTGGGCTTTGTTTGCAGTTCCTGTTACTGAATCTTTACCTAATTTGGAACAGAGGAGGTTCCCTTGCTTACCAGTGGGAGTGGGAAGCATTGAGCTGCCTGTTGGTCCAGTTTTGTGAGGTTTCAGCCAGTAACTTGTAGTTTATTGGTCGTTTTGGGCCAGTTCCTAGCTTCTTTCAGCCCCTGATATAAAAAACGCTAAACGCGCGTTTTTCGCTTGTACCTACTCAGCACAGATCCTCGTGGTGGCCAGCAGAGTAATCCAAGCTTCAGAAGCGACTTTACCTGATTTAAGTATAATTTTTGTGGCTTTCCACTTCTATTTATCTAGCAACTGTATTTCGCCTGCTTGCTGATACATTGTTACTGTTTTTCTGCATTTATTCTGTTTTTGCACTTGTTTCTCAATTTGTTACTTTTAAAATCTGTAACTGTTGCAAATTGTTTGTGTAGGCTGTGATAGCCGATTTATAGCATTTATAAGTGTTTACTGTATCTGTTTCTGCTTGTTTTCTGAAAAAAAAAAAAAAAAAATATCTCTTGTTTTCCCGCTTTACTAAGCTAGAATAGTCCAGTTTCAGAGCTTGCTGATCCCTGGGCTTTGTTTGCAGTTCCTGTTACTGAATCTTTACCTAATTTGGAACAGAGGAGGTTCCCTTGCTTACCAGTGGGAGTGGGAAGCATTGAGCTGCCTGTTGGTCCAGTTTTGTGAGGTTTCAGCCAGTAACTTGTAGTTTATTGGTCGTTTTGGGCCAGTTCCTAGCTTCTTTCAGCCCCCTGATATAAAACGCTAAACGCTGCTTTTTGGCTTGTACCTACTCAGCACAGATCCTCGTGGTGGCCAGCAGAGTAATCCAAGCTTCAGAGAGCTAAAAAGCGACTTTACCTGATTTAAGTATAATTTTGTGGCTTTCCACTTCTATTTATCTAGCAACTGTATTTTGCCTGCTTGCTGATACATTGTTACTGTTTTTCTGCATTTATTCTGTTTTTGCACTTGTTTCTCAATTTGTTACTTTTAAAATCTGTAACTGTTGCAAATTGTTTGTGTAGGCTGTGATAGCCGATTTATAGCATTTATAAGTGTTTACTGTATCTGTTTCTGCTTGTTTTCTGAAAAAAAAAAAAAAAAAATATCTCTTGTTTTCGCGCCTTACTAAGCTAGAATAGTCCAGTTTCAGAGCTTGCTGATCCCTGGGCTTTGTTTGCAGTTCCTGTTACTGAATCTTTACCTAATTTGGAACAGAGGAGGTTCCCTTGCTTACCAGTGGGAGTGGGAAGCATTGAGCTGCCTGTTGGTCCAGTTTTGTGAGGTTTCAGCCAGTAACTTGTAGTTTATTGGTCGCTTTGGGCCAGTTCCTAGCTTCTTTCAGCCCCCTGATATAAAAAACGCTAAACGCGTTTTTGGCTTGTACCTACTCAGCACAGATCCTCGTGGTGGCCAGCAGAGTAATCCAAGCTTCAGAGAGCTAAAAAAGCGACTTTACCTGATTTAAGTATAATTTTTGTGGCTTTCCACTTCTATTTATCTAGCAACTGTATTTCGCCTGCTTGCTGATACATTGTTACTGTTTTTCTGCATTTATTCTGTTTTTGCACTTGTTTCTCAATTTGTTACTTTTAAAATCTGTAACTGTTGCAAATTGTTTGTGTAGGCTGTGATAGCCGATTTATAGCATTTATAAGTGTTTACTGTATCTGTTTCTGCCTGTTTTCTGAAAAAAAAAAAAAAATATCTCTTGTTTTCCCGCTTTACTAAGCTAGAATAGTCCAGTTTCAGAGCTTGCTGATCCCTGGGCTTTGTTTGCAGTTCCTGTTACTGAATCTTTACCTAATTTGGAACAGAGGAGGTTCCCTTGCTTACCAGTGGGAGTGGGAAGCATTGAGCTGCCTGTTGGTCCAGTTTTGTGAGGTTTCAGCCAGTAACTTGTAGTTTATTGGTCATTTTGGGCCAGTTCCTAGCTTCTTTCAGCCCCCTGATATAAAAAACGCTAAACGCGCGTTTTTGGCTTGTACCTACTCAGCACAGATCCTCGTGGTGGCCAGCAGAGTAATCCAAGCTTCAGAGAGCTAACAGCGACTTTACCTGATTTAAGTATAATTTTGTGGCTTTCCACTTCTATTTATCTAGCAACTGTATTTCGCCTGCTTGCTGATACATTGTTACTGTTTTTCTGCATTTATTCTGTTTTTGCACTTGTTTCTCAATTTGTTACTTTTAAAATCTGTAACTGTTGCAAATTGTTTGTGTAGGCTGTGATAGCCGATTTATAGCATTTATAAGTGTTTACTGTATCTGTTTCTGCTTGTTTTCTGAAAAAAAAAAAAAAAAAAAAAATATCTCTTGTTTTCCCGCTTTACTAAGCTAGAATAGTCCAGTTTCAGAGCTTGCTGATCCCTGGGCTTTGTTTGCAGTTCCTGTTACTGAATCTTTACCTAATTTGGAACAGAGGAGGTTCCCTTGCTTACCAGTGGGAGTGGGAAGCATTGAGCTGCCTGTTGGTCCAGTTTTGTGAGGTTTCAGCCAGTAACTTGTAGTTTATTGGTCGTTTTGGGCCAGTTCCTAGCTTCTTTCAGCCCCCTGATATAAAAAACGCTAAACGCGCGTTTTTTGGCTTGTACCTACTCAGCACAGATCCTCGTGGTGGCCAGCAGAGTAATCCAAGCTTCAGAGAGCTAAAAAAGCGACTTTACCTGATTTAAGTATAATTTTTGTGGCTTTCCACTTCTATTTATCTAGCAACTGTATTTTGCCTGCTTGCTGATACATTGTTACTGTTTTTCTGCATTTATTCTGTTTTTGCACTTGTTTCTCAATTTGTTACTTTTAAAATCTGTAACTGTTGCAAATTGTTTGTGTAGGCTGTGATAGCCGATTTATAGCATTTATAAGTGTTTACTGTATCTGTTTCTGCTTGTTTTCTGAAAAAAAAAAAACAAAAAATATCTCTTGTTTTCCCGCTTTACTAAGCTAGAATAGTCCAGTTTCAGAGCTTGCTGATCCCTGGGCTTTGTTTGCAGTTCCTGTTACTGAATCTTTACCTAATTTGGAACAGAGGAGGTTCCCTTGCTTACCAGTGGGAGTGGGAAGCATTGAGCTGCCTGTTGGTCCAGTTTTGTGAGGTTTCAGCCAGTAACTTGTAGTTTATTGGTCGTTTTGGGCCAGTTCCTAGCTTCTTTCAGCCCCCTGATATAAAAAACGCTAAACGCGCGTTTGCGCGATTTTGCGCGGAGCTGCTACTGTTGCACACTAGGGCAGCGCCGGTTAAGCAGATTTAAACTATTAGGGCTACCTAAATTACACTCTTCAAATTTTCCCTTAAAACTACCTTCCTCGAACTATACTACTGATCTAATCAGCGTATCCTATAACTAAAAAGATCATCTCTACTTGACTCCAAGTAGACTATTCTCTATCTGTTAAACCTAGCACTTGCTCCTACAGTACTTATTACCTTGATACGGCACTCTTGTCATAGATAGTACCCCAAAAGGCAACCCCCATTTCTCGGTCACCCACATCCCCGGAATCTTTTTTAAAGTTTTTTGTCTATCCTTCTAGCATGTCGAGTGATCAGTTGCTAGTGTCCTCTCCTGCTCAGCTGGTGAACCTGGGAATATTGAGGCAATGTTACAATTGCCTCATGTACACAGACAACCCTCTCCTCCTCCCACAAAACACAAATACATGCGAGAGATGCAACTATACGGCCAAACTGGAGGCTGAGCTCTCTCAACATAGGACTGGCAAGACCAGTCAGGAGGAGAAGGTTACCACACACACTATAGACCCAGTCTCACATAGTACCATTACAACCTCAAATCATACACATAAACACACAAAGACATACTGGAGGCTCTGATCAAAATCTACCAAAACAGCAGAGGCCACCAAAGCAGACACCCAAACAACCACCACCTCAGAACACAACACCTGCAACGCATAGACCTCACAGTCAGAGTGTCAAACAGTCACAGCCCTTAAGGCCAAACACAATGCCAGACACACTAGTCATTGGTGACTCCATAGTCAGACACACTGACGTCCCGCTCACCAGACTGAGTAAGGAGAAGGTCACAGTAAGCTGTCTGTCGGGCGCTAGAATCCGCCACATAACGCAAGCACTCAGGTCTCTCAACAGCAGGTACAAATATGACTCAGTCATTGTCCACGCTGGTGTAAATGACCTGAGACGTACCTCCTTGGACTACATGAAAAGAGACATTGAGGAGCTCTCTGATTATGTAGCCCAGGCAGGTATGACCCTGACCTTGAGCAGTATCCTACCTTCACCAAGAATGATGCCACAATACAGAGATAAGATGATCAGCTTTAACAATTGGCTTAAACACTGGTGTCATTCAAAGGGGATCCAGTATCTGTCTGCCTGGGATGACATGCTGGACAAGCCACGCTGCTTCGCAAGGGACGGCTTGCACCTGTCACCCTGGGATTCGGATATTGGCAAAGGCTCTTGCCACCCCATAGTGCCTTTTTAGGCAAGGCTCAAATTCTAAACCTACCACCCTAGAACACAAAAAAGGAAAAAAACTAAGGGTAATGCTGCTCAATGCCAGAAGTCTAAATCTCAAAATGCACGCACTTGAGGCCCTTCTCAGTATGGAGAACATCGATGTCTGTGCTGTGACAGAAACCTGGTTCAAGGCTCCTGAGAGCACCCCAGCGCTATCAGGTTTTACCTCATATCATGCGTTCCGGCCCCAAAATCTGGACAATACCAAGAAAGGAGGAGGGGTATCCATATTCATCAAGGACACCCACACCTCAAGACTGGTGGCAACGCATGATGCATCGGAGACCATCCAGGTGCAATTAACCGTAGGCAAGACTGCTCTGCAAATTGTAGCATGTTACAGGCCACCCTCACAAACTCAGGAACCTCACATGGCCTTCCTGAAAACACTAGAGGGGATAAATGTATCACCAAACACCATCATACTAGGTGACTTCAATTACCCTAATATAGACTGGGAACACTACTCAAGCCCAAACACCCTAGCCCAAAAGTTCCTGGAATTCATAAACTCAAATGCCATGGAACAACTAGTCACCATCCCCACAAGAGGAGATAACATACTTGATCTCATCATCACGAACATGGGAGCACAATGTTCAACACCGAAGTATACCCCTCACTGGTGAGATCAGATCACAAACTAATCTCGCTGGAGGTCCTCATCCCACCCCACCTGAAATAAAAAGACCACAGTAAAGAACTTCTCAAAAGCCGACTTCACACTTCTAAAGACTAGTGTGGTCTCCTTTAAGGCCCCGAACCGGAAAACAGTACTCAAGCCGCTGAATCACTTACAAATGCCTTCTACCAGCACCTGCAGGACTGCATGGATAAGGCAATCCCAAGCAAAACAAAGACTCTTTGTACCAAAGGCAAGCGTCCAGTCTGGTGGACCCCAGCCATAAACAAACTCTACAACAAAAGGAGGAAGCTACTACAAGATAGAGCAAAATCCTTAAAAGGTAAGACACCCTTGATCACTATAAGTAAAAAACTAAGAGCTCTCATAAAATCATCCAAAGCAAATTTCGAGAGAAAAATAGCTAAAGACTCAAAAGACAATCATAAGGCCTTCTTTAGCTATGTTAGAAACCTAGGAGGAAACTCCCAGATATGCTCAGAACTAGTTCAAAATGATGTGAAGATTACTGATCCTACAGACATTGCCAACATACTGGCTGACAGGTTCAGTGCAAACTTCTCCCCTCCCCAAAAGGAGAGATATCTATACCAAACGATTGCAGCCCCCAAACATCTCCAGCGCCCAAGTGAGAACTGCTCTCTCCAAAGCAAAAACACAGCATCCATGGGACCTGATGGTGTCCCCGGCTGTGTGCTCCACGAACTCAATGAGGAATTAAACCCACAGCTAGGACAGCTGTTTAATCAAAGTCTTACTACAGGATATGTACCCAGGAGTGGCGCACTGCAACTGTGGTCCCACTTCACAAAGGCGGTGCCTCCACCGACCCTGGAAATTACCGCCCATTAGCTTGACAAGCCTTATCTGCAAAGCCATGGAGAGGATCATAATGGACCTCATAAATAAAGACATAGGAATTTGCAGACTTTGGATCCAACCCAGTTTGGCTTTGTCAAAGGCAGATCATGCCTTTTAAACTTGGTTGACTTTTGAAACAGTCACCAAAGCCATTGATGAGGAAAGGCAGTCCATACAGCCTACCTCGATCTGGCTTAGGCCTTGATACAATACCCCACTCGGGTATCATTGAAAAACTCATCAGCTTAAATGTTAACCCATACATCACAAGATGGGTTGCAAACTGGCTGAGTGACAGAACCCACAGGGTCAGAGTTGCTGGCGCCATGTCAGACTCAAAGCCTGTCACAAGTGGTGTCCCACAGGGCTCAGTCCTGGGCCCACTCTTGTTTGGCATCTACTTTTCAGTACAAGCAAACACAGGAGGGTTATGGCTGACAAAGTTTGCAGATGACTGCAAACTGGGCCATAGTAGAAAACACATCTGACACAGATATCCTTCAGAAGGGTCTCACAGAAACGGATAACTGGTGCCAGAGCCACGGCCTAAAGTTAAATGCCAAAAATGCATAGTCATACCCTTCGGGAAAAACAAGGTTACCCCTAGCTACCAAATAGGTGGCAATCCACTGAGCACAGAAGAAGTTATCAGGGACCTGGGGACCCAGGTTGATAGTAGTCTGTCATTCGACACCCATGTAGCTAAAGTAGTCAGGAAGACCTTCTACATTGCCCACCTTATCATGAAGGGATTCTCATCTAGATCAAGGGAGGTCATAGTCTCCCTTTACTCATCACTCATCAGACCAATGATTGAGTACAATGCCCCATTCGGAATGTATCTGACCTGACACTTGCAGCAGCTGGAGAGGCCACAAAAGTTCCTCACCAAAAGGATAAAGGGTCTCAAAAATCTGTCCTATGCTGCCCGACTGAAAGAACTCCAGCTCTATTCAGTCGCCACGCTTGCTCAGAGGTGACCTTTGCCTAACATACAAGGCCATGTCAAACCCAGATTTGATGAATATGCTTCACCTCAAAAATCTAGATCCATCAGAGCCACAAGGGCGGAGACTTAAACCTCGACACGGCTATTAATAGGACGTGCTGGAGGGATAGATTCATCACCCAAAGACTCCCTATGCTGTGGAACAAAATCCCGGTACATGTGAGGCAGAGCACCTCGCTGGCCTTGTTCAAGAGAAATCTTGACCAATGGATGGGAGATCGCAGATATACCCCAGGGATTACCTCAGTGTCACTGCTCGACAGAGGCACAGCAAAATAATGGGTATAGTTCCCCATACTAAAGGGGTGGCGTAAGCCACAAAACGATGGGCTAGGCTTATAAATGCCCTCGGGCAGATAGCCTAGTATGAACCTATGAACCTATGAACCTATGAAACTCACCCTGCAGATATCAAGGCAATAAGCAAAACAGTTTTCCACATTAAGAAGTTAAGATCAGTGTGTGCTGCCAGGTCAAAAGGTGGTAAGGTCATTTTTTTCAAAAACACAGTTAAAATCCTATGAAGGGGGGATTTGCTGGGGTGGGGTCTCATATGCAGTACTCCTTTCATGAACTGTTTTACCAAGTAAAGAAAGAAAGAAAGAGAGGGATCCACTGGCAGACAAGCAGAGATGCCACTAAATGCACCTTAATGGATGCATACAATGAGCCATCCTGAAGTAGCTCATACAAATATTTCAACACCAGAGGGATGTTTTTTACCTCAAGGGACCTTCTGTTCTCATTGTGGCAAAATGTAGGAAACAACAGCTAGTTGTAAACATAAAATTTTCTAGTAGTAGGTTTTCTGACCTCTTCTAACACCTGTTGCACATACTCATGAAACAAGTACCTAAATGAAGTCAAAATTGAATCATCCAGGCTCTCAGTTGTAGTTGCTCCAAATTGGGGTGAGTCAGTCACACCAAGACTGTGTCAGCGAATCCAACATTTGAGGAAGTCTGTGGTAATTGTCCTTGGCCAAAACAGAAGGGAGAGCCAGGATTGACTGGGCCAGTAGGGGTTCACAACAATGATCTTTTGGCATTTCTTTCTGAACCTTCCGAAGTAATTTGTGAATCAGTGGAAAGGCTGGGAATGCATACAAGAACATTTCTGTCCAAGGGAACAAGAGCGTGTCTGTCTTCCAACCATGGCAGGAAGGATGTCTGGAACAGAATTTTTCCAACTGTCTGTCTTGAAAGGAAGCAAACAGATCTATCTGTGGCATTCCCCATATCTGGTCTAGATCCTGGAACACCACTGCCTTGACCTGCCACTTATGCAGGTCTGCCCAGGATCTGGTTGGTCTGTCTACCACAGTGTTTTGCTCTGTTGGGATGTACGATGCCTGAAGAGTCAGAAAATGTAGTAAAATCAGGTCCCAGGCCATAACTGCCAACTGGAACACAGGGCATGACCTTGTTTGTTGAAGTACCACATCACTGTGGAAATTGTCTGTAACAACAAGAAAAGGACTCTGAATCCAAAGGTGGTAAAGGACTTTCAAGGTGAATATCACCACCAACATTTCCTTGAAACTGATGTGCTTCCATGCATCCTTGGGCCCCCAAGTGGCCTACACTTACACTCCCATTGACACAGCTCCCCAAGTGAAGTTGGACAAATTTGTCTGGACAGACTGCACTGGAACAGGCGGGAAGAAGGGGAGTCCTGGACTGACACTTAACTGTGATTCCAGTGAATGTAGGTGCTAGGTCCAACAATTGTGGACATACCACAGAGCTTTCCTCATGTGGAGATGGGCCAGTGGCATCATAAGAATCATGGATGCAATCAGTCCTAGGATTGTTAAGCATTCTGTTGTTGGGCCAGTGTTCCTCCTGGAGAATTCCTGAAACACCACATGGTAAGACAGGACTTTAGCTTCAGCAGGAAAGGCCACTCTTTTGTCTGTAGTGATTATTCACCCCAGGAAGATAAGCCTTTGCAAGGATGTCAGGCATGACTTCCAAAGATTCGACTTGAACTCTAGCCGGAAGACTAAGTTCAAGACCCTCTCCAGTGATCCCAAACACCTGGACACAAACCCTGCACAGATCAGCAAGTCTTCCCAGTATGGAAAGAAGTAAATGCCAACAATCCAAGAGTGATTCCCTACAGGAGCAAGACATTCAGTAAACACTCAAGGTGCAGTGTACAGCCCAAATGGCAATGGAAAGATCTGATACTGCGAAGCAGATATAACAAATCTCAGATATCTCCTGAAGTGATGAGCAATGGGGATATGATGTAATGCATCCTTCAAATCCAGGTCACCATGAAGCAGTGGTCTAACAAAAGATGAAGCACAGTCTGTAGGGTTAGCATCTTGAACATCGAGATCTTGACAAAAATTCTGTAGTAGAAACCTTTCATTCTCTCCAACCTCTGCCAATGATGGTGAGCACCAATTTGTCAGAAACCACTGACGGCCAAGCTGTTTTGTCAACAGATAAGTTTTGAGATGGGGCACCTAGAGGGGGACTTGATAAAGACAGTGTTGCACCCCATCACAGCCACAGGTTGGAAAGAAACCACTCTTGATAGGTTTGCAGAATTTTCACCCTGCCATTTCCTTTTGATGCCTTGTTTTTTGTTTGGCTGGGACTTCTGTTTGTTAGGCCACCAAAAATTATCCTGCTTATTAGAGGGGAAAGTTGGAAATATGGTACATTTTTGACACCCCTTGCATCACTTTACCTCTGTCATCCAAGTGTTTAAGGATTTGATTAGCTGCTGTACCAAACACAAGCAGAATCAAGTGGAGCATTTGTAATCTCATTTTTTAACTCATAAGGAAAGTTTTGGCTGTGCAAGCAAGCATACATCCTTATCACCACTGACACTGTTGCATTTCTAGAAGCAGTATCAGCTCCCTCTAAGATACTCTTTAAAAATGTTTAAACACTTCAGAAACATTGGAAACAATACCTTTTACACAGACTTTTTGCTAGCCAGGTAACGATGCAGCAACCTCATCTAAACTATACATACACCTCAACACAAACTTCCACATAAAGCACTGGAAGTTAAACACTTTAAAAGCTACTGTGCCAGCTTCTTTTCCTAAGAATCTATCCACTTGTGACTTCCAAGATGGATGCACATTGAGTAACAGCACAATTCTGGCTCTCCCAGTGTGAAAACAGAAACTTAGCAGAGAAAGCCAGTGGACCTGGATTTCTGAGTAAATTTCAGTAACTAACACTGCCTGGATGCCAGGAAAAAATAAATACAGAGGACCTGAAGGAAAATCAGCTATGAAAGGTGATGAAAAAACATTGACTGGGGAAAGTTCTGCAGTCATTCAGCAAAAAGAAGTGCAAGCACCAGGCATGACTTCCAGTAGCCTTAAGGAAAGTATAAAGGAAATGCATAATGTCCTGACTAAAATAAATGAAACACTGATGGAGTATGTCATCTCTAACAATAAACGGCTGGAAAAAATAGAACAAGCTTTAAATATACTCAGATGAGATGATAAGACTGCAAAACTCAAATGTCGAAATGAAGAAAAGTCTGGCTGAATATGACACTGCACAAGAAGAGCTGGTTAAAAAATAATAAAATTAGAGGACAGAGCATGTACAGAAAACCTGAGATTTTCTGCTGTACCCGAGAAGTTGGAAGGAACAGACTACATTAATTTCATGAAAGCACAGATAAGCAAACTGGACTGATATTTCACAATAGGAATTGTTAATTGAAAGGGAACACTGTGTATATGCTCCAAACCTGGCTATGAGAAAACAACCTAGACCTTTAATAGTAAAAATGCAATCTTACCAGCAGAAGGAGTTGATTCTGACAAAACTGTGGCAGAAGAATAAAGTACTAAAGTGGGATACACCAGAGTGTTTGTGGAGAATGACTAATTGTACAGCAGGCAGAAGAGGAACAGATTTATTCTATTATATAGGCAATGTCGAGAAGCAGGAGTGAGATTCAAACTGCTGTATGCAGCTATCTTCAAAATATTTTTCCCTGGAGGAACAAAAACATTTTTTGATGAAGTACATGCTAAGGAAGAAATTATAAAGTTGTTACAATAAAAATTAAGCTGTGAAACAGAAGGGCATTTTGCTTCTTGTTCTTCTGTTAATAAAGACCACAGAGAGATTGTGCCAGTGAAACTTTTCCCAGTGTTTCAACAGAAAATGCTTGAGAGAAGGAAAAAGCACAGGAGATGACTAGAAGAATCAAGAGTGCACTGGAGATGAAGCAGAGACACGGTTTGGGAGATGGAGATAAACAGGACTAGAACAAGAGAATCTGAAAATATTGGACTTGTTTGGAATTTGTTAAACTAGTAGAGGACTTTAAAGCATATGCCCTACTTCATGTCATCAATGTTTGGAAAAATACTCAGGAGAGGGGAAGAGGAAGGAGAGAGTTAACTGTACGTAAAACAAATGCTTTTCTTAACAATATTACTTAAGTGGTCCATGATTTTTCTCAGCATGTTCTAAAGTAAAATTTTTCAGTTATTTTGTAAGTGTAATGGGGATACTAATGTAAATATGTGTTTCTGTTTATTCTTTTTGTTTCTTTCTCCATTCTTCTCTCTTTCTCCTTGTTCAGTTTTAAAAAATGTAGGCATTGCAACATAAAAAAAGGATCTGGTTAAAAGAGCGTGACAAAAGAAAAGTTAGTGTTCTTTTTCTCATTCTTGCAAAGCAGAAAGACTGGGCTAAGGCCATTAGTTTTTTCAGTAACAAGTTTTAGCAGAAAGCAAGTAAATGAAAAAGAATATTGAATATTATAAGGTCTTTTTTCTAGTAAACAATCCTGTACCTGGTTCTCATGTCACTAGCTGACAATCTGATAAAGAAAAATGGCTTGGAGAAAATGTTTTCTGAAAGCATTCAAGTGTTTTCCCGGCTGGGAGAGCTATAAAGATAAGGCAAAACCAGACAGGACTCACAGACTCCTCCATGTGTCTTAGCATGGATAATCTTTCTTTCTGTTTAGCTCAAGTCTGCATGTGTGGCTGTCAGTTTGGAACTTTTGTTCCTGTTTGCGGGTGGGGGGGGGTTAAACTTCACTATTTGAAGATGTATGTAGTTTTGTGTGTTATTATTAAGTTAGTAGGTTTTAGAGGGTAGTGTGTGTGTGTGTGTGTGTGTGTGTGTGTGTGTGTGTATTTTTATTTGAGGGTTTCAGAAAAACAAAAAAATTCTGCAATATGATACATAGGCTCAAATGGAAATGACAAAAAAGAATTGTATAAAATATTAACCTGCCAAAAAGTGCATGCATGTAACACAAAAACTGGAATTAGACATTTAACAAAAATGTTGTTATACATAAAAGGTGAGAATAATAATCTCTCAAGAATGTGTATGACCTTGGAAGCAAGTAGACCTCCTGGTCTAAACGATTATGTATCTATACTTCCTTTATTAAAATTAAGATCTGCCAAACTCGGAGTTAAAAACTGATGTATTTATAAAAAGAACCACTAGAGGGCACCAAATCCTTTATTTATATATTATATATTACTGATAGAGAAAAGTTTTGTATTTAAGCATATTTATATTTAAATATATTTATATTTTTAAAGAATATTTTGATAATTGATGTGTATACGAAAAGTTCTACTTCCCTTGCAAACTGTCGCCGATCGTATTATTTATTTAAACAGCAATGTGTATGCATCCCAGCTCTTAAGCCCCTTACAGAAAAGGATGAATGTGTTCATTTTTACGTATTGTGCATGTTTCATTAATTCCTTTTTAAAATATACCATGCAGACGCACAAACATTTTTATGGGGGGGGGGGGGCTACAGCTCTAAGGCTTCTAATATAAAAATGATACTTACTCTGTAGAAACACGTTTATTATATATGGACAGCTGGGAGGTCACATTAACAGAGCTCTTTGAAATTGAGGTATCAAACTTGCCGGTGGAAAAACCTCCACAGCTCCTGAAAACAAAATGTATAACATATCTGATTATACAACGACCCCCCCATTAATATTCCAAAATGTGCACGCTGATTGGTCAGCATGCACGTTGTAAATAAGACTTATACTAATGGAAAAAGGTGCGCCTGGACTTTTTCCATTAGTTTAAGTCTTTTTTTACAGCAACGGAGAATGCAAGATCTCCGTTGCTTTTTACACACTGTCTCGCTATATTAAAAGAGTTTAACATAGCGAGACAGCTTTAAAAAAAGTAACGGACATCTTCCTTTCTCCGTTGCTTTTTTTAAAGCTGTCTCGCTATGTTAAACTCCTTTAACTTAGCGAGACACTTTGTAAAAAGCAACGGAGATCTTGCTTTCTCCATTGCTTCCACCCACAGCTCTGATGTACTGCGTAAGCATACGCATGCGCAGTACATCAAAACTGACGCAGAATACCAAACAGCTGCAGAAGGGCAGCAAGGAGGCATTATATAATGCCATTATTTAAGAAAAGTAAGTATTTTTTTTCTTAAATAATGTTATTGTATAATAGCAATAACCCACTTCTGGGTAAGGGTAATGCTGGATTTACCCACGGTTGTCTTTGTTTTGCCACACAGGCTTCACCCTCATGACCAAACCACACCAACCGTGGGTAAATCCAGCATTACCCACACCCAGGCGTGGGTTATTGCTATAGTAACACATTTATGTGTAGTCAATGGTGAAATGAAAAAGTCAGAACTTTACGAAAGTGAACTTTATGGGGAGAGTGGGGGAGGGATTGTGACAGAAAACTTAATACAGTTTAAGCATCATACATTATACTAAGACCAGGATGCTGAGAGACCAAAATCAGGGGAAAATGATGGTTACTACTGTTATACCATGTGTAGGAATTCGGGAAATTAGGCGACTACCCACCAGTTCACCTTAGTGGAAAGATACTTTATGAAAAGTCAGTCTCAGTTACGTGGTAACATTCCAACCACTCATGACATGTGTTGCCCCGATAATAGGTTCATAGGTTCATACTAGGCTATCTGCCCGAGGGCATTTACAAGCCTAGCCCATCGTTTTGTGGCTTACGCCACCCCTTTAGTATGGGGGAACTATACCAATTATTTTGCTGTGCCTCTGTCGAGCAGTGACACTGAGGTAATCCCTGGGGTATATCTGCGATCTCCCATCCATTGGTCAAGATTTCTCTTGAACAAGGCCAGCGAGGTGCTCTGCCTCACATGTACCGGGATTTTGTTCCACAGCATAGGGAGTCTTTGGGTGATGAATCTATCCCTCCAGCACGTCCTATTAATAGCCGTGTCGAGGTTTAAGTCTCCGCCCTTGTGGCTCTGATGGATCTAGATTTTTGAGGTGAAGCATATTCATCAAATCTGGGTTTGACATGGCCTTGTATGTTAGGCAAAGGTCACCTCTGAGCAAGCGGCGTTTACTGAATAGAGCTGGAGTTCTTTCAGTCGGGCAGCATAGGACAGATTTTTGAGACCCTTTATCCTTTTGGTGAGGAACTTTGTGGCCTCTCCAGCTGCTGCAAGTGTCGGGTCAGATACATTCCGAATGGGGCATTGTACTCAATCATTGGTCTGATGAGTGATGAGTAAAGGGAGACTATGACCTCCCTTGATCTAGATGAGAATCCCTACATGATAAGATGGGCAATGTAGAAGGTCTTCCTAACTACTTTAGCTACATGGGTGTCGAATGACAGACTACTATCAACCTGGGTCCCCAGGTCCCTGATAACTTCTTCTGTGCTCAGTGGATTGCCACCTATTTGGTAGCTAGGGGTAACCTTGTTTTTCCCGAAGGGTATGACTATGCATTTTTGGCATTTAAGTTCAGGCCGTGGCTCTCGCACCAGTTATCCGCTTCTGTGCGACCCTTCTGAAGGCTATCTGTGTCAGATCTGTTTTCTACTATGGCCCCCAGTTTGCAGTCATCTGCAAACTTTGTCAGCCATAACCCTCCTGTGTTTGCTTGTACTTGGAAAAGTAGATGCCAAACAAGAGTGGGCCCAGGACTGAGCCCTGTGGGACACCACTTGTGACAGGCTTTGAGTCTGACATGGCGCCAGCAACTCTGACCCTGTGGGTTCTGTCACTCAGCCAGTTTGCAACCCATCTTGTGATGTATGGGTTAACGTTTAAGCTGATGAGTTTTTCAATGATACCCGAGTGGGGTATTGTATCGAAGGCCTTAGCCAGATCGAGGTAGGCTGTATGGACTGCCTTTCCCTCATCAATGGCTTTGGTGACTGTTTCAAAAGTCAACCAAGTTTAAAAGGCATGATCTGCCTTTGACAAAGCCAAACTGGGTTGGATCCAAAGTCTGCAAATTCCCTATGTCTTTATTTATGAGGTCCATTATGATCCTCTCCATGGCTTTGCAGATAAGGCTTGTCAAGCTAATGGGCGGTAATTTCCAGGGTCGGTGGAGGCACCGCCTTTGTGAAGTGGGACCACAGTTGCAGTGCGCCACTCCTGGGTGCGTATCCAGAGGTCAGACTTTGATTAAACAGCTGTCCTAGCTGTGGGTTTAATTCCTCATTGAGTTCGTGGAGCACACAGCCGGGGACACCATCAGGTCCCATGGATGCTGTGTTTTTGCTTTGGAGAGAGCAGTTCTCACTTGGGCGCTGGAGATGTTTGGGGGCTGCAATCGTTTGGTATAGATATCTCTCCTTTTGGGGGCGAGGCGGGGAGAAGTTTGCACTGAACCTGTCAGCCAGTATGTTGGCAATGTC
Organism: Protopterus annectens; assembly: GCF_019279795.1. NCBI lineage: Eukaryota > Metazoa > Chordata > Ceratodontiformes > Protopteridae > Protopterus > Protopterus annectens. The sequence continues at coordinate 773,747,925 of NC_056745.1, read as the reverse complement.
TGTAGGATCAGTAATCTTCACATCATTTTGAACTAGTTCTGAGCATATCTGGGAGTTACCTCCTAGGTTTCTAACATAGCTAAAGAAGGCCTTATGATTGTCTTTTGAGTCTTTAGCTATTTTTCTCTCGAAATTTGCTTTGGATGATTTTATGAGAGCTCTTAGTTTTTTACTTATAGTGATCAAGGGTGTCTTACCTTTTAAGGATTTTGCTCTATCTTGTAGTAGCTTCCTCCTTTTGTTGTAGAGTTTGTTTATGGCTGGGGTACACCAGACTGGACGCTTGCCTTTGGTACAAAGAGTCTTTGTTTTGCTTGGGATTGCCTTATCCATGCCGTCCTGCAGGTGCTGGTAGAAGGCATTTGTAAGTGATTCAGCGGCTTGAGTACTGTTTTCCGCCGGCTCGGGGGCCTTAAAGGAGACCACACTAGTCTATAGAAGTGTGAAGTCGGCTTTGGAGAAGTTCTTTACTGTGGTCTTTTTTATTTCAGGTGGGGGTGGGATGAGGACCTCCAGCGAGATTAGTTTGTGATCTGATCTCACCAGTGAGGGGTATACTTCCGGTGTTGAACAGTGTGCTCCCATGTTCGTGATGATGAGATCAAGTATGTTATCTCCTCTTGTGGGGATGGTGACTAGTTGTTCCATGGCATTTGAGTTTATGAATTCCAGGAACTTTTGGGCTAGGGTGTTTGGGCTTGAGTAGTGTTCCCAGTCTATATTAGGGTAATTGAAGTCACCTAGTATGATGGTGTTTGGTGATACATTTATCCTCTAGTGTTTTCAGGAAGGCCATGTGAGGTTCCTGAGTTTGTGAGGGTGGCCTGTAACATGCTACAATTTGCAGAGCAGCCTTGCCTACGGTTAATTGCACCTGGATGGTCTCCGATGCATCATGCGTTGCCACCAGTCTTGAGGTGTGGGTGTCCTTGATGAATATGGATATCCCCCTCCTTTCTTGGTATTGTCCGGATTTTGGGGCCGGAACGCATGATATGAGGTAAAACCTGATAGCGCTGGGGTGCTCTCAGGAGCCTTGAACCAGGTTTCTGTCACAGCACAGACATCGATGTTCTCCATACTGAGAAGGGCCTCGAGTGCGTGCATTTTGAGATTTAGACTTCTGGCATTGAGCAGCATTACCCTTAGTTTTTTTCCTTTTTTGTGTTCTAGGGTGGTAGGTTTAGAATTTGAGCCTTGCCTAAAAAAGGCACTATGGGGTGGCAAGAGCCTTTGCCAATATCCGGAATCCCAGGGGTGACAGGTGCAAGCCATCCCTTGCGAAGCAGCGTGGCTTGTCCAGCATGTCATCCCAGGCAGACAGATACTGGATCCCCTTTGAATGACACCAGTGTTTAAGCCAATTGTTAAAGCTGATCATCTTATCTCTGTATTGTGGCATCATTCTTGGTGAAGGTAGGAAAAGTACCACTTCTTTCTACACCAGTTTTTGTGACAAAATGAAAGCAGCCATTACATTCTACAGTGTGATATACAAAGAACATTGAAGAACTGTTTTTAATAACTACTGTGAAGCTGTACTCTTTTGTTTCTGTTTAGATCTAGCATCCCACCTCTTGTTGAGGCATACAGTATCAAATAACAATGACTAACTGAGACAAAAACAGAATGATAAAGTATCAGTGCTAGATGTCATTGTAAGTACTCAGATTATGAGTCTGGCACAGCAGGACAAACCCATCTGAACCGTATAACTCTAACCCACCACACTCCAAGCTAATTGTCTAACTCAAAAAGTTGGACAGCTTTGAGGGAAAAAGTTTTGTAATAAAATAAAGAGTTCCCGTTTTACTCAGGGTGTGTGACTTTGAAGTTAGAATACATTAAGTTGTTGGCACTGAGGGAACAGCTCCCCAGATGCAGAGAGTTTTAATGGGACTTGCCCCTGCCCCTTGCACAAACACAGTCTGACTACATGACCTTTTATCTCAACCAGTCAGTAGTGTCTGTATTTCTTGCCTTTCTTTGTGTGTTGCTAATTCAAAGCACAACCTGCTTTTTAATGTTTTCAAGTCAAGGCATAAGCACAAACCATTTTTTTCTGTTTCCCATAGTCTATCTTGTTAAAATAAATAAAGAAATATGTATTTACTTATCTGGTAGTCTGCAAAACAAACATTTTAAAATCTGACTTACTTGTCCCACCTTTAACCAAATGTCTTTTCCTGCCTTCTTTTTTCCCTTTATAAACTTGTACTACAGTCAGTGTCGTATGGAACAAGCAGACCACAGGTGTCATTTTGTGTTGAACCAGCACCTTTTTGACTAATGCTTGATCTCACAGGATGAATTCTTTTTTCTCTTATTTTTGTGTTTTGTTAATGTATATCTATACTTTGTACTGTAAATTGCCCATTAGTTTATTTGTGTAAATAAAGCTTAACAGACTGACTGAATATTGGCTATATAACTTTAGAAAAAAGTAAATACCCGATCTGTTGCATAGCAAGCTGTGGCATACTGTGTGTACCCCCAGACTGCTCCTGGTAAAACATTACCTCAGTGCAACATTCTGAGATCCACATCACAGAGCTGCTTGTTGGAATACTGTGCTTTTAAGGAAGCAGAATGAAAACACTGATAAAAGTCTTAAAATAAAGACAAGACACTGACATGCAGGTGAAATCTAATGCCAACAATTCTTATATCTAACATATGAAAATCTGCATTAGTTTGACAACATGGGTTTTACTCTCTCAGGACATTTTTTTTTTATTTTAATACTTCCAGACTACACTGTAGCACAACAGAAAAACAACACTTTCCCTTGCAGTTTTACATCTAGAATCCTTAGATACAAGAGATTGGATGAAGGTGGAGGTTTCTAACAAATGATTACACTACAGTAATGTTTTATCTAGAAGCATTTCCCATCTTTAGACAAGAGCAGTCCCTGAGCAGATTTCAGAAAATGATACACCTAAACAGAAGGCGTATTTGCATTTAGTTGTAAGGCAACATCACACATTATGATTCAAAAATCTGGAATCACCGAGCATAAGCAGCTTGTGACTCAGTGGCCTCCACTGCATGCCTGCATAATCGATAAAACTAATTTTTGAAAGCTGAGCTGCAGGGCATTCATTCCATCTGGAGATATCTGGCATACCAATGGATTTTAACACAACAGGTACACCTCAGACAAGATTGTTACCTTGTTACAGCTATGCAGCTACAGCTAATATTAACATTTCTTTCATATTTTTTAAGTAATCTTAAATTATTATATACTCAGCCATTCACCTAGTCTGGTGCAGCTGTGCTATGCCATCTTTTAGGTTAGTACTGCATACCAAAATAGCAGACGCATTCTTATACTATCAAATAATTACAATGAGGGCCTCCTTATTTGCTCCTGTGTGTCAGTTATCCTCTCCATCAATCATCATTCTGCAGTTTATACGAAAAGTTCCTGCACTTGATGAGTGAAGTGCACTTGCGAAGGCACATACAGTGATGGCACTCATCAACTACATAAGTGTGCTCAACTGCTGCTCCCCAGTTCATACCTTTCTCCCCAGACAGCACACTCCTGCAAACAAAGGATAATGCAGATTTTATACCCCCACTGCTAACAAATAACAAATAAGTACATACTTGCCCAACATACATGAATTTCAATCAGCCAAGGTCAGCAAGAAATAAATGCTCACCTAAAGGAGGACAGAGGGAGGGAGGGTATTCTTTATCCATCAAGAAGGATCACCTTTGTCAATAAACCAATACGGTAAGAATGCAGCTGCTTTATCTAACATTTAGGACCCTTCATGTTAGGTTCTATACCTGGATTCATTCCCAGCCAATAAGAAACACCTAGAAAGAAGAAGCTAGAGAACTACATCAATAGCAGTATCAATGGTGCGACAAGTAACACACTTGCCTTTGGTGCTGAAGGCTGTCACAGTTCTACTCCCACGTCAGGTAGATCGACTGCTGACACTGCAGTGCAGTAATGGGGGATGTGTACTGCACTCCTAACAGTGTAGCCCTTTGGAAGAGACATTTAACTGAGGCCCCATCTATCTGAGTAGGTGGCAGCTCAGGTGGATGTAAAAGATCCCACAACACCAACTGAAAAGAGTAGGGGTATTTTATTTATAAAATATACACTATTAACATAGCATACATTACAGAATTAGACTATGTACATTAAATACATTATTTACATATTTATAATATTTTACATAACTAATAAACAAAATATTATTAATCATCATTATCTTCCCACTCTTGCTGCCACAACCCAAATCCAATTTTTGCCAAAATTACAGGTAATTCTCAGACTTATTAAACATAACTTCTTTCACTCTTGCCCTCCAAATACCCTATACCAGAAGGAATAAAACCCTCATAACATCTATCAAAAACTTTTTTCATATTCTTCTTACAAAAAACATACAGTATCATGCTGTTATTAATATCTTCAAACTTTCTTATATCATAATCATTTCTTTTATTATTCTTTCCCATAACGTTTTAACTCTTTCACATTATAAAAAGCTGTATAGTCTGTAAAATATTACATAATACACATAATCTTTGTGACCAAATTTTATACTTTATATTTGTTTTCACGGGTAACTTATTTATCACTAATCTCCATAAAAAGTCTTGCTATTCCACTATCCTGTTAATTTTTTTTCTTTCTTAACCTAACTGCCTCAGTAATATTTTTATTTAAATTTTCCATGGACTAATACCATAACATTTTCCCACCACATCATTATACAATTCCTTTCTATTTACTTTCAAACCTTTAGTTTCCAAATCCCAACTCCTTTTCTCTTTTTGACTTTCCTTTACAATTCTACCAATTTTTACACTTAGCTTCCAAAATTTTAAGCATCAGACTATCATTCCTCTTTAAAATTTTATATAAACACATAGAACCTGCATATACTATTGAATTTAATAAACATAAACCCCCCATCTTCCTTGAACTACATACCCCCGCTCCTTCCTGGATTTAATCTTAACCCCAAAAACAACTAAATAGAGCTCCAAGCAATTTATTACTAGGTAACATAAAAAACTTATCTAAAAATGTTCTTTCCCATAATCACTAAATTTATCAAATATACTTTTTTCCTATACGATAACATAAATAAATTCCACAAATTGCCAATACAACTTTCACTCTAAATGAAAAGCCCATAACCATCTAATACCATAAATTAACACTTTCTTCTTCATCCTTTTAATTTTTGCAATCAATACTAAATCATCAACATATGATAAAAAATAAGGAATTTCCACACAATTTTTAACATAATACAGAGCACCTTTCCTCCCTAATGAAACTTTTCCCCCTACTGCATTCATAAATAAAGAAAACAACACAGTACTCATTGGACCTCCTTGCTTTATCCCACCCCCTCTTCAAATAAATCTCAGAAGTAAACCAAAACATTAATGAACAATTTAAGCTTATAATTATAAACTGACTTTAACATATTAAGTATTTTACCTTTTAAACCATACTCTTCTAAATTTTTCCACAAACTGTCATCTTCCACAAAATCAAAGTTCTTCTTCAAATCTCCTACAACCAATCGTACATACATCACTATTTTCATTAATATAAATACTGACAATCTCCCTTATTAATGTCAATAAATACTATCTCTCTCTTTTAAACCAAAAATACATGCATCCACGACTTCATGTAACATACCATTACATCTCATGTGTTAAAACTTTCATAAAATCTTGTAACCAGCATTATTTAACATTATAGGTCTCCAATTTATCATTTGACATTTTCCTTTCTTTTTCCACATAAATGTTATAACCCCTTCACAAATCTCCTTCTCAGTTTGCCTCTTTTCTAACCATTCATCATTTATCTTTAAAAGCATCTCCTTTTGCCAAACGTCTATAGCCATGTATAACACATAACCTATACCACCTATACCTGATACAGATTCTTCCTTTACCTTATTCAATACCATCCTTAATTTACCAAAATCAATAATTTTCTTTTCAGTCCTTTATTTTTCCCATGAAAACTTTTTAGCCATCCCAAATAAACATTTTCCCCTCCGCACACCTTTATTCTTATAATTTTTTTTCTTCAATTTCAATTATCTCATTTTGCTTGTATTTTAAATCACCATTACCAGGTCACATTTCTCTCATGAAACCTATATCTTTCTTAACCAATTTAGCTAGATATGGAGATACCTCTTCTTTCTTGCCTGGCAAAAACACATTTGCCTACACAACAAACCTTCACATTTTAAACGTCTTTTTTCTTTAATTAAAAAAATTGTTTCTACAGGACTAGTCAACAATTTCTTACATATCTTATCATTATAACAGTCCTTGTTGTTTTCCAATTCCACTTCCAAAAAAAACCCTGATGTATTCTTCTTTAAACACCACCCACCACTCAATCCATGACCCCCCCAAAAACTCTCAAAGATAAATGATCCTCCCATAAATCAGCTTCTGCTGAAATACTAATAGTAAACTGTCACTTTAACCCCTATAAAAATGTGCCATTGTATCCATCTACATCCCCCCAGGGGACAGCATCCCTGTCATTAAAAACTTTCTCTCTTGGCTCACCCTAAACGTTCCTTACGAAAACATTATACTTGGCGACGTAAATATAGATTGGACCACACTTTCTTCCTAATCTCCTACTCATAGTCTCAATCTGTACGGCTTCCACCAACTAATTTCTTCCCCTACCAGGTACAACAGAAACTCTGCTTCAGGATCTATAATAGACTAGATCCTTACTTCTGACCCTTGTCTCTACCAAAGCTCCGGCATTCTCCCTAACTCTCTAAGTGACCATTCCCCTACTTATATCCATAGATACTCCCAACACCCTCCCAAAGAACACCTTTACAGAAAATGTCATGATCTGACTCACTTCAATCCAGGCAATTTAATTTCCACGTTGTCCAACATAAATCGGTCCTTCATTAGATACCTTCCCCTTAGTGATGCTGTAACCTCTTTCAATGCTCTTTTTCTAAATGTACTAAATTCCATGGCACCTTCCAGGAAAATCAGGGTAAAATCAAAATGTGCTTCCTGGTTATCTAAGCAAACATGCGCTATCATGCATCAGAGGGATGCTGCCTGGAAAACGTGAGCCAGAAATAAAACTCTTCCCTTACTCCAAAGCTACAAGCAATTTAGAAACAGGTGTAAAAAACTAGTATTCAGAGACAAATTGCCTCCCACCAAAGTAGCAGACATAACAACCTAAAAAGTTTTGCTCTACCTTAAATAAAATCCTCCACCCTGGTAATCCTACTACCCCAACCCGTTCCCTCTCAATGCTGCCCCAGAGACTACTGCTCTATTAAATAATTACTTTATTGAAGCAATCCAAAAACTAGCTCCAAATGGATCTACTGTCTCCTCTCTATCTTTACATCCCAGTCCTCCTTCCTCCAATACATTCTCCCTACAACCAGTTCCCATTGCCTTCATCAAATCCCAAATAAATAAACTACCTTCCTACTTTCTTAAAATTGCTGCCAGTGCTATCGCTTACCCTGTCTCTAGCCTTATTAATCGTTCTATTACTGAATCTCTTGTCCCAGATGTATGGAAATCCTTCTACACGATCCCTCTTCACAAAGGAGGAAACTACACTGACCCATCCAACTATAGTCCCATTGCTATACTATCCCCCTTTCCAAAATTCTAGAAAAGTGTGTCCACACTCAGCTACTTAAACACCTGCTAGATAATAACCTTCTTACTCCCACCCAACATGGCTTCAGACTCTACCACAGTACATCAACATCTCTACTCTCATTCACCCAAACAGTAGCAGAAGCCCGTGACAACAACATACTAGTTTCCTGCTTATTCCTCGACCACTCCAAAAGCATTTTGATACGGTCTCTCACTCTAAACTGATAACTAAATTCTCTGAAATTCATCTCTCCACCCTGTTTTTAAGCTGGTTTTCTAGCTACTTATCTAATAGAAAACAATCTACACGATGGAAAACTGTCACCTCCCTGTTTCTTCCTGTTAACACCGGTGTCCCCCAAGGTTCTACATTGGATCCTCTCTTGTTCAATATTTTTACTAACAGTTTATGCTCTGCTACCACCCACTCTTACAATATGCCGATGACTAGACCCTTATTACCACTGCCCACAGCATCCCAGAACTCCTTGATCTTACCCAAGACACTTTTGCATCCATCGAAACCTGGCTCAGTGATAATCAACTATTTCTAAATAAAAAAAAAATAAATAAACTTCTTCTTTTCCTTCCTAAAACACTAGCAACACACAAATCCACTTTTTCTATTACCTCCCTCAACAATACCACTATCAAACCAGAACCCCATACTAAATTACTTGATGTTATAATTGACAACGAATTAAAATTCAGCATACATATCCATAGGTTCATAGGTGTGTACTAGGCTAATGGCCCTGGAGCCTTTACAAGCCTAGCCCATAGGATTACCCTGGGATCGTGCCACCCGACCTTAGTTCCCAGTGCCTCTGTCAAGCAGAGCCACTGCAGTGATCCCCAGGATGAATTTTCTATTTCCCATCCACTCATAAAGATTTCTCTTGAAGAGGTCCAGTGAGGTGCTCTGCTTGACATGTATGGGAAATCTACTCCATAGCATGGGCAGTCTCTGGGTTATGAACGTTTCCCTCCAGCATGTTCTGTTGATTGTGGTAATGAGTATGATGTCTCTGGAGCATGTGGTGTGGAGGGATTGGGATTTCTTTAGATATAGCATTTCTAACAGAGCTGGGTCAGACATGGCTTTGAAAGTCAAGCAGAGATTCGATTTTCTATGTTTTAAACTAGCCACTCTGAGCAGACAGCTATTGCTGATGCAGACTTTGGTAGTAGCCAGTGTTCACACCACCTCTAATTATTCCAGTGTCCTTTTCTTCTGTGTCACAGTCATCCCATGAATGTTGAGGATGTATTTCTCATGCAATATTAAAGGTCTAAGTGTTGGAGACCACCTGCTACTGGTGCAGGCAATTGCATTTTGCCTTGCCTTGGTTCTAGCATGTCCTGCCATCTCATTTGCTGTCTTCTTGCACTGTGTTAATGTGTGTAGTTCCTTCACTAACCTCATTAATGTCCATTACAACTTGATTGCAGGCTTTTACCTTCTTAGTTTGTTTGGGCCCCCCTTTACCAAAGAAACACTTGTCATATGTCCTAACAACTGCAGTGAGGATCATACCTCTCAACCTGGAAACATCAAAAATCTGGACAAGGGCCATGAAAAATAGGTACAAATCTGTATGCTGATTAACATTTAATTTGCATACATAATTACATAACCCTCCCCCACTGCAATAGAATTGTGGGATACCACCTTTCGAACACAAACTGAAGAACAGACAACCAAAATATAGCACCAGAGTCCCCCTGCAGCCATTCCAATGTTCCATTACCTGGTTATTTCACCCCATTTACCATAAACCCCAAACTAAACTTGAACAAAACTAAATCCCAAAAAAACTAAATCCCAAAAAAACTAAAATGCTGTTATTTTCACCAACACGTAGGTCTACCGCTTTCACCTTTACCATAAAATCAAATGATGGCACAATAATCTCTCCTGACCCATCTACAAAACTATTAGGTGTCATCATAGACAATAATCTCAAATTTGACCTACATGTTAACCAAACTATCAAAACCATCAATAAAAAACTAGGGTCACTTTACAGAATAAAAGCCTTCCTAACCCCTCCAGCTAAAATTGCCATAGCTCGCTCTCACCTTCTTTCAACCCTTCTGTATGCATCCCGTCTACTCTCAAATTTGAACAAGACTGTCCTTAACAAACTCTCAATTTGCTACAACCACATTGCCAGGTTTGCCACTGGGCTGCCTTTTAGGACACATCATTGCATCAATCTAAATCAGCTTGGTTGGCTTGAACTACCTAGCCTAATCCAGTATAACCAACTGATTATGGCCTATAAAATCATCTATAATCCGGACAATACTCCTGCACTTAAAAATATTATCACCCCCTATAACAATCCTAGACCGCTTCGATCCTCTAACAAACTACTAATTCAGACTAGCAAAATTAATAACACAGCCGGTGATTCTCTCTTTGCAAACTCTGTAAGTAGATCCTGGAACTCTCTTCCAGCTGATATTACCTTACTTTCCACCTTAGGTCAATTTAAAACTAGACTCAAACAACATTTGTCACTTAACTGGCTATGTCAATGTATTAAGCCAGGCTAACTCGAATGTGTAAAAATCTGTTAACCAGTTTACTGTGTAATTTAATTTAATCCTGACTTGTGCTCAGGACTAACTGTAACCTGTGGAACTTGTTTAACTTGCTTACTTATGTAATCTCTGTAAATAGTCTGTTTGTAATATGTAATGCTGGTATTATGTAATGCTGTATCTGCTTACCCTTGGAGCTTTTCTCCCCGGGCATCCGCTGAAAATGGACATGCATCCAGTCGGACTATCCCGGTAAACAAATGTAAAATAAAAAAAAATAAAAAATAAACACTAATGTGTGCATACAGCTTTACTTCTACAATTATTTGGATTTTAGTTTTACATTTTTCAGCACATCAATGCACAAACACTAACAGACATCTGATAAACAAAGCAATACTGTCTCACAATGAAAATAGACTTGGCATTAACACTTTTCTGCCCTTGAAACTCACATTCATTGAAACAACACTGAAACCTGCATCACATCCAAAGAAAATGCATCTGGCCAGTGGTGGATAAAGATTACCTTTGGGCTGTTTTCAAATCATTGGCCCCTTGCACATAAAACAAGAAACATACATGTGTTCTTTTCTTTGATACACCTTCCTGACTTTATTAAGTTATATTCCTTGTATAATACAGCACACCTGTTAGACAGAGCACATTTTAAATTTGTTTGAATGAACATTTTAGGCTGCACTGTAGGCAATGAAAGAAAATGCATGAACCAATAATTACAAAGCTGCCCAATTCAGAACATTTCCGTCATAAAAGTCTACTTCCACACCCAAACTATAAACAGAATGACAGTAGTGTAAACCATAGGCATCTTGCACAGCTTCTCGCACTTATTTTCAATTTCGGGGGGGGGGGCAAAAGGTTAAAAACCAGGGACACATTTTAAACATTGCTTGTATAATTTTAGAAAGTTGCTAGAATAAAATGTTGAGTTACCACCATGCATGTTACTGGCAAGTCTTGAACCCAGAACACTATACACTACAGTAAGTGCAACATACCAGTATGCTAAATCAACAGTTTAAAAAAACAGGAAGACTGAAACTTAATGAATCATCTCTGAAACCCATTTAATTCTTAATAATATGCTTAATCATTCCATTATACCACATACACACATTACTGATCCAACACAGTACTATGCTACATGAGCCAGCTTACAAAGTATGACTTTTTACTAAAACAACAGCGCTAGAAACTTTAGACTACTTAGAAATACCTTAAGAACCTTCTCTATATTGTTCTTATTTATTTATTTTATTTATTTATTTTACATTTGTTGACCGGGATAGTCCGACTGGATGCATGTCCATTTTCAGAGGAGGCCCGGGGAGAAAAGCTCCAAGGGTAAGCAGATACAGCATTACATAATACCAGCATTACATATTACAGACTATTTACAGAGATTACATAAGTAAACAAGTTAAACAAGTTCCACAGGTTAAGAGTTAATCCCGAGCATAAATCAGGATTAAATTAAATTACACAGTAAACTGGTTAACAGATTTTTACATATTCTAGAGAGAGTTAGCCAGGCTTGATACATTGACATAGCCGTTAAGTGACAAATGTTGTTTGAGTCTAGTTTTAAATTGACCTAAGGTGGAAAGTAAGGTAATATCAGCTGGAAGAGAGTTCCAGGATCTACTTACAGAGTTTGCAAAGAGAGAGAGTCACCGGCTGTGTTATTAATTTTGCTAGTCAGAATTAATAGTTTGTTAGAGGATCGAAGTGGTCTAGGATTGTTATAGGGGGTGATAATATTTTTAAGTGCAGGAGTATTGTCCGGATTATAGAGGATTTTATAGGCCATAATCAGTTGGTTATACTGGATTAGGCTGGGTAGTTCAAGCCACCCAAGCTGATTTAGATTGATGCAATGATGTGTCCTAAAAGGCAGCCCAGTGGCAAACCTGGCAATGTGGTTGTAACAAACTGAGAGTTTGTTAAGGACAGTCTTGTTTAAATTCGAGAGTAGAGGGGATGCATACAGAAGGGTTGAAAGAAGGTGAGAGCGAGCTATGGCAATTTTAGCTGGAGGCGTTAGGAAGGCTTTTATTCTGTAAAGTGACCCTAGTTTTTTATTGATGGTTTTGATAGTTTGGTTAACATGTAGGTCGAATATTAGATTATTATCTATGATGACACCTAATAGTTTTGTAGAGGGGTCAGGGGAGATTATTGTGCCATCATTTGAATTTATGGTAAAGATGAAAGCGGTAGACCTACGTGTTGGTGAAAATAACAGCATTTTAGTTTTTTGGGGATTTAGGATCAGACGACATTCAGAAAGCCAGTTTTCTATTGTATTAAACGTGGTCTGGGTAGCTGACCATAACTCTATTGGAGATGTGGCCGAGAAAATCTGAGTAGCGTCAGCAGCATAATGGATACAGCTGACTTTTGGGATGACAGTATAAAGGTCGTTAATGAAGATGGAGAACAGCAAGGGCCCTAGTATAGAGCCTTGTGGTACTCCAGGGGTGTTAGGTAGAAGGTTAGAGAGTTTGTTCTGTCAGAGGACAGCCTGCTGTCGACCATTCAGGTAGGAATTAAACCATTGAAGGGCTCTAGTATCTAGACAGAATGTTTGCAGGGTGTGGATTAAAAGTTGGTGATCAACCATATCGAATGCCTTGGAAAGATCCAAGAAGAGGGCTGAGGATATATAATTATTGTTGTGATTATGGTTTATGGTTTTGGTAAAGGCTAGGAGGGCTGCAGTAGTGCTGTGATGAGGACGGAAGCCATGCTGAGTGTCTGCCATAAGGTGATTCTGGATTAGGTGTGCATGAGTTGTCTATGAATACATTTTTCCATAATCTTTGCAAGTGGAGAGAGTATAGCTATTGGCTTTTAACTGGAGAATTCAGCAGAGCTGCCTCCTTTGTGAAGTGGGATTACATAGGATATTTTCCAGATGGTGGGAATTTTAGCTTCTACTATGGTTCGATTGATTAGTATTGAGATGGGGTAAGCAATAGCATCAGCTGATTTTTGTAGGTACTTGGCAGGGAGTTGATCAGCAGAAAGTGCAGTGGGTTTTAATTTTTTGATCAAGGTACGGATAAGTGAAGTGGTGACTGGTTGGAAGCTGAATGCGAGTAGGTTTCTAGGGGTGCTACTTTCAGGACCAGGGGAGCTAGGAGGTAGTTGGCTAGCTAGGGCTTGAACTGTCTCAGTAAAGAATCGGTTAAAACTGTCAGAAACATCTTCAGGGGTTTTATCAATAGTAGCAGCAGGGACTGGGTTGAAGTTTGTCCAGGATGTAGTAGATTATTTAAACCTGCCCAAAACTTCTGAGGGTTATTTTGATTTACTGTCTGTAAATTACAGTAGTATTGTTTTTTGTCTTGTAAAATGGATTTTTTTAGTTTCGTTCCTGGATTGTTTGTATTTAATGTGATCTTGGGGGTCTTTAGAAGAATGCCATAAAGCCCATGCTTTGTTTCTAAGGGTAACTTTGAGTTTAGACTCTTTAGAAAGCCATGGCGCAGTTTTTGCCTTTGTTCTCTTTGAAAGAACAGGCGCATGCAAATCAAGGATCTCAAGGAATTTGTTGTTAAAGTATGCTACTGCTTCCTCTAAGGGGAGGTGTTTTAGAATAGACTAATTACATGAATTATAGAATACTTGAGATAACCTCTGTCTGTGCTCTAAGGTAATGCTTGATTTGATTCCGAAAATGCACTACTGGGAGAACTAACAGCCCAATAAAGGTAGCACTAAAAACAAAAGTATCGATTCGTTTACTTTTCAATTGATATCAACACTGATAACTATCACTGTTGAAGTGACACCAGGCCCCATGTCCAAAAATAGTAGAGTCAGTCTGTGGCTAGATGGATTTATAACACTTTTATAGAAAATACTTCCCCTGAAGTCAGAATCATTAATTCCCATCAAAAATAATACAAACCTAACAATCACACCTAAACAGAGGAAACAAAAAATGCCATTGTTTTAATTATTGACACAGCAAGTAAGCTTCTCGAAGGACAGCAAGTTATAAATGCTCATACCCATTTGTTCCTTAAGTTCATAGGTTTAATACTGAACTTAAACACAAGTCACATTCCTTGACAAACTACTGCATTTTAGTGCTTAGAATACTACTGTCGAACACACACACACACACACACACACACACACACACACACACACACACACACACACACAAACACACACACACACCCTTTGTTCCTTACCTAATTCCCAGCAGTTCGAAATGGCAGCAAAAGCATTCTCTCCCGGCAGTTCACGGCAGCATAAGCAAGCCAAAGCAAAGTTCACGGCAGCATAAACAAGCCAAAGCAAAGTCCAAATGGCAGCATAAGGAAGCAAGCCAGCAAAAGCATTCTCTCTCGGCAGTTTTTTCCATCTGAAATAAGCAAAGTCAAAAGCCAGTATTCTTTTTTCGGCAGCAACAGTTCTTTTCAAATTCTCACCCTGCTCGCAGCCAGCTGGAAATGATGACGTGAGCTCCTTGAGCTCAATTCCAACTGGCTGGTAGCGCTGATGGAGCTGACATCATCGTGCACGTGATGACGTCTGCTCCGGCAGCGCGAAAATTTAAAAAATAAGCAAAGAAATTGGAAATGAAGGGGTGCCACTTTGGAATCGTGGCACCCCTTCATTTGGAACCCCAAAACTCGGTAAAAACTGAGTAATTCGGGACGGTTGGGAGGTCTGGTGAGGATACATTTTTCCTCATGGTTGAAGCTGTCCAATTTCTGCCTTGATCCCTTGTTTTGAATTATTGCTGCACACAAAAAAAATATGCCAGTCATATTAAAAAAAACTGCAATCATCAGTCAAACAGCACAACAATGAAAGCATGCCTGCCATCCTCAGGAAAAAGTTAGGTGACACAAACCTCATAATTATATACACATACAGAGTTTCAGTCCAGCCAAGTAAAGTTGTGCTGAAGTATTTTTTGCACTATAATGAAAACATTCCTGATAATAAGGAAAGCAGTTTGTTAGCACATCCATCCTTCCCTTAGCCCTTAACACGTACTTGCAGTCAATACTGTCATTTCTCATTCATCAGTGACACTCAGATATTTGCCAGTAGAGAGACATGTATGTTGATCCAACAAGGTGCCCTTGTCACTCTTGCACTTCATAATTATATCACCGCATTTCTAGCATGTATGCACAATCACTAAATAACACCAAAGTGAAGGATTTGCTCAGTAATCACTAATAATTTACTCTGCTGTAATGATTTCCATTTACAAATGACAGCTTTACAGTATTCACGAAAGACATTGTAGTATGCCCATCGTATCAGTAAAACAAAATTTTTTTTTAATTAAACCTAGTAATCATACACTATTTTGTACTGTTTCATATTAATTTGCAATATTTCTATTATTTTTTTCTTGTTTTTAAAAAAAAAATCATAGTTTGCTATGTCATTTAAAGACCATCTAATTTTAACTTTCCTTGACTGCAAAATTCCCACAACTCAACAGTGCAGAAAGCATCTTATACCACACTAACTATAAATTCAAGAAAAACACTTAATATAATTGGCTGCTATATCCCACCTGGAAATAATGCCCCAACTATAGAACATCTGTTTGCACTGGGCAAGTAGTACCCTTAGTCAGGAGATAGTCATACTGGGTGATTTTAATTTAGACTGGCTTGCATGTGATGCAGATCACCCCATACATCACATAAAATTGCATGGTTTTACACAAACTATTCAAGAACCTACCCGAATAGCGTCATTGAATTAAAAAAAAAACATCAGAAACTTGGTCTCCTGTACCATAACCACAAACTGCTTTCACCCTCCACCAAACCCTCCCTGGCCCTCTCTCCTATTACCCTGTCTTTTGTATACAGTTCCAGTTTTTACTAACCTTCAGTCTTCACTTCTCTCAAAACTAGAGCAAACATACAATAAAATAGCTAGATTCACCTATAATCTCACTTACAAATCCCACCACTGCCTCGCCCATACATTATTACAATGGCCTGAATTCCCTAAACAATTGTTTCTTTCTCAACTGCATATCACACACTCAGTTCTTTACAATCCCACTTCCTGTCCCTCCATCTCTAAAACTGTAACTCTATATAACCCCCGACATCAACTTCATACATCTGACAAACATCATCTTGACATTTACAGTCAAAAAATATCGGTAAGTCCCTATATTAATACTCTGTAGCTCATCCACTTAAAATAAGAAGTATCCCCCATAAGTTCCATTTCAAACTACAACTCAAACACTACCTTTTTAAGACCTGGTCCTGCTCTTGCCAAGCTCCGACCTGATCACTGATTTCTTCCTAAATTCTACTTTTAATTACTTTAAGTTTTTCTCTCTTTTTATCTGTCTTTCTTTCTTGCTCTTCTTTACAGTATATCTACAATCAGGTTCTTTTAAATATTTCTACTTGGGGATAATCCTGCCACTACTGTATTGGATTTTTTGAAATAATATATAAATATACTGTCTTTGTTGATTTCATTTTATGTAAATGTTTTTTGTCAATATTACTATTGTAAGTTTTAGTCTTTGTATTAACTACTGTTTTTGGCATGTCTGTAATTGTAACTGGAGCTTTTCTCCTCAGGTATCCACTGAAAATGGGCCTTTGGCACAGCTGGACCAACCCGGTTAACAAATGACAACAAAATAAATAAATGATTTACTTCTTTTTGAAAATCTTTTTGATCGACATATTTAAGATGCAACTTTTTGCCCATGATCCTTGTACAATAAAATTATTTTTACCAAATTCCATCCAAATACCTTTATGATCTGAAAAACATTTAACAGACAAAAGCATCGACTTCAGACATACTTTCTGATAACAGAAAGAAATCAATTTCTGTTTCTCTGTTTCCCTTATTATATAAAGTGAGTCACTTTTAGACCAAGTTCTCAACGTACCATACTTCACTAATTCTTTAAATTTTCTAACATCCATCCCAACCTTTGTAACTTCCTTCCAAATATTACAATTAAAATCACCTATCATAATAACAATGTTCATAATAACTATTACATAAGTTTTCAAACTTTCATATAATTCCACCCTTTCCAACACCACCAATAGAGTATAAATCCCAATTAGTCTAAAAACATCCACACACCATCTTTCATCAATAACTGCTCCTATGTCTCCTAATATAATAAAATATCTAATACTTTTATTTCTCCATTAAACAAAAAACAACCTCTGAACACCTGTCCTTTCCAAGGTTCTATACCATCTCATGCCCACAATATTTTAAATTGTAACAGCTCTTGCTCAATAATAGCTCTCATGTCCAATAAACTAACTACATTGTAAAATGGCCAATCTCCTTCATGTATTAATTAAACTATTAATGTTAAAGAAAGAAAAAAAGCATTATTCTTTCCCCTTCTTTTTACTCTTGGGATAAATAAAATTCCTTTTCCTTATCCTTACCTGAGCCCTGATCATACTTTTTGTTCCTTACAAAAGTATATCCCCTTCTTGTACTTTTGACTTCTTACTGTCTACATCATCACCTGTTTTTATCAACATCTTCAAGTTCTTTTACCTGCTCCTTCCTGCTATTAATATCATTCCTTTCACTTTTCTGCTCTTCCCCAGTCTCTGTATAATTCTCATTTTTTCACTATCATGTACTTCCACATTATCTTTATTAATGTTTTGTTCTTCTTTTTCACAATCTAACTAAAAGTGTCCCTCTTGGTTACAAATTCCATCAAGCTAAAAGTGTCCCTCTTGGTTACAAATTCCACACTTTGGCCCTCAAAGGCCAAATTTTTCGTAATGTGGCCTTACTCCCCAAAATGAATGCCAACTACTTTTTTAAACATTCAGCAATAAGATGATTGATACTTCTGCCGAAATAACAAGTCTTTGGTTGTCCCATTTATCAGAGTTCCCCTAGTTCCATTTGAAAAAATAACACTGCATACATTTTTAACTGAGTCATTTTCAATTTTTAACACTGCTTCCATCTCCCAACAGCCATTCCACAAAAATCTTTTATCTTCAAATTTTGTTATATTGAAAACAGAAAAATATAAACCACACCTATGTTTTTTAACTTCACATTCTTCTTCCTCATCAGTTTTGCGCTAAAGAGATAATCTTTGTTTTCCCTGCCCTGAAAAAGCAAAATTATTTCAGGCAAACATATATATTTGTCCAGAAGAATCTCAGTCACACAACTGTTTTTTACCTAAATGAATGAATGAATGAATGAATGAATGAATGAATAATTGTATGTTCTTTATTGTAAACCCCAAAGTAACAATAATCTTGTCCCAAACATAGCACCCATCAATCACTGCACCATCTTTGCTTTGAATCCTCACTGTATATCTTTTTTTTAACAGTTAATTCAGAACCTGTACGTGTAGTCCCTTCCTAACAACAGCAGCACAGGTTCTCTCACTCCTGATACCTTTTTTCAAGTTTCTCACTAGTTTCTGAAATAATTCAATGTCTCCTTCCTTTTCTATTATTCTGTCAACCACCTTCAACCATGAAAGATCCGATCCTTAAGTATTACAGACCTGAGTATTATCTAATCACACCCCATAGGAACTTCACTTGGCTCATTCTTGTTTATCATAAAACACAGATGAGCATCCATTAACCCACCTGGCGCAATGTCTGTTACAACAACTTTATTTGTTTCTTCTTCCGCTAAGTCAGCTAAACAATGGACATTAGTATATTACAAATTCTGTGGCTCAGCTTCTTTTTCCAAATAAACGCAATTATCCACATTCTCCACAACAACAAACAACTCTCCCTTCTCCATCATCTCTCCTGTACACATAACATGCCACCTCTGCTGCCATAAGTAATGCAGGAACTCATGGCATACACAAAGGAGTGGGGGAAGTTCCCTGATGCTTTTGCCAAATTTCGTCTAGCAGTGTAAATATCACTACAAGTCTCCCCTGAAAAGAGGCTACTAGCCTAGCGGGAATAACCTGGTCAACAAAGGACCGACAGATTGATAGTGAGACAGACAGACAGACATCAACTGGAAAGCTAAGTACAAAGGAACCCCAAGCTAAAACGATTCAATTCCTCAGTCACGGCAGGAAAGGTTGCTTGGGAAAGGGGGTGCAGCAGACCTTAGTGCTTTGGGAACCAAGTCATGACAGACCAAGCAAGCACTGGCGGTAGAGACTCTTAGAGAAGCAGACAAGATTACTACCTAGCCAATGAATGTAGCAGTTAGTGGCACATGGAGTGCCATGACATGAAACTGTCAGGCATCTTGAGCTAAGCTGACTAAAAGTCAAGTTTAATCAAGTTTTAGGGGTGAAGACCTTAACAGCTTTCCTGCCGACAAGAGAGAAGAATACTAAGCTTTGAAAGGACAAAGCTAGAAACAACAAAATAAAATTGTCCACACCCTTGCATAAAAAGCATACCAAAAAAAACAAGACAGATGGAGGGAGGGAGCAACTACTGCAGCAGTGATCATTCGAACATCAACTGTTATGGTAAGTTTACTTACACAAGTTTACTGTGTTTATCATATTGATCACTGCTGCAGTAGCATTAGCTATATGGGTAAACTACCCTAGCTAACTACATTTGGGAAGTGAAAGGAAAAGGGTCCAGCAGCCAAGGGCAATGGTCCTATTAAAGTCTGATCTGGACCTACAGAAGGAATCACATTTATAGTGCTTTGTAAAAGTACGTACAGAGGATCAAGTGGCAGCTTCCATAATACTTGCAGAATCCAACCCTTTCCAAAAACCCATAGATGAAGTCAAGTCCTTGGTAGAATGGACTCTGACTGTCTGGAATATTTTTTTATGTTTAGTATAGCAAACGGTAATGGCCATAGACAACCATTTGAAAATAGTCTGTTTTGACACAGGTTGCCCCTACTTCTTACCTTCACAAAAAATGAACTGATCTGGAGATTGAGAAATTTAGTTCTGTCAAGACAGTACCCATGTTGTCTGTGGACATCCAAAGTATGGAGTATCCTCTCCCTCTCATGTTGATATTCAGGAAATAAAACAAAGGGGTGGATAATATGGCTTAAAGTAAACTCAGATACCACTTTAGGCATAAAAGAAGGATTAGTTCTCAAACAAACACTGTCCTTATGGAAAATGAAACAGGGCTGACTCACCATGAGAGCTTGCAACTCAGATACCCTTCTTGCAGAGGTCAAGGCAATCAGTAAGACTGTCTTCCATGTTAACAAACTCAAGTCAGCCGGGTTAGTTCTGACCAGCACCTTCTAGACATCTATAAACCCAACAAAACTTATGGTAAACTCCTCTATAAACACTCTGTATCCCTTGCGTGGAATAGGCTACTACCTCTCATTCATAGCATCACTAGTTCCACCTGCTTTAAAACTGAAGTCAAGCACTACTTTCTGAATTCAAAAGCCTATCCTTGCCTAAATCCTCCATAATCTGCATTTTCCTTTTACTTTTCACTACCTGTCTACATCTAAGAATTCAATGACTAATCTGCTCAGTAGACAATACTACATTATGCAGCTTGGGAAAGATATGTTATTATTGTAAATACCTAAATGTACTAGTTGTAGTTTTACTTCATTTTGTTTCATTTTTATTACAGTTACTTGTTTCACCTGATTACTGCATATGAAATTTTTGCTTATGTTGTATTTCTGCACTGTTTTTCTTGGGTTTTTATATTGTTTGCATTGCTGGAGCTTTTCTTCTTGGCTCTCCACTGAAAACAGGCCATTGGGTCAGATGGACTAACCTGGTTAACAAATGTCAAAATAAATAAATAAAAAATAAAGTATGTATTAGCTTCTCTAACACAAAATTAAGATACCAAGGAGCAGCCACAGGCTTTCTTAGGGGCCTCTGATGCAAAACTCCTTTTAAAAACATTTTGATATGAGACTGCATTGAAAGAAAAAGATCCATGCTGAAAGAGTCGATAAATGAATGCTGACACAGAAATAAGAAAGGCCATAGGATAGTAACTCACAAAAACATTGTAAAACCAAAGAACTAGTCCTGAATCGGTGCTGGTTATGCTGATGGCACCAACTAGAAAACCTTTTCCATTAGCTAATACATGACTTTCTAGTAAAAGGTTTTCTTACCTCCATTAGTATCTGCTGCAGGTCCTCAGTAAACACATGCCTAAAAAGAATTAAGCCTCTATAATCCAGGCAGTTAACTGAAGATAAAGATCTACTTCTTCTTGTGGAAGAAAAGCTCTTTGAACTGAGTTGTCTAGTTGACATCCCAGGAACACAACCTTGTGTGAAGGAAACAATGAAGACTTTTGAATGTTCTCTTGGAATCCCAGCTTGTGTAAGGGATCTCTCAAGCAAGACAGAGATTTCTGACACTTTGAAAAAAACTCTGTGAAAATAAGCAAGTCTGAAATGGTGATGGGAAGTAGAAGCAGAGTCCTGCCAGGGTTCAGATGGAACCGAACTGGACTGAAGTGCCTTTTCCATTTGCTTCGACAGTACCCTTGTAAAAGCCATGAAGGCCAAAGTCACCATCAGCTCCGTAGACTTCTGTCTATCCTCAGACAGAACAAAAACCACATAGTGGGCAGGTTTCAGCACCAAAGCCGATCTCAGCTATCAGCCAAGCTATCAAGTGATGAGGCCCCAAGGAGAAATGAAGGTTCCAACAACTTCAGTGTCAATCCATCTCCTCAAACCCTGGCCCTGAAGCTTCAGCTCCGAGTCTCTTCTGGATCTGAACATATCAGAGTCAAAAAAGGAAGGGTTATTGTCATAGGCAAAGTAACTCAGACTATCGATTTCGGCAAATGCACTCTGTGACAGTTCAGATCCAAGACATTTGGGTCTGAATAGCAGACCAGAACCAGAGAAGGAAGATGAGGGGGGGGCTAGCCCAAGACTCAGTATGTTCCTCAGTGAGGGTACCAAGAGAATCCCAAGTTAGACCTGTGTTACAAGGAGTTTCCTCATCATACTGTGGGCATCTTGTTTGGTTAGGCTTCTGGATCACTGGGTAGAAGAAGTTACCAAAGGTGGCCTTGAATACCTCCAATCTTGGAGAATGGGAGAGTGCAAACTTGGACTCACCATGTCTGGAGAGAACAGAGACTGAGAAGGTGAGAGATGACCTGACAAACTGTCGTCTCTGACCAAAGATTTTTTTGGATCTGCCCCGGACTGCAGTGTTGGATCTGGGGAACTTTTCCTTAAACTTTCTGAATCTGATTTATTCTTTTCTTTCATCTTTTTATTCTCTTTTTCTTTCTGGTTTTCTTTCTCCTTCTGCTTTTCCTTTGATCTCTTACCATTGTTAGCTCTAGAAGAGGCCGCAAAGGAAGTAGAAGATACAGTAACTACAGACCCTCTCTGTGCAGGGAGAAGGTCTCGGGTGCCCTAGAGCTGAAGCAGGCACAAGCCTGACACTGTGTGTCAAGATAGGCAGCACCCAAGCAATAAACGTACAATGTATGTGGATCCTGGGGTGGGAGACTTAAAAAAAGACTAAATCTGATGACTGATAAGGAATAAGGAATCCATCTTAAATTGTATCCTCTCAAATAAGCCAAATAAAATAATCTCCTCTGGCTGCCTAGCTGACAGTATCAATGACCATCTACCTACTTATGCTGTCAGAAGCCATCTAATCATATGCAGAGAGGTAACATATGTTAACAGGAATGCAATGTAAAGAACTTTAATGTAAACACATTCATATCCAGTCTCAAACTCTACAACTGGAATATCCTACAAACATACCACTATATGATGCAGTATCCCATCTGAATAATACTTTCCTAAACATTCTAAACTTTCATGCACCACTCAGAGCAAAGAGAGTCAAATCAAACCCAGCAGTCTGGTAGTAAGAAATGAAACAAGGCAGGTACTCCTAAAAAGAGATAAAAGCTTGGAAACTATGGTACAAAAACAAATCCCAATCTTACTATCAATACTTTAGATATTTAAGAAATCTTGCTAAGAAATTAACAACCAATGACAAAAAATCCAATTTCTCCAACATCCAAATTTCACACCAAAAGAATCCCAAACTATTTTGGTCTTCTGTTAAACTTCTGCGCCTTGGCCAAACAACAACTCCCTCACCAACAACTGATAACAACACAGACAATATAGCAACCCAGTTCAATTCCCACTTTATAAACACTATACTCTCTCTTATTAAACAAAACTCTTCCACCACCCTCACTAACCCAACCTCATCTAACAACACAATAACTTTCTCTTTCCAGCCAGTCCCAACTGTTACCATAAAAAACACTTACTAAACTTCAAACCAACAACCTTAGCAGCTGATAACTTGCCAAAAGAATGCCTGAAGCTCACTGCCAATGCTCTATACTTCCCTATCTCAATACTAATTAACCAATCAATAATAGAAAGCCACGTCCCAACTACCTGGAAAAAATCATTCATTATATCACTACACAAAGGAGGAAATTCAACTGACCTGTCTAATTACAGACCTATAGCTATACTGCTAGCACTATCAAAAATTCTAGAAAAATGTATCCACTCTCAACTCCTCAAACATGTGAGAGACAATAATCTTCTGTCCACAACCCAACATGGTTTACAATCCAGTTATAGCACAACAACTGCTCTTCTTAGCTTCACCAATATTATCAGCCAAAATAGAAATAATACCAGTCTAATATCAGCACTCTTCTTGGATCTATTAAAGGCCTCTGACATAGTATCCAATGGAAAACTTCTCACCAGCCTATTATATCTAGGTCTTAATCAGTCTACTCTCATGTGGTTTCATAGCTGTTTCACAAGAACTCCCAGCCACAGTTGGGAGTTCCACAAGGCTCAATTTTGGGGACACTTTAACAACCTCCATGCCAATACCAAACAGACAAACATAGTACATTGCATAGATGGTGCAACCATAACCTGCTCTGTTCCAACACTGCCAGAGTCCTTCTCCTCTGTAGAATCCTGACTAAGCACTGCGGACCAACTCCTAAATGTTAAAAAGACCAAACTCATGCTCTTTATACCAAAGCAATATAATGATCACAAAAATAAGTTCCACATCATCTCATCTGATAATACAATAATAGAAACTGTGACAGAAACCAAACTACTTGGAGTAATCATAGATGGCAAACTCAAATATGACCAACATATTCATCAAGCTATCCAAATAACACATACAAAACTAGAGTCCCTATATACAGCAAAACAATACAGTAAACTCTCAGTTAACTGGAACTCAAGCAACCGTCACTCTCAAGTAGCAAAAAATATCAAAGAAATTCAGTAAAATTTTCATGTGTTGCACTTTCTGTTTTCCCCCTGCAGAAACATACTTTACGTTTTTAGAGTTTTAGATTTTTAAACAGGAAGATAGGAATAAATTCCCTCTCTCTCCAACCTGTGAACAAGTCAAACCAAACAAACAGTATAGGGTACAGTGTTAGTCAGGCCTATTTTTAGTAGAAACGCTCAAGCAACCAGAAACTTAAGTTATCTGGCATCTACCAATCCGCATGGGTGCCAGTTAACTGAGAGTTCACTGTATCTTACAGTACCCACAAAAGATCCACAGCATCCACTTACCTATTCCCAACTCTTTTGTATGCATTCTCCATCTGCACAAATCTTAACAGTACCCTCATGTACAAACTTGAAATAAAGTAACAAAATTTGCCACATACTCACCAACCAAACTAAATTGTCTGGAGCTCCCAAACCAGCTAACCTATCCTCAACTCACTACAGACCACAAACTTAACCATAAACCAGACAGCTGCCCCTCTTTAAAAAAAATACTGCAACCATGCAGTACTAGCAGAACAATACGCTCCAATAACAAATCCTTCCTGGCTGTAAGTACATCAAAAAACTCTGTGAATAACTCACTGCACTCTTACTGTGTCACACAACTAAGGAACTCCATTCCACTACAGCTAAAACTTACAGAAAATATCAAATGCTTTAAAAGCCAACTAAAACAGCACTTACAACGCTCCTGGCTGTGCTCCTGCTCTTCACCGGGTTAACTTATTAAGCTACTGTACCTTCGACAAAACCATGCCTCACCCTTCCTAGACATCACATATGGAACCCATCATGATGATAAGCTTAGTACAATTTTACTTTTCTCTCCTACTGTAGACAATCAATACTTCTCTGCTTTTCCTCTCCTCTCCTCTCTGAAACTAGCTTATTTCTCTCTCATTCTTACCTCACTATGTAACTACTAAACTAAATGCAAATGAAAATTTCATCAAAACACAAATTAAAGGTCATGCTGCTAAATGCTAGGAGTCTAAACATGAAATTGCATTCATTGCAAGCATTCTTAACCCTGGAAGATGCTGACATTTGTGCAGTCAAAGAAACCTAGTTCAAAGCTGTGGAAAACACCCTAGCTGTACCAAGTTAATCATCCTATCATACATTCAGCCCCCAAACAGTAGGGGGCAAAGCAAAATGAGGTGGAGTTGCAATATATACAAAAGACATACACACCTCCAGGCTGGTCAAACAGTATGACACACAAGAAACACTCCAGGTGCAGTTAACCATTTACAAGACCCCTATTCAAATCACAGCTAGCTATAAGCCCTCATGTTTGACTCAAAATGGTCACTCCACCTATCTGGACCTCTTTGAATATATCAAGATTCAACCCTTTGCCCTGATCGTGGGCAACTTTAACTATCTAACCACAGAATGGAAGAGCTACTCATGCCATAACACAAATGCCCAGAGATTCCTTGATTTCATCAATGCAAATGCCTTGGACCAGCTGGTTGACACCCCCACAAGAGGTGAAAATATATTGAACTTGGTATTAACTAACATAAGTAACCACTGCAGCATCCCTACAGTGTCATCCTTCCTGGTAAAATCCGACCACAAAGCGGTCACTTTCGAAGTTACCATCTCCCCCAGCTAGGGCCAAACAAAAAAGCTTCTCCAAAGCTGATTACAACCTCCAGAGGGAAGGTATAAACAGCTTCATAGCCCCCTACCCCTCCACAGGAACTGGCAAATATGTCCAAACCTACACCAAATTTCTATATGAGCATTTATATAGCTGCATGGAATCAGGAATACCCAACAGGACAAAATCATACTCCTCAAGGAAGAGTAAATCTGTCTGGTGGACATCTGCAATAAATAAACTCTACAATAAAAGGAAAAAATTGCTCTCTAGGACCAACAAGGAGCAGGTGCCTAACTGCAAGCAATCTCTCCTTAGCCTGAACAAGCAAATAAGAGCATTAGTGAAATCCTCCAAAGCAAACTTAGAGTCCAAACTGGTCACATCTACTAAAGACAATCATATTGCCTTCTTCACATATGTCCATAACCTCAAAGGAAGCACTCAGATCTGCTCAGAAATGGTGGTGAAGGACAACACACACACACACAAACGCCGTAGATATAGCCAACCTGCTGGCAGGCAGGTTCAGTGAAAATCTTACCTCTCTGTCCCCCCATCAATAAATCAGGACACCCCCAACACCTGCCCCCCTCCCCTTATCTCTATGGAGCAAGTCATCACTGCCCACTCAAAGACAAAAAATACAGCCTTCATGGGACCTAGTAACATCCCAGACTGCATCCTACAGGAACTCTGGCAGGAACTTGCAGCACCATTAGGCACCCTATTCAACCAGCTATGTCCAAGCCAGGTGGAAGACAGCCACCATAATCTCTTTGCACAAAGGTGGAGTATCCACCAACCCAGGAAATTATAGACCCATCAGCCTAACTAGCCTGATTTGCATGGCCATGGAGTGGATTATCATGGACCTCATTAACAAGGACATTGGCAACCTCCAAACACTCGATCCCACACAGTTTAGTTTCATCAAGGGGAGGTCATGCCTGTTAAATTTGGTCGACTTCTTTGTGACAGTCACCAAAGCCATGGACAAGGGAAAGACGGAACACACCATCTACCTCGACCTGGCCAAGGTCTTCGATACTATTCCCCACTCGGGTATAATAGATAAACTCTCTCAACTAGGCAACAATCCGTATGTTACTAGATGGGTAACAAATTGGTTCACTGATAGACCCCACCCAGTCAAAACAGGGGAAGCCACCTCAAGCAGTAGACCCATAATGAGCGGTGTACCCCAGGGATCGGTCTTGGGGCCTCTGTTGTTTGGGATATACTTTTCTGAGGTGCAGGCTAAAACCAGTGGGCTATGGCTGACCAAGTTTGCAGATGACTGCAAGTTGGGCGCTGTCATCAACTCCCCTAGTGATGGGGACATCCTCCAAGAGGGTCTCACCCAAACAAATGACTGGTGCCAGAAACATGGCCTCAAAACTGAATGCCAAAAAATGCATCATCATCCCCTTTGGGGAGACTGACGTCCCCACAAATTATCACATTATTAACAAGGTCCTAAGCACACAATCAGTCGTGAGGAACTCGGGCACCCAGATTGACAGAAAACTGCCTGAGTTGTATGGAAAGCTTTCTACATGGCCCACCTCATTAGTAAGGTTATCTCATCCAAGGACAAGGAGGTCATAGCATCCCTGTATTCTTCCCTTATAAGACTCATTATTGAGCACAGTGCCCCTTTCAGCATGTACCTCACAAAGCACATGCAGACTACAGAGGTTCCTTACCAGGAGTATCCAGGGCCTCAAACATCTACCCTACACAGATAGGCTAAAGGCTCTGTCCCTCTACTCAGTCTCATACAGACTCCTCAGGGGGGACCTCTGTCTGGCATACAAAGCAATCTTAGACCCTGCTTTGATGGGACTGCTGCATATCCGCAAGTCAAGCTCCATTCGAATAACCCACACTCGCGACCTCAACCTGGTCTGTGACATCAACAGGACTTGTTGGAGGGACAGATTGTGTCCCAGAGACTCCCCCTTCTGTGGAATAGACTCCCTCCCCATGTCAAGCAGAGTACCTCATTAACCCTTTTTATGCACAACCTGGATAACTGGATGGGGAACAGAAAATACACCCCTGGGATTCCACCTATGTCCCTGCTGGACAGGGGCATCGGGTGCTGACTTGACGGAACATAGGCTAAATTCTTGGCTAGGCTTGTAAGGGCCTCATAGCCAATAGCTTAGTAATTTCCTATGATCCTATGAAATGTAAATTAATGCTTTATCCATTTGTTTTTCTTTGATCTTTCTGGACATAGCATTTTTCTTAACAGCTAACTACCATGTTTATTTGCACTCTATGGACATCCAAGATGCAATACTATCAACAATGTAAAACAATGTAATAGAAATGTCTATGTATTGTGAACACTTATAACTTATGAATGTAAATGTGGAGTTTTTCTCCCCGGGACTCCACTGAAAAAGGGCATTTGAATTCCAGTTGGAATAAATAAATAAATACATAGATACATAGATACATACATACATACATACATAAATAAATAAATAATATGGTCCTCCCTGAGCTCAAATAAACTTATATTTAAAAATTTTAAATACTGCTACAACATTTTTCTAAACATAAGTCTCCCCTCTCTTCTTACTGGCTAAAATCAGACCTCTCCAATATGCCAAAAAGGCATACAAAACCAACTATTCTAGTTTGACATTAATATCCTTCTTTCGGCTTTTCCCGGTTAGGGGTCGCCACACTGGAACTCCGGTCCGCTAATGATTGGCAGTAGATTTTTTTTTACGGGTGCCGAGGTGCCAGCTCAACGCCCAACCTGCAATGAAGGCACGCCCATTCTACGCATGTCTTTTGAACGCCACTCGACCGTGGGGAGGACATGCAGACTCCGCACAGAAGGCACTCCCGCCGAGAATCGAATGGGAGGACCTCTTGCTGTGAGGCAACAATGCTAACGCTGCACCACCACGAATACGTTTTAGAAAAAACATACTAACGACAGTTTATGATTACATCAAATGCTTACATGACCTCAACAAAAAAGCCTTCTTTCCCTCAACCTCTCCTTCCTATACTACTTGTGATGAGTCAAATGCAGACCTACTTATTTTTGGCATTGTAAAATTGTCACAGGTCTGAGGAACACTGCCAGCGGCAACCTCCATCAGCAAAAATCATAAAACAACCACTCTCCTGGCAAACTGCCATATTACACATTCCACCAACAAATGTAGTTAAAAATAACTTCAGAATTCCTATTACTATTTTGCTTGCTAAAATTCAACATTACTAAGAACTAGCCTGATCTAAGATCCCTAAACTGGACAAACTTTCTGAGCATAGCTATTGATTATATTAAAACATGTAAACTCGTAACCAAATCACCAAAACAGAAAACGTCATGGCTTAATTGTTGTGAAGTTCTTTTAAAACTATTTACATAGCAATGTTTTATTAATTTCTCATGTATTTGTGGAGTCTTTTTCCTTTTCTCATATTATTCAACATTACAGTGGACTAATCATTTTTTGCAGTAGCTTTATTTTTTTCTAATCTTATTTTCTTTACCTTCTAAAATATTAATTTGTTTCCTAGCCTTAAAAATCTCTTGGAGCATAACCTAAGCCTTTACTTTAATCATTATTCTTGCTTTCCTTTTTGCTGTATGTGTATGTATGCACACCGGTAAATACTTAAGTATGTGGTATTAAACAATGAAAAAATCAAATAAGAGTGATCAATGATCAATGCCTGCATCTCAGAAATCCTTCTGGCTGAAGTAACAGCCACCAGAAAGATCTTCAAAGAAAATAATTCTAACTTTGCAAAAGCTGTAGCATCAAACAAGGGAAACGTTAGCGTTCTAACACAAAGTTAAGGCCTTTAATGTGGAATTGGGTGCTTTAAAGACAGTTTGAACAGGAAAGGCTACTTAACAAAGTCACTGCAAACCTTTAAGAAAGCCATAGGGGAAGAATCAGTTCTTTAGTGGAAAACAGATATAGCTGTTAGAAGAACTTTGATGCAAGAATGACTAAGTCCAGAATAGAAAAATTGGACAGATACCGTAAAACACATGAAGTGAGGAAAGGATGCAAACCTTCTAAGATGGCCCAAACACAAACGTACTATTATGTCTAACTCTAAGTCTTGTGCATGCTTCTTTTTTGAGAGGAACAGATTGTCTCTATAACACCAGAAAGGCAGGAAGGACTGTCAGTCAGCACTGTAAGAAAAAAACATGTAGTCAGTTAAAAAGAATTATGGTTTTCGTGATAGAGTTTTGAGAAGATGCAATAGGAGTGGCTGCTTCAACAGGAGAGGCAGCAACAAGGGAAACTGCACTTGATGTGGCCAGATGAGAGCTACGGAAATAATTTTTGACTTGTGCAGTTCAAGTTCTTACATGAACCTCATAATGACAAGAAATGAAGAAAAAAATATAAAAGAGACTGGGGCCATTTCTGGACCAGAGGAACCCAGAGACATACTCCCAGTGGAAGAATTAGGGAAGTCAAAAAGGTCACAGCAAGCCATACCACACAGAGAGAAAAGTTTCCACTCCACTGCACAAATGAAGGGCAATTATGAGGCATAGGCAGATAATGACTACACCTATTCACACCATAAATGGCTGACATAGGGGATGTGGTTGGCTACCATAATATGAATGGATGACAATCGATTCTGAAACTCTTATTGAGTTTCAGTAAAAGGGATACAAAGGGGGATAATTTTGCTTAGTCATGTATCATACTGCTACCATATTGTCAGATTGGACGGTTACCACACACTGATCAGCTGATTCTTAGGATGTACTGCAACACCCTCATGTAGTCCCTCAAAAAGGGCACCCAGTATTTTGCAACAAATGCAGGTAGAAGTTGTCTGGGATTCCAAAAAGTACAGAAATATTGTTTTGAAGAAATTAATCTTGTCCAAAGGAAGACGTACCTTGCATGATAACATGACCAAGCAGTGGCCAATGAAACTAAGCAACAAAGATGGAGTTAAGTGGGACTTCACAAGACTCGCTGCTAGACTGTATTAAAACCTGTTTCTGGTCATGTGGAGCAGCTAAAGGCAGGGAAAAAAATCTTGATTCCTTGTAGCCCCTGGCTGGAACCACTGGGAGTGCTTTGCAATTCTGATATAGAGATAAGCATCCTAGAGCTCAAACAACATATACAATCTCCTTCACACACATATGGAAGGATCGACTCTACTGTAGAAATTCAAAACACTTATTTTAGGATGAATGTGTTTAGATCAGTATTGGCCTGAGGTCCTTGGTCTTTTTTAGCACTAAAAGAATATGCAGTAATAAAATCCTCACTCTTTCTAACCTGACAAGGACCTCTTTGATGGCACTTTTTTTGTAAAAGGCTAACAGGGGACATGTGTTTAGGGGCTGATGTCATAAACATCACTACAGTGATAAAAAGGGACAGCAAAAACGTTAGAGGCATTCAGTGTAGAGGTATCTGAAGTGTTTGGCATCAAGTTCAGTACTGCCAGTTAACTCACAGCTGAAAGTCCAGTTTTTGACTGCTGCTAAACAGGCCAAACTGCCAACAATATCATCAATAAAGGGGCTGTTACAATCTCTGGCAAAGAGACCCAGACCCCAAGCAATGGGACCAAGAAGCCCACTGACAATAACAATGACAAAGACAATAACACTTGCTGAAAATATTAACACTTATGGCAGGTACAATGGCAGAGCCATCTATGCTGATACATACAATGACATCGCTGACCCAGGCATCAACAGTGACATCAACACTGTAAAGTTCAATGATGGCAAACTTTGTACTGGTACCGAGGACAAAACTGGTTCTGATGATCACAGGACTCTGAGATTTACCTTGTCATCACTCTTTCCACAATAGATATGGCTGGGGAAATGGCAGCAAACATTCTTTTGTTCCATCTCACTAAGTCCTCTGTAAACATATCCTGCAGCTTTACAGGAAGAACAAGTTGGCATCATGGATTTTGGATCCAAGATTGTCCTCTTTGTTCCTGTGATAACAACTTCTTGAGTATATAAAATGTCAACTGATTCATTCAATTTTGCAAAGTTTTAGCAGTGAAACTACAACTAATTTTGGTACTTTTCTGTTATCGGGGCAACAGTTCTAACGAGCTAGCAGAAGTGGACATGCTTGGCGATAGACTATGTGCGAGAACCAGAAATCTAGCCACTAGTTAGCGAGCAAACAGTAATACAAGTAAAGAAAGCAGACAATATAAAATTGCAAAAAGTAATTAGATTGAGCAGTCAACCTGCACAAGCTCTGTTAGGACTTCTGCAACTAGACATCAGTTTAACAGGTGAGCTATGTCTTGCCCTGTTTATTCCACTTAAAGGAGCACAACAAACCTTGTAAAAGCAATTAGCTCTTTCGGGACCGAAATTTAAACTTTGCCTACCACTTTACTAATCACCACCCACTTTCTGACATCACTCCTGACTTGTTCTACAGTCCCACCCATGGCACCAATTTTCTTTACATTCATAGTTAACCCCCCAGTTCCAGTCTTTTTTTGCCCCCTGTGGAGTTCAGTGCTGTTCTTTTGATAACCTGTACTTCATGTAGATAACGTATTCATATTTATTATTCCACATTCCAATCTTATAATACTGTACACTTTTATGGTAATTGAAATTGCAGTCAAAGTTTTCACTTTCAGTTATTGAAGCTAAGGGTACACGTGTGCAATATGGAAGAAGTTGGAGGTTGTTTCGAAATTATTTAATATGCTTTGCTCATGTTCCTAACCATCATTCTTGTTAGTGAATGTTTACAATTTCATCATGACAGAGGCTCAGTTAATTAATCAATGGGGTGGCGAAAGCTGACACACTTTGGCCAGGCTTATAAATGCCCTCGTCCAGATAGCCTAGTACCTACCTATGAACCTTTGAACCTATAATGCTAGTATTCCTTTAAGGCGAGCTTTAATTAGTAGAAGGTGAACTTGATTTTTTAATTATATGTGATTTTAACCTATATAAGTATTTTACTTTGAGTTGCTTTTTATATGGATCTAATGAAGCGGTAACCCCGCGAAAGCGCTCATCCTTTTGTAATAAAGAAATGTTTTAGGACATTGTTTGGCTTTTTCTCAGCTTTGTTGGTGTGCTCACATCTTGTTTTTAAGCCACAATCCTTATTGCACCAGACTGGCCACGCCAGCACTGGTACCCACTCCTACTCAGTCAAACAACAGTACCACCCTGGCACCTACATCAGACCCCTTCCCTGCTGTCTCAGCAGAAGGGAAAGACTGCATCCACAGCTGCAAACCCTAAACCTTGCAGCCTGGCTTATCCCCTGAATACACAACCAGCAACCCTCAACAAACAATTGCTGAATGTCATCTTTGAAGCCAGAAGGCCTAGCACTAGGAAATCCTATGATGAAAAGTGGAAAATATATTGTTCTTGGAGTCAGTCTCAAGGAAAGGACACAGCTGTGCCCAGCTTACCTCTAATCCTTGATTACCTAGCAGAGTTGCTTCACAGAGGCCTATCCTTCTCATCCATTAAGTTTCATGCTTCAGCAATCTCAGCTCATTATAATACTGAGCCACCTCTCTTTTCTCACCCTCTCGTCAAACACTTCCTGAAAGGAGCTAACAATTTAAGTCCCCCTAGAAGAGCTCCCACCCCGTCCTGGAACCTTAACTTTGTACTGGTGAAGCTCACACTTTACCCTTTTGAACCTGCTACTTCAGCAGAGTTAAAATTCCTCTCTTGGAAAACAGCCTTACTTCTAGCCATCACTTCAGCAAGAAGAGTGTCTGAGTTACAGGCACTAATGGCTGTGGAACCCTTCGTTATTTTCCATGCTGACAGGGTCTCCCTCGGAACTAACCCATCATTTATGCCCAATGTGGTATCCAGTGTGGCTTTAAACCAATCCATCCATTTGCCAACCTTTTTCCCTAATCCTCAGAATAAAGCAGAAAGGATCCTGCACTCCTTGGACGTGCACAGACAGCTCAGGTTCTACCTTGACAGGACTAAACCTTTCAGAAAATCTGACCAGCTGCTAGTCAGCTTTTCTACAGGGGCAGAGGGCAAGGCCATTTCAAAGCAAACCATTTACAAATGGATGGCCCACTGCATCCATTTCTGCTACAAGCACCATGGAAAACCTACCCCACAGGGGATCAGAACTCATTCCACTAGGCTACCTCAACCTCTACAGCACTTCTCAGGGGAGTCCCTACCAGGGACATCCTGGACGCTGCAACCTGGAGTTCTGTACACACCTTCACCAAGCATTACCCCTACCTATGTTTTCTAAATCCAGGGCTGGATTTGCTACAGCAGTTTTACAAGGCATACTAGCCAGCCCTAACACTTCTTGACTGCCTCCACCCTTCCTCAGCTTTGGGAATCAAGCCATTTGTGATGACTGCAACAGTGAAACACGAAGAACATAATACAGTTGTGTACACTTACCATAAATGTAGATGTTCGAGTGTATTCACTGTTGTAGTCCTGGTTTCCCTCCCTCCAGCCCCCTGGCTTTCTCTATCCTTCTACCTATCATCTTTGTAGCCATTTTTTATGGCAGGGGTATTTACTTTTTACTGGAGGTGTTCCACACTATTTAATAGCTTCCTATTTTGGGGGATCCTGACATTTGGGGCAAGAAAAACTGATGTAATGGCGTCAGCTGCATGTTTTATACCCCTGACGACCTGACGTCATGGAAGAGGGGACAGCATCTGATGCAGAAATCCCAAGACTCTGGTATTCGGGCCAACTGAGGGCTACCTGCAGGCAGCTAACCCTAGTGTGATGACTTCAACAGTGAAACACGAAGAACATCTGTACACTGGTGCAATCTTTTGTATACAGGTTACCCCCCTCAAAATCTTCAGTACCTCTGAAATGAGTAACCAAAAGATAACAAAAACACCTGATCTTGATTCAACTTGTTTTCACTTTGTATGTGTTCTATACTTTTGATAGTTTGAGTGAGTATTTGCCCACTTTTATCACTGCTACGTCTAGTCTTTTAGTCAAAATGAGGATTTTAATGTTTCATTTAACTATTTGCTCTGCTGGACCCTTTTACTTATTTTAGGGCAAAGTGCATTAATAATAATAATAGTAACAAAGTATATTAAAAATCAGGTTTCACAATATGCTATAACTTCTCTGGTTCTAATTCAAATTGTAAGACAGCACACTACCAAGAATGGCAGCCGCACAACTTCACCTACCTAGCTATCCCCTATAGGCCCCAATTTATGCATTTTGGAGAAGCCCCTGCCTCTTTTACGGCACCTCATCTGGGTCCCTTACCATTTTTAACTACCTGGCATTAATCCTTACAAGTTATTTCACTGCTCTCAATACCTTTATACCTCTATTAAATTTTTAGCTTCTATACTTGCTGGCTCACAAACTGGATTTATTTTTGTAAAAACGCTTTATTTGCTTATTCCACTACTTGCTACATTACCTGCTCTCAGGCTCCTCTCCAAATATTTTACATAGCATGGGAGATTTTTTTCTGCTAAACAGCATACTGAGAATCACGCTAACACACTCCATTCGCCCATTTCCACCCACCCCTGGATACTCTCAACTTATAGTCTAACCCCTTGGACGTACCCTCCCCCCACACTCCAAATCATCCAATAAATATAATTTCCTGCCCTCACAGCAGACTCCTCCCCAACTTGATCTGTACATTACAACCCACGCCCCTCCTAGCTTCCTTCTAGCAACACTTAAAAAATCAATTATCTCCTCATTCTATCTCAGTAACATCTACCATTCCATCAACACCTCCACTTCCATCATCACTATAACACACCTAAACAAATTAATAACATGCTACAGTATCTCTTCTTAACCTCCTTTCTTCTCCCCCTCTCTGGGTTACCATCTTATCACGCTTACCTAATTTATCCTCCAACATCACCCACTCTCACCCAGAACACATCACACTGCAATATACCCTTTCATCTCACTATCTCCCCCTCCCTCTTTAATACCTCTCACCTTTATTTTCACAAACTGAAACACTTCACCTTTTTGCTCTCCTCCCCCAAACTTAGACTCAAACCGAGCAGATTCTATCAATTCTTCACCAAACCTTATTTTCTTCCTATAACACTCCTACCAGATGGGGACATCCACCTCAATCCTGGTCCACCCCCTCCCAGAAACTCTAGTATCCCCAAAACATACTTAGGGCACCATTTTCCAATTTCTCCATCCAAATACCTGTCAAGCTTCTCCTTAAACCTACAAAGCCTTATTAACAAAATAACAGAGTTTCACACTTGGGTTGCCCACCACTCTCCCCACATCTTAACTCTCTCAGAAACCTGGCTCAAACCGCACATCACAAACTCTGAAATACTACCTCCCAGATATAACATTTTCCGGTAAGATAGACTTTCTAAAAAAAGCACTGCCATCCTGTACTCAGAACAACTTAACCACTCCCCCCCCTCACTGACTTCTTCCTAGCTGAACTTATCATTCTGAACTGTCACCATAACCCACACAAAAAAAAATCGCCATAGTATCTATCTATATACCCCTGGGCAAGAATATTCCAGTGCTTGAATACATCTTATCATGGATCTCCCAACATATATCTTATGAGACAATCTTACTAGTTGATGTCAATATTGATTGGAACAAACTTTCCCCTAACTTCCCAAGCCTTAGCATTAACCTTTTTGGCTTCAATCAACTTATTTCATCACCCACCTGCATACATAAAAACTCCAATTTCAGACTTGACTAGATCTTAACCTTCAGTCCTAATCAATACCATAACCCCACCACATTACCTGATTTATTAAACGACCACCTCCCTATCTCAATATTAAAACTACCATTCCCAAATCCCAAAAACCCATCTCTATAGAAGCTGTCGGAAACCTAACCAATTTCAGTGTAGAAACTTTCCATAATCAAATTTCCCAGATCAATTGGTCTCAGCTACACAGCCTCCCTTTAAATGATGCTGCTCTTGAATTTAAGAAAATCTTTCTAAACATACTAAAAGCCCTTGCTCCCATGAGGACAATTAGGATCAAACCAAATCCCGCCCCCTGACTCTCCAAAACCACCTTTTCCACTATGAAACTTAGTCCATTGTTTCGAAGTACTGTCTCTAAGTTAAAAGCTCCTTCCCTCCTCATTCAATACAAAGAACTCAGAAATCTTACAAAATAAATTATCCAGAACAAAATAAAATTCTGTCAAGAAGCTCAATTCATCCAGACTTCAAACCCCAAAAATCTTTTGCACACAATGAACAATATACTCCATCCGGAAAAACCCTCTACCCCAAACCCCTACCGTAATAAAACACCTCTTGAAACTGCCATTCTAGTACACAGCTACTTCATAAATTCAATCACTAAACTAACTCCCCCGAACAGCATCCAAAAACAATCCCAACCTCATCTACTACCTGCCTCCAGCAATCCTTTACCCTTAAACCAGTTTCCACTGCCTATATAAAATCCCTTTTAGAGAAACTTAAACCATGCTCTCCCTCCTTTGACAACCTACCCCCCAATTCCTCAGACTTGCAGCCAGTTCTATAGCATACCCCGTCTCAATCCTCATCAACCATTCAATCAAAGAATCTTTAGTCCCTGATGTTTGGAAATCCTTCTATACAATTCCACTTCACAAAGGAGGAAACTCCACTGACCCTACCAACTACCGACTGATAGCTATTCTCTCCTTTCTCTCAAAAATACTAAAGAAATGCATTCATAGACGACTTCTCACCTACCTACTTCAAGAAAACCTCCTCACCCCCTCTCAACATGGATTTAGACCCCACCACAGCACATCCACAGCCCATATATCTTTTACCCAGACCACAGCAGAGGCAAGAGACAAAAACAAACTGGTGTCATGTCTCTTCCTTGACCTCTCCAAAGCTTTTGACACCATCTCTCACCCTAAGCTTCTCTCTAAACTAACTGAACTAAACCTTTCCACTTCTACCATTCTCTGGTTTTCTAGTTATCTAAACAATAGACAACAATCTGTTAGATGGCAGAGTTCTTACTCACCCTTCCTACCTAGCCAAACAGAGGTCCCCTAAGGATCCATTGTATGCCCTTTCTTTTTAATATTTTTACTAATAATCTTCATTCTGCCTCTAATTCAATACGCTGATGATTCTGCACTTATCACTCTCTCCGATAACCCTGCTGATCTCCACTCCTTCGCACAAACTTCCTTTAATATGACTGAAAACTGGCTAATTGATAACCAACTCATCCTTAACACAAAGAAAGCTAAACTTCTTTTCCTTCCAAAATCTAAATCCTATCTTAAAACTTCCTTAACTCTCTCTTCCCAAGATAATACCATTATTCATCCTGACTCCTTTACTAAACTCTAGGAATTACAATTGACAAACAACTGAAATTTGATCATCATATCCAACTATCCATATAAAAGAACAATCAAAAACTAGGTTTACTGTATAAACACAAAAAATTCTTATCCACCACCTCGAGGACCTTACTAGCCCAAGCCTATCTCCTTCCCTGCCTTCTCTATGCTTCCCTCATTTTTACACATACCCAAGCAAACCTTTTAGCCAAACTAGAACAAATTTACAACCAGATTTGCCTGTAATCTCCCCTACAAATCCCATCACTGCCTAGCCCTTCAAAACTACAGTGGCTTGAATTTCCTCAACTTCTCCAACTTTCACAGCTTCAGATGGCACAGTCACTACTTCATAAACCTGCATACTGTCCCTCCCTATCCTCCCTCCTATCCCTTTACAAACCACATGATCACTCCGCAGCACTGACCAATTGCTACTGAACACTTACAGGCCTAATAAAACTATTGGCAGATTACTCTACAAATGCTCCATCTCTCAAACTTGTAACAAACTCCCAACTAACTTAAGATCTACCCAATATCCATTCCTTTCCAAAAAAGAATTGAAAAACTACCTTGCCAGCTCTCTCCTGCACCTGCTACCACCCTACCTTTTTCTTCCCCATTCATCTGACTACAACTAGTCACTATTTGTAGCTTTTAGACATGTTTTTGTTTCTCTAATAAATTCTTTATGCTCCTTTTTGCACCATTTGTAAAGCCTTATAATTGTGTTGCTATGCCATACCTCCAATTAGCTTCAGACCCGCACTTGCTGCTGAACATGTCTTACTACACTAATTTTCCACTATCATGCTAACATTTTTATTTCTGTGTATACTCATATACATTTCACTTGTAATGTAACCATGTTATTACTATTGTTATTGTTACTGTTACTGCATCATATTGCTGTTGTTACTTTTATTGTATCATTTGTTTGTTTTGGAGCTTTTCTCCTCAGGTCTCCAGTGAAAATGGGCACCCAGCCCAGTGGACTAACCTGGTAACAACCTCCCCAATAATAACAATAATAATAACAATAATGACATAGCTTTCCAACTTAATTATCACATTACCAACTCAATCCAGATGCTGTCCACCCAACTATCCAAAAATAGCTCTTCATCTGCCTCTAGTAAATGTCCAGATGACATGCCTTCCTTCATTCTCTCACCTGTTCCTATCTCTAAAATCAAAAAGCTCCTCCTAAACTTGAAAGCTACCACTCTTGCAGCTGACAATATACTTGCTAACTTCCTAAAAATAGCAGCTGAATCCTTATCTTACCCAGTTTCAATCCTTATCAACCGATCGATTCAAGAAGCCTATGTCCCTCTACTATGGAAGATATATATTATACCTTTACATAAAGGTGGCAATTCTTATGATTTCTCAAACTATCGTCCAGTAGCCATACTTCCTCCCTTATCTAAGCTTCTTGAGAAATGTATTCACTCCCAAGTTATGCAGTTCCTGAACACACATAAACTCCTCTCCACCAGTCAACACGGCTTCCACCCACACCACAACACAACTACTGCTCTTCTCTCTTTTACTAATCAGGTTAACCAGCATAGAAACAATAATAATTATGTACCTGCTATTTTTTTAGATCTCTCCAAAGCTTTCAACATGGTCTCACACACAAAACTATTAGATGCTCTAACCTCCTTATCCTTTGCCCCATCTGCCATCTCCTGGTTCAAAGACTATCTCTCAGACAGACAGCACTCTGTCCAATGGCAAGGTGAACTACCTCCTCTATTTCCAACTACCATAGGTGTACCGCAAGGCTCAATCCTGGGCCCACTACTTTTTTCTATCTTCACAAACAATCTACATACCGCCACCCAGCAGGCCACACTTATATAGTATGCAGATGACTCAACGCTTATCTGCTCTGCCCCATCTCTGACCAACCTACAGCAGCTGACCCAAGAATCCTCTACCTCTGTTGAAAGCTGGATCACTGACATCCACCTTATTCTAAACCGCAACAAGACTAAATTACTCCCATTCACCCCTAATAAATCTAAATCTACTCCCCTAATTTTCTCTGTCACCTCTAGAAATGGCACGGTTATCTCTCCTACAGCCCATACTAAGCTCATTGGGATAGAAACAGACAAAAATCTTTTCTTTGATGTCCATATTTCTCAGACCATCCAAAAGTCCACAAAAAATGGGAACTCTTTATAGACACAAGAATTTTCTCACAAACAATGCACGAATCACCTTAGCTCAAACTCACCTACTGTCCACCCTTATGTATGCAGCACCAAGCCTGACCTACATTAGAAAAACTGACCTTGACAAAATTGGGTCATGTTATAACAAAATTGCCAAATTTGCTAACAACTCTACCGTCAGAACCCATCACTGCCAGGCACTTAGGGATATTCAATGGCTAGAATTTCCTCAACTACTCACCTACACACAGCTAGTCAGTGCCTTCAACATCCTGAAGTACCCTGACAAAACTCCAGCTCTACAACAACTACTTTCCTACTATTCTACTAATCATCCACTTCGTTCTACCAATAAATCTCTCCTCTGTATAACTAGTGTCAACAATACTGCAGGGAAAGCTCTATACTCTCATACCATAGCTAAAAACTGGAATAACCTCTCCTCTTCTATAACTTCTTCCTCTACTATCAGACAATTCAAAAAATCACTCAAATCACACCTCAGGAAAACCTGGATTTGCCCATCCATAACACAAAGATGACTGTATTTCTTATTCCGCTTTGCCTCCTTCCTAATCTTCCTACTGTTGAAATAACACAAGATTATAAGGTCGAGACTGTAGACTTGTAATTATTAGATAGTTTATTGGGACAGTTTAAGCTCACTATTGTTATTATGCATGTTTCTATGTTATAATTGTCTGTCTGTCTATTTTTGTTACTTAATCTATCTAATTGTGGAGCTGCTCTCCCCAGGCCTCCACTGAAAATGGACCTGGTCCAGTTGAATTATCCCAGTTAGCAAATGTAAAATAAAAATAAATAAATAAAATAAATAAATAAAAATATAATGATGTGAGGTGGTGGCCATATGAATTCAAGTGTTCAAATACGCTATGGGATTATGACTGCACAGGGAGCTGACCATGGCTGCAGCCAGCTAATGTTTCAGGAAGTTTGGTAAAGACCCAGACACTGAGCCCATGAGCAGATATTTCTGTCACTGACAAAATTATGACTTCATTTTCACACTCAAAAGCACTAGGTTTAAAGGAAATGTGACATGAGTTGTTTAGTCAAATAACATAGAAATCACTAAAGACTGATTCAGCCCTGACAACAACACAAGCAAACAGGCTATTTACCTTACAAGAAAATAGATAAGTGCACAATAAAGAAAGGCATTTAGATAGGTTCATAGGTTCATAGGTTCATACTAGGCTATCTGCCCGAGGGCATTTACAAGCCTTGCCCATCGTTTTGTGGCTTACGCCACCCCTTTAGTGTGGGGAACTATACCCATTATTTTGCTGTGCCTCTGTCGAGCAGTGACACTGAGGTAATCCCTGGGGTATATCTGCGATCTCCCATCCATTGGTCAAGATTTCTCTTGAACAAGGCCAGCGAGGTGCTCTGCCTCACATGTACCGGGATTTTGTTCCACAGCATAGGGAGTCTTTGGGTGATGAATCTATCCCTCCAGCACGTTCTATTAATAGCCGTGTCGAGGTTTAAGTCTCCCGCTCTTGTGGCTCTGATGGATCTAGATTTTTTGAGGTGAAGCATATTCATCAAATCTGGGTTTGACATGGCCTTGTATGTTAGGCAAAGGTCACCTCTGAGCAAGCGGTAAGCGACTGAATAGAGCTGGAGTTCTTTCAGTCGGGCAGCATAGGACAGATTTTGAGACCCTTTATCCTTTTGGTGAGGAACTTTGTGGCCTCTCCAGCTGCTGCAAGTGT
Source organism: Protopterus annectens (assembly GCF_019279795.1). NCBI lineage: Eukaryota > Metazoa > Chordata > Ceratodontiformes > Protopteridae > Protopterus > Protopterus annectens. The sequence goes on along the minus strand of NC_056745.1, from coordinate 773,705,466 downwards.
CGGGTCAGATTCATTCCGTATGCGGCATTGTTCTCAATCATTGGTCTGTTGTGTGATCAGTAAAGGCAGACTTTCACCTCCCTTGATCAAGATGAGAAATACTTCAAGATAAGGTGGGCAAAGTAGAAGGTCTTCCTGACTACTTTAGCTACATGGGTGTCGAATGACAGACTACTATCAACCTGGGTCCCCAGGTCCCTGATAACTTCTTCTGTGCTCAGTGGATTGCCACCTATTTGGTAGCTAGGGGTAACCTTGTTTTTCCCGAAGGGTATGACTATGCATTTTTTGGCATTTAACTTTAGGCCGTGGCTCTGGCACCAGTTATCCGTTTCTGTGAGACCCTTCTGAAGGATATCTGTGTCAGATGTGTTTTCTACTATGGCGCCCAGTTTGCAGTCATCTGCAAACTTTGTCAGCCATAACCCTCCTGTGTTTGCTTGTACTTCGGAAAAGTAGATGCCAAACAAGAGTGGGCCCAGGACTGAGCCCTGTGGGACACCACTTGTGACAGACTTCGAGTCTGACATGGCGCCAGCAACTCTGACCCTGTGGGTTCTGTCACTCAGCCAGTTTGCAACCCATCTTGTGATGTATGGGTTAACATTTAAGCTGATGAGTTTTTCAATGATACCCGAGTGGGGTATTGTATCGAAGGCCTTAGCCAGATCGAGGTAGGCTGTATGGACTGCCTTTCCCTCATCAATGGCTTTGGTGACTGTTTCGAAAAAGTCAACCAAGTTTAAAAGGCATGATCTGCCTTTGACAAAGCCAAACTGGGTTGGATCCAAAGTCTGCAAATTCCCTATGTCTTTATTTATGAGGTCCATTATGATCCTCTCCATGGCTTTGCAGATAAGGCTTGTCAAGCTAATGGGCCGGTAATTTCCAGGATCGGTGGAGGCACCGCCTTTGTGAAGTGGGACCACAGTTGCAGTGCGCCACTCCCTGGGTACGTATCCAGAGGTAAGACTTTGATTAAACAGCTGTCCTAGCTGTGGGTTTAATTCCTCATTGAGTTCGTGGAGCACACAGCCGGGGACACCATCAGGTCCCATGGATGCTGTGTTTTTTGCTTTGGAGAGAGCAGTTCTCACTTGGGCGCTGGAGATGTTTGGGGGGCTGCAATCGTTTGGTATAGATATCTCTCCTTTGGGGGGGGGGGGAGGGGAGAAGTTTGCACTGAACCTGTCAGCCAGTATGTTGGCAATGTCTGTAGGATCAGTAATCTTCACATCATTTTGAACTAGTTCTGAGCATATCTGGGAGTTTCCTCCTAGGTTTCTAACATAGCTAAAGAAGGCCTTATGATTGTCTTTTGAGTCTTTAGCTATTTTTCTCTCGAAATTTGCTTTGGATGATTTTATGAGAGCTCTTAGTTTTTAACTTATAGTGATCAAGGGTGTCTTACCTTTTAAGGATTTTGCTCTATCTTGTAGTAGCTTCCTCCTTTTGTGATTTGAGATTACTCATTGTTAATTTTAGAATTAATATATCTCTTTGCACTGATGCAAGGAATTTGTTTTGTGGACAGTCTAACACGTATTGCATCTACAACAGCAACTACCAAGCTACCACACCTCCTGTACAGCCTATCAGTTTGCAATGGCTGTCACTTACTCATGCACACACAGTTTTAGTCATAAAACAGTTACAGCTAAGACATCTAGCCTGCAATATCCAGTCCCAATACTGTAGTTTTTGCAGCTTATTCATGGCATTTCACCCACTGCAGTTAACATGTTTCTGCTCATTTGCTTTAGGCTGTACTGGATCACCTGGACCAGAAAACCTGGTGTTAACTGGAAGCAAAAGACCCAAATGTACATGAACATCTTTAGTCAAACAGAATCTCTTCAACCTTGGCCATAGTCAAAGCAAAATTTCACACTGATTTAGTTATCTTGGCAGACATTTTCATTTGGATGCAAGACAAGTACTTATTTTATTAACTCAGTGTGACTGTTGTGTATCATCATGTGTACAATCTGCTAGATGGGAACACATGGACAATTTAATTAGTCAAAACTGTTGGGCAAATGACTGGTGGTAGGTCAGATAGCTCATTTTACGTATAGGTGAAACTATCAATACATTCCATGAAAACTGACCCAGATTCCATCAAAACTTTGATTAACTCTGTAAGTGAACTTAGAATGCATTGACTTCTGACACACAATAGAAGTGAGGTCAACAAATTTACAGACATCTCCAAAATGTACACTTGACTTGAAATTAGATGCAAATCTGGAATTCACTTACTTAACTAAAATCTGAACTTAAAACATATCTAAAGCAAAGCCAGACTTGCCAAAAGTATGGGATCCCCTGACAGTCGAATACTTCACAGCAAAATCCATCACTCTTGATCATCTTATAAAAGCACATACGACAGACTATTGCACCATTTCAGGTTTATGGCACCAGTTTGAAAGAAATCTATGCCAATACTATTTCATTTTTTTTGTTTTGTTTTTAGAAAGTACAGTTGCACATGTCTTACTTACCTGTAATGGTAGAAGTTCAAATTTTACACTAACTGAAAGGCATATGGATTCTGTGCCTGCTGAAACCCACACTGGCAGTTTTTCAGAGCTCAGAATCCTCTCCTCTGACCTCTGGTGATACAAGATTGGCTAAGTTGCTATCATCAGGGAAGCAACAAGAATATCCAAGAAAAAAACAACAGGAGCTCAATGCCAAACACTATTTGGTACTTACGTATTATTGCAACCAGATTTTTGCGGCTGCAAAGAGCACACACCTGCAGACAGATGACTGCCTGAAACACTTCAGCCGGCTTATAATAGTCCTTACTAATGTCCAAAAAGTTTAAATGAGTTTCTGAAATGGCAGACCTTAAAAAATGACATGAAGTACCACCCTGGTATCACCTGTTGGCATCTTGATAGTAAGGGATATGTAACAGATGTTTTCTTCCATTGTACAAGTCTACATTGAGATTCAGGGATTTACACTTCTTTTGGCATGGTGTCAAGTTGTAATGTATGCCATTTGTGAAACTAATGTAAACTTTTTGGCACATTTCTAAGCATTATGATCAGCATTCGCAAGTGTTTCAGGCACTCGTTTTCCTGCAGGAATGCGCTTTATATAGTTAATGAAAGTGAAATGACACTGCGGAGTGGGGACCGTCAATGACAACAGTGGGGAAAGGTATTTCTCTGTTCAATGAACAGGATAGTAACTGTTTGGAAAGTACAACACTATTTTTTGCAATAGCAAGTATCACAGAAAAGGTTACAAGGAGCTTTGCTTGTAATACTTCATGACAAACTTTCTGTTCGTCAGAAAGAGAGCATCCATGACAACTCAAGCGTGCGTGTGTAAATCACGTAAAACAGGAAGATGGTTTCGTGAAAAGCTTGTCAGCCTGAAGGTACTCCAAACTTATTTTTCTGCAATAACGACTTCAAATAACAGCAAACAGTGTTTCCTGAAGTCATTTCTATTCCAGGAAGCAAATTTCACAACCCCGAAAATCTGGTTGTGATAATACGTAAGTACCCACTATTTTAATGAATAACATAATAAAACACAGAAAAGCTTTTAAGTTACAAAACCCTTTCTTAATGTAATTACACATCTCATTATCTTCACAGTCACAAACACAAATTACCAGCAAGAGTCCAAAGATCATACACAAATGAAAATCAATGGAGCAAAAACAGCAAAAAAATTCAGATGACCACCACGGCTTAAAACAGATTTATTTAGACAAGCACTTTCACGTAGAACAAGCTACGCTTTCTCAAGTCTTCAGTAAAATCATTAAAATGCCTAGGCATTTTATAATCAAAACACCATCAATTAACATCAATTAAATACATCATTAAAATAAATTCAACAATTAAAATACACCAAATAAGGCTTTATCTAATGTTACATCTATTTAAACGAACGAGCTTCTAGCTCAGGTTTAAAGCAGACATAATTATTTAACCCAGGGTATATGTGCGCTTGCAACTTTAACATCCACTTTAGTTCAATTTGCTCAATTAAGTTATTAAAATTGCCGCCTCTCTTGTCATTATTGACAATTTGTAGGACTCTAACTTAAACTTATGCAGAGGGAATTCCATAGTATGCTTAGCTAGAGCATTTCATTTATTATTTTTTACATCGTACATATGCTGATAGATTCTATCTCAAAACATTTCTGTGTTTTCCCTATACAGAAACATATACATTCAATGCACTCTGCCATATATACTACTATACCAGTTGTTTTACGAGTAGCATAGAATCCAGGCTGGAATATAAAGGGTAAAGTAGGATGTTTAAACTCTTGCACAGCAGAAACACACTGACACATTTTACATTTGTTACAAGGATATGTTCCAAACTTCAACATGGACACAGTGTTCTTTTACCGATCATTACATAGTAACTGTTTCAAGTTGCTCTTGTTTTTATATGCAAAACTAGACACTCTCCCTATAACATTTTCTGTTTCGTCAGTTATCAGAAAATGCCAGTTATTCTTAATTATTTAGCAAACTTTGCTAGTATCACTAGCATAATTAGTGATAAAACGTACTTTGTTACTATGCTTAGTATTCCTTTTTATAGTTGAATTCATTTTAGACGTTGCATTTATAGATTTAATTACTTTACTATCTGCAACAATTTCATTCTTGACAATTTGAAAAAACAGTTTTATCATACCCCCTCTCCAAGAATAATTGCTCTAAATAATTAACTTCTTTCTCCTTATCAGTTTGCACATTGCATATATTACTAGCCCTAGTTAATTGCCCTTTGATAATATTTGGGGAATATAAATTTCGCAACCCCGAATATCTGGTTGCGATAATACGTAAGTACCCACTATTTTAATGAATAACATAATAAAACACAGAAAAGCTTTTGAGTTACAAAACTTTCTCACTGCAATTACACATCTCAGTATCTTCACAGTGTTTAAATATTTACATCAGCCAGTCATACATATTCGTAAAATCACACGGGTTATTAAATAGCTAAATGCAGTTAAAATAAAACAGCATAGTAAAAGGAACACACACACACACACACACACACACACACACACACACACACACACACACACACGCACACACACACACACACATGGGTCCAGTATGTAATCCCGAAATACTGACATCCCGAATTTCAGTATTTTGAAATTACATAGCCGAAAACCCAACTACAACACACATTTCCGAAACCGCATAACAGAGAAATTCAAAATCCCAAATGTACCCTACACACACAGCACACACATACACATACCTACAACCCCCCCACAATCAAATAAATAATACTACACTACCCTTCACCCCCCCCATGTGGGGGCTGCACCCCCCACACCTAGGGTTGCCACTTTTTAAGCAGACCAAAGTGGGGCATGGGTGTGCGGCCAATATGACACTGGCCACACCCTTTACCGTGATGTCACCACCAGAGTGGTGAAGGAGTTGTGGTAATGGGTACAATGGATGGCTGCTGGAGTGGCTAGCTGGTTGGTGAGAGTAACAGCTGGATGGATGAATGACTGGATGGATGGCTTGATGGATGGATGGCTGAATGAATGGATGCATGGCTGGATGGATGGCTGGCTGCATGAATGGATGGATGGCTGGCTGCATGAATAACTGGGGACTGGATGGATGGCTGGCTGGAGTGGCTAGCTGGTTGGTGGGAGTAGCTGCTGGATGGATGGTTTGATGGATGGATGCCTGGCTGGATGGATGACTGGCTGCATGAATGGATGGATGTCTGGCTGGCTGGATGGATGGATGGAGGATGGCTGGCTGGCTGGATGGATGGAGGATGGCTTGTTGGCTGGCTGGATGGATGGAGGAGGAGGATGGCTGGCTGGCTGGAGGAGGATGGTTGGCTGGCTGGCTGGATGGATGGAGGAGGAGGATGGCTGGCTGGATGGAGGAGGAGGATGGCTGGCTGGCTGGCTGGCTGGAGGAGGATGGCTGGCTGGATGGATGGATGGAGGAGGATGGCTGGCTGGCTGGCTGGCTGGCTGGATGGATGGATGGATGGAAGGATGGAGGAGGATGGCTGGCTAGCTGGCTGGTTGGATGGAGGAGGAGAATGGCTGGCTGGCTGGAGGAGGATTGCTGGCTGGCTGGCTGATGGAGGAGGAGGATGGTGGCTGGCTGGATGGATGGATGGATAGAGGAGGATGCCTGGCTGGCTGGATCGCTTGTTATAAAAAAAAAAAAAAAAATTCTCGGTCTTTTTTAGCGGCTGTAGAAGCGCTTAAAACAAAGCGCTACTACAGCCCCGATCTTTGCAGCAGGATAAGGTGGCTTAACCCGTGAGTGTCCCACTGACAACGGGATGGGTGGCAACCTTACCCACACACCCCTACTTATACATTCTAACTCTGAGATCGCACAGACATACAAAAAAAACTCACACCCACACATTTTACAGTCCCTCACACACACACACACACATCACAGTCACAACACACACTTACACACAATAAAGCCCCTAACCTTCACACTTACTCATACATACTTATCTAAACTTTCACCCAGCTATCCACACACCGCACCGGCAGAAGCAGAAATTCAACATCTCCGTGCTTCAGGATTTTGAATTTCGCGCTTCTGCCGGTTTTGGAACTTTGAGTTTTCGGCTATGTAATTTCGAAATAATGAAATTCGGTATTTCAGTATTACATAGTTGTCACACACACACACACACACACACACACACACACACACACACACACACACACACACACACACACACACACATGTAAACAAGCCCAGGACCAAATAAAAATAAACTTATAACAAAATCCAAATATTAATAAAGAATATATTACATATTATAAGTATTACTAATAACTATACTATTACTATACTAAACATTACAATAAAAATTAAAACAAAAATAAATGCTATTTCTATACATATTGATGTTTATTTTTCAATATGGGCTTAATATTATTGGTACTATTCATTCAATCCTGGCATTTTATCAGCCCTGAAGTAATTACTCCAGTCATATTCGATCATCTCTGTTTTATTCACTAAGTCACCTCCTCTTGCATTGCGATGGACAACTTGTAAAAAACTAAACTTATGATGAGGGCCCACAGATAAAATGTGTTTGTTCATGGCATTCATCTCAACTTTTCTTTGAATTTCCGAAAGATGCAACCCTATCCTTTTTTTAATTTCTTATTAGTTATACCTATGTAAAAGCACTCACAGGAGGTGAAATTAGCAAGATAAATCACATTCTGAGTATTACATGTAGAAAAACATGAAAAACTAATTCCTTTGCTGTGATGGGATGCTTAAAAGAAGGGTCAGTATTAATATTTATGCAATATATACAGTTGTGACGGGGAACTGTCCCATTCCTCTTCACTAACTGTCTTTCAGCTTTTATATTACTCAAATATTACATATAAAAATTGGACCATCTTACAATCCGAATGAGGATGTTTAAAAAGTTGTATGTAAAGAGCCAAGGTTTATTCATAAGAGAGAAAGAAACCTTAAACAGTATTTATGCTATAAGGATTTGAGTAATATAAAAGACGAAAGACAGTATGAAACTGATCTGCGGCACATTTATTTACATATTTACATTTGATGACTGGTAATGTTCAAACAGGCTCAAAAATGCCAATAATATTGTTACTATATGGAATATACAAGAAAGCAGAACAACAAAAACATAATGCTGACATATTGAACAATAGCAAAATAAATGATATACAAAATGTGACAGGTGATATGATTGGGCAAATACAGAATATCTTGTTTGATTATCAATGCCATGGATTAATTAAAACTCAAAGCTTAATTCAAATAATAATCACTGTGCCACAGATTTTAAAAGTGGGTGTCCCCAAAGTCTCCCTGCCTTTACATTACAAGCAAAAGGTGGCAGAAGTAAAATAGGACATTCAACCTTTATTTAAATGTAAGTTTATGAGTAACTAAAAGAAAAAAATAAAGGTACTTGATTTTGAGAACTTGTTTACAATGCCTTGGCAGGGGAGTATGCACAATATGGTGTAATGCAGGTGTAAACATGTACCAATTTAACATTTTAATAATTTAAAACAATACATAAAAGCCTAACAAGGCAATGTAATAATTAAGGTCTGCCTAACTGTACCTTTCAACTAATTATTTAGAATACATATGCTCTGGTTTTAACTTGTTTTGCATGGCTGCTGCATTCAGCTCCCAGAGACCCACTGGCAGACAGTCGCATAAAAATGTACTCGTAATGTGTGGAAAAACTAAACCTTTTTATCTACTTTGATACAATTACTGACTAATCTGTTGTACTGCACTTCAGGAATTTAAGTAACAAAAAATCAGTCAAGTGACCTCATGACACTAAAACCTAACAATTTGGCAATTCATCCCAATATGCATAAATATAAAGTAATGCCAAAGCAAGCAAGTCACATACAGTGCTAATTTTCCATTATAAATGCTCTGCATTTTCGTCACCCATGTAATCAACAAGCTGGACACTTACCCAACAATTCCATAACAAAGAGTGGCTCCCCCTAGGTAGAACAATTAATCCGAAAGAGGTACAGAAGAAGAGGAAGGTAAGAACATTTGCTTCCCCAGTGTGCTGATAATTATATAGGCACACAAGAAATAACGGCTTACAGTGTCAGATACAAAGCTGACTACATCTTACCTGGTGTGCCCTCTTACAGAAAAGTACAGACTACTAAGGATGGCAGGATATCAAAATTAACTCCAGCACTAAAATCCACTTAAAGTTATGCCAGAAATGTTAAACCTGCCCTCAGTCCCGCTTGCCTTGTATCTATGTCAGCCTGCAAACTAAGGTAAGATGCTACTGCTTTATTAAGCAAAGTGCACACCAAGAATGCTCAGGTATTTGCCAAAAAAAGCAATTACTACCGTAGAAAATGGAAAGCAAACAATAAATCAACTTTCCTAGAAATAGTGACTATAGTAACAGAGATAAGACAACTGAAACTGGGATCTTTAGAAAAGGGTGGGAGCAAATTACATAGACAAAATGGGAATTGTGGGAACAATACATGCAGAAGAGGAACGAGTTTTAAAAGAAGGCAGGATTTAAATGAGCTAAGTAATGTTTGACTGATAGTGACTGGATAGATTATAAGTGATATATAACATTTGCAAATAAAATTGTCAATATGGTTTGTGATGTTTGTAACTAAAATTATATCAATATAGTTTGTTTTTATTTCTATAAATGATTGATTGCTTATGTCATATGTGAAAATTTAATAAAGATGTTTCTTGTTTTAAAAAAAAAGAATGCTCAGGTATACTGCTTAAAATTGGACTGCCTTTCAAATGTTGTTTTAGTGGGTTTTTTCCTCACGAGTTATGGGACTATTATTTCCCCAACAGCAAATACAGTAACATTTTTTTTTTTTTTAATCTTAAGAATGGAAATTGAATTACTGTTCCCAAGAATGTTGCAGCCTTGTTACCAGGATGAAAACAAGAGAAATATTTCTCTCTTTACATGGACATTTGGAAAATGGATGTAGAGCCTTTTCAAAGTGTTGCCCTGGAAAATGATAACAAAGGAATTTACTTATGTAATAATGCGGTGCCTTTTCAGACATGCAAATCCAAGTGAAAAACAATACAGGCAGCAGTGAAGGGGAAATATCCCTTTTTATATCTCACCATTCTCCGGGCAGCATCCATTCTCCACCAAAGCAGCATATTATATAAAGCTTGTTTCCCTAATCCCAGTGGCAGCAGTGAAACAGAATAATAAATCGTCTTTGCATGAATGTCTACAGAATTAGCATGTCATGGGAAACTAGCTGGGAAACTCTGACATTGATATTGTTCAGCACAAATGCAAATGCTACATCCATTATCTAATACATTTAGGCACAAGACTGAAACATATTACAATGCTTCTTTCTTTATGGAAAAGAATATATTTCTTCTGGATTTCTTGTTTGTACAAAAAGACTTATACAAAATGTGAAAAGTAAAGTTTTGTGTACTCACCAAAATGCTGGACAACTGAGTAAGACTACACTGATGTTGCAGGTATTAGGAGCACTTAGCACACAAAACTTTCCCAGGCTGCTAAATCGCACCTATGTCTCTCAAGAAAGTGCTGCTTTTAGGTCAACAAGCCAGTTCTGGACCAAGTGAAGGATAAATAAAAGCACAAGTGGCAGAAACAAGGAAGATATGATGCCTCCTGCAGATGGAGATCTACTCACAGATCCAGTGCTGCAGTGAGCACCTATAACTTTTACATACGATGCTTAATACATCTGATGACAGTGCCAGCTTAAATCCCCTGAATGGCTGCTCTAATGGAACATTCTCTTAACTATATTAAAGGTTAACTTTGTAAGCCCATTGGATATGGGTGCTCTTCTCACTTCTGGTTAAGTGACTTGCACAGAATCATATGGTAAGCAAATATAGGCTAAGGTAATCAAACCCCTGGACTAGAGGAAGTAGCCTGTTAAAATCTCATAATGTTGATCTTCTGCACTAACTACTAGTCTTAATAACTACAGTCTAAAAGAAAAAGAAACACATAAAAGTCACATTCACCTTGTAATATTTGCAAGGTGTTTGGGGACGAACAAATAACAGCTGTGCATTTCAGAAGGCTGCAGTTGTATAAATAGCTTTAAGGGAATGTGTATTAGATTTTTTGCAGAGTTTGCCATATCTGTCTTACAAGAAAGTATGTATCTTTCGGCTTTTCCCGGTTAGGGGTCGCCACAGTGGAACTCCGGTCCGCTAATGATTAGTAGTTGATTTTTACGTGCCGAGTTACCAGCCCTGACGCACAACCTTCAACAAAGGTACGCCCATTCATGCATGTCTCCACACAGAAGACGCTCTCGCTGAGAATCGAACTGGACAGCGTCTTACTGTGAGGCGACAACGCTACCGCAGAACCACCACATCTGTCTTACAAGAAAGTAATATAATTTAAAAGGCACCTGGAGAATTACTGTACAGCAATCATTTTGCCTCTATATCCTTTAGTGAATGAAACAAAGAGGTGATAGTCTTTTTATGAGAACTGTCCTGTCAATACAGTGTCTTTATTACCTGTTTATATCTATGAAATGCAGAAAGGGGTCAAATTAAAGGATTTCTTTAAATTTGCTTCTCTAGCCACCTTAGAGATTAAGAAAGATACGAAAGCAGTGAAACTCTTTATGAAGGAAGAAGTATGGTGGATTTAGGGATAAGGTTCTCATTTGCAACCACTCTTGTATGGAAATACCCCTTTGTATACATAATGTACTTTAGAAATGTACATATACTGGAAATGCGTACAACATGCTTGCTCTGACAATATGCCTATTCTGGAAATGTGGAAAGCATTCTTCACTCTCTCTATGTTGAAGTTATTGAACATTTTTGCCTTTATACACTGTAATACATCTGCACACATTCACATCTACATATGTAAAGTCATTTCCAGGCAGTGGCAGAAATGTATCCTTTTAGAATGTCTATTACCCCCCCCCCCTTAACAAACCTAATAAAAAAATAAAAATAAACCATGAGATGTTCAAAGAAATAGGACAGATGATACCACAAACAGGCTGTATTATGGCAAGAATTTTAACTCTGCTGAAAAACTGGACTTGGGGGTTGGGAGAGTGAACTTCTCCAGAAAAAAAGTAAATATCCCGTAGGGAGAATAAAATACCTAGCCAGAAGCTGAAAAAAAAATGTGATGGAGAAATGGCTTGCAAACTTCGAAGGTAGCTAATGGCCTAGAGTATTTAAGTTAAAATAATAGGTAAATGGATTTTAATGGACGAATAACTAACACCAGCATCAGAAAGATGTGAAAGGTATTAAAGGGCCAGAAATGTCACAGAGGAAAAGGAATCAAAAGGAATTTACACTCCTTGTGGAAGCCTAAACCGAATATTTTTTTTTCAGTTTGTCCCTTTAAGACTTCTATGTGGAAGGCCACTGGGAAGAAGAACTGCCAAGAAATCAATCTAGCTGAAGATTCACATGGTGAAATACAACTTGTGAGAATAATGAATAGCAGTCAGCTTCTGTCAGAAATGATACATTGTGGTCTTGAAAAATCACTAAGTTACTTATGGAACAGAACTTGGGGGGTCTGTTAAATTATCACCACTTGTCACTAAAAAAATGTTAAAAGACTGTCACATGATTCTGTAATAGTTGTTTGCTCTTTTCATAGTTTGTAAGTACTCTGTTCATCAACACTAACCAGTGCTCAGCATATCTGATGTAATGATTATATGATAACAGTCAAGGAGCACTGCCAGTTATGCCAATGCCATTATGTCCAAATGGGAAATGGAAAATGTTATAAAAGAAAAATTTGATAAAATGATTATGTTTTACAGGAGATTTGTAGATGATCTCTTTCTTTTATTGAGAGGAATAGAAAGTCAGTTATATGAGTTCTTAGGATTCATTAATAACTCTACAGAACTTCTTAACTTTACCATGAATTGTTCTACTGATGGTATCAGTTTTTTGGATGTTTATGTAGAGAAAGATAGTACAGGCAAGATTAGCACAAGAATGTACAGAAAGATCTGCCATGCAAACAAATTATTAAGTAGAGATAGTATGCATCCCAATTTTATATTCAGAAATGTAGCACAAAACCAGTTCCTAAGGGCGTCAAGGTTAAGTGTAAAAACCGAAGAATATGAGAAACAACTAATTTTGACAGGAAAATAATTACTAGACAGTGGCTATGATAACAGAATGGTAACTAAAAACATGGAAGATGTGATGAGTAAAAGAGAGAATAAGGCTAAACTTTTAGTTATGTACTTACCATAACTTTAGATGTTTGGGATCCATCTCGCCTACATTCTGTACCGATGGGCTCGGAGCCAATCCCTCGGCTCCGACTCGGCACGCTATGCTATAGAGCGAAGCCTCTTATTGGCTGAGCTATTTCTTATCCCAGGATGCACCACCACTAATCCCCCAGATCTTGTTTGTCCGCATTCATGCACACATACTCAACTTGTTTATATAACATTGCCAGATGTTTCAAGATAGATGAAACAACAGGATTCGGACCTTCTAATATCCTCTGATCTCCAAGGAAGGGGGAAGGAGGGTGGTTATTAGAATGTAGGAGATGGATCCCAAACATCTAAAGTTATGGTAAGTACATAACTAAAAGATGTTATGTGATCCTATCTCACCTACATTCTGTACTGATGGGACAGCGTCCCTAGCACCTAAATCCTGGGTGGCTCACTGGAAAACACTCCTGAGCACTGTGGAACCAAATGAAGCTCGTCCCCTAGATGCCACATCCAATTTGTAGTGAGAAATGAAAGTGTGCGGGAGGACCACGAGTCAGCAGCACAAATGTCACTAATGGCAAGCTTAGAATGGAATGCTATTGAAGTAGCCATAGCTCTTGTAGAATGAGCTTTGACAGAGGTCGTAAGCTCTTTATTAGAAGAGGAATAAGCTTGAGTAATACAGTCCCTGATCCATTTGGCAATAGTGACCTTTGTGACGGCTTTGCCCAATTTATTATCCGAAAAGGATACAAACAATTGATCTGTTTTCCTTGTTTGTTTGGTCCTATCTAAATAAAAACGCAATTGCCTGTGGACATCTAATGTGTGGAATATGTATTCCGCTTTGTTTGAGTACTTTGGAAAGAAGACTGGAAGTTCTAATGACTGTTGTAGGCAAAAACTGGAACAAACCTTATGGACAAAGGATGGATTTGGCCTGAGAGATACTCTATCTTTGTGAAAAACCAAGTACGGAGGTTTTACAGACAAAGCTTGAAGCTCTGAAACCCTTCTGGCAGAAGTAATCGCAACCAGAAAGGCAGTTTTCCACGATAGAAATTTTAAATCACAATATCAGGACAAAATTACTGAAAAGGAGGGCCAAGACCCTCTAACTTAAGCAGGTACTTGACCTCCTGAAAAAAACTAAAGACACTAGATAAAGAATAGGGGAAGGCCCATCTAACTTAAACGGGAAACCTTTCCCTTAAACCAAAACACAATTTTTCTCAACAAATGTTAGCAAAACACACTCGTACAACAACAATAGCTGTTAAAACAGCTTTTGGGGTAAGAATATCAAAATTCCTGACAGGAAACTTTGAAGAAAACAGTACTTAGCTCAGCCAAGTTTGAGACCACGTCCTAGCTTGTAAGCGGCAAACGAGATCTGGGGATTAGTGGTGGTGCATCCTGGGATAAGAAATAGCTCAGCCAATAAGAGGCTTCGCTCTATAGCATAGCGTGCCGAGTCGGAGCCGAGGGATCGGCTCCGAGCCCATCAGTACAGAATGTAGGCGAGATAGGATCACATAACATCCATATTTCTCAAAACAACTAGTGAATGGGAAAGAGAAAGTGACTCACAAGAATGTAAGGATGTGTTTAAATTATTCAAGAGATGTTGGGCTGTACACTAATATTATAAATGAACATTGGAATATATTAACATCAGATTGTAAAATGAAAGAGTTAGTAGGCACAAAGACACAATTTATTAGCTTTAAGAATAAGAAGAATTTAAAAAGAAGGCTCTGTATAGACAGGGAACTGAAAGGTAGAGAAAATGAAAAGGGCACTAGACCATGTGGCAAGTGCAACTTTTGTAGTTTTATTTGTAATGATTCACAATTTAAACGCCCTGACACAGGGGAGATGTTTTATCTGCGGACCTATGCGAAATGTGATACAACACATGTAGTATATCTGGCTATCTGCCATGCATGTCACAAATTTTATGTAGGGAAAACAGATCGTCTTTTAAAAGATAGGATAAGAGAACACCTATATCACATTAAGAAAAGAAGTAGTTTTAATGCACTAGCGAAGCATGTGTCAGTTACCAATGAACAACATGCTTTTAAATTTGTTGTCTTATGTAGAACATTCACTGATATAAGAGGGGGTGACATAAAAGCAAGGACTGAGGAAAAAGAAGCTGAATGGATTATTAGGTTAAGGGCTAGTTCAGGGCATGGACTGAATGATTCTGTTCCTATAAGACCAATATTAAAAAAGAGACCACTGAATAGGTGAATGTTGATTTTTTAGAATTTTATGTATGCTTTTAACACATATTTTTTATATTTCTTATATTATATAAGTTTAGAATTTGTAAGAGTGGATCAAGAAAGTAACACTTAGAATGTGTATATATGCCTTTAAAAATGGTTAAGCAGAGTCATGTGACTGACTTTAAGTGTTATATAAGGTGTGTGTATTTTAATGGTTGTTATACACCTGAAGAAGCTGTTTGTGAAAGCATTTGTGTACCAATAAAACTGTGTTGCAGCAGAGTGGAATCCAGATCTTCATTCTGTGGTTGGAGAAATTTGAGTATACACCTTATTAAGCTAAGGTTGCTGTTTTGGAGTATATTTTTTTACTAAATTGAAGCTGCTGTTCTGAAGCCTCACCTTTGCAGTTCATGGACTTTGTGTTTACTTTATGAGATGTTCAAGGAAATAGGACAGATGATACCACAAACAGGCTGTAGTACGGCAAGAATTTTAACTCTGCTGAAAAACTGGACTTGGAGGTTGGGAGAGTGAACTTCTTCAGAAAAATAGTAAATATCCTGCAGGGAGAATAAAATACCTAGCCAGAAGCTGAAAAGAAAATGTGATGGAGAAATGGCTTGCAAACTTCGAAGGTAGCTAACGGCTTAGAGTATTTAAGTTAAAATAACAGGTAAATGGATTTTAATGGCCGAATAACTAACACCAGCATCAGAAAGATGTGAAAGGTATTAAAGGGCCAGAAATTTTACAGAGGAAAAGGAATCAAAAGGAATTTACACTCCTTGTGGAAGCCTAAACCGAATAATTTTTTTTCAGTTTGTCCCTTTAAGACTTCTATGTGGAAGGCCACTGGGAAGAAGAACTGCCCAGAAATCAATCTAGCTGAAGATTCACATGGTAAAATTCAACTTGTGAGAATAATGAATATCAGTCAGCTTCTGTCAGAAATGATACATTGTGGTCTTGAAAAATCACTAAATTACTTATGGAACAGAACTTGGGGGTCTGTTAAATTATCACCACTTGTCACTAAAAAATGTTAAAAGACTGCCACATGATTCTGTAATAGTTTTTTGCTCTTTTCATAGTTTGTAAGTACTCTGTTCATCAACACTAACAGTGCTCAGCATACCTGATGTAATGATTATATGATAACAGTCAAGGAGCACTGCAGTTATGTTCCAAATGTGGAAAAAGACCAACTTTGTTGAGCATCTTTCTGAAGTAGTAAAGGTGCTTAACAGTTTTGTTAAGCACCTCTCAGCATAACTAAGAATCAGTTTTGCACTGCAGTATAAACACTGGCTATCAAAGAACAGCTCTGAGAAGCTAAAACAGTACTAAAGCTGTAAACACTTGAGACTAGCATTTGCTCGTGGCAAACAGTATGAAATGTATACAGTTTTTACAGTTTTTATGGGCTGAAATGATACACTTTTCCTGCTTCCAGCTGCTGCCTGTGTGAGACAGCACTGAGTGCTATAGCTTTCAAAGCTATAAAATACTTCACACTACTACACTTTTTTTTCTGTCCTGTAATACACTGAAACAGTAAAAGCTTCACATGCTAGAAGAACATATCTCTCGAGGTGAGTTTGTTGACATCCATTTCTCAAACATACTTTTCTATGATCAGAGACCTGATCATAATCTTGTACTTAGACATCTCGTAAGGACTACACTACATCTGAGACAGTTTTAGATAATGACACTACATTTCCTTGCTATTGGCTGAAAAATAAAGGCGTTAAGGTAAAAGTACAGTTTTGTACCTACCATAAATGTAGATGTTCGAGGATCCACATTGCTGCAGTCCTAACTATTGGGTAGTCCGCTGTCCAGTCGGCCCGAATACCAAAGTATATGGCTGACGTCGGTCAGGGCGCATTAGACTGACGTCAGTACGTCAGGGTACTAATGCGCATGACCGACGTCATATCCTCAGTCTTTTCTTGCCCCAGATGTCAGAAGACCCTAAAAAGATAAGGCCAAAAACCAAAAACTCCCAACAAACCTGCACCAAAATATATATACAAAATATACAAAATTAGCAGAATATAACCTCACCTACACAACCACCCCTAAACACAGAGGGAAGGAGGGAGGGTAAATTGGACTGCAGCAATGTGGATCCTCGAACATCTACATTTATGGTAGGTACAAAACTGTACTATGTTCTTCATTCCACATTGCTGCAGTCCTAACTATTGGGTAGAATCCCAAAGCAGAGGTAAGGGAGGCTGGCAAATCATAAGGAAGCAGGAACTGACAACATGCCTTGCAAAATAGCTGTGGCAAAACCAGCCCTAGACTTAGAGTAGAGAGGAAGGTGATAATGCTTAGAGAAAGTATGCACTGAACTCCAAGTAGCTGCCTCCAAAATATCCTTAGTTGCCACCCCTCAGAAATGCTGTTGAAGTGGCAGTAGCCCTAGTGGAATGAGGCCTAATCCCAGCTGGAATCTCCTTGCCATGATGGGAATAACAAAATGTAATGCAACACCCAATCCATCTAGAAATAGTTTGTTTTGACACAGGCTTGCCCTGAGAACTCAAAGCAAAAGAAACAAACAACTGCTGAGACTGCCTAAAATCCTTAGTCCTGCTCAAATAATAACGCAATTGCCTGTGTACATCTAAAGTGTGCAAAATCTTTTCCCTTTATTTTGGGGATCTGCATAAAAAGTAGGCAAATGAATAGTTTGGTTTAAAGCCACACTAGAAACCACCTTAGGCATAAAGGAAGGATTAGTACGTAAAGATGCCCTATCCTTATGAAAAATCAAAAAAGGCTCCACTGCCATAAGGGCCTGCAACTCAGAAACCCTTCTTGCAGAAGTAATGGCCAACAAAAAGCAGTCTTCCATGACAAGTATTTCAAGTCAGCAGTAGCAAGAGGCTCAAAAAGTTGTAGAGTAAGTTTCTCCAACACAAAATTGAGATCCCAAGCAGGAGTAGGAGCTCATTGGGGGTCTTATATTCTTTGCCCCTCTAAGAAATTGCTTGAACAAAGGATGCGAAAACAATGGTGGGTCACAATCATAGTGAGCTGAAATTGCTGCAGCATGAATCTTAATGGAAGAGAAAGACAAACCTTTGTCCAATAACTCAGTAAGATATTGAAGAGCCACACTCAGATTTGGCTCGAAATCTCCAAATTGTTTGCTGCACTCCAAAATAAAAATCTCTTCCATTTTTCTGCGTACACTTTCCTTGTACTAGGTCTCCTGGCTTCCATAATCACATTTAAAACTTGTTGAGGAAGTTGAGACCTGCTGTCTTTCAAAACAGAATATGCCAGGCTGTTAGATGAAGAGAGTGAAGCTTGACATTGAGCAGGTGACCGTCTCTCTGAGACAACAGGTGTGGAATCAAGGGTAAAGGCCATGGAGGCTTCTTTACCAGACTCCTCAGTAATGGGTACCAGTGCTGCCGAGGCCAATCTGGAGCTATTAAAATCATCCTTGGCTTGTCTTGTCTGACCTTTAGAAGCACCTTTGGAAGAAGAGGCAGAGGTGGAAACGCATATACATGAAGATTCTTCCAACTGAAAGAAAGAGCATCCACTTTCCAAGCTGTGTGATGAAACCTCTTTGTGCAAAACTTTGGCAGCTGGTGGTTTAGTGGAGAAGCGAACAGATCTATGTCTGGAGTTCCCCAGGACACTGTCAACGTTTGAAATACATGAAGATCCAGTTTCCACTCGTGGGGATCCATGATTTGTCTGCTTAACACATCTGCTAAGGAGTTCTGTGCTCCCGGCAGAAACCTTGCCTGAAGAGTTAGTTGCAAGCTGAGCGCAGTCTCCCATAAAATCATTGCTTGCCTGCACAATGGGTAAGAATGTGTTCCCCCTTGTTTGTTGATGTACCACATGACAGTCGTGTTGTCTGTTAGAATCAACACCTGCCCTGGAAGAAGTAACTCCTTGAAAGCCATTAATGCAAACTGGACTGCTAACATCTCCTTCATGTTGATATGTAGATGCTGTAGTCTGGCAGGCCACTTGTCTTGTATCCACTTTCCATTTAGATGAGCTCCCAAGCAATGTCTGAGGCATCTGTCGTTAGAATCTGACTCGCCTCTGGCCGGGTCACAGAGAGTCCCTTGTTTAGGTGACATTCCTGAGCCCACCACAAAAATTCCTTTTGAATGCAAGGTATTATTTGAATGACAGTGTCCAAATCCTGGCAGTGCTGTGTCCATACATTTTGAGATACCATTGTAGCTTCCTCATATGCAGTTTGGCATTGGGAAGCACCAGAATACAAGATGCCATGAACCCTAAGGCTTGAAGGACTGTCCTTGCAGTCAGCCCGGACTGAAGAGATAGTTGATGGAAGTAACTGGAAAGATTCTTTTGTTTGTCCGGGGTTAAAAAGGCCATCTGGGCTGCTGTATTCAGTCTCACACCCAGAAAGCACATGTCTTGAGAGGGTACTAGACTGGACTTTATTTCGTTCACAGAATACCCTAGGCATCTTAGCACTGCTATGACATATTCCAAATGCTGTAGAAGGTCTTCCTTTTCTTGAGCCAGAATCAGGCAATCGTCCAAGTAAGGATAGATTTGAATTCCTTTTAGCCTGAAGTAAGCTATCACTGGAGCCAGAACCTTTGTGAATACTCTGGGCGCAGTAGATAAGCCAAAGGGCAATGCAGAGAACTGACAATGAGAATTTCCAGCTCGATAACGCAGATACTTTCTGCAACTTAGTCTTATAGGCACATGAAGGTAAGCCTCCTTGAGATCTAAAGTTACCATCCAGTGAT
Source organism: Protopterus annectens (assembly GCF_019279795.1). Taxonomy (NCBI): domain Eukaryota; kingdom Metazoa; phylum Chordata; order Ceratodontiformes; family Protopteridae; genus Protopterus; species Protopterus annectens. The sequence goes on along the minus strand of NC_056745.1, from coordinate 773,685,637 downwards.
CTTTGCCCAGCAGAGGTAAAAGCTGTTGTAACGTCAACATTTTGAACTTGGGAATGTCCAGATAAGTGTTGAGGAGAGATAAATCCAAAATTGGTCTCCACGTGTTCCCCTTTTTTGGTACTAGGAACAGGCGAGAATAAAATCCTAGGCCCCTTTCTGGCACAGGAACTGGCTGAATGGCCCCTATTTGGAGTAACAGAGAAATTTGCTTGTGAGCCTCTTGTCTTTGTAGAGGAGGAATGTCTGGCATGCCTTTGAAAGGAGGCAAGGTATGGAAATAAAACCTGTAACCATGGTGAATGATATCCAGAACCCATCTGTCTTGGGTAATTAAATCCCAATTTTCTTTGAAAAGAGACAGTCTTCCTCCCAAGGGTGCTGCCAGGCGAGAAAGAACTGGCAGCTGAAAAGGCAGGTCATTGGGTCTGCTTACGAAAGGACTGACCCCTGCCCTCACCAGAAGTCTGAGCAGGGGAACTCCCTGTCCTAGGCCTAAAAGAACCCTGAGCTCTGCCCCTACCACGTCTAGACCTACCCCTAGACTGGGAATCATAAGCAGGATAAGTCCATCCCTTAGCAGGCCAATTTCTACTAAACTTCGGAGGCTGCACCTGCAAAAAATCTTTAACAGTTTGCATAGACTTAGCCTTGTCCTCCATTTTCTTCAAAACTGCTTCTACAGGCGAACCAAACAACACATCAGACTGCAAAGGAGCATCCAAAATCCGAGTCTTAACATGCTCAGCTAAATTCTGATCTCTCAACCAGGCGTGCCTACGAAGAACAGAACCAGTGGCAGCCACCCTGGAGGAGGCCTGCACAGCATCAAAACCACATTGCAAGGAATGTTTACCCACCTGTTCAGACACATGAACTAAATCCTGCAACTCTTTACACTCAATACCTTCCGCCAGAGCATCCACCTTAGATTTCAACTGTGAAAGAAGATAATTCTGATATTTTAACATGTGAAACTGACAATTCAACGCCCTCATGGCTAAAGTGGAAGAAGTATACACTTTCTTTCCCCATCTATCCAAAGCCCTTGCCTCTTTATCAGGAGGGACAGGATTTTTAACAACTGAGGCCTTCACACCTTTAGGTCCCTGAGAGACAGTTTCCGGGTCTGCCCTAGGACTCTTAAAAAGATACTTATGAGCTTCAGGCACCCTATAATACCTATCCGGTTTAACTGGGGCAGGAGGCAAAGAATCAGGATTCAGGGAAGCCTCTGCAAAAACATCTTCCACCACATTCAAAACAGGAGGTATAGCTAAAGGCCTATGCTGGGGTAAAAACAAGAATTCCCTAAACCTTTTCCTGGAATCAGAGAAATCTTGACCTTCCCATTTAAAATGCTCCCTCATGGAATGCAGAGTCTCTGAAAAAGAAAAATCCTCAGGAGGAGAAGCTGAAGGAGTAGAATCATCCACATCAGAATCAGAATAAGGAGGGAACTCCTGCAAGTCTTCAGCCGAAGACTCAGAAGCCTCCGAGCATTGCTCAAAACTCTCAAACTCAGGTTCCACCCTAGGCCTCTTATCAGGAGGGGGCATAGAACCCCTTATCATAGTAATCAAATCCTCTGCCATTTTAAGCATATGTTTCTTAGGCAAAGACCCTGAAGCACTAGGAGAAACCCCACTGAAGCAAAACTTGGCCTGCCCTCAAAGAAGCCTTGGAAACAGAAGGGAGGCTCGAACCACCTTAGGAAGAGAGGGAAGAACAGCCACCTGAGAAGCCCCTCAGCCTGGCCTACTTCCTGAGAGGAAACATCCTGTAACAGTAAAGTCTCTCCCTGAGACTCCAAAGAAACACCTGGCAAAACCTCCGGCTCCACTGAGTTTCTAAAGAACCGACGCCTGGGACTGTCGGTTCTTCCACTCTAGGCTTTGCTGTTTTGTCCTTGCGTTTTAGCGAAGCCGCATCGGAGCATCCGACGGCATTTTATAGTTACAACGCTTCCCAAACACTAACCTGGCACAGTCTAACCTTCTCTTAATAGTGCGTTTGTTAAATCTAGCACAAGAGCGGCATCCAACAACGTCGTGCTCAGGCCCTAAACAAGGTATACACAAAGTATGGTAATCCCTATGAGGTATCTGTTTCCCACAAGAAATACAGTTATTCACTTTTTCTGACATCCGGTTAAATACTGAGGCAAGAAAAACCAAAATATTCCCCAACGGGTACTTAGCCAACTTTGATTCGGTCTGAAACTCTGGCTTCAGAAACTTTCAGAACGCCAACCTGCACTCGCAAAATTGCTTCTGCATCGGACCATGCGGCAAAAAAGACTGAGGATATGACGTCGGTCATGCGCATTAGTACCCTGACGTACTGACGTCAGTCTAATGCGCCCTGACCGACGTCAGCCATATACTTTGGTATTCGGGCCGACTGGACAGCGGACTACCCAATAGTTAGGACTGCAGCAATGTGGAATGAAGAACATCATCTGTTAAAAGAAAACCTATACGGCCTGGCTTGGGGCAAAGCAAATGTGGCTATCAGTACCAGAGATGACATTCAGACTAAATCTGTCAAGACTTACAGATATCTGTGAGCTCAGCTAGGTATTTCTTAACATTCAACCTTTATAACTATATGATGAACTGCTAATGAACTTCATCTTGTACTCCTTGATTTGATTCCATCTGTCTACTGTGTGATTCTGTGCAAATCACTTAATTAGCTTCTGGGACTCTGCAGAATATAACCCAAGATCCTGACACAGACAATAACGTGCTATAACCACATATAGAAATTTGTATGCATGTATACATATACAATACATGTTATATAATTTACACACACACACACACACACACACACACACACACACACACACACACACACACACACACACACACACACACACAGATATAGATATACCTTTCCCCACTGCAGTGTCATCTTGGAATTGCTATACACAAGTAGCAGTGTACGGAGGGGGGGGGGATGCAGGGGGCTTGTCCCTCTGCAAAAAAATATTTTTTCCCTTTCCTTGATTTTTTTCAAATCTCTGTAACTCGTGTTTTTCAAACTTTTTTATTCTATGTCAAAGTGCTCAAACTTTTTATAGTAATGAACTCCAAGAAGAGCTAAACCCAAACATAAAACTACTGTTCAATCTCAGCCTTACTACAGGATATGTACCCAAAGAGTGGCATACAGCAACAGTGGTCCCTCTCCACAAAGGTGGTACCTCAACGGATCCTGGAAACTATCACCCCATAAGCCTGACTAGCTTGGACTGCAAAGCTATGGAAAGGATCATCATGGACCTCATAAATAAAGATATTGGGGACCTACAGACACTGGATCCTACCCAGTTCGGCTTTGTTAAGGGCAGATCCTGCCTCTTAAACCTGGTTGATTTCTTTGAAACAGTCACCAAGGCCATTGACGAGGTGAAGCTGGTCCACACAGCCTACCTAGACCTCGCAAAAGCCTTTGATACAATACCCCACTCGGGCATTATAGATAAGCTCACCAGCTTAAATATAAACCCCTATGTCACTAGATGGGTTGCAAACTGGCTCAAGGACAGATACATGGTTAGAATTGCTGGAGCCATGTCAGACTCCAAACCAGTTACAAGTGGCGTCCCACAAAGCTCAGTCCTGGGACCTCTCTTGTTCAGTATATATTTCTCGGAGGTACAGGCCAACACAGAAGGACTGTGGCTGAACAAGTTCACAGATGACTGCAAACTAGGTGCCATAATCGACTCTCCAGCCGACACAAGCATCCTCCAAAAGGGCCTCATAGAAAAAGACAACTGGTGCCAGAGCCATGGCCTCAAGCTAAATGCCAAAAAGTGTATAGTCATCCCCTTTGGCAAAAACAAAGTGCCCACAAATTACCACATAGGTGGTAATCCATTAAGTACAGAAGAAGTAATTAGGGACCTGGGGACCCAAGTTGATAGCAATCTCTCATTTGACAACCACGTGGCCAAAGTGGTTAGAAAAACATTTTATATAGCTCACCTAATCATGAAGGGATTCACATCTAGATCAGGGGAGGTCATCTTGCCCCTTTACTCATCCCTCATCAGGCCCATAATTGAGTACAATGACCCTTTTGGGATGTACCTTACCAGACACCTGCAGCAACTGGAAAGACCCCAAAAGTACCTCACCAAGAAGGTCAAAGGGCTCAAATAGATGCCATATGATGCCCAGTTAAAGAAACTCCAGCTCTACTCAGTGGCATACCGCCTGCTCAGAGGCGATCTGTGCCTGACGTATAAAGCCATGTCCAACCCGGAATTAATGGACATGCTGCACCTCAGAAAATCCAAATCCCATCGAGCTACGCGCTCGAGAGACTTGAACCTCAGCACAGAAATAAATAGGAAATGCTGGAGGGACAGATTCATAACCCAGAGGCTCCCTTCACTCTGGAATAAAATCCCAGTCTAGGTTAGGCAGAGTCCCTCACTGTCTCTCTTCAAGAGGAATCTTGATGAGTGGATGGGAGATCGTAGGTGTACCCCGGGTATCACTTCTGTGGTCACTGTTAGACAGAGGAACAGTATACTAACCTCGAAAAAGGGCATAGCAAAATTAATTTAAAATGGGTGGCGAAAGCCAAACACACTCTGGCTAGGCTTATAAATGCCCTAGGGCAGATAGACTAGTATGAACCTATGAACCTATTAGCATTTGACATTAACTCTCTCTCTCTCTCTCTATATATATATATATATATATATATATATATATATATATATATTTATATGTATACACACACACACACACACACACACACACACACACACACACACACACGCACACCATCAAACAAGCAGAAGTCAAGGCAGCAAAAAAATTAAACAGAAAAGGGTTTCAACAAAGCCCTGCATACTTTTATGCCACCATGTAACACAGAATCATTAGCAACTACTGCACATACACTCAAAACATTATACATCACACTCCCTTCTAACAAACACAGAGACATGCTCAAATCCCAATTTCCAAATACCAGCAACAGTGGAATCACAACGTAGTCACACATAATGCATCTTTCTCTTTCAATCAACATTTTTTTCCTTTTACATTCACATACCAAAACACTAAAGGGGACGTCATAAAGGTTAATACTAAGTGAGGTGAGTTAACTTTTCTGAATTCAAGAACATCCCTACCACAATGCTTGTGCTGTCTATTCATTCGTAACAGTTACTCAAAGTGTACACATAGTGTACACTTTGTGGTAACCTTTATGAATCACAAAGTAAGTCATTCAAACAGCTTTACTCACAGATGGCAAGCTGCCTCCCCATGCACCCTCCCCTGTAGGAGACTTTGCACCCTCTTACTTACAATTACAACCTACATTTTGTTTAAGTTATGTACTTACCATAACGTTCTATGTGAGTTGTTTGTCTCGCCTTTATTCTCACTAATGGGTTCGGAGCGGATCCTCGGCTCCGACACGGCCGATAGCAAAGCTCAAGGTTTGCCAGTAGCTCGAGACCAAGCCCCTTATCCCACAATGCACTGCTGGAATTACCTCAGATCTTGTTTGCTGTGAATAACAGTATACATATATATATATATATATATATATATATACATATATACAAACATATACATAACCTTCTATATATATCTACGAAGAACACTTCCCAAGGGAGAAGAAGAAATATTGAATAACCAGGATGGTACTAGCCTCTAAGTCAACAGTCAGCCAGGAGGGGGAAGGAGGGAGGGACGTGAGAATAAAGGCAGAATAAACAACTCACATGGAATGTTATGGTAAGTACATAACTTCTATATGTGAAGTTGTTAAATCTTGCCGTTTATTCTCACTGATGGGTAGCGTCCCTAGCACCCTCAACCGTGGAACCAAAGGAAGACCTGTCCCTTGAAGCTTTATCTACTTTGTAATGTGTGATAAAGGTATGAGGCTTACACCAAGTGGCTGCAGCGCAAATATTGTCAAGGGGTAATTTAGCTTGAAAAGCAGAAGACGTAGAGACGGCTCTGGTAGAATGAGCTTTTGGTTTGTGTGTTAAAGGCATGCTCGCATTTTCATAAACAAAGGATATACAATCGGATAACCATTTAGATAAGGTTGTTTTAGCCACTGGATTGCCTTTTCTTGCTTCTGAGAAGGATACTAAAAGTTGGTCTGATTTTCTAATATCCTTAGTTCTGTCAAGATAAAATCTGAGCTGTCTGTGAACATCAAGTTTGTGCAGCATGTATTCCAATTTGCTAGAGTGGTTGGGGAAAAAGACTGGTAGTTCAATGACCTGATTGATATTTGACTCAAAACAGACTTTAGGTTAAAATGAGGGGTTTGTTCTGAGAAATACTCTATCAGCATGGAAAATCATGTCGGGTGGTCTGATAGATAATGCTTGAAGTTCTGACACTCTGCAGGCAGACGTAATGGCCACAAGAAATATTATTTTCCAGGATAAAAATTTTAGATCACAGGAAGATGTTGGTTCAGAAGGAGGAAGAATAATTTGAGACAGCATAAGGTTTAAATTCCATGGAGAATAGGGAATTTTGATCAGAGGTCTCATATAAAGAACGCCTTTAAGTAAGGTTTTAGATAAATTATGGCCCATAACATTTGAGCCACCAAAACCAAGGTGAAAATTTGAGATGGCAGCTAACTGAACTCGAACTGTAGCAGCTGCTGCCCCTTCCTTAAAAATGTTTGTCAAAAATTCTAAAATAGAAGATAGCGGAGCTCGGAAAGGGTCAATGTTATGCGTGTTGGCCCAAATTGAGAACCTTTTCCATTTACTGCCATATAATTTCCTGGTAGATGGCTTGTTAGAAGACAAGAGAATTTGTATTGTATCTTCTGAAATTGAATGAAGCCTGGCAATTAGGGGAAGTGGATTAGCCAAGCAGTCAGTTTCAGGGACTGCAGTGAAGGATGAAGGTCCCCTGACGGGTGCGTCACAAGGTCCGGAACTGGGTCCAGGATCCATGGACCTTCCAACAGGTGATGGTGGAGAAATGGAAAGCAAATCTTTCGAGGCCAGTAGGGGGCTATGAGTATAACAGTCCTTCCCAACGATTTTGCTTTCTGTAATAATCTGGGTATTAATGGGAAGGGTGGAAATGCATACACGAAACCCGGGGCCAATCGTGTAGAAGTGCATCTCTCAGGGGATGACCAGGAGGTGGTATTAGGGCAAAGTAGCTTCAGCATTTTGAATTGATGTGGCTGACAAAAAGGTCACAGCAAGGCTGGCCCCATTTGTGGAAAATCAACTCCGCAACCTGTTGTTTGAGAGACCACTTGTGAGGGAGCAATATCGCCCTACTTAGCTTGTCTGCTATCACGTTGGATTTCCCCAGGATGTGCGTTGCTAATAGAAAACGTTGGGAGGACCTAGCCCATTGCCAGACCCTGAGGGCTTCTCAACAAAGGGGGTAAGATTTGGTTCCACCTTGTTTGTTCAAGTACCAGACTACTGACATGTTGTCTGTCTGAATTGCAATAGCTCCCAGAGGAATAGAGTCCTGAAAGTACTGCAACGCCAGAAGTACTGCTCTCAACTCTAGAACATTGATGTGCAGATGTGATTCTTGATCTGTTCATGTGCCTTGGGCAGTCTTTCCCTGAAAATGCTCCCTCCCCACCCTATCAGGGAAGCATCCGTGGTCACAGTGGCTACTGGGGGGGGGGGGCAAAGGGTCTTCCGATTGTGACATGAAGACATGTCAACCACCACCAAAGGTCTCTCCTGCAAGAATCCATGATGAAAATCATGTGGTGCATCGGTAGTCTCTGGTAAGACCACTGACTGAATAGGAGCCATTAAAGAATTCGCATATGCATCCTTGCAAGTTGTATTGCCAGGATTGCTGCCGCCATCAAACCTAGTACTTTCAGTATCTCTGCTGCTGTAGCTCTGTTCTTTGACACCAGTAAGCTGATATTTTGGTGGAGAAGAGAGACTCTTTTGACAGGGAGACGTAGAGTGGTAGTTGAGGTATCTAATTCTGCTCCTATAAAAACCATATGCTGCGATGGCGATAAGGCAGACTTTTCGAAGTTGACTGTAATGCCCAACTGATGACAGAGTGTCAGAGTGCATTGTGTTGCCTGAGTCAACTGATGCCTGGTGGCAGTGGTTAGGAGCCAATCGTCTAGGTATGGAAACACCTGGAATCCTAGATGTCTCAGGTGAGCCATGACCACTGCCATGCATTTAGTGAACACTCTGGGGGCTGTGGTGAGACCAAAGGGCAGGGCTCGAAACTGGTAATGATGGGCTCCCAGCCAGAAGCGCAGATGATCTCTGGAGCATCTGTTCATCTTTATGTGATAGTACGCATCCTTGAGATCTATGGAGCACATCCAATCGCCTTTCCCTAAAAAGGGAAGAATGGACTGAAGCGTGACCATTCAGAACTTCTCTTTCTTTACGAACTGGTTGAGTCTGCTGAGGTCCACGATAGGTCTCCAGTCCCCTGTTTTCTTTGGTACCAAAAAGAATCGTGAGTAAGTTCCGAATCCAAGAAACAGCAAAAAAGACACCACAGGAACCAGGCAGGAACAAAAAAAAATCACTCTGTGTAGCAAACTGCCCAAGTTCCGAATCCAACTTTTTCTGCTGGGACTGGTTGGATGACTCTTTTTTTCTAGCAATCTGTGGACCTCTATGATTGCTTGTTCCCTGAGATTGGGTGGAACATCTGGGATTCTCTTTACAGGAATGGGAGGGGAAGAGAATGGAATGAAATATCCTCTGGAAATTGTGCTTTGTACCCAAGTATCTGATGTTATGTTTAACCAGGCTTCTGGGTACAAAGACAAGCGACCCCCGACTGCCTCCAGAGCCGAACAGTCGGGCCCCCTTTCTGGGGCATTGGTAGGGCTGACCGGAGAACTGACCCTGTCACCCTGTTGCTGCGGACCCCCTCTGCCATGGGGCAGCGTCTTCCGTTATAACCCCCTCCTCTGCCTCTAGAGGGGGTTTCTCCACGTGTGTCCTGAAAGGCTGCCTATGCTTTTCGGAACCACATTTTTCCTCCTCTAGGGCCCTTGGGGTAGGGCCGAGTACGGGTCGAAAAATGGACTCCAACGGCAGATAAGGTCTTGCCTTCCTGCTCACACCTGGTTAAAGTTTTAAACAGTGCCCAAACAGTGATGAGCCATCGAATGGGGTATTAATAAAGGAAGACTTAAAGGATTCTGCAAAGGAACAGAGATGCATCCAGGCTTGTCTTCGAAGAGCAATGCCCGAACTAGCAGTTTTACTTGAACCATCAGCCGCATAGGATATGAGATGCATGGACGAGTTTACCACTGAGTTTAGGGTAGCGAGCTGGGCATTGACTTTGTCGGCCACCCCTGTAGCTACCATACCCTGGAGAGTATCTCCTAGCTCTTTCAGGAGACCTCTCTGTAGTCTCGTAAAATGCGTTAAGTAGTTCAGTGATCGCAGAGAAAAAGTCGCTGAACTAAACATGCGCTTCCCATATCTATCCATGACCCTAGAATCTCTGTTAGGTGGATGGACAGAGGTGGATGTCTCAGATACTTCCTTTTTGGTGGCTGCAGCTACCACCATGGCATCAACAGGCACTCCCTTTGTCAAAAATGGCTTGTCCACTGGGCAGACATAATTCTGTTGGGTTTACGAGGAACAGGTTCCATGGCCTCCGGTGACTCCCACGCCTTACGAGAAATCAGTTCCATGAGCTCGTCATAAGGCGGAGACACCCAAGAAGTGGAAGGTTGAGACCCAAAAGCCTTCAAGAGCACGGACTCATCCTCAGTAGGGGTCTTGGACTGCCAATCTCCCCACTGACTAAGGATCTCTAGTATCTCTGCAAAGGAGATATCCTCAGAGGGGGATCAAGGGGACCCTTCTGACTCATCTAAGTCCGTGTCAGATGTCAAGAACTCCTGTGGGAAGTCTAAGTGCCTCCTCTTGCACAATCTCTTCCTGGGCACCTCCTCAGTGGGGGGATGTGGGGAGGTCTCAGAAGAGTAGGGGATGCCCTGTGGGGGTACTTGAGGCTCGGGGTCTCTACGCTTAGAGGGACCGGTAGATGAAGAAGCAGACACAGGAGCTTGAGGGGAGAGGGAAAGCTGAATCAATGCTGACATTGTCTTTGGAGACAAAACTCTCCTCATAGCATCGAAGGCATCTTGGCTCCGATGAGAAGGAGTGGACGGACCCGAGAGTACTGTCTGATACTCCTGCACCGAAACCCTGGGCTCAGAGCCCGAGGTAGGAGCCGAGCTCATCCGAGCCAAAGCCCCGAGAGGAAGCATCGGCACCAACAAATCGGTTCGACTATCATCCCTAGGCCCAATGAGAGAGAGTCGGCTCCTAGAGTCCTCGGTCGAAGCCGAGGACATCCGAGTAAATGGGTTCGATAGCACCGGTGTGGGTATCGGCTCCAAGGGTTTGTCCACCATTGGTTCAATTTCCTTCCACTCTGAGAGTCCAGTACGGCTCGGAGGAGGAGAAGACAAATCCGGTTCCATGGTCTTCGGTACCGACAACAATTTGGCAAGTCCTGGTGCCTGTAAAAGCTTCTGCACTAGCCGATCCATGTCCAAATCTGAAAGGCTGACTGAGGACTTAGCTGAATGCACCGAAGGTGCTGACTGGAGTAGAGGTGAAGAAGGAACTTCAGAGACCGGCTCCAAAACCGAGAGCTGGCTCTGAATCAAAGGTACACTCAGTTCCAATTACTGTGGAACCGATGACCCTCCTTCTGAAATCTTTGCCTTTTCCGTGACTTTATCTGAAGATTTGGATTTTGAGGATTTGGAGGATGTACTAGTACCCTCATGGCTACTCAACACTTCAGAAAAGGATTGCTGTAGCAATCCCCTGTCTATAAGTTTCCTCCTTCTCTCCAAGAGGACTCTTGAAGAAAAGGAGTGGCAAATGTTGCAGGTGTCTTGGAGGTGTTTAGCCCCAAGACAGTAGACACATTGAATGTGTCCATCAGTGACAGACATTTTCTGCTCACAATCTGGGCATTTTTTGAATCCTGATTTAGGATGAGATTTCTCCTTATCATCCGACATATTTAAATAACACAAACAATAAACTGCAAAAAGGTAAATTAGTAAAGTCCAAGTTCCACAAACAACTAAGCCCAATCCAGGGACTATCTATAACAATATAATATAGATTACAAATATAGGGCTAAAGAGGCCCACAGAAAAAAAGCCTGACTATTATAAGGATTAATAATAGTAAATAGGGCTAAAGGCCCACACAAACGAAGAAGCCAACAAGGCCATAACTTTTAAACTATTTATAACTATTGAACTATAGAATATATATAAAAAGACCTAATACTAACACACACTATATTTTTTTAAACAAAAAGGAAAACGTTTTATAGACTTGCTGTTAATTTTTTTCCCAAAAATGGTCTGAGCTAGCTGGATCACCGAGAGCTCTCTTGCCGCGGCAAAATAGATCTGAGGTAATTCCAGCAGTGCATTGTGGGATAAGGGGCTTGGTCTCGAGCTACTGGCAAACCTTGAGCTTTGCTATCGGCCGTGTTGGTGCCGAGGATCGGCTCTGAACCCATCCGTGAGAATAAACAGTGAGATTTAACAACTTCACGTGTGATTTTATGGCAAACTGATATATTCTCATTTTTCTTCAGATGGTGATACTTTTTTGTTTCCACAACTATTTCAAGTGATTAAAATCTGTGGTGTCTGTGCCTGTACAACTTGAGGTGTCCATTTCATCATTTACCCTATTTGGGTGTATGTAAGACCCAAGAAATCTGAACATTCTAGTTTGCTCTATTGCCTTGTTACAGGTTCATTACTTAACACCAGCTGAAGTCCCTGTATGCTAATTGCCATGACTTTGATTCCCAATGGGTTGCTTTTTATTACATTTATTAATTTATATGTTGTTTTATATTAGCATATTAAGAAGTAAGGAATATGGAGGTCAACCCCCCACAAAGGCGTGCAGGGCAGAAGCTACCCCCCTAAAAAAACTTTTTTTTATTTTCATTTTTTTTTCTTATTTATAGACCACTGAAAATAATGCTCCTCAAAATTTCAATAAGCAGCTATATATAAAATATTTCTCTAGTTTGGTTTATTGAACAAATTACATACAATCAAAGTACCCAGGGACCACCACAGCTTTTGCTCATGAAGTCAGACGGACTTTTTGATCCATGACATCCGAACTGTCATACATGTCATGCTTGCCCATCCTCGATCTCACAAGTTCCATTAAAAAAAATGACAAAAGCTATTTTTTTCATATCTGGCATTTAAAACAAAGTGCACAACTGACAGAATTGTCTCTGCTGAAGGTGCAGGAACAGTTTTTTTTTTTCAGAAAAGGAAAGCCATGAGTATACTTTTCACTGTTAATATGACTGCATACATTTAAAAAAAAAAATCTCCTGATGACCTGCTGAATGATGCTGATTTTGGACAACATGAAGCACAACAGTTTTGGTAAATATTAACATTCAATAAAGTGGTTTGGAGCATCAAGAGATGTGAAACAGTCCCTGCAACTTTACTTAAATCAATCACACGGCACTGCAAACAGAACAGATATGTTATGCACAAGCCCTAATTAGAAACAATGGTAACACTGCCTCAGCGGATATGCTGACAGCCTGGATAGGGTCCCAGACGCTCCTGCTCTGACACTCTGATTGTATCAGCTTCAGACTGTGGAATAATTCATGGATGAAGTCATCTTTTGTTTGTATTCAGCACACGCATACACACGTTCTGTTAGCAAATTTTTTTTCTGTGTTAAGGTAGGTCTACCACTGCAGTATCTCAAAGAAATGGATCTCTATTTTTTGTTTGTTTCATTTAAGAAATTTAGACAATGAAAACATTCCTAGAAATATAGCTTTTAAAGGAAAAGTCGGTGATGAACCCGCTACTATATGTCGGGCTTATTTAGAGACATATTTGTGTACAAGTTGATAGTTCTTTCACTTTCAGGTAGCACCTAATATCTGTAATGAAAATATGTTAAAGGTCATTCTCTGGAAGAATTTCTATATCTTGCATATACTGCATGTGTGGTCTGCCCACGTAACTGAACTAAACTAAATGCTTTTCACACTAAGCTAGTAAATGAGAGATTTTATCAAACATATTAATGAATGCAAAGAAAAACAACAATAAAAAATAGTCATCACAGAGTGAAAATAATGAACTATGAAGTCCACTCTCCTCTAATTAACCATCTCACTCACTTTGTCGCCAACCCTCTTGGCGACTGCCTACTTTCCGGCAGTCCACCCATCCTGCGGCACAGGCTTTCATTTCTCCACAAACTTTTCCCTTATGAAACAGAGTTCCTCTCAATTACATTCGCTGTGACTGTTAACTGAATAGAAACCTTAATTTGATGGAAGATGAGGAACTTACTGGATAACCTAACTTGCCACTTTCCCTGCAGAACCTGATCAGTTGGAGATCAAACAGCTGTTACTCCTACTACTTTTAAGAAATGCTTTACACCTGTTGCATATATTTTTTTAATTTGTTCACTAGCCACTTCAAGAATGCTTTTACAGTGATCGATCACATTTTTTTGTGAATATTTGTGCCTCCACAACTATACTGCGTTTCAAAATACATTTTATCTCTGTCTTTTTTTTTTTTTTAATTTGAATTTGAGATTTGGAGTATGAGGATTCTCTTTAGATACCTGGTTATGTTACTTCCCTGTCTGCAGCTTGATGTTCACAACTTTACACATTAAACTTTTCTAGTCTCAGTTAACAAACAATGGAAAGGAGAGTTTATGAGTGTACATCTGTGTGTGTGTGTGTGTGTGTGTGTGTGTGTGTGTGTGTGTGTGTGTGTGTGTGTGTGTGTGTGTGTCTGTAAGCGAGCGAGAGAGAGTGTGAGTGAGTGTAGGAATATTGTGGTAGGCAATCTAGCCCAGATACAAGCATATATGCATAATGATATAAGAAGGCAGCTGGGAATTGGGCAACACTACACACAAACTTTGCATTTACTCTGCAAGTTGGGGAGGACAGTGGACAGTATTCAAGTTATACTACATGATAAGTGCTTAGTGCTGTATTCCAAATGGTGTTGCTCTCTTGAATTCATAGGGAAGGCTTACGCTATGCAACTAATGGATATGTTGATTGTACTAAATTATTTTGGTAGATAAGGATCACTTGCAAAAATCTGTGCTATGTGATCATTTATTTGGCGTAAATCCCACCTTGTAGCATTAATTTTTATTTATTTATTTAACATTTGTTAACTGGGAAAGTCCAACTTGGAACAAAGCCACTTTTCAGCGGAGGCCCAGGGAGAAACGCTCCAGATGCATGTCTTTGTAATGTGGGAGGAAACCCACACAAATGCAGGGAGGACATGCAGACTCCACACAGAAGGCACCCCAGCCAAGAATCGAACCAGAGAACCTCTTACTGTGAGGCGACAACATTACCGCTGCACCACTGCACCATCCAATAATTGTTCAAAAGTAATCTTAACAGTGCAAATAAATGTATAAAGAACTCGCACAAAAAATACAGTGCTTTTTCACTTGAGCTAACATAACATGACTCTGTATTGCAAAGGTCTGCATAGGTTTGCATTAATGGCCCATTCAGAAGCTGTTACCTCAATGCAATGGAGGCATGTTTCCTGTGATCACTTGCCTTTACAAAGGAATACAGTCTGAAATCCGATTGTGCATCATTTTATTCTCATATAAAATGTATAATTAGGCCTGATGATTTGTAACTGCTGGACAGGAGCAATAGGCCAAATGGGTGTGCCATTTGGACTCAAGTTTTGTATGCTCTTCTGGGCATTGTTATATTTTACAGTAAATACAGCGGTTATAAAAAAGCACAGTAGCAGCTTTGAATGGAAAACAGGAGCAGTTAATGACTAAACAGGAACAGTTACTCAATAAGCAGGAAGAACAAAATATTCCCTTTAGCAGGACAGTGTGACTGATTTCAGGAAGTTTGCAATGGCAGCCTGCATTTATTCTGCAGGCTGGAGATATGAAGACGCTGGAATCATCATGGCAAGAGGTACTTGCCTAGCTTTCACTGTGTGCCTAAAAGGTCTATGAACATCAGCTACATGCTAGGCAAAACCATTATGAAGTGACAGTTTGCATTCATACATTCACTTGCTATTTTCACTTTTTAAACAGAGTTACTCAGAAGAGAACATAGTGGAGGAAGAGAGGCAGCTGCAAGCATAACACCAGCAGCATGAATCTGACCATCCGCTTATTAGATGTAGTCAGTAACACAGAAGCCTACACCCTTCAGACACTAGTGCAATACTTTAGGTATCAACATCCCAGTGGAAGTAACAAAATCAGTACATATTCCTATCTATGGTCTATAGCTATAGACAGTGTTCACATTAGCTGCATCATCAAACCAGTGGAATTCTAGTCCATTTTTTTTTCTTCAAATGCAAAGAACAGCAGCTTAGCATGCAAATTATAAAGCAATGAATAAGAAAAAAAAAGAAAAACTGTTTACAGCCACACCACACGAGTTACAACCTTTTTAATCCTACTGCCTTTCCAAAATAATGATATGCTTTAATCTTTTCACTAACCTATCCCTCCTCTATAAAGGATCCCCTCACTAGCAAGTTAAGAACAATTCTAGTTGCTTAAATTCTGTTTAAAGTGGCTTACCTGAGTCAATACAGAGAAACTATGAAAATTGATAATGCCCCCCCCCCCTTTACAGGGGATGGCACACTGTCTTCCCTTAAATTTAATCAATGATATGTGACCCAAGGCCCTAGCTACCAATTATTTTCACATAAGAAAAATCTAAAATATTACTTCCAGTGATACTTGAGATAAAGAAACGCCCTGACTGCACACTAAATAGAAACAGCTCCATTTCAAAAGAAATCTCTATCTACCAATCAGCAGCAAATATCTATAAATTGTTCCCACATAGTCTTACCCACTAGAAATGCCCACATCATTTCAGCAATACATTAATTTGCTTCAGATTGCTTTTCTTGGTGTCTGTACTTTGTTTTAGTTAACAAAACTGCTGCATTTATTAATTTGCTTCAGATTGCTTTTCTTGGTGTCTGTATTTTGTTTTAGTCAACAAAACTACTGCACTTACTAATTTGCTTCAGGTTGCTTTGCTAGAATCTCTATGTGATCTGAATGAATGTGCTTCTCAAACAATCTGGAAATATAGAGCTGATAAGTATATTTTTTGGCACTTTTTAACTGTTCAGAGTTGAATAAAACAATAACTGAATTTAGTTCAGAATACAGTTTGAATAAATTGCATTTATTTAAACTGTATTTGCTTTAATATTACTACACACTCAAGTGTGCTAGCTTGCACTGCACTTGGATTGTTTTTAGTGCTATTTTACCTGCTTTTCTGTAAAAAAAATTCTAAGTTTGTTTCCTGCCTTTCTGGTAACTAGTCTAGTCCAGATACAGATTTGCTGTATCCAGGACTGTTTGTAAGCTTCTGAGCTCCCAATCTTTTCTGTGTTGGAGAGAAGACTTCTAGCTTATCAGTGGGAGTGGTAAGCACTAGGTAGCCTATCTACCACAAGAGGAGTGGTTTCTGGTCCAGAAATCGTAGTTTATCGGCCGTTTGGGCAGTTTCTCCATCTCTTTCAACCTTCAGGTTTAAAAGCCCATGTTTGCTCTTGTTTCCTGTCTTTCCTGTAACTATTCTAGTTCAGATACAGACTTGCTGTATCCAGGACTGTGTGTAAGCTTCTGAGCCTCCCAAGCCTTTCTGTGTTGGAAGGAAGCCTTCTACCTTATCAGTGGGAGTGGTAAGCACTAGGCAGCCCATTTACCACAACAGGATTGGTTTCTGGCCCAGAAATTGTAGTTTATTGGCTGTTTGGCTAGTTTTTTTTTTAAACTCTTTCAACTTTCTGGTTTAAAAGCCCGGGCTGGCACTTGCTTCCCACCTTTCCTATAACTAATCTAGTCCAGATACAGATTTGCTGTATCCAGGACTGTTTGTAAGCTTCTGAGCAATACCAAAAAAGTCTGCTCTTCAATTTTTCCCTTAGATCTGCCAGTTCTCTCCTCTCCTGCACTTTCTACAAGGAAACAGCTCCAGTACTTATTATTAACGCCCACCCCTCCAGGCATGTCTAAAGGTCAGTTCCCTGTGCTTTCTCCTATTAACCTAGTGAGCTTGAACATCCTAAGGCAATGTAGCAACTGCTTCATGTACACTGACAAACTTCTCCTCTTAACTTCTAACACTCAGACTTGCGAGAGATGCACTTATATATCCAAACTGGAAGCCATGCACTATCCAGCCAAAAACAGAACACCTGGTCAAGAGGAGAAGGTCAACACCTGTACCACACCAATTGGAACACATAGCCCTCCAGAACACACACCAGCACTGCCTTCACATAAAAGCACAAGCCACACACCCACCTTCACCGAGGCTCTCAATACAAATCTCCCCAAACAGCAGAGACCTCCAAGGCAGAAACGCACTCAACCACCACAACACCACACTAATCACTAGACACATAACTCTCCTAAACAGTGTGCTGCTCAACCAAAGCCCCTAAGGCAAAACACAACACGCCCAACATACTAGTCATAGGTGACTCGACAGTGAAACACACTGATGTCCCACTCGCTAGGTTGAATAAGGAGAAAGTAACAGTCAGCTGCCTGTCATGTGCTAGGATCCGCCACATAATGCATGCACTCAGGTCCCTCACCAACAGGCACAAATATGATTCTGTCATTGTACATGTGGGTGTGAATGACCTGAGATGTACCTCCCTGGACTACATGAAAAGAAACACGAAGGATCTCCTGTATTATGTAGCCCAGGCAGGTATGACCCTAGCCCTGAGCAGCCTCCTGCCATCTCCCAAAATAATATCTTAGTACAAGCAGAAAATGGTTGAGTTCAACAACTGGCTAAGTTTCTGGTGTCATTCTAAGGGGATCCAGTCTCAGTCTGCCTGGGATGACATGATTGACAGACCTCGATGCTTTGCACAGATGGCCTGCAGCTATCATGACTGGGCTTCCAGATACTGGCCAAGGTTCTTGCCACCCCTATAGTGCCTTTTTTAGGTGGTGTTCCAAAGACCAAATTACCACCGTAACAGCTACAAACAAATGCAATCTGAGGGCCATGCTGCTCAAAGCTAGAAGTCTAAATCTCAAAATGCACTTACTCGAAGCACTCCTTAAAATGGAGAACATCGGCATTTGTGCTGTAAACAAAGACCTGGTTCAAGGAGGCAGAAAGAACCCCTGCACTACCAGGCTATAACTCATTCCAAACGTTTCAGCCCCAGAACTTGGACCGAAGCTCCAAAGGCGGAGGTGTTTCCATATTCATAAAGGATGGGTACACCTCCAGACTGGTAGCCCAGCCTAACAACCAGAGATAATTCAGGTGCAGCTAACATTGGGTAAGACAGGTCGTAGCCTGCTATAGGTCCCCAACCATGTCCCAAGACTCACACTCCACATTCCTAAGCATACTGGAGAATATTAGGGTTCAACCTAACACTCTCATAGTGGGTGACTTCAACTACTCCTCCATTAACTGGGAAAACTACTCTTGTAACAATACACTTGCCCAACGTTTTACTGGAATTCATTAATTTAAATGTCCTGTAACAGCTCGTTCTTACTCCTACTAGAGGAAGAAACATCCTTGACCTGGTCATTACTAACATGTGTGATGGTTGCTCTACACCAATAGCCAACTCCTCCCTGGTTAGATTTGACCACAAACTAATCACCTTGGAAATCCACATCCCTCCCACCCCCACAAAGGTAACCACCATGAAAAACTTCTCCAAAGCTAACCTTGGGCTCCTAAAAACAGAGGTGGCTAATTTCATGGCACCCATGCAAATGGAGAATAGCTGCATGACTGCTGAATCGTACACCAATGCACTGCACAAACACGTACACATATGCAAGGATCTCGCCATACCCAATAGAACCAAGCCACTCTCCTCCAAAAAAAGGAAGCCAATCTGGTGGCCACCTGCCACAAACAAACTCTACAACAGAAGGAGGAAACTGATGCAGAATAAGGTAAAGTCCCAAGACTGGAAAAACTCCCTTATCAGCCTCAACAAAAAGTTGAGATCCCTCATCAAATCCTCTAAAGCTAGCTATGAAAATAGAATTGCAGCAGATAGTAAATACAACCACAAGACCTTCTATAGTTATGTAAAGAATCTCCACAGCAATACCCAGATTTGCTCTGAGCTACTGCACAATGGTACCTTCTATACCAAGCCAACAGATATTGCGAACATACTGGCTGACAGATTCAGTGCCAACTTTAACCCTCTCACCCCATCAAAGGTCCAATCACAACACCAGTAGATTGCCAGGCACCCAGTATTACTGCTGCACAGGTTAAAACAGCACTCTCCAAAGCCAAGAATGCAGCTTCTATGGGACCTGACAATATTCCTGGCTGTGTTCTACATGAACTATAGGTGGACTGGCACCTCATCTGTCTGCCCTGTTCAATCACAGCCTCAGACTCAGACACATCATCATGAACCTAATAAACAAGGATATAGGGAATCTCCAAACTCTGGATCCCACACAGTTTGGTTTTGTGAAGGGTAGATCATGCCTGCTCAACCTGGTCGACTTCTCTGAGTCAGTCACAGGAGCTGAGGATGAAGGCAAGGTGGTTCATACAGCCTACCTTGACCTGGCCAAGGCCTTTGATACCATTCCCCACTCAGGAATAACAGAAAAACACACTAAGCTAGGGATCAACCCCTATATCACTAGGTGGGTTGCAAATTGTCTCACAGATAGAACCCACAGTGTGAAAGAAGCTGACTCCAAGTCAGACTGCTGAGCAGTCACGAGTGGAGTCCCACAGAGTTCGGTCCTGGGTCCTCTCCTGTTTGATATCTACTTCTCTGAAGTACAGGCCAACACAAAGGGACTCTAGCTGACAAAGTTCACAGATGATTGTAAGTTGGAAGCTATTATTAACTTCCCAAATGATGTTGACATCCTACAGAAAAGCCTCACTGAGACCAATGACTGGTGTCAGAACTATGGCTTTAAGCTCAATGCCAAAAAATGTGTCATCATCCCCTTTGGGAAAAACCCATTTCCCATGAATTACCAGCTCGATGGTAGTCCACTGAACACAGAAGGTGTTATAAGAGATCTGGGAGCACAGGTTGACAGCAACCTCTCTTTTGACCACCACATTGCCACTGAGGTCAGAAAGTCCTTCTATGTGGTACATCTCATTACTAAGGGTTTTGCATCCAAGAAGAAAGAGGTCATTGTCTCCCTCTACTCTTCCCTCATTAAGCCAATCATCGAGTACAATGCTCCATTTGGCATGTACATCACTAGACACCTGCAACAACTGGAGAGGCGGCAAAAGTACCTCACAAAGAGGATCCTAGGCCTTAAACGCTTGTTCTATATGGACAGACTCAAAAAACTCCAACTATTTTCTGTCTCATATCGCCTACTTAGAGGTGATCTCTGCTTGACTTACAAAGCCATGTCTGACCTAGCTCTGTTAGAAATGTTACATCTACAGAAAATCCCTCCCCACCACATGTTCCAGAGACCTCAACCTCATTACCACAATCAACAGAACAAGCTAGAGGGACAGGTTCATAACCCAGAGACTGCAGAAATGTTACATCTAAAGAAAATCCCTCCACATCACACGCTCCAGAAACCTCAACCTCATTACCACACTCAACAGAACAAGTTAGAGGGACAGGTTCATAACCCAGAGACTGCCCAGGCTATGCAATAGACTTCCTATACATGTCAAACAGAGCAACTCGCTGCCCCTCTTCAAGAGAAATCTTGATGAGTGAATGGGAAATAGAAAATTCACTCCGGGGATCATTCCAGTGTCTCTGCTCAACAGAGGCACTGGGAACTAAGGTCGGGTGGCATGATGACAGGGTAATCCTATGGGCTAGGCTTGTAAAGGCTCCACGGCCATTAGCCTAGTACACACCTATGAACCTATATATATACATATATATATATATATATATATACATGCATTTATATATATATATATATATATATATATATATGTATATACATACATACACACACACACACACAAAAAAAACACAACTCTCTCTCTCTTTATATATATATATATATATATATATATATATATATATATATATACACAGATATATGTTCATATGTATGCTTCTGTATGTCTTTACATTATATACACACACACACACACACACACACAATGTATATATATATATATATATATATATATATATATATATATATATATATATATACACATATCCATTCATCCACAACCCCTTTTCCCATTTTTGCACATGGAGTCTGGGTTTCACTTCAACAGTGACAATCA
Organism: Protopterus annectens; assembly: GCF_019279795.1. Lineage (NCBI taxonomy): Eukaryota > Metazoa > Chordata > Ceratodontiformes > Protopteridae > Protopterus > Protopterus annectens. The sequence goes on along the minus strand of NC_056745.1, from coordinate 773,664,257 downwards.
TCTACAGCCGACACACACACACACACACACACCCACACACACACACACACACACACACACACACACGTATCTCTCTCTTTCTCTCTCTCTCTATATATATATATATATATATTATATATACATAATGTATGTACATATATGTGCATATATATATCAAAGGAATTTTTTTCACCTGGCTCAGTATTCTTCCACCACCTGCTGAATAAATAAAATTTATATAGATAAATATTCCCACTTCAGACTTGGGATCTGCACAGTAATACAGAAAATATCCACATGCTAACTAATACTGATGTTCTTCTTCTTTCGGCTTTTTCCGGGTTAGGGTTCGGCACAGCAGAACTCCGGTCCACTAATGATTGGCAGTAGATTTTTATGGTGCCGAGATGCCAGCCCGACACCCAACCTTCAACGAAGTCACACCCATTCACGCATGTCTTTCGAATGCCACTCGACCACGGGGAGGACATGCAGACTCCACACAGAAGGCACTCCAGCCGAGAATTGAATGGGAGAACCTCTTGCTGTGAGGTGACAACGCTACTACTGTACCACCGCGGCTTATCCTAACTAATACTGATATTAAACATTATTTATCTACAGAACCAGTTCTCCTAGACTGAATGACCCTCAAAAAGGTACAGTTGAGTAAGTCCTACTAACCTGTTAACAGGAGCTGTTCATAGAACACCAGCCTTACTGGCATTTGGGTCATAATGCCTTGCTACCCTTCCCCTGGCAGTCAACCAAAGCTCAGAGTCACTCCCACTACCTGTCTGTGGGTGTGATGGACCGATCACTTGGCAGTACAGGACAGACAAACAGGACCCTTTCAGTTGTTGGGCCTAGCAGGAAGAGAAGATGAAAACCTAAGCCTTGAGAATGTATAGTTGTGTAAAATCTTACCATAACAGTAGATGTCCATTCCTTCACTGTTGCAGTCTTGGAAACCTTTGGGATTCCCAGCCTTGGGTAGCCAACATCTGGCCAGTATACAAAAGCCGATTGTTGCTTTAAGGTACGTCGTTTGTCATATGCATGCTCCTCTCATAGCGTAGGGCATAAAAGTGTACCATCCTCAGAATTGATGACCCCAGTAGGAACACCAATCCATAGAAAACCAAGAGGTAACCAGTACATCCAGGAGGGAAACGAACCAGAGAGAGAAGGGAGGGAGTGAATACTGCAACAGTGAAGGAAAGGACATCTACTGTTATGGTAAGATTTTACACAACTGTACGATGTCCTTCCATTCACGGGTTGCAGTATTCGTACCTTTGGGAGAAACATTGGAGGAGGAAGGACCAGTAGAGCCCTCTAGGAAGCCATGAAGAATGGCCCTAGCAAAACCAACTCTAGCACTGAAGATCCAATCCAACTTGTAGTGCTTGGTAAATGTATGCAAAGAAGTCCAGGTAGCTGCTTCAAGAACAGAATTAGTATCCAACCCCTTAAAAAAGCACATGCTCACTGGCAGATTGTGGAGAGGGGAAAACATTAGGTTCATAGATTCATAGGTTAGTACTAAGCTAACTGCCCTTGTGAGCCATTTTAAGCCTAGCCAAATATCCCTTTTGAGACTCAAACCCTGCACCTTGTGTTTGTAAGGCAAACACTTTAACCATTAGGCCACCCTCCCATAAAACACCTCTGTCAGTCTCGAACCCCTGACCCCTGACCCTGGACACACTAGACTGCATGAAGTACCACTAAGCCACAGTAGATTAGGCAAGTGAATAGACTTATTAAGAGACAACTTGTTAACCGGTCTGGGAATAAAAGGAATAGTATGCAAGGACACCCAAAAGGGAGGACAAGTCATAAGTGCTTGAAGCTCAGACACCCATCTGGCAAAAGTAAGGCACAACAAAAGAGCAGTCTTCCAACTAGGTGGTGGCCTAGGGCACCGGTCTAGCAGGGGCACTTTTCCAGTATTTATTTGGTGTAGGTAGATGAGGATGGGGGCACTAGGTAGTGTAGTGGGGGGCACCGTGGAGCCCTTTTGCCTAGGGCACCAGTTAACCTAGGGCCGCTCCTGCCTCCAAGAACAATGTTGCAAGGAAGCTGAAGCAGCAGGCTCAAAAGGAGCCTGGGTCAGCATCTCAAAAACAAAATTCAAATCCTAGGGATGAGGATCAGGCTTCCTGGGTGGCCTAATATGAAGGACACCTTTAATGAATTGTTTAGCTACAAATCTAGAAGCTAAAGGAGGAGGTAAAGGCAGGCAAGCAGAGATAACTGATAAGTGGGCCATAATAGGTTCATAGGTTCATAGGTTCATACTAGGCTATCTGCCCGAGGGCATTTACAAGCCTAGCCCATAGTTTTGTGGCTTACGCCACCCCTTTAGTATGGGGAACTATACCCATTATTTTGCTGTGCCTTTGTCGAGCAGTGACACTGAGGTAATCCCTGGGGTATATCTGCGATCTCCCATCCATTGGTCAAGATTTCTCTTGAACAAGGCCAGCGAGGTGCTCTGCCTCACATATACCGGGATTTTATTCCACAGCATAGGGAGTCTTTGGGTGATGAATCTATCCCTCCAGCACGTCCTATTAATAGCCGTGTCGAGGTTTAAGTCTCCAGCCCTTGTGGCTCTGACGGATCTAGATTTTTTGAGGTGCAGCATATTCATCAAATCTGGGTTTGACATGGCCTTGTATGTTAGGCAAAGGTCACCTCTGAGCAAGCGGTAAGCGACTGAATAGAGCTGGAGTTCTTTCAGTCGGGCAGCATAGGACAGATGTTTGAGACCCTTTATCCTTTTGGTGAGGAACTTTTGTGGCCTCTCCAGCTGCTGCAAGTGTCGGGTCAGATACATTCGAATGGGGCATTGTACTCAATCATTGGTCTGATGAGTGATGAGTATAGGGAGACTATGACCTCCCTTGATCTAGATGAGAATCCCTTCATGATAAGGTGGGCAATGTAGAAGGTCTTCCTAACTACTTTAGCTACATGGGTGTCGAATGACAGACTACTATCAACCTGGGTCCCCAGGTCCCTGATAACTTCTTCTGTGCTCAGTGGATTGCCACCTATTTGGTAGCTAGGGGTAACCTTGTTTTTCCCGAATGGTATGACTATGCATTTTTTGGCATTTAACTTTAGGCCATGGCTCTGGCACCAGTTATCCGCTTCTGTGAGACCCTTCTGAAGGATATCTGTGTCAGATGTGTTTTCTACTATGGCACCCAGTTTGCAGTCATCTGCAAACTTTGTCAGCCATAACCCTCCTGTGTTTGCTTGTACTTCAGAAAAGTAGATGCCAAACAAGAGTGGGCCCAGGACTGAGCCCTGTGGTACACCACTTGTGACAGGCTTTGAGTCTGACATGGCGCCAGCAACTCTGACCCTGTGGGTTCTGTCACTCAGCCAGTTTGCAACCCATCTTGTGATGTATGGGTTAACATTTAAGCTGATGAGTTTTCAATGATACCCGAGTGGGGTATTGTATCGAAGGCCTTCGCCAGATCGAGGTAGGCTGTATGGACTGCCTTTCCTCATCAATGGCTTTGGTGACTGTTTCAAAAGTCAACCAAGTTTAGAAGGCATGATCTGCCTTTGACAAAGCCATACTGGGATGGATCCAAAGTCTGCAAATTCCCTATGTCTTTATTTATGAGGTCCATTATGATCCTCTCCATGGCTTTGCAGATAAGGCTTGTCAAGCTAATGGGCCGGTAATTTCCAGGGTCGGTGGAGGCACCGCCTTTGTGAAGTGGGACCACAGTTGCAGTGTGCCACTCCTGGGTGCGTATCCAGAGGTAAGACTATGATTAAACAGCTGTCCTAGCTGTGGGTTTAATTCCTCGTTGAGTTCGTGGAGCACACAGCCGGGGACACCATCAGGTCCCATGGATGCTGTGTTTTTGCTTTGGAGAGAGCAGTTCTCACTTGGGCGTTGGAGATGTTTGGGGGCTGCAATCGCTTGGTATAGATATCTCTCCTTTTGGGGAGGGGGAGAAGTTTGCACTGAACCTGTCAGCCAGTATGTTGGCAATGTCTGTAGGATCAGTAATCTTCACATCATTTTGAACTAGTTCTGAGCATATCTGGGAGTTTCCTCCCAGGTTTCTAACATAGCTAAAGAAGGCCTTATGATTGTCTTTTGAGTCTTTAGCTATTTTTCTCTCAAAATTTGCTTTGGATGATTTTATGAGAGCTCTTAGTTTTTACTTATAGTGATCAAGGGTGTCTTACCTTTTAAGGATTTTGCTCTATCTTATAGTAGCTTCCTCCTTTGTTGTAGAGTTTGTTTATGGCTGGGGTCCACCAGACTGGACGCTTGCCTTTGGTACAAAGAGTCTTTGTTTTGCTTGGGATTGCCTTATCCATGCAGTCCTGCAGGTGCTGGTAGAAGGCATTTGTAAATGATTCAGCGGCTTGAGTACTGTTTTCCGCCGCTCGGGGCCTTAAAGGAGACCACACTAGTCTTTAGAAGTATGAAGTCGGCTTTCGAGAAGTTCTTTACTGTGGTCTTTTTATTTCAGGTGGGGTGGGATGAGGACCTCCAGCGAGATTAGTTTGTGATCTGATCTCACCAGTGAGGGGTATACTTCGGTGTTGAACATTGTGCTCCCATGTTCGTGATGATGAGATCAAGTATGTTTTCTCCTCTTGTGGGATGGTGACTAGTTGTTCCATGGCATTTGAGTTTATGAATTCCAGGAACTTTTGGGCTAGGGTGTTTGGGCTTGAGTAGTGTTCCCAGTCTATATTAGGGTAATTGAAGTCACCTAGTATGATGGTGTTTGGTGATACATTTATCCCCTCTAGTGTTTTCAGGAAGGCCATGTGAGGTTCCTGAGTTTGTGAGGGTGGCCTGTAACATGCTACAATTTGCAGAGCAGTCTTGCCTATGGTTAATTGCACCTGGATGGTCTCCGATGCATCGTGCGTTGCCACCAGTCTTGAGGTGTGGGTGTCCTTGATGAATATGGATACCCCCCTCCTTTCTTGGTATTGTCCGGATTTTGGGACCGGAAAGCATGATAAGAGGTAAAACCTGATAGTGCTGGGGTGCTCTCAGGAGCCTTGAACCAGGTTTCTGTCACTGCACAGACATCGATGTTCTCCATACTGAGAAGGGCCTCGAGTGCGTGCATTTTGAGATTTAGACTTCTGGCATTGAGCAGCATTACCCTTAGTTTTTTTCCTTTTTTGTGTTCTAGGGTGGTAGGTTTAGAATTTGAGCCTTGCCTAAAAAAGGCACTATGGGGGTGGCAAGAGCCTTTGCCATTATCCGGAATCCCAGGGGTGACAGGTGCAAGCCGTCCCTTGCGAAGCAGCGTGGCTTGTCCAGCATGTCATCCCAGACAGACAGACACTGGATCCCCTTTGAATGACACCAGAGTTTAAGCCAATTGTTAAAGCTGATCATCTTATCTCTGTATTGTGGCATCATTCTTGGTGAAGGTAGGATACTGCTCAAGGTCAGGGTCATACCTGCCTGGGCTACATAATCAGAGAGCTCCTCAATGTCTCTTTTCATGTAGTCCAAGGAGGTACGTCTCAGGTCGTTTACACCAGCGTGGACAATGACTGAGTCGTATTTGTACCTGCTGTTGAGAGACCTGAGTGCTTGCATTATGTGGCGGATTCTAGCGCCCGACAGGCAGCTTACTGTGACCTTCTCCTTACTCAGTCTGGTGAGCGGGACGTCAGTGTGTCTGACTATGGAGTCACCAATGACTAGTGTGTCTGGCATTGTGTTTGGCCTTAAGGGCTGTGACTGTTTGACACTCTGACTGTGAGGTCTATGTGTTGCAGGTGTTGTGTTCTGAGGTGGTGGTTGTTTGGGTGTCTGCTTTGGTGGCCTCTGCTGTTTTGGTAGATTTTTGATCAGAGCCGGCGAGTATGTCTTTGTGTGTTTATGTGTATGATTTGAGGTTGTGATGGTACTATGTGAGACTGGGTCTATAGTGTGTGTGGTAACCTTCTCCTCCTGACTGGTCTTGCCAGTCCTATGTTGAGAGAGCTCAGCCTCCAGTTTGGCCGTATAGTTGCATCTCTCGCATTTGTGTTTTGTGGGAGGAGGAGAGCGTTGTCTGTGTACATGAGGCAATTGTAACATTGCCTCAATATTCCCAGGTTCACCAGCTGAGCAGGAGAGGACACTAGCAACTGATCCCTCGACATGCTAGAAGGACTAGACAAAAAAACTTTAAAAGAGATTCCGGGGGACGTGGGTGACCGAGAAATGGGGGTTTGCCTTTTTGGGGTGCTATCTATAAGAGTGCCGTATCAAGGTAATAAGTACTGTAGGAGCAAGTGCTAGGTTTAACAGATATAGAAAAGTCTACTTGGAGTCAAGTAGAGATGATCTTATTAGGTATTAGAGAAAGTGCTAGTAACAGGGATGCTTAAAGGTAAGATTGAAAAGAATGCACTCTGCAGTGTGCACTAGAGAAGTTAGATATGAAAGTAGGTAACTTGAGTTTTACCTGTTTAAAAAGTTAAGGTTTAGTGGAGAGTTACTATTTTTAAAACAGCAAGATGGACTGAAAGGGGTGGTTACTTTTGTATTTTGGTACTATGAAATACTGTAGGATGGCCAATAAATTTAAATAATTGAAGGGGTGGGATTTCAAAAGTGATGGTTTTGTGATTACTCACATAAGCCAGTGAAAGTAGAGAGAAATGAGATATATGGTCAGATTAACATAAGAGGCAGGCAACTAGAAAAACAGTGGTATTTAAATTCTGCCTGACTCAGAACAGAGAGAGCTGTGGTCTCTTTTGAAGTTTTAATATGCTGTTAAAACAGAATGCAAGCAAAACACAAGGTAAAGAAAACAAACTACAGTATTCAAAATATAGAAAGGCAATACAGAAATACAAAAAATAACAGCAAACTAACCTTTCCTTCACAGCAAAGTGTAGCAGAGTCTGGATGAGCCTTTCTGGTAATAATAGAAGATTAGGCCAAACATCGAGCAATTCACACAAACAAGAGAGAGAACGAAAGGAACATCCACAGTAAGTGGGTCCAGGTAATAACAGAGACACTAAACAGAAAACATCTTCCATTTGGATAAGTAATATTTCTTAGTAGTGGCCTGCCAGAAAAAAATGTAAAGTCACAGAAAACAATAGCAGCAGAAGCTCAACAAACCTCGAGTCTTCAGACCACCCGAGCCAAAAAAAGTTTCAGTGAAAGTTCCTGTTGGTTCTTTTTAGTGATGAAGACTTCAATATTGATAAATCCAAAAAAAAGGCGTGTTGAATCAAAAAACTTTCTTTATTGTCACAAACGAAGTAAAAGACAAGCCTATTTCTTAGTAGTGGGTTTCCTGGCCTCCTGCAGAACCCTAAGCATGTCCTCAAAAAAAAGTGTCTATATGGAATCGCAATCCTATCATCCACAGTGTCAGAAGAAGAGTGGGCAGGTGGATGACAGATCCCTTGTCTTATGTGAGAAGGTCCACCCTGTGAGGTAACTTATGATGACTGCCCTTCGCTAAATGCAGAAGAAGAGGGAACCAAAACTGTTGCAGCCACAAGTGAGTCACCAAACAAGATTTTGGGAGCGTCCTGTTGAATTCTGAACAGGACTTTTGGAATGAGAGGAAGGGGAGAGAATGCATAAAGAAAATCCCCTTCCAAGAAAAAGAGAGGATGTCCAACTTCCACACCAGAGGTTCTAGGACTATGGCACAAAATAGGGGAAGTTGTCTGTTCAGAGGGGAGGGAAAATATATATATCGAGGAATACCCAACTGGTGGACAATGTCCAGAAACACATCCCTGTGTATGGGAATGAGTTAAAGACCTGCTCAGAGTGTCTGCAATGTTTTGATCCAAAGGAATGCAAACTGTCTGAACAGTCACTTGATACTGGACAGCAAGATCCCAAACCAGGAGTGCTAACTGGCAAAGAAGGTAAGATCTTGTTCCTCCCTGTTTGTTTATATGTCATATCACTGTGGTATTCTCTGTGGATACCTTGAGAGGCCCTGAGGAGAAAGGAAGATGAAAAGCCTGAAGAGCCAGCATGAGAGCTCTCATCTCTTTGATATTTATGTGCTCCTCCTGCTGAAGAGGTGACCATATCCCCTGTATCTTTGGACAGCCAAAAACTGCTCCCCATTCCACATCTGAAGCATCTTTAAACAGTTCTTGAGAGGGAAGAGGGGAATGAAAAGGGAGCCCTTGATTTAGAGATAACTGCTGGATCCACCAGTGAAGTTTCTTCTGGAAACAAGGAAGAAGGGAAAGTACAAAGTCTACAGGATGTGCATGTTGAAGCCAAATTGACTTCAGAAACCTCTAAAACTTTCTCATGTGGAGTTTGGCCAGAGGGAGCATAGGAATGGTGGATGCCAAGAAACCCAGAGCTCTCAGAAACTCCCTGGCTGAAAAGGAAGCTAGAGGAAAAAGAGTCTGAAAGAAGGAAATGACAGTTAAGGCCTTTGGAGGAGTCAAGGATACCAGCATGGGCACCATCTGAATCCTGCAACTCAGAAACACATGATCCTGAGAAGGAGTCAGAAAATAATTTTTAAGTTTATTGTGAACCTCAAACTCTGAAGAAGGGAAATGGCAAAATGAAGACTGTGCAAAATGATCTCTGGAGAGGGTGCCTGAATCAGCAAGTCATCCAAATAAGGAAATATTTGGATCCTTGGAAGCCTGCAAAAAGCAATCACAGGAGCGAGGCATTTGGTGAATACCGTTGGGGCAGTAGAAAGGCCAGAAGGCAAAGCAGAGAACTGAAAATGCCAGGAAGCAATAGAGAAATGCAAAAACGTCCTGAAAAGGGGATAGATCAGAATATGGAGATAAGCAGCTGATTTATTCTGTGTTACCTAAGTAATGTCTCGTTAGTTTTTGTCCTACAAGTTGCTTTTGGTGTCCTGTGAATAAACTGTGACTTATGTATCTAATGTATGTTAACTGTACTACAACACGGTTTTGACTTGTAGATTTGTAACACTGCTAGCTGTCACAGAATGTAACCAATTTGTATTAGTTTGTACATACATTGTATTGTATTGTATTGCACTGTATTACTCTTTATGCAGCCCTTTTCTCCCCGGGCCTCCACTGAAAAAGGGCTACTAACCCCAGTCAGACCACCCCGGTAAACAAATATCAAATAAATAAACAAAACAAACCAATAAATAAATAAATGTAGGCCTAAGGGAGTAAAACAGGAAACAAAGTCTGAAGGGACAACATTTGAAAGGAGAGCACCTTCAGGAAAGTGTTTAGATGAGACAGGTCTAGAATTGGTCTCCACATACCCTCTTTTCTGGGCACTAGAAATATTCTGGAGTAAAACCCCCTCCCCCTTTGAGACACAGGTGCCTCCTGAATAGTACTCTTAAGTCAAAAGGTCTCAAAGTACCTCTGGGGGAAAAAGGGAGTTGTTCCCGAGGAGGCTGAGGAATGCCCATAAAAGGGGGGATGGGATTTACATACCATGAAATACCCCTAGCGAATAATGGACAGAACCCAAGAAGCCTGTGTAATCTGAAGCCAAACAGGAAGAGAAAGAGGAATGCAGCTGAGAAAAGATGGATAGGCATACAGAATCTGGTTTATCAGGAAAGGAAGACTTCTGAGTCCCTGAAGTCTGAGCAGCCTTAGCAGGAGGAGCCTGCTTCCCACTTTTTTTGCCCTTAGTAGGAGGTCGAGATTGCCTGCGAACAAAGGCTGGCTTATTGGGGTAGTTTCTCTGAAATTTAGCCACAGGAGAGCTAAACATGTTTGAGTTTCTGTAAGGCCTTCCCCTTATCCTGAAGGGGCTTAAAACAAACCAGCAGCTACTTCCCAAAACAACTGTTTATTATTAAGAGGAGCGTCCATCAGCTTAGCCTTGACATCATCAGGTACACGCTGAAGCCTAATCCAGGAATACCTTCTCATCACTAAACCAAAAGCAGCAGCCCTAGAATAGGCATCTGCTGCATCATAGCTACACTTGATGGAATGACAAACCACTTGAGAGGAAGTCCCTAACTAGGAAAACAGCAGAAGTTTTACCCTCAGAATCTGGGAGATCAGAAATAAGCTGACAAGCCTGAGAATAGACAGGCAACACATACCTGGACATATGAGTCTGCTAATAAATAGCCCTAAAAGCCAACGTAGCCAAGGTATAAGGTATAAACCTTCTTACCTAGCCTTTTCATGGTTCTGCCGTCTTTATCAGAAGGCAGTAACCTGGGCAAAGGAAACAATTGAGAGGGCTTGTCAGAAACTACAGACACTATTGAGGGGTCAGCAGCAGGACATTTGTACAAAAAGTTACAATCAGGCACCCTATAAAACCCATCAGTCTTCTTGGGGGCAGAGAGCAGAGAATCAGGAACTTTAGAAGAAACAAGAAACAAGAGGAACAGCAGAAGGTTTCGGAGATTCCATCTGCAGCAACTCATAGTACTTCTTACAGATCTCAGACACCTGAGCACAATCCCGTTTAAGAAATTCCATCATCCTGGAGATGGTGTCCCCAAAGGAAATTTCTTCAAAGGGAGTATTAGGACTATTAGATTCCTCTCCCTACAACCTATAATCCAAAGGAGATGGATTTTGGGAAGAGTAAGCAAGGGATTCCTCATCAGAATCCAATTCATCCTCAGAGGAATCCTGTTCCCTGGGCCTTTTAAGGTGAGTAGAGGACCAAGGGAGATCTGGAACAGAACCCCCCCCCCCCAAGGAGGTTTTAATGACATCAAAGAATTAAACAAACCCTGAGTAAAGGCCTGCCATTCACTCTGTGGATCCCTAGGAGCAGGAGAAACATGTTTAGTTTTTTGTTTCTTCTTTAAAGGAATGCCCGCCCTATAAAACTTAGAACTGACCCAGGATGGCATTTAATAACCATAGTAGGAACTTCTTCCCTAACTAAAATCTGTGGAACATCCCTAGGCCCTTCAGAAATAATTAACTATAGCTCCTCCTGAACGTCTGAAATGGGCACCTGTGAAGCCTTATCAGATGTGCTAAAAGCCGGATCCCTGCCAGCACCTAGGAATCCAACAACAAAGCTGGGTGAACCTCCAAGTTCTCACTGACCTCGGAAGAAACATCCAGAATAGGCTGCACAGCAGATGATTCTGTTCTTATTTTCTTAACCTTCTTCTTCCCTAACAGCTTACCCTCGGGGCGGGAATTTCCTTCCATGGTATCCTTAGTGAGAAGCTTACATTGATGATTCTCAAGATACAAAGCAAGGGAAGAAAGCTTACTACACAGGGTCTTTGATACGAAAGCCTGACAACAGAACAGGTCATATGGTCATGAGAGGCTTCCAGGCAAAATAAGCACTTATCGTGGTGATCGTTATGGGGAATCTGTCTTCCGCACAGGCATTCACCCTTCCTGGATGACATTAACCCGCAGAAGCAACAAAAAGTCAAGAAAAAGCAAAATCCCAATGGGGTACGTTTCTGCAATGGTGAGGTACCAGCAAACAAAATGTAGGCATTCAAACCGGCGAATGAGAGATGCATTTGGACTGGCAGCAAAGAAGTTCTTTGGATGATATGTCTGGACATCAGCTTTATACCCTATACTATCACAGCAGCATACATGTGATGTACAACATACCTTAAAGAAACAGAAGGCTTTTGTATACTGTCCGGATGTCGGGCTACCCAAGGCATGGAATTCCAAAGGTTACAAATACTGCAACCAGTGAATGGGAAGGATATCACCTACTCTTCCAAACCAAAAACCACATACATACCCAAAACAATAAAGGCCGCTGAATATAACTGAACAGAGGGGGAGTACTACCAGTGAGTCAGTGTGTTCTACGAACATCTAATGCTACGTTTAAGTAGGACTTAAGCAACTGTAGTATGTTCAACAAACACACTGCCTTGCTGACATATGGGTAGATTCCCAAAGCTTACCTAACCTGTGAGGAGGAAGGATAACAGTCCAGAAACCCTGAAGCATGGCCCTAAAGAACCTTGCACTGGATTTAGAAAAGTCATCAAGCTTATGATGCTTCCCAAAGGTATGAACAGAAGACTAAGGTGCTACATCTTAAATACCTCTAGTGTCCACTTCTTTCCAATATGGGATTGAAGAGGAAAAGGCCCTGTTGGAATGCACCTTTACATTTCCTAGATTCACCTTGCCATGGTGGGTGTAACAAAAAACAATATCAAAGGACAACCAACAAGCAATGGTTTGCTTGGAAACAGGTTGACTCTTCTTTGCCTCTGTGTAGGAAATAAAAAGGCTTTCAGCCTTCATGAAGGGTTTCATTCTGTCAAGGTAGTACCTGAGCTGCTGAAGCACATCCAAGATGTGAAGTATTCTCTCTCCCTTATTCTTAAGTTCTGGGAGGAACACAGAAATTAATAGACTGACTGAGAGTGAATTCTGAGATCTCTTGGCATGAAATAGTGGTTACTGTGCAACACAACCTTATCCGTGTGTAAAATCAGGTAAGGTTGTCCCACCATGACAGCTTGCAGCTCAGAGACTCACCGTGCAGATGTCAGAGCAATAAGCAAAACAGTTTTCCATATAAGAACTTCAGATCAGCTTGAGCTGCTGATTCGAAAGATAATACGGTCAACTTTTTCCAGAATATAGTTGAGATCCCATATAGGAGGAATATGCTTACAATGGGGTCTCATATACAATACTCCTTTCATGAACTATTTTACCACAAAAGAAGAAGAAAGAGGAGGATTCATTGGCGGACAAGCAGAGATGGCTGCTATATGTACCTTAATGGATGCATCCAACAAGCCACCCTGAATCAGCTCAAACAAGTATTTCAAAACCAGTGGGATTAACTTCAAGGGAACCTCTGTTCCCATTTAGACACCACTTAGAAAAACCTCATCCATTTGTAAACATAAGATTTTCTAATAGCAGGTTTTCTGACCTCCTTTAACACTTTCTGCACATTCTCATGAAACAAGTAACTAAACAGAGTCAATAATTAATCTTCCAGGCTGTCAGCTGAAGTTGTTCCAAACTGGGGTGCACCAGTTGTCCCTGAGACTGTGTAAACAAATCCACAGTGTGAGGAATTTGGGGGCACAAGTTGCCCCTGAAACTGTGTAAACAAATCCAGAGTATAAAGAAGTATTTGGTAATTGCTCTTGGCCAATACCATTAGAATGCAGGATCAAGACTTCCTGGGCCAACAGAGTGTCACCACAATGATCTTTGTCATTACTTTCTGAACCTTCAAAGTACTCTGTGAATCAGTGGACAGGGTGGAAATGCATACAGGAATATTCTATTCCAAGGGAACAAAAAAGCATCTGTCAGTTGTGAAATGAGATGAACAAATCTACTTGAGACATTCCCCACATTTGGACTACATTCTGGAACACCACTGCCTTGAACTGCCATTCATACGGGCCTGCTCAGTATCTGCTTAGTTTGTCAAGTTTGTCACAAAGTTTTGCTCTGATGGGCTGGCTGTATGATATCTGAAGAGTCAGAGACTGCTGTAAAGGCAGCTTCCCTAAGTCATCACTGCCAACCATCACAGAGGATATGACCTTGTATCCCCTTGTTTGTTGAGGTACCACATCACTGTGGTGTTACCCGTAACCACAAGAAGAGGACCTGGAGTCCATAGGTGGTAAAGGACTTTCAAAGCATGTATCAGTGTCAACATTTCCTTGACAGTGATGTGCTTCAGCACATCCTTGCACCTCCAAGTGGCCTTCACTTGCACTCCTACTGACACCACTCCCCAAACAAACTCAGATGAATCTGCCTGGACAGACTACACCAGAAGAGGTGGGAGAAGGGAAGTCCTAGAGTGATACTCATATGTGCTCTCCACCACTGTAACTCTTGTCTGATGAAGGGCAGCACCAGTAACTGGGGCTCAAGGTGCTGGGTCCAACAATTTCTGACATGCCACTGAATTTTCCTTATATGGATAGACTAGTGGTGGTATGAGAATCATGGAAGCCATCAATCCTAGAATTTTTAGAAGTTTTCTTGCTGAAGTGATGCTCCACCTGGCAAATTCCTTGGACACTTTTTGGTAGGACAGAATCTTGACTTTGGGAAGAAAGGCCATTCTTTTAGTGGTATTTATTAAATACCAGAGGAAGACAAGTATTTGTGTGAGTTTTATGCATAAGTTCCAAAGGTTCAACTTGTACCCTAGCTAGGACAGTCCTAGATTCCAAACACAACGATACAGACTCAGCACAGATCAGCAAGTCATTCAAGTAAGGAAGGATGTGAATACCGTGAGTTTGGCAATGGGCCACTACTGAGGCAAGGCACTTGGTAAGCACTTGAGGTGCAGTAAATAACCCAAAGGAAAATGTAGAGAACTGATGGTGTGAGCCATTTGAAACAAATCTCAGCTATCTTCTGAAGCAATGGTTATATGATGATAAACATCCTTCAAGTCCAAGGTCACCATGAAGCAGTGGTCTGGCAAAATAGGAAGCACTGTCTGCAGGGTGAGCATCTTAACTTTGGGGACCTTGACAAAGTATTCGGAAAGGGTAGGTCCAATACCAGTCTCCACAACTGCTCTTTTTTTTGGGGGAGGGGGCAGGAAAATTCTGGAATAAAAACATTTCATTCTTTCCAAAGGAAGGACCAGTTCTGTGACCTCGAGTCCAGCATTTGCCAGAGTATAATAGGGAATAACAAAGTCAGGTCCAGCAGGTGAGGGGGGAACACCATTAAACAGAACTGTACGTCTCTTCCAGTGCCAACTGTAATCTCTGCCAACAATATTAAGCACTCATTTGTCAGAAACAACTGACAGACAGGCCACCTTGTTAAGAGCTAACTTTCAAGATGGGACACTCAGAAAGGGACTTGAGAAAGATGGGTGCCACACCTCGGCACAGTAATATGTCAGAAGGGGGGTTATCCTTTTTGGGAAAGGAACCCTCTTAGGTTTGGCAGAGTTCTCAGCCTGCCATTTCCTTTTGGTGCCTTAGTTTTTGTTCAGCTGAGACTTCTGTTTGTTGGGCTGTAAAAATTTCCCACTTATTGGACAAAAACTTGGGAATATGTAACATTTTCAACACCCCTTGCATCAGTTTACCTCTGTTATCCCAATATTCAAGGATCTGACTACCTTCTGTACCAAACACACAATCAGAATCAAGTGGAACACTCAAAATCTCATTTTTTAACTCACAGAAAATTTTTGGCTGTGCAACCAAGCATACCTCTTTATCACCACCAATGTCACTACATTTCCAGAAACATTATTGCCCCACTCCAAGGCAGACCTTAAAGCACATTTAGACACTTGAGAAGCAGTGCAAACAATATCTTTGACAAGGACTTTTTGCTCAGCAGGTAATGATGCACTGAACTTCTCTAAACTATACATGCACCTTAACACAAACTTTCACATAAAGCAATAGTAGCTAAACACTTTAAAACTATGGTGCTGCACTGCGTCATCTTCCATCCCTGAAATTCTAGCCACTTGCCTAGTTTATCTGAAAGGACTGGGTTTAATAATTAAGCACAACCTGGATAACTGGATGGGAAACAGAAAGTACACTCTTGGGATTCCACCTGTGTCCCTGCTGGACAGGGGCTTTGGGTGCTGACCTGGTTAAACTCTGGGCAGGCTTATAAGGGCCTCAGGGCCAATAGCCTAGTAACTTCCTATGATCCTATAACTGGAGTATGACACTTTGTGAGTACTCTTGGTGCAGTGGATAGTCCAAGGGGTAAGGCAGGGAACTGACAATGTGATTCAGACATACAAAACCTTAAGAAACTTCTGAAACAGGGATGTGATGACATGCATCTTTTAAGAAAAACTAATGTTGACAAGAAACTTGAAAGAGGAATAAGAGTTAACAGGTTGTGAAGCAACAATATTTGGAATTTGGTAACTATCACAAACAGGGTTAGAAAAGAAAGATTTAGAACCAGTCTCCAAGCATTTTCTTTTTTTAGCACTAGGAACATCTTTGAATAAAACCCCCTCCCCCACCTGAGAAGAAGGAAAGTACAGTTTTGTACCTACCATAAATGTAGATGTTCGAGTGTTCACACTGCTGCAGTCACCACACTTGGGTTATCCTGCCGTAAGGCGGTCCCGCAGTCGGCCAGAGTTCCAAAGTCTTGGTCCGGTGTCGGTTGCTGTCGCTTCTTCCCTGACGTCAGTGCGCCAGGGGTATATAAGATGCATCCGACGCCATTTTCTTCAGTTTTTCTTGCCCCAGATGTCAGGTGCCCCCAAGTAGGTAGGCAATACATATTGCTAATTAAAAATATACATATGAAATAAAAAACAATACCTTCAGTTACCAGCAAATACACCCCAAAGATTGTATAGGATAGAAATGTATAGATAAGTCCAGTTAGTTCAGAGGGGATGGAGGGAGGGTAACCTGGACTGCAGCAGTGTGAACACTCGAACATCTACATTTATGGTAGGTACAGAACTGTACTATGTTCATCATGTTACACTGCTGCAGTCATCACACTTGGGTAGAATCCCAAAGCTAAGGTTGGGTGGCTGTTCTATAAAGAGTTAGGATTGGCTATGAGGCCCTGCAGAGCTGCAGTGGCAAATCCTGCTCTGGATTTAGAGTAAAGAGGCAGGTGGTAATGCTTGGTAAAGGTGTGCACTGAACTCCAAGTTGCAGCCTCCAAAATTTCCTTGGCAGGTACTCCTCTGAGAAAGGCTGCTGAAGTGGCTGTTGCCCTGGTGGAATGTGGCCTAATGTTATTTGGGACTGATTTTCCATGTTGTGTGTAGCAGTACCGAATGCAGAGTCCTATCCATTTGGATATAGTTTGCTTTGAGATAGCCTTGCCCTGTGATCCTGCAGCATATGCTACAAACAGTTGCTCAGTTTTCCTGAAAGTCTTTGTTTTGTCCAAGTAGAAACGTAGCTGCCTGTGTATGTCCAAAGAATGCAGAAGTTTCTCCCCTTTATTCTGGGGGTTTGGGTAAAAAGTTGGCAAATGAATGGTTTGGTTAAGAGCCACACTAGATACCACCTTTGGTGTAAAGGTAGGGTTTGTCCTTAAAGATACCCTGTCCTGATGAAAAATTATAAAAGGTTCCACTGCCATTAATGCCTGTAGCTCTGAGACTCTTCATGCTGAAGTTACTGTCAGGAGCAGAGCTGTTTTCCATGATAAAAATTTTAGATCGGCTGTATTGGCTGGCTCAAAAGGTGGTAGGGTCAGTTTTTCCAAAACAAAATTGAGGTCCCAAGTTGGTGTTGGTGCTCTCCGGGGCAGTCTTATGTTTTTAGCCCCTCTGAGGTACTGCTTTAGTAAGGGATGAGAGAATAAAGGAGGATCCATGTTGTAATGTGCTGAGATGACAGAGGCGTGGATCTTAATTGATGAGAAGGATAGGCCTCTGTCCAGCATCTCAGTTAAGTACTGTAAAATCTGAGGGATGTTTGGAACAAGAGGGTCAAGGCTTTGGGCCTGGTTCCAGATGCAGAATCTCTTCCATTTTTCTGAGTAAGCTTTCCTGGTGCTAGGCCTCCTGGCCTCCAAAATGACATCCATAACAGCTTTAGAGAGAGGTGTTGCCTGTTTGACTAATGTATCTGCCATGCAGCCAGGTTTAGGGTTTTGAGCTGACCGTGCAGGATCTGATTGTTTTGTTGAGTCAGAAGGTGTGGAATTTGAGGCAAAATCCATGGTGGGCCCTGAGCCAAGTTCCTCAAGATAGGGTACCAGTGCTGGCGTGCCCAGTCTGGAGCAATCAGGATCATCTGTAGTTTTTCTTGTCTGGCTTTTAGGAGTACCTTTGAAAGGAGAGGCAGTGATGGGAAGGCATAAACTTTTAGGTTTTTCCAGCTGAACAGAAGAGCATCCACTTTCCATGCTTGTTTGTCATAAGTCCTTGTGCAGAATTTTTGTAGTTGGCAATTCAGTGGGGAGGAAAAAGATCTATGTCTGGGCATCCCCATTTTTGCATTACCATGCTGAAGATTTGTGGATTCAATTTCCATTCGTGAGGGTCCATGATATTTCTGCTTAGATCGTCTGCCAGAGTATTTTTCTTTCCTGGCAGGAATTGTGCTTGCAGGTGAACTTGGTACGTTAGAGCTGTGTTCCACAAGGTCATGGCTTGCCTGCATAGGGGATAAGAATGAGTGCCCCCTTGTTTGTTTATGTACCACATTACTGTGGTGTTGTCTGTCTTTAGTAATAGTTGTCCTGGATGTAGAAGGTCCTTGAAAGCTGTTAGGGCATTTTGAACAGCCAACATCTCTTTTTGATTGATGTGAAGATGCATCTGGTCTGTGGTCCACTTGCCCTGAATGCATTTTCCTGCCATGTGTGCTCCCCAAGAGTAATCCGAAGCATCTGTTGTTAGAGTTTGCCTGGCTGTGGGTTGGGTAAAAGGCTGACCCTTGTTTAGGTGACATACCTGTGCCCACCATCGAAACTCCTGTTGTAGGCAGGGAATCATTGGTATTATTGCTTCTAAACTGTGAGAGTGTTGAGTCCAAACACTTTTTAGGTACCATTGTAATTTCCTCATATGCAGTCTGGCATATGGTATTAGTAGTATGCAGGATGCCATGAATCCCAGGGCCTGCAGAATTTTTCTTGCAGGGAGATGGGACTTTTTTGCCAGTAATTGAAAATATTGAGTTAGTTGAACTTGTTTGTCTGGCCAGAGGTAAGCCATCTGGGCCGTTGTATTTAAGCTGGCACCCAGGAATATAATTTGTTGTGATGGCACTAATTTTGACTTCTTTTCATTTACCGTGTACCCTAGAGAAATTAGCAACCTTTTTACAAACGCAAGATGCTGTAGAAGAATGTCCATTGTCTCTGCTTGAATGAGGCAGTCATCCACGGTCCAGGTATGGATATATTTGAATTCCTTTTTGTCTGCAAAATGCAATTACTGGTGCCAGGCACTTTGTGAACACCCTGGGCACAGTAGATAAGCCAAAGGGCAGTGCAGAGAATTGGTAGTGCATTGTACCAGCTTTGCATCTGAGGTATCTACTGCAATTTTGTCTGACAGGGACATGCAGGTATGCCTCTTTGAGGTCCAGAGTTAACAAGCCAAGCCTTCTTGCCCAGCATGGGTAGAAGCTGCTGTAATGTCAACATTTTGAATTTCGGAATATCCAGGTAAGTATTCAGAATTGAAAGGTCTAGTATGGGCCTCTAGGCCTTGTCCTTTCTGGGGACTAGGAAGAGTCTTGAGTAAAATCCTTGTCCTTGTTCTTGTTGTGGTACTTTTTGAATAGCTCTCATATCCATGAGGGCTAAAATTTATTTTTGTGCCTCTGCCCATTGATTTTGTGGCAGGTCTGGCATTCCTTTTAGCCTTGGTAAAGTATGAAAGTGGAATCTGTAACCTTGAGACACAATATTCAGAACCCATTTGTCTTGGGTGACTGTTTGCCAGTTTTGAGAAAAAAGTGCTAGTTTTCCCCCTAAGGGGGCTTCCAAAAGGGACGTGCTTGGCGTACGAAGAGGAAAGTCATTGTGACTGTTTCCTGTAAGGTTGAGACTTGTCCTCACCTCCTTTTGGGGTTGAGGTGTCCCACTTGTCGGTTTGAGCCTTGGGGTTGAGATCTGCCTCTTGGGCATCTGTATCTGCCTCTCTGTGGCCTGTCTGACACTGGAAAGGACCAATTCTTTGTTGGCCAATTTCTGCTAAACCGAGGTGGCTGTACCTGTAAGAAATCCTTGACTGTTTGCATAGATTTAGCTTTATCCTCCATTTTCTTTAACACCTCTTCTGCCTTAACACCAAACAAGGTATCATGCTGTAAAGGAGCATCCAATAATTTTGCCTTAACATGATCAGGTAAACTCTGTTCTTTTAACCAAGCATGTCTTTGAATAACAGAACCTGTAACTGCGGCTCTACAAGAGGCCTCTAAAGAATCAAAACCACATTGCAGAGTATGTTTTCCCACCTGTTCAACTGCATGCAATAAATCCTGCATTTCTTTACAATCAGGAGCTTCTGAGCTTGCAAGAATTTTCTGTTTTAACTGAGCCATTAAATATTGTTGGTACTTAAGCATGTGAAACTGGCAATTTAAAGCTCTTACTGCTAAAGTTGCAGCCGTATATACTTTCTTCCCCCATCTATCCAAAGCTCTGGAATCTCTGTCAGAGGGTACTGGATTTTTTGCAATGGAAGCCTTAACCCCTTTTGGACCCTGGGAAATAGTTTCTGGATCAGCAGAAAGGTTTTTGTAAAGAAACTTGTGAGAGTCGGGGACTCTATAATACCTATCTGGCTTGGCTGGAGCAGGGGGCAAAGAGTCAGGAGATAAGCTGGATTCAGAGAACACATCATCCACAATGTCTAGCACAAGCGGAATAACCAGGGGCCTGTGCTGAGGCAATAAGAGGAAATCCCTGAGCCTTTTCTTGGATTCTGAGTAATCCTGACTTTCCCAATGGAAATGCTCCCTCATGGTATGTAAAGTTTCCCCAAAAGAATAATCCTCAGGAGGAGAGGCTGAAGGGATAGATTCTTCAGCATAAGAGTCCTCATAGGGGGGTAGAGAGTATCCCTGGTCTGAAGAGGAATCAGAGGAAACGGAAACCTGATCAGAGGAGTCATAGTCTGTATCCTGCCTAGGCCTTTTCTCAGGAGGGGGATGGGAACCCGTGATTAGAGTAATGAGGTCTTTGGCTATTTTAAGCATCTGTTTCTTAGGCATGGAGGACTGTCCAGGAGAATGCTGTACTTGTTTCTTTGTCTTTAATGGTACCTTTGTCTTGGCTGTTGTTTTAATGGTAAGTTGTGAAGGTCTGAAAACACCCGCAGAAGCTGATGCCTGCTCAGCGGCTCCGGACCCATCTGAGGGATTAGTTTCCGTAGGCCCAATACCTTGAGTTTCCAGAGGCCTAGATGTCTCCACGTGGGAGTCGGGATCGGCCTGTGGCTCTGAGGTAGCGGGTGTCAGGGGCTGCAAAAGTGCTTCACTGAGAACCGGCAAACCGGCAACTGGCCTAGAAGAGGATTCGTCATCAGTTTTGGACCTTGGATGCCTGTCTTTATCCTTGTCTTTGCGTTTTTTCGGTATTGAGGTCGTCGGCTGATCCGACGGCATAGTATAATTGAACCTTCGGCCAAAGTAGTGTAAAGCAAAATCAAAACGTCTTTTTATAGTGTGTTTGTTAAATCTAGCACAAAACCGACAACTAGTGACGTCGTGATCAGGGCCTAGGCATGAAATACAGTAAGAGTGGAAGTCCTTATGAGGTATTTGCTTCCCACAAGAAATACAATTATTGACTTTTTCTGACATCGGTCTGAGGCAAGATAAAAGTTTCCCCAACGGGGTACTTAGCTTTATTGAAGACTTCGGATCTGAAATTCGACTTTGAAAATCTCAGGAGTCGGCCGACCGGCACTTGCAAACTGCTTCTGCTTCGGGCACCGCGCAGCAAGAAAGACTGAAGAAAATGGCGTCAGATGCATCTTATATACCTCTGGCGCACTGACGTCAGGGAAGAAGCGACAGCAACCGACGCCGGACCAAGACTTTGGAACTCTGGCCGACTGCGGGACCGCCTGACGGCAGGATAACCCAAGTGTGATGACTGCAGCAGTGTAACACGATGAACATCTGGTTCTATCACTCCTTGGTACAACATGTAACGAAGAATAGGTAGAAACGAAAGAGTCTGATCTGCAGGATGAGGAATGACCCCCTGGAAAGGAGGAATTTACTCCCACTAAAATCTGTAATCAGTTAATGATTTTCAGAACCCATCAGCCTGAAACAATCTATTGCCAAAGAGAAAAATGGAGATTCAGACTTTCTGGAAAAGAAAGAGGGCCAGGGTGGGGGTGGAGGGAGTCACACAGTCTCTTGTAGGACTGTCCTTGGTTTTGGGAGGTTAGAGACTTCTTTTTGAGCTTCCTTTACCAGTTCTTCTTAAACATCTGTTTATCTGAATTCTCTTGAAGCTATTTAATCTGTTTTTTTCCAAAACTGGATAAAGAGAAAGAAAATCCCTTGGAGAATTTGAAAAAGAAGGCTTGAGAAATTGAAGAGATTCTCTAGATCAGCTTGCCCCTTTCATCTCATTTTTTTCATCATCTCTGCAACAGAGAAGCCAAACACTACATGTATTCAAGGGAGAATTTAAAATCCCATTTTCTACATCGTCTGGGAGATTCTGAGAATCCAGCCAACCAAAACTCTTTAAAACAGTACCAGTGGCCATTGCCTTGGGAGAAATACACACAGAATCATACACACACTGTAAACAATGAGTAGTGACCTGTGCAATAGAAGAAACTATGTTATTTAAAGCAGATTTTTTTCTTCATAAGAAGAAACTGCAGGTAAAACATTCCTCATACTTCCACAATTTGTCAGAAAAAGAAGTTACATACTCACCAAAACGTTCCATCTGAGTTGTTGCTCTTCATTTGTCTTCAACCTGTGGGTACTCAGATCTGGCACGGATCTGACTTAGCTGCATTTCCAGCATCTGATCTGAGCTCCAAGCTCCTCCCCCACCCATAAAGCCCATGTCTCCCTCCTCCTTTCAGATCGAGTTTGATGCTATCCAAGCATCCCAACCTGACCCAAGACCTTCTCCAATAACAATAGGTCTCCAGAAGCATGAAGAGGAGAACAAGGGCATGTCAATGTGGTGACTATATCTCTCCTAGCCAGGCCACCACACAGTCCACATAAGGCAGGGGAATGAGGGAGGGATGGTTCAAGAAAAATGAGCAACAACTGACAGAACTTTATGGTGTGTACATAACTTCTTTATCTGAAGTTATTGTGTTCATTTGCTCTTCAATCTGTGGGACAGAGTCCCCAGCTACTAAACACCTGGGTGGCCCTCATGGAAGGATATTCCATAGCATGGCAGAGCCAATGGATGCCCTGTTCCTGGATAGAATGTCCAACTTGTAGTGCAAAATGAAAGTATGTGAAGTGGCTCAAGTAGACACAGAGCAAATGTCATCCAATGAAACTCTGGAACAGAAGGCAGCTGAAATAGCCATAGATCTAGTGGAATGCACCTTAACATGATCTGGCAGGGTAAACCTCTAGCTGAATATGCCAGGGTAATGCACTGGGAAATCCAACGAGCAATAGTGACCTTTGACTCTGGTTTCCCTAAAAAGAGCTTAGAATAGGGGATAAAGAGTTGATCAGATTTCCGGGAAGATTTAGTCCTTGGGAAGTAAAAACATAACTGTCTATTAACATCAAACAAGTGCAGTTTGTGTTCTCCCTTATTCTGAAAGTTTTGGAAGAAAACAGGGAGATTAATTACCTGATTAATGTTTGATTCCGAAGCCACTTTGGAAAGAAAAGAGGGGTTAGTGTGCAAAGACACCCTGTCCTTATGAAAGATCAAATAAGGAGGTTTGATCGATAACGCCTGAAGTTCCAAGACCCTTTTAACTGCTGTAATGGCAACCAAGAAAGCCATTTTCCATGACAAGAACTGTAGATCCACTGAAGCTGCAGGTTTAAAAGGGGATGAGACCAGAGCTTGCAAAGCTAGCATAAGGTCCCAAGGAGGCGTTGAGTCCTAATCACTGGCCGAAGTATAAAGGTACCTTTCAAAAAAGCTTTGCAAAGCTTAGTAGAAGCCAGAGAAGCTGTATTATCGCCTGCATGAAAATTAGATATAGCTACCAGTTGGTGCCTTGATGAAAAATGTTTGCCAAAAATTTTAGAACCACCGGAACTGGAACAGTAAAGGGGTTTAGATCATGCTGAGATCCCCAAACAGAAAAATGTTTCCACTTGCTGGAATAAACCTTCCTGGTAGAAGATTTATGAAACTAATATCTTTTTGACCAGTGAAGATAACCCGGGAGTCCTGACTATCATGGGAACCGCAGCAGCCAAGCGGTGAGCTTCAGCCTGACCAGCTCTGGGTTAGTTATCCCTGAGGGATGAGAGATGAAATCCGGAGCCAGAACTAATGTCCAGGGCGGACACACTACATGAGACCACAGAGAAGGGAACCAGAGTTGGCGAGGCCAGAATGGGGCAATGAGGATGACAGAGCTCCCCAGCCTGCGAGCTTTCTGAAGGAATTTCAGGATTAGAGGGAGAGGAGGATAAGCATACAGGAGACCAGAGGGGTAAACATGAACCAGAGCATCTCTGGTGGCTTCCCCCATGGGGGGGTTCAGAGCAAAAAACTCACTGCATTTCGGACTGAAAGGAGAGACAAAGAGATCACAGTAAGGCTGACCCACACTTGACAGAGATCTGTTTTGCCACCGAAGAATTCAGAGACCACTCATAAGGCATCAGGATAGACCTGCTGAGCCTGTTTGCTAGAATGTTGGATCTCCCTGGAATGTGCATTGCCACCAGAAAACAGCTGGTGAAGATTGCCCACTCCCACACTCTCATGGCTTCGCGACACAGGGGATAAGATCTGGTTCCCCTCGTTTGCTGATGTACCAGGCAACTGACATACTGTCTGTCTGGATGGCAATCATCCTGAGAGAAAGATGGGCACGAAGAGCTTACAACACTAGGAGCACCGCCCTCATCTCCAGGACGGTGATATGCAACTGAGTCTCATGGGAAGACCACGTGCCTTGGACTGTCCTTCCTAAGCAATGTCCCCCCACCTGAGTATGGAAGCATCCGTGGTCACCATAGCCAAAGGTACAGGCAGAATAAAAGGGAAACCCCAAAGAAGATCTGGGGAAAGAATCCACCATAGAAGAGAATCCCTACATGCCTGGTATACGAGAATAGGGTGAGTCAATGGAAGATCTAATAGTGACCACTGAACCGCAAGGGCCCACTGAAGTACCCGCATGTGCAACCGGGCCGTGGGCATGAGGGTGATCATGGCCACCATGGACCCCAATGCCCATAAGACCAATTCTGCTGTCGGCAAAAGAGCTTGAAGGATACACAAGACATGACGTTTCAGGGACTGGATTTTGTCTGAGGTCAGGAAAACCTTGATTTGAATTGTGTCCATCTGAGCTCCGATGAAATCTAGAACTTGAACCAGAGTAAGTAGGGATTTGTTGAGATTGATGGTTATGCCCAGCTGGTGTGCTACTGAAGGGCCTCCCTTGCTTGGCAGAGTCAATGCCTGGAAGGGGCAGAAAGGAGCCAGTCATCCAGGTAAGGGAAGACCTGGAAGACCCCCCCCCCGCCATTAGTTTGGTGAACCCCTTGGGGGCTATGGTGAGACCAAAGGGGAGCGCTCTGAACTGATAAGGACTGGCCTCCAGCCGGAAGTGTAGGAACCTCCAAGAGTGCCTGTCCATCCTGATGTGGTAGTATGCGTCCTGAAGGTCGACTGAGCACATCCAGTCATTCTCCTGCAGGAAGAGCAGGATAGATTGAAGAGTAAACATCCAGAATTTTGGCAACTGACAAATTTAAGGTGGAAAGATCCAGAATGGGTCTCTTCTTTGCCACTAAAAATAATCTGGAATAGATGTCTAATACAGAAAGGCCTGTGGGGGATGGGGGGGGGGTGCGGTGACGGGCTGGATGACTTACTTTTCTAGCAGCTTTGCAATTTCCAGTGCTGCCTCCTCCCTTTACGTGGGTGGAATGTCTGGAAAGTGTTTGGGCAGGAGTGGCAGTTGAATGAAGAGGACTAAATAGCCTCTAGATATGATCTGCAACACCCAACGATCATCTGTGACTGACTCCCAGGCTGTTGGGTGTAGTGAGAGGCATCCCCTGACTGCCTCTAGAACCGAGCAGCTGGGCAATCCTTCAGGGCTGTTGCACGGATCTTTCCGAGAAAGATTCTTGAGACCCGTGATTCCTTGGGTCCCCTCTGTTTTGGGGGTGGCTTCTGTCGAATCCCCTTCTGCCTCTGGGGGAAGGCAAGTCCTGAGCATCCTGGGAGTAGCCCTGCGATTTCTGGAACCACATCTTCTTTGCCCCCCCCCAGCTGATTCCTTGAAAAGGTTTGTTGAGGGGTCGAAAAGCAGATTCCAACAGCAGAGTCTTCTCATCTTTCTTGCTCTGGAGTAGAGTGTTGTGTACCGACTTTCCAAAGAGTGTGGAACCATCATATGGGGCATTAGTGAATGACGTCTTAAGGGGGTCTAAGAAGGCACAAAGCAGGAGCCAGGCATGACAACTGATGACAACACCTGTCCCGGCAGCTCTAGTGGTGCCCTAGGTAGCATGAGACAGGAGCTGCATAGAGGTATTAGTAACTGACATAAGGGTGGCAATCCGAAAGGAGAAAACTTTCTTGTCCTCCAGTAACATGGATCCTGGGGTAGACTCTGTGATCTTTTTGACTAGGTCTCGCTGAAGTCTAATTACGTGTGCCATATAGTTCAGCGGTTCCCTATCAGAAGCCTGAAACACTATAAGCCTGAAAATCAAAATCCTGAAAACTATAGACTGAAAGTTCAAAATCCTGAAAGACCAAAATCCTGAAACTCAAAATCCTGAAAACACAAATAATGCTAATATGTCACTATAAAGACACTAATATCTACCAACTGACCCTGACCCTAACCCTAAGGTCCGTCACTATCGCACACTCACCTGACCCGCGCCCTAACCCTAACTCACTTAAACCGCCCCTAACCCCAATATTTGTCACTACTGCATACATGCCTAACCTGCGCCCTAACCCTAACTCACTTAAACCCCTAACCCTAACATAAAACCAATCAAGACACTTACCTGAACCCAACGCATGACCCAACACCACAGGGCTAACAATAGCAAAGCCACAATGACGTCAGTATGTCCATTTTGTGTTTTCAGGATTTTGAGTTTCAGGATTTTGGTCTTTCAGGATTTTGAACTTTCAGTCTATAGTTTTCAGGATTTTGATTTTCAGGCTTATAGTGTTTCAGGCTTCTGATAGGGAACCAGTTCAGCTCATGTACAAGAACATTGCTGACGCACACAACCACTTCCCAGAATGGTCCATCATCCTGGACTCTTCGTCTGGCAGAGGGACCATGGAGCTCTCTTGCACAAGCTCCTTCTTGGTGGTCGCTGCCACCACCACCACTGCATCAACGGGGGATCCCTTGGTCCAATAAGTCCTGTCTGACGGTGCACTCAGTACCTTATCAGGGCATTTGGGGATCAGCTCCACAGTGCTGGGCTCCTTCCACACCCGAGATGTAATCAGATCCACTAGTGGATCTGCGGGAGGGGAACCCAGGATGTAGAGGGTCCTGCACCAAACGCCTTTAGGAATACAGGCTAGTCTGGGTTGAGTTTCTACACAGAACAACCCCCTCACTGATGAGGGCTCTCCTTGAGGTCTCCCAAGGAAACATCTTTTTGGGTTACTGGGGAGAACCCTCCCCTCCTCTAAATCGGTGTCTTTCATGAGGGATTCCGGTGGGGGGGGGTCTAAGTGCCTCCTTTTGCATGTGTGTTTTTGAGGAACCCCTTCAGGGGGGCCCCCCTTGGGAGGACTCAAAAACATCAATCTGTTTCCATGGGGGGAAACCCCCTGGGGCAGAGAGGCGGCAGGCTGTCCCTGAGGGGCCAGGATGACAGAATCCAGACCAGATACAGACAGCCAGGAAGGACTCCGCTCACAAAAGTGTCAAGGGTCTTGATGGAACTAAAAGGACCCTCTCCACCATGTCAAAAGCAGAGGGAGAATGTACCCCTGGAGAAACCGTGACCAGGTTCGTCACCGTCTGATCCAATGGTAGAGCCGGAGCTGAGCCTTCAGGAGCCAAAACTCCAAATGGGCCGCCAGGCTCCGAAAAACTCGAAGCCAACACCGCCACATCGGATCCGACCCCAAGGTCACGGCTCTGAGAGTTAGTTAGTTCCATGCTAGTCGGAGCTGAGCCACTCAGGGTAATGGTCGGCATCAAGGTACAGGGTACCATCGGCGCAAACCCCTCGATGCTGAGAGGCCTCAGACCCAAATATGCCGAAACCAGGGATCAGATCAAAGAAGGAGTGATTGGGAAAAAAAATGATTGCATGCCCCCATCCCAAAGGAGGAGGGGCAGGCAAGACTCCCATCTGAATCTATGTGTGGATAAACTTCTGCATCATCCTGTCCACCTCGGCTTCAAAGAGGCTGCAGGTGGACCTGGAAGAGGAAGCCACTGATACTGGTCTGGAGAGACAGTGCAGTGAAGCTAAAGGTGGTGAGCGGACTCAAGACGCCTCCAGCTCTAGAGAAAAACAAGGGGAATGGAGCCAGGGAGAACCCACTCTGATAGCCAGGCAGAATTTAGCCAAGGGCTCCACTGAGGCAGAGTGATCAGGGGACATCTTCCTCAGTCGGTATCGGTCCTTCTGTTTCCTCCATCCCAGAAACTCTTAGCAGGAGGCTGAGTCCCAGAGGCCGGGGCGGAGGAAGCAGAACAGGCGGCAGAAGCTGCTGAAGAAGCTGGGGCCTCTGCCAGAGGAGGATGGAGGAGACCCTTCAAGATGAATTTATTCCTCCTGTTGATCTATGCGCAGGGAATGAACCCCGTGCAGATCGAGCAGGAGGAATTGAGGTGAGCCACCCCTAAACAAACTATGCACAGACTGTGGCCATCAGCCAGGGAAAGCTTATGGCACACTCCGTGCACTTCCTAAACCCAGGTTTGGGCATCTCTGCCATAAGGGAAGAGCACGTAGCCCAAACATTCACGCAAACACACACACACACACACACACACACACACACACACACACACACACACACACACGCTAGTCCTAGAAAGGGAAAGGAAAGCAGGAAAGGTTTTTTTTTTTTTTTTTTTTTTTATTATTATTATTATTATTATTATAAAGAAGTACTAGACGCCTAAGGTAGAAAGGTGAAAGGGGAGATAGAAAAGTGTGAAGATAAGAAGTTAGGACAGTAAACTACAACTTACCCAAAAACAGATGCTTAGAGCCCAGACCACGATGGGAATGCTAGCGTGGCAAACAAGATCTGAAGGAAGGAGGGAGACGGGCATTTTGGGTGGGAGAGGAACTTGGAGCTCGGATCAGATGCTGGAAATGCGGCCAAATCAGATCTGTGCCAGATCCGAGTGCCCACAGTTTGAAGAGCAAATGAAGACAACTTTAGGTCAAACTTTAACATATCAGCCTGACAGTTCAAAACTCTGAAAATCAATGTTGTAGAAGCATGCCCTTCTTTTTCTGTGCCTATCAATACATTCCCCATCCTCATCAGAAAGAGTAGGACTGGAATTAACTAAAGCTATAACTGCTGGGTAAAGTTTGGGAACAGTGTATACTAATTTAAAAAAACTGAGGAACTTTAAACATTCCATCTCATTTTTAGGGGCAGCTAGCTACCTCAAAAATTGCAAGCAGTAACAAACACATCCTCTAAAGCAAATAAAAGAGGAGGAATGTGTGTTGGTTCTTGAAAATCCTTTTGTAACAACTCATAGTATTTTCTGAGGGATTAAGAAACATCAGTGTTCTCCCACTGAAAATACTGGGGCATTCTAGCAATAGTTTCAGAGAAAGAGACCCCCCCCCAGCAAGGAGAATCAGAAACTCAGCTCTCCTTTCAGTCTGGATCAGAAATTTGAGGAAGAAAACAGCACAACCATCCCTGCATTTCCCTGTTCAGATTCAAAACCTTGAATCTCTCCAGGAAAACATGAACTTCTCTTTCTTTTACCAGAAACGGTTTTACAAGAAGGATCAATAGCCTGAATGAAGCCCTGAGCCAGACCCTGTAAACTACTCCTACCCAAAGAAATTTGAGGATGAGTAGATGGTTTTCTGTTTCTTTTTGACAGGAAAAACTGTGTCAACCACATTAATATTCGGTAGAAGTAATCTCTGGATCCGACCGACCGGCACTTGCGAACAGCTTCTGCTTCGGGCGCCACGCGGCAAGAAAGACTGAGGAAAATGGCGTCGGCTGATGCCTTTATACCCGAAGGCCAACAGAGATGACGTCGGGTGAAGTGCGACATCAGCCGAAGCCGGACCCGGACTTTGGAATCCGGCCGACTGAAGGGCTGCCTGACGACAGGACAACCCAGTTGTTATGACTGCAGATGCATCCATGAAGGACATCAGCATTCTAACATAACAGAGTAACATTCCCTGTTCCCTCTCCCAGGACCAATGAAAGTGGCTCTTGCTTTCCCACTGAGGAGAACCTCAACAGCCACAGAGGACGTGGCTAACCCCTGGTCCATAGTGGCTGAAGGTGCTACACCAGAGGGCTATGGGGTAAAAGATGAGTTGTCTGAGGTACAAGAAATGACCACAGTAGAGTCACCCACCTGCAGCTAAGTCAAACTGCAAGCCTGCTGTGGTGGCAAAGGCTGTTTGCTTAATTTTCTTCTTTCTATGGCTGGAAGAAAGGCCAACTGTGGGACAGGTAGTGTGATCCATGGTCAAGCCAAAAATGGTGCCTCTTTCCCAAGGAAAACAAGCAGCAATTGCTAGTGGTACCACCAGTCCAAAACAGTTACTTTTTTGACAGAATAAGGCACTTTAAAACACTATGCCAGCCGCACAAAAGAAACATAAATGCAATTTCTCCAAAGAAAAAAAATGTTATCAGTTACTTTACACTACTCTTAATCTGACAGGAAAAAACAAGTGCTCCATTTAAAATTATGTTACAGTCTTGAGACAGTCCATTAAAACAAAACATCCCTCACTTTAAAATAACTTTGATGAAAAGGAAAGTAATAAAACATCAAAAAATTAAGAAAATGGAAGTTATTTCCCCAAAGGGAACCTATCTGCCAAGCAAAGGAAACACAAGCTCACCATTAATCTTCAAAAGCCTCAGAGGAGTGTAGTTTTCAGCAGTAGTAAAGCTCTAAAGAGCTTCATGCTCAGACTTATCTTTTAGTCATCTCATTTCAAACTACTTGGCAGTCTGAGCACGTAGAAGGTGCCCTGAATCTTTGGAAGCTGCCAGCTGTTATATTCCTGACAGGATATAACCATATAGCTAAGGCTACTGCAGCAGTAATGAATATGATGAACACTGAATGTTATAAGAGTGAAACTTAACTTCATAACTATAAGGCTCTTCCCTGTGTTCATAGATGTGTACTAGGCTAATGGCCCTGGAGCCTTTACAAGCCTACCCATAGGATTACCCTGGCGTTGTGCCACCTGACCTTAGTTCCCAGTGCGGCTGTCTAATAGAGCCACTGGAGTGATCCCCGGGGTGAATTTTCTATTTCCCATCCACTCATCAAGATTTCAGTGAGGTGCTCTGTTTGACATGTATGAGAAGTCTATTCCACAGCATGGGCAGTCTCTGGGTAATGAACTTGTCACTCCAGCATGTTCTGTTGATTGTGGTAATGAGGTTGAGGTCTCTGGAGCAGGTGGTGCAGAGTGATTGGGATTTCTTTAGCTGTAGCATTTCTAACAGAGCTGGGTCAGACATGGCTTTGTAAGTCAAGCAAACATCGCCTCTGAGTAGGTGATATGAGACGGAGAATAGTTGAAGTTTTTTGAGTTTGTCCATATAGAACCTTTGTGAGCTACTTTTGCAGCCTCTCCAGTTGCTGCAGGTGTCTAGTGAGATACATGCCAAATGGGGCATTGTACTCGATGATTGTCCTAATGAGGGAAGAGTAGAGGGAGACAATGACCTCTTTCTTCTTGGATGCAAAACCCTTAGTAATGAGATGTGCCACAAAGAAGGACTTTCTGACCATAGTAGCAATGTGGTGGTCAAAAGAGGTTGTGTCAACCTGTGTTCCCAGATGTCTTATAATGCCTTCTCTGTTCAGTGGACACCATCGATGTGGTAATTCATGGGAACTGGGTTTTTCCCACAGGGGATGATGACACATTTTTTGGCATTGAGCTTAAGGCCATGGTTCTGATGCCAGTCGTTGGTCTCAGTGAGGCTTTTCTGTAGGATGTCAACATCACTTGGGGAGTTAATAATGGCTCCCAACTTGCAATCATCTGCGAATTTTGCCAGCTAGAGTCCCTTCGTGTTAGCCTGGACTTCAGAGAAGTA
The DNA here is from genome assembly GCF_019279795.1 of Protopterus annectens. Taxonomy (NCBI): domain Eukaryota; kingdom Metazoa; phylum Chordata; order Ceratodontiformes; family Protopteridae; genus Protopterus; species Protopterus annectens. The sequence goes on along the minus strand of NC_056745.1, from coordinate 773,632,412 downwards.
CATACCAAACAGGAGAGGACCCAGGACCGATCCCTGTGGGACTCCACTCGTGACTGGTCGTCATCTGATTTGGAGTCAGCTACTTTCACACTGTGAGTTCTATTTGTGAGCCAGTTTGCAACCCACCTAGTGATATAGGGGTTGATCCCTAGCTTAGTGAGTTCTTTTATGATTCCTGAATGGGGAATTGTATTAAAGGCCTTGGCCAGATCAAGGTAGGCTGTATGAACCACCTTGCCTTCATCCACAGCTCTGGTGACTGACTCAAAGAAGTCGACCAAGTTGAGCAGGCATGGTCTACCCTTCACAAAACCAAACTGTGTGGGATCCAGAGTTTGGAGATTCCCTATATCCTTGTTTATTAGGTCCATGATGATGCATTCCATAGATATGCATATCAGACTTGTCAGGCTAATGGGGCAATAGTTCCCAGGGTCTGTAGTCATTCCTCCTTTGTGGAGAGGGATGACTATAGCAGTGCGCCATTCGGTAGGGGCAAACCCTGAGGTGAGGCTGTGATTGAACAGGGCACACAGGTGAAGTGTGTTTTACTTCCTTAAGATTCTCATTAATATCAGGGCCACACAAGTGGGGGGGTCCTCCAACAGTAGAAATTGCTGACCTAACAGTCTGTTCTGAGGCATTACAAGCCATCTAGATCATGATGTAGCTTAGAAGTTGAAGCCTGGATGCTGATAATTTTTTTGAAGGAGCCTTCTGGCAACTTTTCTTCGACATGCTGTAATTCATCAGTTACATATGTGCATATGATAACCAAGCATCCACAAGGACAAAGAATAAGATGAAAAGCATGCTTCCATAACCTGTTCATTTCCTGAAACTCTTTATTAAGGGAGGAGACAGCAGACCTCTAAGCAATGGGATCCCTATGCTGAACTGTATCTGATAAAGTCACATTGAGCTTGAGCGTCTCTTCCCAAATCAAACACTACCAGAGAGGCCAAATGTTCATCTAGGTTTTCCAATGCCACCCTTATAACATCCTGAAGGATATCTAGAAGGGGAGGGACAATTTAGCAGGATTTGGGGGGAAAACGGCAGGTCTTCTGCAGTCTCCTCTGGGAACAGAAGATTGGTTGGCCATCTCCACCACTAATGCATGATTAGGAGCACTCCAAATTAAGGGTCATTGGGACAGGGGGTAGCTGGCCTCTCCTTTGTCATCTATATCTTCATTTGGAAGAGACTGTTCTGGTTCCACATGCTTCAATCTCCAAAGGCACTTTTATGTCTTACAGGTGTCAGTTCACACTCTACCCTTTTGGAAAGGGTGCTAGTGAAGGACTATCTCAAAGTACAAGAAAGGGGAGTAGCAAGGGAGCCTTTCACTGGCAATACCAACATTGTAAGAATGAAGCCAGGAGGAGCCTCTTGTGCTTAGCTGGTTCAACAGAAACATCCCTTTGGTGATAAAAGGGTGGGGTGTCTGCATTACCAGTGCTGAAAGTGCAGGCACAAGAGCAGTTGACAATCAAAAAGCCAGCAACAGTCACCTAAATCTGAAATGGCCATGCTTAACAGGTCAGTGCCAAACATGTTGATGCTGAGAAGGCTAACAATAAAAACAATGAATCCTGGATGGGCACTGTAGAGGGTCTGGCTTAATGGTACCTGAGAAGCCAGCATTTGAAGGGTCACTACTGACAGCTGCAAATGTATTTGGACTACTGACACTGTGACAAATGAAGTACCAGGTATGGAGCAGAACCAAGGGACATGAGCAAAGCTCTTAAAACTGTCTGGTATCAAATGACCATAAGGTAATAGTTAACTGGCAGTAATATTGTCGGGGAATGATTAGATGCTGCCTCAGTAGGTTTAGGTGTCACAGTTGCATCTCTTCCTCAAGGATGGGTGATCCAACAGCAGCCACTCCTTCCCATCCTTCCCAGCAATCTCCTAAAAAGGATGAGCTGCTATTAGACCTCTGGTCATCTGCAGCAAAGTCAGGGTTTTATGCCACATAGCAGGCAGTTTAAATAATGATTCTGAAAATGGAAGGCAAAATGTGGATTTTTTTTTACCTCAAAAAACATAAAAGGCAGCCCGGACCTGATGGTTATGCCAAAACTTTTTTATGGTGGGAAAGAACTGGAAAAATCCAGATTAGGACTATACTATGAGGGTATGGGATCTGAGATGAGCCAAGGAACTTATGTAAACAGTAACCTGTCTTTCAACCAACAAGTGTCTAAGCAGTAAGGAAAGCATTCTATGTTGTTCAACTTATAAGCAAGGGTATGGGATCCAGGTCCAAGGAAAATCATCAGTCCACTATATTCTGTCTTCATCAGGCCCATCATTCAGTACAAATGCCCCTTTCAGTATGTACCTGACCAGCCACATGCAACAGCTACAACACTCACAGAGGTTCCTCACAAAAAGAATACAAGGGATTAACATGTCCTATGTGGATTTCCTCACAGCCATATCTCTATATTCTGTCACCGAAAGACTGTTGAAGCGCAATATATGTGTGTGGAATACAAGACATCTTTACATCCTGGTCGGATGGGCCTCTTGCATATCTACAAAACAAAAGGATCCTCAACGGGGTACTTAGCTTTAGAAGACTTCAACTTCAATTTGGAAATGAAAACTCAGGTAGCAGCCGACCGGCACTCATGTGAACTGCTTCTGCTTCGGGCTCCTTGGCAAGAAAGACTGATGTAATGGCGTTGGCTGCCTTATTATATACCACTAACGACCTGACGTCAGTCCTGGAGTGACAGCAACCGACGCAGAAATACTAAGCCTCTGGTATTCAGGCCGACTGAGAGCTACCCTGGCAGGGATAACCCAAATGTGATGACTGCAACAGTGAAACATGAAGAACATGGGACTTAAACCTTGCTTGTGACATAAATAGGACATATTAGGACATATTGGAGGGACAAGTACATATCTGAGAAAATACCTTTTCTTTGGAATAGGATTCACATCTATATGAAGCAGATTTCTTCCCTGACCCTATTCAAGCATAACCTTGACCAGTGGTTGAGAAATAGGAAATTCACTCCTGATCTGGCACCTATGTCTCTAATAGATAAGGGGCAGTTGGTAATTGCTTGACTACTCATGCTCTAACTTACACATACCCCTTGAAATAACATCTAGGGCACCAAAACTTGTTGGATACACTTAGGATGCATGGCTAGGCTTATAAAGGCCACTGTCGTTGTTTGTCTAGTATACACCTATGAATCTATGACCCTATAAGAAATTCTAATCCCAGTTGTTTCAAAATAGTTCAGAACTTTTCTTGGTTTTGGGGATATCCATGGCTTTGCCTCACAAATGTACTTTGTCCATTGTAAAATGAATTTACAACAAAGCTGTGAGGAAAGAAATCACAAAAGCAACAAATATTACATTTAGAAATTTCATAAATATCCTATAACAAAAATCCACTTTATCTAATAGCTTTCCAAATGAAAAATTCATATAAATAAAATGTGTCCTTAATTGTAGGTCTTCACATTTTATTATTTTTGACTTTGAACCCTATTCTTAAGTGAAGAAGTTCCAAATCAGTTAGTTTCTGCAGCAAGAGCTTCTTGAGCTCTGATTTGGTTAAGCCCATCTTTCACCACAATAAACTACACATGGACAACCAGATGGGAAGCCTGCAAAACAGGACAGGCAGAGTAAACTGGGTCAAGATTCAAGATGGGATGCCAACTAGGATTTTAAGTTGCACAGTTTGCATCTACCCACCTGCCAGCAAGACTGTAAGGGTGTGTAGAAGTGATGCCTTAGGTGAGCTCTGAATTAACCAGTATTCAGAGGTCTTATCTCAACTAAACTTGCAACCTTATTGTTTCAATCAGTTAACAATAATGCTTTTCTGTAGTAATGACAGGCTACAGTAGCACAGAATCCTTAAAAAACTGTCCTGCTTCTTGATCTGGTAACACCTTTTATATATATATATATATATATATATATCTACATATGTGTATATATATATATATATATATATATATATATATATATATATATACATATACGTACACACACACACACACATATATATATATATATATATATATATATATATACACACACACACACACACACACACACACACACACACATATATATATATATATATATATATATATATACACACACACACACACACACACACACGTGTGAGAGAGAGTACTAACTTTGTTTTGTTCCATGGCATACCTGACAGTGACTCTTATTCACCTTACAGAACCATATTTCTAGAAATCTTTTTCTTTTTTTCTTTTTTTTTTAGAAACACTAGTAAAATAATACCATAACAGCAGCTGGAAAGATCCATTTTGGATCAATCCACTCACCTTGAATTACATATACAAAAAAGGCACTTCAGGACTTTTACTTAGTGAAGCATGCCATTACTAAGGTATTTTCTTTCTGTTATTTAATGCAGCATGAGTTTTGGATTTACTGCATCTCTCTTGATGAAATCCCTGTGACTACAAACTGAGTGAGTGAAGCCCCTGGCAGTTAAAAGCCTAAAGTATTATGCTGACCTTGGCTATATACACTGCTGCAAGACACAAGAAGACTTACTTAAGTGAAGTGTTGTGTGCTTACTATTCCATAAAAAATGCAAAACAACAGCCATACACTGCTGGGAGAGTCAGATATTTGCTGACTTATTTCTCTTACTGCACAAATGAATTTGCTAGGGCCACTGAGGAGAAAAAAAAGACTTACAGATAAAAAAATCAGCATTTTCTGTACTAATCTATCTTACCCTTTCCAGTTCAAACCCCTAGGGAATGAAGTACAAGAGATACTACAATATATAATCTGTATGTTTAATACACTCTGTAAAGGCATGTTTCAGTACAGCAGGATGTGCATCTCTCACAAGGAGGGAATTACTTTCCATTTAGCAGGATTATGCCTTAGTTTACAAAGATTCCATTAAACTCATACTAAGGCAATTAAATAGCCTGCTCTTTTGTCTGGAACAAAGTGTTGATTGCAAACTTCACTTGATAAATACTGCATGCGAGTAACTTTATGACTCATAGTATCAAGTAACAGGTGACAAGTGTGAATAGTAGCACATCTCACCCAGAATGTATTCTCTTAACACCTCTCAGTTTCATGTCAATAGTTTTAATATTAAACTATATAAATCATTATTTGATGAGTAACATGACTGACAATAAGTATTATCTAACCCTAGGCACCACTAAGGTTTATTTCTAAGGTTTTATTTATATTGTGTAAATCACAGTTTTCAACATGCTAAAATTCAACATTTGGTCTAGGTCTATTACATACAGAAATATGCACAGAATTTTAGAGCAGCAGACATTTATGCTGAGCTAGAAATTCGCAACACAGTATCTGCAGAATTATGCTTGGTGGTGCTGTTTTATGCCTTATGATACCAAATTCCTCTCAGCTCATTACCTGAAGTAAGGTTATCCCTGGGTCTGCAGGCAGAATTTTGAGTTTGGAGTTCTAGTGTAAGTAACTTAGGTCCAGTGATGAGCACAGGCAATAGGATGAGAGGTAAATTACGTCCAGTGATGACTCTTGAGAGTGAATGAAGCAATAACTTAGGTCTAGTGATAACTCCTGGCAGTGGGCTTAGCAGCACTGGAATCTGGGAAGAGAATGGCAGGTGGAGCAGGTACATACTACTTTATTTGCTGCGAGAAAAGGTAATTTCCTGTCACTGGCCAGTATGTGGTTACATACTGTACAACAGTTACTTATCATGTGTCACATCACAAAAAGCTAACAAGAAACGTGAGTCTTATAAAATCTACAATTACATTCATTACACTTCAACAGAATCTTTTGAAAGTGATAACAAATAATGGCTATTATAAACACAGAGAGTGGAGAACACTCACACAAGATGACTAAAGAGTTGGAAGGTTAAAAACTAGAGAGAAAAGATGAGTAGCAGGGATTAAATTCACTTAAATATAGGAAGAAATGGAGGATACAGTAGGGTTGCATAAAGGCCATGTAAGGGAATATAACTGAAAGGAAGGAACTAAAGGAGGAGAAGAAAAAGTCTTCACACCAATACATTAAATTCAATCTATGTATCAGAAAGCGTTTTTTAAAAAAAGTAGTGGATAACTGGTAAGAAAATTATGACTGAGTGGCACAACAATGTAATCGATCATTAAAGCGTGTAAAAAGGAATAGGATGTTCAGGGAGATGTGGTATGGTGGGGAATATGACACACAGCCACAAAGTGCCACTACCTGCAACAATCAGGCACACTAGACAGCACTATAATACTTATGTCAGTACTTTATAGGTATATATGTAAGCCCTGCAGAACATATGAATTATGTAAATAGTACAACAGATGAGTTACTTCACCAATTGTGGATTAGATCTTGGGTATTTCACTTACACAGCAGTGATAATTTTCCTTTATTTTTTAAGACAAAATCACTTGTAAAGGTTGTCTTTACCTAGCATTATACTGCATTTTGCCATTTTATGCTCTGGCTGTAAATCCACAAGAAAAGTTGGCCAAGTAAGAAAACAGCTCACTAATTCGGCATTCCCATCAAAGACGTTCTATGTCAAATACTTCTACCTGTATAAAATGATCTGTTAATAAACCTAAAAGTTACAGAATGGTGTGGAAAACTCCCCTTGGTGATGGAAAATTAACTTAAAACTTGCTAAGTTACAATGCTAGAAAATCTACTCAGCTGCTTAACAGCCAGGGTCTTGAAGGTAAAATCAATAACGTAATTAACTGTGAAACTGCTAAGAAAATATGGTCCAGCCAGAAATAAAGCAAAGTAACTCTCAACTACTTGGTATACAGGGATAATGCCATGACTATGTCCAAAATAACCTGAGTTCAACTAGCAGTTCAGGCACTAGAAGAGCCAGGCTGGATAGAATGGCAGTAAGAGATCATGTTGGATCTCCATTTCTGGGAAGAAGAAGTGGTGGTTCCAGCTGAACTGCCTTTACCATACAAGCTAGTGTGGCACTGAGATGGCCAGGGCTTGCCAGGGCTGGAGAAGTATGTTTGGCAATCCTAAACTAGTAATGGCAGCACACATAGGCTGGCAGTGGAAGGACACATGAGTAAAGAAGGGTACAGGATAACCAGTGGTGACACAGGTGCTCATGTCAATCACAATGGGTGCAGTCACAGTCCTGATAGAAGCACTCATTGCTGAGATGCTGATGAAGGCACAAGCCTGGATTGCAGTCTCTTTGTCAGTTCTCATTCAATACTGGGGACACCTATTACAGGATACTAAACAGGCTCAAGACACACTTCAGGAGGCTTAAAGACTGGCAAGCACAGAGGCAAAAAGGATACAGAAAAAAACAACTGGCACCTCACCTAAGTGTCATGTTTAATCATAGCCTCACCTCAGGCTTCATGCCCACTGAGAGGTGCACAGCTACAGTTATCCCACTCCACAAGGGGGGCTCCACCTTGGACCCTGGGAACTACCGCCCCATCAGTCTGACGAGCCTGATCTGCAAGGCCATGGAATGTATTTTCATGGCACTTATAAACAAAGACACTGTCAATCTTCAAACACTGGACCCCACCCAGTTTTGGTTCGTGAAGGGCCAATCTTGTCTCTTGAACCTGATTGACTTCTTCAAATCAGTCTCCAGAGCTGTGGACGAGTGTAAGGTGGTCCACACTGCTGATCTGGACTTCGCCAAGGCCTTCGACACTATCCCCCACTCTGGAATCATAGATAAACTTACTAAGCTGGGCATTAATCCCTATTTCACTCGATGGGTTGCCAACTGGCTTACTGACAGAACCCATACTGTAAAAGTAGCCAACTTCAAATCCAGCTCCAGACAAGTGATAAGTGGAGTACCTCAGGGTTCAGTCCTGGGACCTCTCTTGTCTGGCATCTACTTCTCTGAAGTACAGGCCAACACTAAGGGACTCTGGCTAACAAAGTTCGCAGATTACTGCAAACTGGGAGCCATTATTGAATCCCCAAATGATGTGGATATTCTACAAAAGGTCCTTAAAGAAACAGGTGCTTGGTGTCAGAGCCATGGGCTCAATCTCAATGCCATGAAATGTACAGTTATCCCCTTTGGGAAAAAACATGTACCCGTGAATCACCACATAGGTGGCAGCACACTAAACACCGAAAGTGTGATAACAGACTTAGGGCCACAGGTGGAGAGTGCTCTCACCTTCGATAACCACATCACCACAACAGTCAGGAAATCCTTTTATGTGGCACACCTCATCTCTAAGGGCTTTTCATCCAGAAAAAATGAGGTCATTGTCCCACTGTATCCATCTCTCATTAGACCCATTATAGAATACAATGCCCCGTTTGGTATGTACCTCTCAAGACATCTGCAACAGCTGGAAAGGATGCAGAAATACCTCACTAAAACAATCACAGGCCTAAAGCAGATGCCCTATGCTGACCTTCTAAAAAAACTCCAGCTATAATCTGTCGCATATCATCTACTCAGAGGCGATCTCTGCTTAACATATAAGGCCATGTCAAACCCAGAGCTGTTGGACATGCTACACTTAAAGAAATCCCAATCCCTCAGAGCCACATGCTCCAGGGATCTAAACCTTGTCATCACAATGAACAAAACATGCTGGAGGGATAGGTTCCTGACCCAGAGACTCCACAGACTCTGGAATAGACTGCCCATACAAGTCAAGCAAAGCGCCTCTTTGGCCCTCTTCAAAAGGAACCTTCACAATTGGATGGGAGATAGGAAATTCACTCTGGGGATCACATCAGTTGCCCTGCTAGACAGGGGTCCAGGGAAGTAAATATTGTGGGAAGAAATAGCCAGGGAATTGTTATGGCTAGGCTTGTATAGGCCCTAGGGCCAATAGCCTAGTACCAACCTATGAACCTATGAACTTATAAACAAACAATACAGCTTCTAAGAGTGTCCATCTAGGACTTAATCCACTTGGGAGGGTACTCTTTGAGAATATGGATACATATATACTTATATATATATGTATGTACATATATACACACACACACACAGCATGCCAAGCGCAATGAATGCATTTGTTCTGCAAAGCCAGTTGCAAAAATAACATTACAAATTATCAATCTACTGAAATAATTAAATTTTAAATATCTGCATTTAGTAACTGCATTTTTGCTGAGGAGAAAACGAGCCTCTGCACTCCCATACCTCCTTTATTTAATGTTCCCTGCTCCACTGCGCAGTGTGACCTTGATGTTAGTTTGGGGGATGTGGAACAAGCTTCCCAGATGAGGGGTGGAAGGGGCTTACCTCCCCTGCATATTTACTGTTCCTATCTGTCACTTACCTCCCCTGCATATTTACTGTTCCTATCTGTCAATGTTTTTAGATATGAAAACATTTGACACACTGTTATTTGGTAAACTTGTTTCAGCAAAATATGTACTAAATGCAGCCTTGGTGAAGGTGGATGTTTTGAGTACAGGGATGGAATGTCCTGGTGGAAACGTGTTATCTTGTGCCCACACACATAAGTAAATTCAATGTCTATCTGCCCACACTCTGAAAGAAAAGTGCATCTAGGCATGTCTCTTAATCAGCTTTGATAAAGGGCAGTAATGAGAGACCATGGGGCATTGTCTCACCTGCATCAACATATCGCATCTGTAACAGTTTCTTCTCTTTAAAGTGATTTGCTGATGTTTTTAAACATACCTACCACTACAGCATGCAGTGCATAAACTCCCCAAAGCACTTCTCCATCAGGAAACATTTTGGTCATCCCACTTCTATGCAAAAATAGTTTTAAAATTTGCAGTTTACTTACACTGACATCACTAAAGGAAAAACAAAGAATTCTAACCTTACTGATGTAGGCATATGCAAAGCGCCTGCTGCATCAAGAGACTTAAATGGAGGCACCACTGTGCATGCATGAAGGTGCCCCACTGAAGTCTATGGATGTAGCTCACATTACCTTATACTAATGTCACAACTACAAAAGCTATTTTTTTTAGGCCGTGGTTTAATAAAAACTTTATGAAGCTTTTTATTAAAAGAAACTAAGGGCAAGCTGGAAAATAAATTGCAGCACTTGACTCATTGAATGCCACAACATATATATCAGCAAATCACAATAAAGAGTATTACTGTGGTGTAGTTTCAGCCAACTCAAGAAAGGAATTCCACAGTATGCATGAAGTCAAAATTGCTTTATTTACCGACAGCAAGAATTACTTAGTAACTATCAACAAGAAAAACCCAGGCTGACTCCATAACATACCAACTACTACAGCTTATATTGGATGGGTTAAAACCTAACACACTAGGCACTGTCTCTTGCATTTTTCTGGTTGTAAGCTCCACGCTAGAATACTATTACTAACTAAATGGCAAAACGCAGGTTGTCTCTGGCATACTTAGATTTTCAGTCTGTATGAAAACAGTTCACCTGCTATTGAGAATCAAATTCTCCAGTACAGATGCAGTTTGACATTTTTTTAAGCTCTGATGTTTTTCTCGTGTTCTCCTTTGAATCTGATGTCATATCCAACATGTACTTTGTCCTACAATGAATTTGCTGTTCACCTCATTATACATAGGCTGATGTTTAGGTTAACCAGTTTATCAATAAGGGGATAGTATCACAAACCTTCGCCATTTGTACCATGTAACATCATCAACTTCTTTGCTTACCCTTTCAAAGAAGTTTACAAGAGCATGAAGGCAAGACCTACATTTGAAAACCCAAATTTGTTTGCCTCAAGGAAAAATAAATTATCAATAACTACATTTATGAGGTCAGAAATGTTAAGTTCCATGGCTTTTAATACAAGACTAGTAAGAATAATGGGTCTACATTTGCCATGGTTCGTGGTTGGACCTCCAGTAAATAGGGGCATCAAGACGTCTGTTCTCTAGGATTCAGGTTCGTATCCCAGTGCAAGACTCACATTAAAAAGGTTTAAAGGACTAAGACAGAATATATGTGTGTGAATGAGAGGGAGGACAGAGGAATGGTGAGGATGCAGGGAGTAGAGGTGGCAAAGGTGGATGAGTTTAAATACTTGGGATCAACAGTTCAGAGTAATGGTGAGTGTGGAAGAGAGGTGAAGAAGAGAGTATAGGCAGGATGGAGTGGGTGGAGGAGTGTGCCAGGAATGATTTGTGACAGACGAGTACCAGTAAGAGTGAAAGGGAAGGTCTACAAGAGGGTAGTGAGACCAGCTATGTTACATGAGTTGGAGACAGTGGCATTGACAAAAAGGCAGGAGTCAGAGCTGGACGTGACAGAGTTAAAGATGTTAAGATTTGCACTGGGTGTGACGAGGGTGGACAGGATTAGGAATAAGTATATTACAGGGTCAGTCCAGGTTGGAGGGTTTGGAGACAAAGCCAGAGAGGCAAGATGACATTGGTTTGGACATGTGCTGAGGAGGGATGCAGAGCATATTGGAAAAAAGATACTAAGGATGAAGATGCCAGGTAACAGGAAAAGAGGAAGGCCTAAGATAAGGTTTATGGATGTGGTGAGAGAGGACATGCAGAGAGGTTGGTGTGACAGAGCAAGATGCAGAGGACAGGAAGAAATGGAAACGGATGATCCGCTGTGGCAACCCTAACGGGAGCAGCCGAAAGAAGAAGAAGAACAGAGGATCGAATAAGCCACACTTGGAAGTAATTATTAAGTTTCCTGGTATATCATCAGAGGCCCAAGAAAGATGTTTTTTTTTTTTTTCTGGATAGGAGTGCTAGGACTTGCTACATAGTTATCTGGTGGGGAGTGGTTTGAGCACTGCGGAATCAATCTGAAGAGGCAGTTTCAATGGTGGGTGACATGAAGTTCACACTAAATTTCTCAGCTAGGGCATTAGCTATTTTCTTGGGATCACTTCAGAACATTGGTGGGAGTTACTTCTTAACTTTCTAAAAAATACTATCAGCATCAGTGGCAATTCTGACTTCATAATCAGCTTTGTCTTTTCTGACTGCTGCCTTAAGTTCTTTGCTAGCTTGTTCGACTGCCCTCTTTAGAAGGGAAGTGACCCCCTATGACAATTTTGTATTTACTTCTTTTTGTTGTACAGTTGTAGAGTTTAATTATAAAAGAATCCCATCATAAGGGTTTGTTTTTTAAATTTCTCCACGTATTTGGTACAGACAGATACTGTTTTCTCTATTTAACTAGGTGAACACAGAGGTAAAGGCTTCAGTCTATTTATACAGTGAGTCATTTGTTTAATTAGGTAGGTTTGCTTTTGAGAAGTCCTTGAAAATTCAGTGTACTTGTTTTGGGAGTAACTCCAGCATTATAAATGAAAATTACCAGTTTGTGGTTCAGTTTAACAAAGGAGACTGATGTCTGCGAAGCTGCACAAGACCAGGCAATTTTAGTACAGTCAAGATCCAGGATACTGTTTCCCCAAGTTGGTATCCTTACCAACTGTTCATTGACAGACTCAAGAAAGTACTGGGCATGCCTTCCATCTGTAGTGTAAATAAGCTATTGAAGGGTAACTGAAGGCACCCTGAATTAATGTACTTTAGATTTACAGGATGTTGGTAATGGTCTTAGGATAGCTATTTACAAAATCTGAAAATTGAGCTCATAAGAAATCAGTTTTGGTGGTGGGGGCGGGACTCTGAGAAAGGTGGCACTCTTCTGCAGTTGCCCATAGTGCTGAATGTATGATAAGCATTAAACTTGAAAAAGAGACAGGGTGTTACTGATTTTACAATAAGCTTCTGAGTCTCCTGGTTGTCTTCCACAATGACTTTCCTGAATGATTTTCTCACATTCTCCCATGAAGTTGTCAGCAATGATCCTCTCAAATTATTCCAACACGATTTCTTCATTATCTTGCATTCTTACATTCTCTGAGCTAAGCTACTACACTAGTAAGGAACAACTCTCTTTCTTAGAGTGTAAGGAAGTAGAATCAAGGGCCTTCGAGAATATAACTACAGTATGAACAGAAAACATCATAACCCTTCTTACTTATAAAAATGTGAAGACTCACCCCAGAAGGCATTTTAATTGTAATTTGAAACAAGTAGTGTAGACTGCAAAGTCTACCAGTTGCAACAATTCTTAGACCACGTGGAAGCTGTTGCAAAGCAGACATGAACACATATATGCTCTAAGAACTAGCGGTACTAACAATGTCTCATATAAGCAGAGAAAAGTTTGCTTCACATTCAAAACGTTTTCTGTGTGACTCATCAAGTTCGGCTTAACAGTGTGGGGGAGACTGACTGCATGCTTGAATACAGCTGAACTGGGGCCTATCTATTTATGAGAATGACCCCCTGGTCTTAACAACACTGTCAGTTGGAGAACTGCTTAAATTTGAAGCCACATAAATAGGTACGGCAATGGTTGCAGTTAACCCTACATTACCTGTGTAAATGAAGATGTAGCAATTGTTTTGCTGAGATTAACGGATGCACCTGCTCTTTTAAGTGACTGCCCTCTGCCATTTCATCTTTACTACTATTTATTTATATTTTTAGTGCATAAATTAGCTAAATGTGACCTCAAGATGCACTTTTTGCTGGCACATTACTCTAAGAACTAGACTATAGATGTGATCACTGGATTAAACGTTTACTATTATGTTTTACATATATTTTTATAAATTTAAGATATGCTCTTTGTATTTTAAGGGAATTTGTATTTTGAAATAGAGGCAGATTGATTTTGCGTTTGGATATGTTATAGCACTTGTTATACATGTCACAATTGTTTTACTGCTGGTCCTGTGACTACATGTTATTTTTATGCAGTTGATTGGACAGCAGTAGTCTAAATATATTTTGTGCTGATGAAGCCTTGCCTGTGTATAAACTAACTGCTTAAACTTTCATGAAAAAGTATATGTGGGCACAATTCCATTGTCATTTATTTGTCTTCAACCATGTTTCTTCTCATAAAAAATTAAATCGAAGTATTTAGAAAGTACTAAACTCTAAGGAAACCACATAATACAGTCCAGTCACCAATGACTGCTGACCGGCAACTTTTACAGTGAATAATTGTTATTTTTCTTCAACAGGTTCGTATGCTATTGATTTTGAAGTAATATCTTTTAAAAACAGTATACCACCGCTACAGCTGTAACCATTTTTAATGAATAAGAAATAAACTTTATGTATTTATTGAATAAGAAAAGAAAGTAACAAACTTACTGAAAAAGCAGATCTGTATTGGAATTTTTACTTCTGTCATCACTAGGATTAATATCAGCAGCAATCAGTCAGCCTGCCACCTAAAACTTTTCAAAAAACGTTAGACCCTCTAAATTACACAAATGCTGAGCATTTCAGCACCCATATCTAAATCTCTGCCAGCCTATGAAAGCAGAATGTAAAAAGTCTTCTTGTGTAGCTTGAACATAGCACAACAGTAGTTGTTCAAATGATCGCTGCTGCAGTAGCCTTAGCTGTATGCCAAGGATATAACAGTCGGCCAGCTTCCAAAAAGTACAGTTTTGTACCTACCATAAATGTAGATGTCCGATAGATATGCAACTGCAGTCCTGACAAATGGGTTGTCCTGCCTCAGGCAGCCCTTCGGTCGGCCGGATTCCAAAGTCTGGGTCCGGCGTCGGATGATGTCGCCTCTTCCCCGACGTCAGAGCGGCTGGGGTATAAAAGCATCAGCCAACGCCATCTTCTTCAGTGTTTCTTGCCCCAGATGCCAGGTGCCCTCCAAGGAAGGCTAAATTTAGAGAATGGATAAAAATTCCAGACATGCACAACAGTAATAAACAGATACACCATAACAGATATCCCCAGCTAATTTGAAAAAGGGGGAGTGAACCCTAAAAAAGAGAATTACAGAGGGGTAGGAGGGAGGGAAAACCTGACTGCAATTGCATATCTATCGGACATCTACATTTATGGTAGGTACAAAACTGTACAATGTCCTTCAAGAATGCAGCTGCAGTCCTGACATATGGGTTGAATACCATAGCCAAGCTGGGGGTGGTAGGATCTAAGATAAGGATGGTGTAGCTAAAATGCCCTGCAGGACTGTAGAAGCAAAGCCTGCACGGGATCTGGAATATAAAGGCAGGTTGTAATGTTTGGGAAATGTATGCACGGAGCTCCATGTAGCAGCTTCTAGAATGTCCTTTGTAGCCACCCCTCTTAGAAAGGCTGTGGAGGTGGCTGTAGCTCTGGTGGAGTGTGGCCTGATATTGGCTGGCACACCTTTTCCATGGAAAGAGTAGCAGAATCTGATGCAGTTTCCAATCCATTTTGAAATTGTTTGTTTGGAAATTGCCTTCCCTTGTACTCCAGCAGCGTAAGCTACAAATAGTTGGTCAGACTTTCTGTTGGCCTTTGTTCTGTCCATGTAGTAGCGCAATTGCCTGTGTTTGTCCAAAGTGTGCAGAAGCGTTTCTCCTTTATTTTGAGGATTGGGAAAGAAAGTAGGCAGGTGAATTGCTTGATTTAGAGAAACCCTGGATATCACTTTTCGCATGAATGAAGGATTGGTTCTTAAAGAGACTCTGTCCTGATGGAAAATGAGAAATGGAGGTACTGCCATGAGGGCCTGTATCTCCGAGACTCTTCTTGCTGAAGTAATTGCCAACAGGAAAACTGTTTTCCAGGAGAGAAATTGCAATTCTGAAGATGCTGCTGGCTCAAAAGGAGGAAGAGTAAATTTTTCCAAGACGAAGTTGAGGTCCCATGCAGGCACTGGTGGTTTTCTTGGAGGTTTAATATTCTTTATCCCTCTTAGAAACTGTCTTAGCAAAGGATGTGAAAACACAGGTGGATCACAGTTGTATTTTGCTGAAATTGCTGAAGCGTGTATTTTTATGAAAGAATATGAAAGGCCATTGTGAAGCATTTCTGCCAAGTATTCTAGTATCTGTGGGATGCTCATTACTGATGCATCCTGACCCTTGATGGCATTCCAGATGTTGAATCTCTTCCATTTGGCTGAATAAGTTTTTCTGGTGGAAGGCCTGCGTGCTTCCAGTAAGATCTCTTGAACTTTTTTGGAGAGAGAGATATGGGGAGAAGTCATGGAACCCTCCAAGCTGTCAGTTGCAATGTCTGCAGGTTGGGATGAACAGTCCTGTAATTGTGCTGAGTTATAAGCAGAGGCCATTGAGGCAGGAGCCACGGCTTGGTGCGAGTTATGCTCCTTAGTAATGGATACCAGTGCTGTCCTGGCCAGTCTGGAGCTATCAAAATGCCTTTCGGTTGTTCTGCTTTGATCTTCAGTAACACCTTGGTCATTAATGGTAGAGGTGGAAATGCATAGATTGTTAGAGAATTCCAGCTGAAGGAGATAGCATCCATTCTCCAGGCTTGAGGATGGTGTGTCCTTGAGCAGAACTTCTTCAGATGATGATTGAGGTGTGAGGCAAAGAGATCTATGTCCGGCCTTCCCCATGCATGAGTTATTTGTGAAAAAATGTCTGGATGCAACATCCATTCGTGCGGTCCATAATGTTTCTGCTTAGACTGTCCGCCAGAACATTGTCCTTGCCTGGGACAAACTGGGATTGCAACTGTATGTTCAGTTTCAGGGACTTTTCCCAAAGAGTCATTGTTAGTCTGCAGAGGGGGTAAGAATGGGTGCCTCCCTGTTTGTTTATGTACCACATAACAGTGGTGTTGTCTGTCTTTATTAGCAGATGACCTTGCTGAAGAAATTTTCCGAAGGCCTCGATTGCATGAATCACTGCCAACATCTCTTTTTGATTGATGTGCAGATGCAATTCTCGGGGTGCCCATTGCCCTTGAATGCATCTGCCCTCCATGTGCGCCCCCCCCATCCATGATCTGAGGCGTCTGTTGTAATGGTTTGGCTTGCTTGAGGTTTGTTGAAACACATGCCTTTGTTTAGCTGGCTTGCTTGTGCCCACCACAAAAATTCCTTTTGTAGACATGGAATGAGTGGAATAATTGCTTCTAAGTTGTGGCTGTGTTGAGACCATAAACTTTTTAGGTACCATTGTAGTTTTCTCATGTGCAGTCTTGCCAGTGGAATCAGAAGAATGCAAGATGCCATGAAACCCAGGACCTGCAGGATTTTCCTTGCAGTCATCTGGGTGTGCTTTGCTAGGCTTTTGAAGTAATCTGGTAATTGTTCTTGTTTTTCTTCTGTGAGGAAAGCCATTTGTGAGTTTGTGTCCAGTTTGGCTCCTAGAAAAATTATTTGTTGGGATGGCAGTAGTCTTGATTTTTGAATGTTGACTGTGTATACCAAAACCTGTAGTAAGTGAATGACATAGTCCAAGTTTCTTATCAAGGCTTGCTTGCTGTCCGCTTGTATAAGGCAGTCGTCCAGGTAAGGGTATATTTGTATCCCCTGAAGTCTGCAATGTGTAATTACTGATGCCAGGCATTTCGTGAATACTCTGGGCGCAGTAGATAAGCCAAAAGGCAATGCTGAGAATTGATAATGCTCTGATCCTGCAAGAAATCTGAGGTATCTTCTGCAGCTGTGTCTGATTGGGACATGCAGGTATGCCTCCTTGAGATCCAGAGTAACCAGCCAAGACCCCTTGCCCAGCATGGGAAGAAGTTGCTGTAACGTCAGCATTTTGAATTTTGGCACAATGAGAAAAGTGTTTAGAGCAGACAAGTCCAGTATAGGTCTCCATTGCTTTTCTTTTCTTGGAACAAGGAACAGTCTTGAGTAGAATCCCTGGCCTTGTTCCTGAGGAGTAACCTTTTCTATTGCTTTGATTTGTAGCAGCTTTGAAACTTGTATGAGTGCCTCTGCCCTTTGATTTTGTGGCAGGTTTGGCATGCCTTGTCTTGTTGGTAAGGTATGGAAGTGGAACCTGTAACCTTTGTCTATTGTGTCCAAAATCCATTTGTCCTTTGTAAAAACGTGCCACTTTTTTGAAAATAAAGATAATTTTCCGCCTAAAGGTGCTTCTCTTTGAGCCTTGGTCGGCGGTGTCAAAGTCAAGTCATTGTGATTGTCCCTGTGGAGCAGTAGAAGTCCCTGCGCCACTTCTCTGATTAGTTGGTTGCCATTGGCGGTCCCTGTAGGAGCCTCGGTATTGCCCTCTACCTCGAGCACGCCTGTTTTTTCCCCTTTGGAACTTGTCAGTGTCTGGAAAGGACCAATTCTTCGAAGGCCAATTCCTACTGAACCTTGGTGGCTGAACCTGGAGGAAATCTTTGACTCTTTGTACTGATTTAGCCTTTTCCTCAATTGATTTCAACACACCCTGTGCATTAGCACCAAATAGCTTGTCTTTTTCCAGAGGTGCATCTAGAAGCTTTACTTTAACATGATCTGGCAATGTCTGTTCTTTCAACCAAGCATGTCTACGTATGACGGCCCCTGTCATAGCTGCCCTACATGAAGCTTCCAATGCATCATAACCACACTGAAGAAAATGATTGCTAACCTGCTGAGTATTATGAACCAAATCCTGCAAGGCCTTTCTATCTAAAGGCTCAGGAGAGGCTAACTTTTTCTGCAAATCCTCCATCAAGAAATCCTGATACTGAAACATATGAAAAAGACAGTTAAGTGCCCTCATGGCAAGGGTGGATGAGGTATAAACTTTTTTACCCCACCTCTCCAGAGACCTAGATTCCCTGTCTGCGGGCAAAGGATTTTTGGCCGTGGAAGTGGCCACTCCTTTGGGCCCCTGAGAAATAGTTTCTAGATCAACAGAGTGGGCCTTAAAGAGATGTTTATGAGTTTCAGGAACCCTGTAATATCTGTCTGGTTTGACAGGAGCAGGAGGGAGAGAATCAGGAGAAGTACTGGAGTCTGAGAACACATCATCCAATACATCTAACACTGGGGGTATAGCTAAAGGTCTGTGCTGGGGTAACTTAAGGAAAGTCCGAAGCCTTTTCCTGGAGTCGGAGAAATCCTGGCCCTGCCACTGAAAATGCTCTCTCATGGAGTGGAGAATTTCCCCGAAAGAAATATCCTCAGGAGGAGAGGCAGAGGGAATGGATTCATCAGCATTAGAATCCTCGTAGGCCGGGAAGGATTCTTCCTGGGAATCTGAATGGCCTGACTCACCAAAGGCTTCATCTGAGGAAAGGGTATCTGCCTGCTCAAAGCTAGGCCTTTTGTCTGAAGGCGGCTGAGAACCTCTGTCTGGATGAGCCTGAGAGCCCCTGATTAAAGAAATTAGATCTGCAGCTAAAGTCATGATCGGTTTATCAGAAGTGGGACCCTGTGAAAAAGATTTAGGAGGGTGAGACTTAGCCTGGTTGGCAGCCTTAGCACGTGTGTAGGCCTTGATGGACATAGACACAGGAGGCCTAGCTGCCCCACGTGCTGGAGTAACTTTGTCCACCGGTATGGTGTCAGGCAAATCTTGGGCTTCGGTTTCAGGAGGAAAATCAACAACCGGCACCGGGGTAGCCTCCGGGACCGGCCGAGAATGTCTTGAAAGCGGTGTCGTCGGCCTGGAGCGGTTGAATTACCGCCTCCGAAGAGACTGATGCACTCGCGGTAGGCTTTAGCGTGGTGTCGGTGGAAGTCGCGGGCCGCGAATGTCGGTCCCAGTCCTTCCGTTTTTTGGAAATATGTGCTGTCGGTAGTTCCGACGGCATGATATAGGAGTAATTTTCCCCAAAAAAGTCTTCAGCAAATTCTGCCCAGCACCTAAGTGTGCGCTTATTGAAGCAAGCACAGGCCGAGACGTCGTGGTCTGGGCTGAGGCAGGGAAGGCAGTAAGAATGGAAGTCCTTATGAGGTATTTGTTTACCACAAGACAAGCAATTATTAACTTTTGCAGTTTTATATGACATCGGCTGAGGCAAGAAAAGGTTCCTCAACGGGGTACTTAGCTTTTTGATGACTTCGGATCTGAAAACACAGGAGCTGGCCGACCGGCACTTGCGAACTGCTTCTGCTTCGGGCACCGCGCGGCAAGAAAGACTGAAGAAGATGGCGTTGGCTGATGCTTTTATAACCCAGCCGCTCTGACGTCGGGGAAGAGGCGACATCAGCCGACGCCGGACCCAGACTTTGGAATCCGGCCGACCGAAGGGCTGCCTGAGGCAGGACAACCCATATGTCAAGACTGCAGTTGCATTCTTGAAGGACATCTTCAAGGCACCATCCACGTACCCAAACTGTCAAGCAGCTCGAGCTAAGCTGACTAAATGACAAGTTTGGGAGAAAAGCCCTTCAGAGCTTTTCTGCCAAGAAAGATGGGGAGGCTGAGCTCTGAAATGGCAATGCTAGGAATAACAAAAAAAATAATAATAAATGTCCACACCCTGGCATACAAAGCACACAAAAAAAAAAAAACAAGGAGTGGCTACTGCAGTGATCATTTGAACATCAACTGTGACGGTAAGTTCAACTTACAGAACTGTACTATGCTCCTCATACTGATCACTGCTGTGACAGCCTTAACTATATGGGTGGATTACCATAGCTAACCACATCTGGGAGGAGGAAGGAGAAGGATCCAGGAGCCCCTGGAGAATAGTCCCAGCAAAATCTGATCTAGACCTAGAGAAGGAATCAAACTTATAGTGCTTTGTAAAAGTATGTAGAGAGGACCAAGTAGCAGCTTCTATAATACTTCTAAAATACAACCCTTTCCAAAAAGCCACAGATAAAGCCAAGACACTGGTATAGTGAGCCTTGATCCTGCCTGGACTAGATTTGTCATGGTGAGTATAACAAAAAGGTAATAGCCTTAGACAACCATTTGGAAATAGTCTAATTTGACTCACACGTTTTCCCTTCTTCTTACCTTCACAAGAAATGAATGATTGATCAAGAGATCTAAAAGATTTAGTTCTGTTAAGATAGTACCAAAGTTGTATGTGGACATCCAAGGTATGTAGTATCCTTTCTCCCTTGTTTTTAGGTTCAGGAAAGAAAATGGAGAGATGGATAAGGCTTACTTAAAGTAAAGTCAGATATCACTTTAGTCATAAAAGAAAGATTAGTTCTCAACGAAAGCCTGTTCCTATGGAAAATGAGGTAGGGTTGACTTACCGTAAGAGATTACAGCTCAGATACCCTTCTTTCACATGTTAGAGCAACCAGTAAAACTGTTTTCCATGTGAAAAACCTCAAGTCAGCAAGATTAGCTAATTCAAATAAAGCAAATATTAGCTTCTCTATCACAAAATTAAGATCCCAAGGAGAGGCCACCGGTTTCCTTGGAGGCCTCTTATGCAAAACCCCTTTCAAAAACATTTTGATATGAGACTGCCTTGAAAGAGGAGGCTCTGTAAACAGACATGCTGAACTGGTCGATAAGTGAAAAAGGAATAAAAAAGCCATAGGAAAGTAACTCACACAAACACTGTAACAACCAGGGAACAAATAACAACTGGCCTTGAATGGGTGCTGATTATGTTATTGGCAACAACTAGAAAACTTTTTCAATTTGCTAATATATGATTTTCTAGTAGGAGGCTTTCTTTTCTCCATTAGTACCTGTTGCATATCCTCAGAAAACAAGTACTTAAAAAGAATTAAGACCCTATCATCCAGGCAGTCAAACTAAAATGACTGATGTCTGGGTATATCAAACACCCCTGTTCTTGTGCGAGTGGATCCATTCTGTGAATAAACTTTTGGTAATTGTTCCTGGCCATTTCCAAAAGAAGGAAGAACCATGGTTGCCTGGGCCAAAAGGGAGTCACCACAATGATCTTGGGGGATTCCTTATGAATCTTCAGAAGTACCCTGGATATAAGTAGAAAGGGTATAAAGACATACAGGAACATTCCTGTCCAAACAACAGAAAAGGTATCTGTCTTCCAGGCCTTCTTGCATGGAGTCCTGGAACACAGTTTGGCCATTTAATTGTTCAGAGAAGAGGCAAAGAGGTCTACATAAGGAACTCCCTAAAGATGGATCAAATCTTGGAGGACCTCCTGATCTAGTTTCCTTTCATGAGGCTCTGCCCTGGTCCTGCTCAGTTTGTCTGCCAATTGTCAATTGTGCTCTGACAGAATGTAGGATGCCTGTAGAGTGAGTTGTGCTGTGGCGCTATACCCCAAATTAACATGGCTAGTGTGCAAAAAGGGTACAGTCTGGTTCCCCCTTGCTTGTTAGTGTACCACATGACTGTGGTACTGTCTATAACCATTTGAAGAGGTCCTGAGGTCCAAAGATGGTGCAGTGAGTTGAGTGCCTTCATCAGCGCATGCATCTCCTTAATATGTATGTGCTTGTATCTGTCCTTGGTGTCCCATACCCCCTGCACTATTATCCCTTCTGAAAATGCTCCACAATCAAAGTCTGAAGAGTCTGCGGTGACTTACTGTTTTTAAGCAGTGACAGAGAAGAGCAGACCTGGATTTAAGAATATTTGTTGTCTCCACCAAGAGATTTCTCTTATGACAAACTCCAGCACTGGGATTTGAAAAGACAAAGGGTGTTGATTCTGGGACCAAAGAGATTTCAGATACCACTAGCTCTTTCTGCTGTGGAGTCTTGCTAGAGGTATCATGAGAATCATAGATGCCATACGACCAAAAATCCTGAAATATTCCCTCACAGTGACCAAAGTCTGAGTGAAAAACTTTTAGTTATGTACTCACCATAACTTCAGATGTTTGGGATCCATCTCGCCTACATTCTGAATGATGGGTTCGGAGCCGATCCCTCGGCTCCGACTCGGCACGCTTATGCCAAAGAGCGAAGTCTCTTATTGGCTGAGCTTACTATATCCCAGGATGCACCACTACCAGTCCCCCAGATCTAGTTTGTCCGCATACATGCACACACGCATACCCTGCTTATATAACATCGTCAGATGAAACAAGATAAAACAGTTGAACTCAAAACCGTTCAATCTCTTCTGATCTGCAAGGCAGGGGAAGGAGGTGGGTATCAGGAATGTGGCGAGATGGATCCCAAACATCAGAAGTTATGGTGAGTACATAACTAAAAGATGTTATGTGATCCTATCTCGCCTACATTCTGAATGATGGCACAGCCCTAGCACCTGAATCCTGGGTGGCTCACTGGAAAACACTCCTGAGTACCGTGGAACCAAATGATGCTCGTCCTTTAGATGCCACATCCAATTTGTAGTGGGAAATGAAAGTGTGCGGGCTGGACCAAGTAGCCGCAGCACAAATTTCCGATATAGCGAGCTTGGAATGAAAGGCTATAGAAGTAGCCATAGCTCTGGTAGAATGAGCTTTGATAGATGATGTAAGATGTTTATTCGAAGAAGAATAGGCCTGACTTATGCAATCTCTGATCCATTTTGAGATTGTAGCTTTTGTGATGGTTTGGCCCAATTTATTATCAGAGAAGGACACAAACAACTGGTCTGACTTACGGTTGCTGAGTCCTGTCTAAATAGAAGCGTAATTGCCTGTGAACATCCAATTTATGGAGAGTGTATTCTGCTTCATTAGAAAATTTTGGAAAGAAAACTGGTAGTTCTAGAGATTGTTGAAGACAGAAACTAGAACAAACCTTTGGGACAAAGGATGGATTAGGCCTAAGTGATACTCTATCCTTGTGGAAAATCAAGTACGGTGGTTTAATAGACAGGGCTTGAAGCTCTGAGACTCTTCTTGCAGAAGTAATAGCCACTAAGAATGCCGTTTTCCAAGCCAGGTATTTTAATTCGCAAGTAGCAGCCGGTTCAAAAGGGGGAGATGTTAATGCGCGAAGCACCAAATCAAGATCCCACGGAGGTGCAGGATGAAAAACTGGTGGTCTTAACAGACTCGCACCTTTAATGAACGTTTTGCATAGTCTGCTGCTCATCAAAGGAGGATCCGTGGATTCATGGAATTTAGAGATAGCAGCTAGTTGGACTTTTATAGTTGAGACATAAGATCCCTGATTAAACAGGGATGTTAAGAATTTCAAAACTTCTGGGACAGGAGCAGTGATAGGGTTTAAGCCCTTGAGTTGAGCCCAGATAGCAAACCTCTTCCACTTACTGAGCTACAATTTGTTAGTGGTGGGTTTGTGGGCCGAAGATAAAATGTGAACAACTTCCGGGTCTAGTGTGTGCCTTCTAACTAAGGTTGAAGGGACTGATGCCAATGTCCCAACTGATGGATTAGCAAATCCGGGATCAGGTCTAAGGTCCACGGATCGTCCACTGCATGTTTTTTCAAGTAAGGAAACCATATCTGACGAGGCCAGTATGGGGCAATCAGAATCAATGAAGACCCCAGTTGAGAAGCTTTTTGAATAACCTTGGGAAGGAGTGGAATTGGAGGAAAGGCATAAAGTAGCCCTGTTGGCCAAGGTTGTGCTAGAGCATCCATGGCTGGTACTTCCTGATGTGGCATCAAGGAGAAGAACCTTTGGCACTTGGTGTTTTGTGGAGTTGCAAATAGGTCGCAGCACGGCGTCCCCCATCTCTTGAAAACCTGGGCTGCTACTGTGCGGTTTAGAGACCATTCGTGAGGAGAGAGAATTGTCCTGCTTAATTTGTCCGCCAATACATTTGACTTTCCCGGGATGTGGGTCGCTACCAAGAAGCGGTTGGTAGCTACAGCCCATTCCCACACTCTCATGGCCTCTCTGCAAAGGGGATACGATCTGGTCCCTCCTTGTTTGTTCAGATACCAAACCACCGACATGTTGTCTGTGTGGATGGCGATGATGCCCTGAGGAAGAAACTTGTGTAAAGCCTGTAGGGATAGAAGTACAGCTCTCATCTCCAACACGTTGATGTGGAGAAGAGCTTCGTCCGGAAGCCAGGAGCCCTGAACTAGCCTGCCCAGACAATGCCCCCCCCACCCTATCTGGGAGGCATCTGTCGTCAGGGTAACCACTGGAGGGGGGAGAACAAAGGGTTTTCCCTGATCCAAGTTGGATGTCTGAAGCCACCAGCGAAGGTCCCTTTTGCATATTTCCGTAATCATGATGTGATGACTGAGGGGAAGATCCTGAAAGGACCACTGAGTTGACAAGAGCCACTGAAGAATCCTCATGTGTAATCTTGCTAGAGGAACTAAAAGAACCGTGGCAGACATTGAGCCTAAAACCTGTAGGACCATCCTGGCTGGGGCTTTGGATCTCGAGATCAGAGCTTGAACTTGGCCCTGTAAAGTTCGGATCCTTTCGGCAGGAAGAAAGACGCCAAGATCAATCTTGAGTCTATCTCTGCTCCTATAAACTTTATGCGTTGAGAGGGCAGCAAGACAGACTTTGACCAATTGAATGTAATCCCTAGGGAAACACCCAGGGAGATGGTGGCTTTGAGATTGTCCATTAGTAGATGCCTGGTGGTGGCAGTCAGGAGCCAGTCGTCGAGATAGGGAAACACTTGGAATCCAAGACTTCTCAGGTGAGCCGTCACTACTGCCAAACACTTGTTGAACACCCTGGGGGCTGTGGTGAGACCAAAGGGCAGAGCACAAAATTGGTAATGACTGACTCCCAGGCTGAAGCGCAGATACCTTCTGGACGCCTGATGTATCGGTATGTGATAATAGGCGTCCTTGAGGTCTATGGAGCACATCCAAACATCCTTCTCCAACAACGGGAGAATGGATTGTAACGTGACCATTCGGAATTTGGATTTCGTGACGGATTGGTTCAATCTGCTGAGATCCAATATTGGTCTCAGGTCCCCTGTCTTTTTTGGCACTAAAAAGAACCTGGAGTAATTTCCTGATCCGATCTGGTCTGTGGGGACCGGTTGGATGACTCCTTTTTCTAGCAGCTTTAAAGCTTCTGCGGCTGATATTTCCCTTTGACTGGGTGGTGGGTCCGGGATTCTCTTGGACGGTGGGGGTGAGTATTTGAATGGGATGGTGTAACCTCCGGCAATGATCCGAAGCACCCATCTGTCCTGAGTGATTGACTCCCAGGCTTTTAGGTGCTTGGCAAAGCAACACCCGACTGGCGCGGGAGCAGCACAGCCGGGCAATCCCTGATGACCTGTAGGAGGCTGAAGAGCCACGAGAGCACTCGCGGTCTCCAGAATTGCGGGGCCCTCTGCACGCCTCTGGGACGGCGTCTCCCTGAAAAATTTCCCGCCTCTGCCTCTGGACGGGAATCTTCCTGCTGTTGGGAGAAAAACTTGCGAGATTTTCGAACCACATTTTCCCTCCTTTGGCCTTGGGGTAAGGCCGAAAGGGGTGGAATAACGGCACCTACGGCAGATAACGTTTTCCCTCTTGCTCACAGCGGGTAAGGGTGTCTTTCACCTTGGGTCCAAACAATCAGGACCCATCAAAGGGAGCGTCGGCGAAGGAAGACTTGAAGGCCTCCGAACTGACACAAGCGGAGCCAGGCTTGTCACGAGAGCCACGCCTGTGCCTGCCGCTCTACCCCCTTCGGCCGCATAGGAAATGAGCCGCATGGACGAGTTAGAAATTGACGTAAGGATAGCCAACTGAGAGCTAACCGACTGGGCTAGCTGCTCAGGTAGGTCACCCGGCGGGGAATCTGACAACTCCTTGACCAGATCCCTCTGAAGCCTGGTAAAATGTGCCAAATAATTCAGAGACCTTAAGGTAAAGGCCGCTGAAGTCAGGGTGCGCTTCCCTACCTATCCATACTCCTAGACTCCTTATTAGGAGGATGGATGGGCGTTGAAGCCCCTGCCACGCCCTGTTGTGTAGCAGATGCCACCACCATGGCATCTACAGCCACGCCTTTAGTAAGGAACTCCTTCTCGGGGGGTGCAGATAAAAATTTATTTGGACGAGAAGGGACTGGTTCCACGGTATCTGGCTGTTCCCACGCCCTTCGCCAAACTAAATCCAGAAGCTCGTCGAAGGGCGGAGACACCCAGGAGGCGGAGGGCTGAGCCCCAAAGGCCTTGAGGAGCACTGACTCGTCAGCAGAGGGGGGTTTGGATATCCAGCCGCCTCGTTGTTTGAGGATCTCCAAGATGTCTGCAAATGAGACATCATCCGAGGACGACTTTGGGGACCCCTCTGCATCATCCATATCAGTGTCCGATGTAATAGACTCGGGGGAGTCCACGTGCTTCCTCTTGCACGATCTCTTCCTTGGGGGTTCCTCTGAAGACAACTCCGAAGAACCCTCAGGAGGAGGGGAACCCCACTGGGGTAACCTCAGGCCTCGGGGCTCCGCTGGCTACGGACAGGGGAACTGCCAAAGACCCAGTCTCCACGCCCAGGGAAGGTGCTGGTAAAACCGGAGAGATGGCCGAAGAGGACTTGGCCAAGGCACTCCTCATGGCCCTGAAAGCCGGACCCCCAGAATCCTGGGAGTGTCCGGACTCCGGAGCCGTGATAGCCGACGGAAGTCCCGCAGCCAAAGCACCGAGGGGAGGCTCGAACCGAAAGCATAGGTCCCGAAACATCACCCCCGGGTCCAGCCGAAGAAGTCCGCGTACCAAACTCGGACCCGAAGGCCCGGGTTGGAGTAAGGGTCGGAGCCGACCCTGAGATCTCCACCAGCTCCAACAGCACCTGCTCCAACGGAGCCGAAGCAGTCGGAGGAGGAGTGGCAATGGGATGGGCCAAGGTCATCGGCTCCGAAACCAGCTGGGTCGGAACCGAAACAAATTTTTGGAAGACTGGGGACTGGAACAGTCTTTGTAGCACCCTGTCTATATCAGAATCCGACATCCTCGAAGACCGAGAGGAAATAGAACGGGTTCGAGAAGGCCTCTCCATCGGCCCCAAAGGGCTAGGGGACCGGCTCCGAGGCGACTCGATGAGTATCGGCGCCGAGGGAATACTCACAGCAGATTCCATCGGTGCCGAGGTAGACTTCGGCGCCGAGGAGGAAGTGTCTGAGCGGCGACCCTTGTCGGCTCCGAGCAGCGGAGCCGAAGGTGACCCGCCTCGATGCCCCAGCCATCGGCTCCGAAGCCAGAGGAGTCGATACTGGTGGCATCGAGGCAGACGTTCAACCTCGGCTCCGAAGTCTTTGGAGCCGAAGGAGAGGCCTGCCTAAGTTTCTTGGCAGACGGATCCGACGGACTGGTCGGAACCGAAGCCCTTTCTTTGACCGGAGCAGGAGAGGATGCCAAGGCTTCTTCAAAGGAAGGTTTAACTAACCCCTTAAGAATCAATTTATTTTTCCTCTCCTGGAGGACCCTTGAGGAAAAAGCGTGACATACACTGCACGACTCCTGCAAGTGCTTTGCCCCGAGACAATATACACAGAGCGAATGATCGTCTGTGATAGACATTTTAAACCCACATTTCGAACATTTTTTAAAGCCCGAAGGCCTAGGGGTTTGAGACATGATGTTACACTCACTTTGACAGGAAAGAAAACAACTAAACTCTTGCTGATGAAAAGCTAAGCTTACTGCAAACACTTCCTGAAAAGAAAGGACAGGGAACTCTAAACCAACTATAGAACACTAGAGACCCTGAAAATATTAAGGGTTGATAGTCCGGGAAGGCCCTGGATGTGAGGGGGGCCGAAAACAAACTCAACCCAATCACACACAACAATTTTACAATCCAATCGTACACAAAAATTAGCGATAGCCGTTAAAACAGCTTTTGTAAGTAAATTTAGCAAAAAACTGACAGAAAAGTTAGTTAATAAAAACTACTCAGCCCAGCCAGCTCGAGACCACGTCTTCGCAGGGAAGCGGCAAACGAGATCTAGGGGACTGGTAGTGGTGCATCCTGGGATATAGTAAGCTCAGCCAATAAGAGACTTCGCTCTTTGGCATAAGCGTGCCGAGTCGGAGCCGAGGGATCGGCTCCGAACCCATCATTCAGAATGTAGGCGAGATAGGATCACATAACATCCTTAGAAACAGATCTACATAAAGATCTATTTTTCCTGTAGAAGAAATGCTCTTTGAACTGATTGTCTAGTTGACATCCCAGGAGCACAATGCTGCACAAGGGAGTCAAGAATGATTTTTGAATGTTCTTTTGGAATCTCCGCTTGCATAAGAAATCTCTTACCCAACAGACAGATGCTTGACATTTTGAAAAAGACTCTGCAAAGATAAGCAAGTCTCCTAAATGTGGAAAATCTGAATATCCTGTAGCCTGCAATGAGCTAAATTGGAGCATGGCATTTTGTGAGTACTCTTGGTGCAGTGAAGTGTCCAAAAGGTAAGGTAGAGAACTGATAATGTAATTCAGACGCAAACTCCTGAAGTCTGGATGAATAGGGATCTGATGTTAAGCATCTTTTAAGACAAGCGTAACCAGGGAACCTGAAAGAGTAAAAAGAGGCAACGCATTGTGAAATGACACTATTCTGAATTTGAGCACTATCACAAACAATTTTAGGAAAAAAGATCCATAACTGGTCTCAAAGCATTTTTGTTGTGCGGTACTCGGAACATATTTGAATAAAACCCCTTCCCCACCTGGGAAGGAGGAACTGATTCTATCACTTCTTAGAACAGTATGAGATGAATGACAAGTGGAAACAAAAGAGACTGATCTGCAGAATGAGGAATGGACCCCCCCCCCCGCAAAAGGAGAAATGTACTCCCACTTTCATCTGTAAACCTGCTGAATGACTTTCAGAACACATTTGTCTGAAACAATCAATTGCCAAAGACAAATGGAGATTCAGACTTTCTGGAAGAGAAAAAGAGCCAGGGTGAGAGGGGGTCACAAGGTCTGTTGAACAGACATTCAGACGTGTACTGTTGTGGGTTTTTTCTTAAAACATTTTTTACTTTTCAAATACAGTTGAATAAATTCCATAGTATTTGTATATAACATCTTAAATAACTATGTACACTATTTACATCAGCCTGACACTACAACAGAGCTCAATATACAGAATTAATATATAGGGATAACATTCCAGTTATCAGAGTGTGTCTGTTCAGTTATTGTAAAGTGTCAATCAATGATAAAACTTTTTCCATGGATTGTTAATAATGGCTTAGGATGAATCCTTAATTCTTTAATTTTAATTTCCAACAATGCTGTGGTCTTCAGTAGGCTGTAAAAGTCTTCCAAAGTCGGTATTGTGTTTGTATTCCATCTTCTTGTTATACACTTCCTTGAGATTGCAAGTACTGTACATACTAGATACATATTTGACTCATTCAAATGAGGACCTTCGTACACATTTAATAATACTAGAGCTTTAGATAAGTTAAACGATTCATTAAATAAAGCTTGTAAAAAGTTTTTAATACCATTCCAAAATGGCTTAATTTTAACACAGTCAAAAAAAATGTGATTCCAATCTGCATTGTGTATTTGCTCACACCTCCAACATATTCCCTTTGTAGAAGAATTAATTTTAGTAATTCTATCTGGAGTTAAGAATAGTCTGTGCAAGCATTTCCAATCAAAAACTTTCCAGTATTGTGTAAAAGATGTATGTTTTATTGATAATAAAATATTTTATTTAATTTCCTCAGATGTAATGAGTGACTTTTTGTTATATAATTCCAATATGAGGATTTGGGTGTTATTTTATAATCATAATCATTATATATGATTTCATATAGGTATTTCGTAAGTTTAGGTATTTCTTTAAATGAAGAATTACTAATTATTCTGCATAAATCTTGCAAATATGTCAGAATGCTTTGCATAGTTAGCCAATCTACTTGTGGAATGTTGTATGCTGTTTCTATTGTTTGCATATCCAGAACTTTTAGTTCTTTGATACATTGAAACCAACAAACAAATCATTTCTGTTTTCAGGAATTAATTATTTCTCTGTATATCTTATCTGGATAGCACTTTTTAACTATGACTGGTGTTAAAAGATCAAACCAGATTTTTAAAAATGTATTTGCATTAATAATTTTTTCCTAAATGAGTCAATGTAATAATTAATCATATGAGTTTTAGTGAGCTTAGTTATGTTACATTGCATACTAATAAATAATATGTGCCATGGCAAATTGTTTTTATCTGTTATTTGAAATTTTTTTGTAAATCAAATTCATTTATTGATATTACAGTTAGTAATTCTTTCCAATATGCAGAATAATCTGGGCTTATCCAGTCTGAGATTGTTTTAGATATTGATGCTTTTATATATGTTTCTATATCAGGAAAGTTAAATCCCCCCTGTTTCCATGGTCTGATATGATATATTAAAGCTATTCTGTTTCTTTTGGGAAACAATAAAAAATGTTATTAGGCATGAGTCTATTTCTTTGAGTATATTCCTTTCTGGTAACAGTTGTATTGCCAAAGCTATACATAGAATCTTGGGTAGCAAAACCATTTTTATTAACTGTAGTCT
This sequence comes from Protopterus annectens, assembly GCF_019279795.1. Taxonomy (NCBI): domain Eukaryota; kingdom Metazoa; phylum Chordata; order Ceratodontiformes; family Protopteridae; genus Protopterus; species Protopterus annectens. The sequence goes on along the minus strand of NC_056745.1, from coordinate 773,601,342 downwards.
ATCTTCAAATATTAATATTATTTTGCTCCAATTTTCCACAGATATTTTAATTGTACTGATGATATTATTGTACTTTTTTGAGACTAATTCATTATTATCCTTGCATAACTCAATTCCTAGATATTTTAAGGTAGATTCTTGTTTCCCTATAATGTGATTCCCCTTTGTCTGCAATTCTTTTTTATCTAAAAATAAAAATTTTGACTTTGATTTATTGAAATGGAGTCCTGAAGTCCTGTAAAATGTGCCAATTAAAATATCTAACTCTTCTAATGTCTTGTTTGTATTGGATAATGTTAATAATATGTCATCAGCAAAGAGCATTACTTTAGAATTGTATTGTTCATAAACATCTGCTCCTTTGATTTTTGTATTGTTACGTATTGAATCTGCCAATATTTCAATAGCTAAAGCAAATACAATCATTGATATGGGATATCCTTGTTTAGCACCCTTTGTTATATGTAGAGATTCAGAGGTGAAAGGACCTAGCTTAACATATGCTAAATTATTTGTGTATATCTATCTATATATATATATATATATATATATATATATATATATATATATATATGTGTGTGTGTGTGTGTATATATTCTTTAGTAGATGAACAAAGAAAGGAGAAAATTCAAATAACACCAGAATGTTGAATAAACAGTCCCAATTTTGGGAATCAAACACTTTCTCTATATTTAAGCCAATTATGAGTGTTTATTTTCTTTATTAACATAATCTATAAGAGAATTTTAACATTGTCATGTGTGTGTCTATGATATATAAATCCAGTTTGATCATTATTTATTGTTTTGGATAGTGGTATTTTCATTCTGTTAGTTAACATTGTCATAAATATCTTATAGTTATTTTTAATAAGGATATAGGTCTATAAGAGGTACATAGGTTTGGGGATTTTTTCCTTTAGGATTGGTGTGATTAAGGAATATCTCTAAGAGGGTGGTATTACAGCTTGTGACTGAATTTTTAATAGAGTTTTATGGAACATGGACAGTATCTCTGAAGGAAAAAGTTTACATATTTCCATAATTATGCCATCTATACCTGGAACTTTATTATTTTTACCCTTTTACCGTATCTGTAATTTTTTTGTAGGATATGGGTGCTTGCAAATCTAGTTTTAAATTTTCTGGTATTTTTTTTATATTAGAACATTTTTCATCTACATTTAATTGATCGATATGTATATTTTCTTTTTGGAAATGTTCCATATAGTGATTTCTATAGGCATCAAGAATATCACCTATATCCGAGACATTTTTTCCCTTTCTTTTTATGGAAGATACTTTTAATGTTATTAGCTTTTGATTGTATTTTGATTCTTGTGGATAAATTATGTAGATATTTGGGAGAAGTGGTCAAGGCATTAATTTTTAGTTTTTCTAAAGCTAAACTAATATTATGTGTTAGAATTTTGTTGTATTTATTGTTTAATACTTCTACTTTCTTTTTCATCTCCAAATGATTTTGATTTTTTTTAGCTTTTACTGACAAAAGTATGGATTGTAGATCTAATAATTCAAAATCCCATTCTCTGATTTTTTTTATACCAAGTTAGGGTTTAACCCGAGTCCCATATCATTATTTTATTTATCTCTGTGGTGTAATTAATATCTAAGAAAAACTGTAATTCAGATAATAACCAGGGTTTGAACTCTTTAATTTTAGTTACATATGCTGGACTTCTGGAGTTAAAGATTAATGGTTTAACCCATTTTGAAGTTTTAGTATCAATGAATTGTAGTCTGAAAAGGGGGAGGGCGTGATTGAGAAATTAATGATTTTACAGTGTAAGTCATGGGCAGCAAATATTTTATCTATTCTAGTTTGGGTACCAAATCTGTGATCTTGATGGGTAAACAACAACTATTATCTTCTATAAATTTGAAAGTATCTACAAGATGAAATTATTCTACCCACTTGTTTAAAGCTTTTGATACAGCAGATGTAAGCAGCGGTCTTTTATTTGTAGTTTCAGAAATATCAAATAAACAGTTAAAATCTCCTCCTAATATTACGTTGCCTTTATAACTATTGGAAATGAAATCCAAGTGTTTTTAACAGTTCCTGATCCAATGTCTGGGAACCAATATAGATTGGCTAGGGTCCATATTCTGCTATTATATTTAATTATTACTAATGCCATAAGGCCTTCTTTATCTTCATACTTATAAATGATTTCTGGGTTAATCACATTTATTTTCCACAAAATTGTTACCCCTTTTGTCTTTGTCTTATAAGTGGATTGCGCCAATATCATATATTCCTTAGGATTCCCTTTGTAATGTCATTTGTTTTGAAATGAGTTTCTTGAAGGAAGACAATTTGTGCTTTGTTCAGTTTTAAGTGTTTCAGTAGATTTGATCTCTTGCTAGGATTGTTTAAGCCACTGGCATTTAACGATAATAAAGTTAAATCCATCTTAGGTTATTTAGACTATTTTTTGTTTTACTGTGATTATTACATATTTTCCGCTGGTAACTATAAAGTATATGTTTAAGCTTTTAAAAGAAATTATCAGTTTTATACTTTGAGTGTTTACCAATAAAGTAATGTTTTGGACAGGCACACTAAAAATGTTTTTGTGAAATAACAAATTTAAATTAATAAATGTTAACAAAACTAAGATCCGCATTAGCCATGGAATGAAAATCATTCCTCATCTGATGAATAAACCTAAATCCATCAGATTATCACTCATACCTTGACAATCCAGAACATCTGAACTCCATAAATTGAATTATCATATGGAGGTGCTGCGGTAGCGCTGTCGCCTCACAGTAAGACGTTGTCCTGTTCGATTCTCAGCTAGAGCGTCTTCTGTGTTGAGACATGCATGAATGGGCGTACTTTCATTGAAGGTTGTGCGTCAGAGCCGGCAACTCGGCACGTAAAAATCTACTGCCAATCATTAGCGGACCGGAGTTCCGCTGTGGTGACCCTTTAACGGGAAAAGCCGAAAGACACAACAACATATGGAGAATATTTGTAATAGGAATAAATATTATTTACATTATTTTGAACAGATATAGTACTACTGTAGATTAGACAGAATTCTAATACAATATAAATGTCTACTTATTGTATAAGCAATTAATATTTACATGAACGATAGATGACAAGCAATTCAATCATAGTAAAGTAGGATGTATCATATATAAAACCTCAGTAAAAGATTATAGCACACAGTTATTTAACATAGTCACCCTTACTGATGAAGTCTTTCAAAACTTATTACTTAATATAAATAGATGGTAATAATATTTATACCTAACGTTTATAATACAATGTATTTTACTGGATATATCAGAAGTTATATTTCATTGTTTGCCAGCATTTAAGTAATCACTTTGTTTGTTGCTAACTTACTTAAAGCATCATGTTTGTTTTATGTAAACACTGATGAAAGTTAGTGCATTTTAATTATCAGTGCATCCCATTTCCTGCACATAAGTATTTTCATATCTGTCATTTCTTATTATAAAATGAGTAAAATTATAGGTTAAAAACAACAAATTCACATATTGTGATTAATGATTACAAGTCTCCTTTCCATATTCATAAATTGCCATTTTATGGCATATACTGAAAGTTTTTAGATTTAAATGGCATCATTCTATTTTGTATAATCAGCAAAGGTTAAACTGAGTGATTATTGTCAACTTAATGCTATTTGTTCAGAATGTGACTGTTACATTCTTTGACATTCCTAGTTCAGGGTTCTATTGTTTCCCTTGAATAACTTTGTCAGTTTGATGCCATGTATAAAACATTAGTTACCTTGGTAACAGCTTAAGTATTATGTATGATCAGGATGTGTTACAAAACCACAATTCAAGTTAAAGCAATTATATGACTTGTTATACACATTTACTTACATGAGAAAATCATCATGCTTCCCCTTGATGTTCAATATAATGTATGTCATTTATGATAAGTTAAAACAGTAGTGTTATTATACTCAAGCCCATGTTATTAAACTGAGTGTCTATTGTCAATTTAATATTATTTGTTCAGAATATGATTGTTACTTTCTGTGACATTTCAAGTTCAGGCTTCGGTACTTACATATTATTGCAACCAGATTTTTGCGGTAATACCACTTGCTTTTCAATGTCTACATGGTACTGAAAATGCAATGAAAACCAAACAGACACTGTTTTCTTTTACACTGAAGTTTGTTTAGGCAGAGTTATAACTTCAAAAATTGAAAAATTAATGTTTTAGTGAAGGTGTTGCCAATACAAATTCTCGCATCCAGATTATATGTCGGTCATGTTTGCATTTTCTTGGTTGGGCACTTCACAGTGGCTCCAAAGATATATGAAGAACAGATAACATAGGCTACTGACAGACACAGTCAGACATACACAACAGGAGACACCAAAATAAAAAGTTGTGACACAGTGAAGGAGTTACTTTTTGCAGAGCTGGGACAGCCGGTTGTTGTAATTTGCCATTACTTCCTGAAAGCCGTTACACACCCAGAAGGAAAACTCACACCAGGGAGAGTATTTTAAAAGGGGGATGTCATCTTTGAGGATATAAAGTATGACATGAGGATGAGAACAACATGTCACAAAGCAAGAATAAGATTTTCAAGCTTGTTTACCTTCCGAAATTTTGGACAAAGTCACTTGTACCCAGTAAGGCTTATGCTAACTTTCACACTCCCAACTGTGATTCGCAACTGTATGTATGGCTGTTATTTCACACCATTGGCTGGCAAAGAACGTTCAGTGTGCAGCCTTGCAAGAAGTGACATGCTGCCAGTAAAGAGCATGAAGAAACAACAGTATGTTGTGTACTTTGTGTTGATAGCCCTCCAGAAAACAACCAGTTTTGTTAAAGAAAACACACTGTATTCCATTTCAAGCACATTAATGAACATATTTACTGATCGGGAAACAACTGCTGTTGGTGCAAAAATCTGGTTGCGATAATATGTAAGTACCTAGGCTTCTATTGTTTCTCTTGAACAACTTTGTCAGTTTGATGTCAAGTATAAAAAAATAGTTACCCTGGTAACCACTTAAGTATTATATATGGTCAAAATAGGTTACAAAAACTACAATTCAAGTTAAAGCAATTATAGAGGTATAACAAAAACAGTGGAGCAATTACATGACTTGTTATCCATATTTACTTATATAAGAAAATCATCATGCTTCCCCTTGATGTTCAATGTGGTGTATGTCATTTATGACAAGTTAAGACAGTAGTGTTATTATACACAAGCCCTTTAATATCTAACTTCAGCAGACTGCTTCATCTTATATGACAATTATATACTCTTATGTCTGGATTTACTAAAATCATACATTAAATAACTATTGTGTGTGTTTTTTTGGCCGTTGCTTAGTTATCTGAGAGACCACAAGCTGTAATGTTTATTCTAATTATTAGCTCCTTCCAAGCATGTTTATACAATCCATAAACTTTAAATTATGAGACCCTTCTAGTTTCTTATTTATTATAAGAATATTTCCATCCTTACATACACATATATCAGTAATTCAAGCACGGGCAACAATGCCAATCCAGTTTTGCCAGAATACCATTCACTAGTTCATAGGTTCATAGGTTCATAGGTTCATACTAGGCTATCTGCCCAAGGGCATTTATAAGCCTAGCCCATAGTTATGTGGCTTTCGCCACCCCTTTAGTTTGAATAAAAACTATGCCTATTATTTTGCTGTGCCTCTGTCAAGCAGTGACACTGAAGTAATCCCTGGGGTATATCTGCGATCTCCCATCCATTGGTCAAGATTCCACTTGAACAAGGCCAGCGAGGTGCTCTGCCTCACATGTACCGGGATTTTGTTCCACAGCATAGGGAGTCTCTGGGTGATGAATCTGTCCCTCCAGCACGTTCTATTTATAACCATGTCAAGGTTTAAGTCTCCCGCCCTTGTGGTTCTGAGGGATCTAGATTTTTTGAGGTGAAGCATATTCATCAAATCTGGGTTTGACATGGCCTTATATGTCAGGCACAGGTCACCTCTGAGCAAGCGGTATGAGACTGAATAGAGCTGGAGTTCTTTCAGTCGGGCAGCATAAGACATATTTTTGAGACCCTTTATCCTTTTGGTGAGGAACTTTTGGGGCCTTTCAAGCTGCAGCAGGTGTCTGGTCAGATACATTCCGAATGGGGCATTGTACTCAATCATAGGTCTAATGAGTGATGAGCACAGGGGGACGATGACCTCCCTTGATCTAGATGTGAATCCCTTCATGATCAGGTGGGCGATATAGAAGGTTTTCCTAACTACTTTGGCAACATGAGTGTCAAATGAAAGGCTACTGTCAACCTGGGTCCCCAGATCCCTGATGACTTTTTCTGTGCTCAGTGGATTGCCACCTATATGGTAGCTAGGGGTAACCTTGTTTTTCCCGAAGGGTATGACTATGCATTTTTTGGCGTTTAACTTCAGGCCATGGCTCTGGCACCAGTTATCCATTTCTGTGAGGCCCTTCTGGAGGATATCTGTGTCAGATGTGTTTTCGACTATGGCGCCCAGTTTGCAGTCATCTGCAAACTTAGTCAGCCATAACCCTCCTGTGTTTGCTTGTACTTCAGAAAAGTAGATGCCGAACAAGAGTGAACCCAGGACTGAGCCCTGTGGGACACCACTTGTGACAGGCTTTGAGTCTGACATGGCTCCAGCAACTCTGACCCTGTGGGTTCTGTCACTTAGCCAGTTTGCAACCCATCTTGTGATGTATGGGTTTACATTCAAGCTGATGAGTTTTTCGATGATACCTGAGTGGGGTATTGTGTCGAAGGCCTTCGCCAGGTCGAGGTAGGCTGTATGGACTGCCTTTCCCTCATCAATGGCCTTGGTGACTGTCTCGAAAAAGTCAACCAAGTTTAAGAGGCAGGATCTGCCTTTGACAAAGCCAAACTGGGTTGGATCCAAAGTCTGCAAGTTCCCTATGTCTTTATTTATGAGTTCCATTATGATCCTCTCCATGGCTTTGCAGATAAGGCTTGTCATGCTAATGGGGCGGTAATTTCCAGGGTCGGTGGAGGCACCGCCCTTATAAAGTGGGACCACAGTCGCCGTGCGCCACTCCTTGGGTACGTATCCTGAGGTGAGGCTAAGATTAAACAGCTGTCCTAACTGTGGGTTTAATTCCTCGTTGAGTTCGTGAAGCACACAGCCGGGGACACCATCCGGTCACATGGATGCTGTGTTTTTTGCCTTAGTGAGGGCAGTTCTCACCTGGGCGTTGGAGATGTTTGGGGGGCTACAATCCTCTGGAATAGATATCTCTCCTTTTGGGGCGGGGAGTTTGCACTGAACCTGTCAGCCAGTATGTTGGCAATGTGTGTAGGTTCAGTAATTTTCACATCATTTTGAACTAATTCTGAGCATATCTGGGAGTTTCCTCCTAGGTTTCTAACATAGCTAAAAAAGGCCTTATGATTGTCTTTAGAGTCCTTGGCGATTTTTCTCTCAAAATTTGCCTTGGATGATTTTATGAGAGCTCTTAGTTTTTACTTATAATGATCAAAGGTGTCTTACCTTTCAAGGATTTTGCTCTATCTTGTAGTAGCTTCCTCCTTTTGTTGTAGAGCTTGTTTATGGCTGGGGTCCACCAGACTGGACGCTTGCCTTTGGTACAGAGAGTCTTAGTTTTGTTTGGGATTGCCTGATCCATGCAGTCCTGTAGGTGCTGGTAGAAGGCATTTGTAAGTGATTCAGCGGTTTGAGTAATGTTTACCACTGGCTCAGGGGCCTTAAAGGAGACCACACTAGTTTTTAGAAGTGTGAAATCGGCTTTTGAGAAGTTTTTCACTGTGGTCTTTTTGTTTCAGGTGGGGCGGGATGAGGACCTCCAGCGAGATTAGTTTATGATCTGATCTCACCAGTGAGGGGTATACTTCCGGTGTTGAACATTTTGATCCCATGTTCGTGATGATGAGATCAAGTATGTTTTCTCCTCTTGTGGGGATGGTGACTAGTTGTTCCATGGCATTTGAGTTTATGAACTCCAGGAATCTTTGGGTTAGAGTGTTCGGGCTTGAGTAGTGTTCCCAGTCTATATTAGGGTAGTTGAAGTCACCTAGTATGATGGTGTTTGGAGATACATTTATCCCCTCCAATGTTTTCAGGAAGGCCATGTGGTGTGTTTCCAGGCTGTTCTTAAAATATCCAAACCAATATTTGTCCTGTTCCATTTTACCAGCCTGTTGCATGCAGTGGCCACTCTGCCAGTGAACCACTCAACACACCTTCCATTTCCACAGATATTTCCACAAAGGAAATCTGATGACTCTCTAGCACTTCCTAACACCCCTAGAATCAGCTATCCCCATATGCCCAACACGTCCGAGCAAGCTCACCTCCTGGACCACTGCAAAGGGTACTTGCACAAGACCAAGTGCTCTTAGTCTTTCACAATAACTCATACTTCCACTCTTATGTAAGTCCTTAATGTGTTTGGACTAAAATACATTTTAAATATAAAATTGTGCTTATTATTATTTATTTATTTTTTATCAAGAATCAACTTAATGAACTAAATGAAGTGTTAAGAGACCATCAACATGTATACATGTGGTTTAAAACAGCCCTTTTATTATATATATATATATTTTAGAACAAAAATGTCACTGCCGAAAATCATCTCAGAGGCTCCTCAGAGCCAATAAGCATTACTGTCACTCTGTCTCCGTTACCTTACCAACCAGGGAGCATCTGTTTCTGTTAATATGTCTGTGTACTGCATCACAGAGGTTCGCGATGCACCTGAAGCAAAGCTTCACTTAACTTCAACTTCAAGCCTAAATTCTCTCCCTTTCAGCAAGGCAGCAGCCAGGAAAAGAACAGAGAGCAAACAGATAAAAAAAAAACAACCTCCCAACAAGCCGCCACAACAAGAGACAACACACTCCTCTAGTCCTCCCACCTCTCACTCAGCAGATGTACAAACAAACTATTCTCTGCCAAAATATCCCAAATCACAGTTCTACCCACCCCCTTCCCCTGGGCCCAGGCTAAAACACCAAATATCTCTTCCTATTACACAAGCATCAGTAAACCTCGATCGCAAGCCGCAACCCACAGCTTCCCAGTGATGAAAACGGCAACATATAACGGCTGCCAGACATGGCTGCATCCACATACACCATGTCAGGCTTAATCAAACAGCATTCGAAGCTGCAGTATCTGCCATAATTGATATGAACTATGTTTAGACAGAATAATAATGACATTTGTACTAGCTGCCAGACAGGGCTGCATCCATGCACACAATATCAGGATTGATCAAACAGCACTTGAAGCTATGATACCTGCCATAATTGATATTAACTATGTTTAGACAGAATAATAATGACATTTGTACTAGCTGCCAGAAACAGCTGCATCCACGCACACCATATCAGGATTGATCAAATAGCACTCGTAGCTGTAATACCTGCCATAACTGATATTAACTATATTTAGACAGAATAATGATGACATTTGTACTAAGAGCTTGCTACTATTATTTAACCAGGATATACATGACATTTCTAAATCATATTTTAACTGAAGAAGGCATTAGTTCTCCATGACAGCATTTTTTTTCAAAACACTCTACTGTTACTGCTATTATATATGATGTTAATTTGTTACATTTGAGATTGAACTCTGATGAATGGTACCTTGTTGAATTAGTTAATTAATTATTTAAATTATTATAAGTAAAATCAATGAAAACCTAACAAGATAAGTATTTATTGAGTTCAAGTAGGAGAACAGAAACTTCTATGTTTATATTATGTGTTGTTTTGTTTGGCTTATATAATGTAAACAGTAACCCATCTTGACCTACCTTTGTTTGTGAAGAATTACTGGACTCAGAACTTTATGAATATATCATTACCGTTTCTCAGTTGTGTAAGAATCCCTCCTATTTTTTTAAATAAAAACAGATGACAACTGATGTACCATATCAGTTGATACTTTCAGAGATGTAGTTGTAAGAGTTATTTTTTGGGACAGCTATCTTGGAATCATTTTTTTGTTTCTTCTTTCTAGAATTAGTTCAAGGATTTGTTTCTTTTATTCTTTTAAGAGTAGGGGCCATCCATTCCATTTCTTCTGGGATAGACACTATGTTGTTGTTTTTGATGAATACAGTAGCTTCTTCTAAGTTATTAAAGGTTCTAATCTCATTAGCAAAAAGTATTTTTATCTTGGCTGGAAAGGCCAGCTTTGCTTTAATGTTTTGTTTCAACAGTTTTATTATTGGCCAGACTTTTTTCCTTTATTCTAGTATTCTGGAAGAATAATCATTTTCAAACCTTATCAGGCTTTGATTGTACTTTAAGGGTGATCTTCTCCAAGCAGATTTTAATATTAGTTCCTTGTCTAGAAATTAAAGAAATTGTAAAACTATGGATCTAGGTGAGTATTTGTTGAGTGAGAAGCAGATTTCCTCGGTGCTCTATGCGCCCTTTCAATTCCAAATGAATGTCCCTCTTTCAAGTCTAAAAATTCAGGAATCCATGTTGTTAAAATTGACATAATGTCTTCTCCTTCATTTTTTTCAGGCAGACCTAAGATCCTTATGTTGTTTCTCCTTTCCCTGTTTTCTAAGTCATCTATTTTGTTAAGCAGCCATGTTTTCTGTTTAAGCAGAAATTCTTTTTGGAATTCTTCCTCTTTGAGCCTCCCTTCAATGTCATTTAGAGAAGTCTCTATATTTGTTATTATTGTATGGTGTTGATGTAATAGTTTCTTAAGAGTATCAGTCTGTTTTTGAGAATTTAATTTGAGGTTTTCTAAGCCATTTTTAAAGCCATCCATCTTCAAAGATAGTTCCTGTAAGGTAGATGTAATCAACTGCAGTTATTTTTTCAATGCAGCATCTGGATGAGAATTCCTTGAGTTGTTCATATTCAGTGACTCAATAGATCTCCAAGTTACTTGGCAGGAAAAGTTTTGTATATCTCCACCAAAATTGATATTTATGTAGTTTAGTAGGTTATCTATAGATTTCTGACATTTTAAACTTGAAAATAATAAACACAATTCCTATATTATTATACTAGTTTATGCAGCTCTCAAAATTCACTGCTCTCAGTTGGCCATCAGGCTCCTCCCCCCACCTATCTCTACTGTTGTGAATTTTGGGAGGTTTGAAACATGTTTTTTGGAACCCTCTTGCCACGTCTTCTTAAATGTCTGTTTACCTGAATTGTGTTGAGACAGTCTATATTGCTTTATGGCAAAACTGGATGACTTTTTGATCACCTCTGCAACACAGTGGCCAAATACTAAATATCTATCTATGGGAGAATTTAAAATCTCATTTTTAACATCATCAGGAATGTTTTGAGAATGCAGCCAAGCAAATCTCCTTAAAACAGTACTAGTGGCCACAACCCTGGAAGAAGTATCAACAGAGTCATACACACACAGAAAACAATGAGTAGTGACCTGTGCAACTGAAGAAACTAAGTTATTTAAATCATTTTTTTTCTTCACAAGAAGAAACTATAGATAAAGCATTTCTCATACTTCCACAACATGTCAGAACAAACTAACATTATGAGCTTGACAATTTAAAATTCTTAAAATCAAACTTGCAGAAGTATACACTTTTTTCCCATACCTATCAATAATTTTCTCATCCTTATTAGAAAGAGCAGGATTGGAACTGACAAGGTACTTGGCAGCAGTGGAGCCATCAAAGGCTATAGCTGCTGGGTCAGGTCTGGAAACATATGAAAGACTGTGGAAATGTATACACCCTAACTGCCTATTTAGGGACAGCTGGCGGACCATCAGGAAAACTGCAGGCAGTT